>NC_060207.1:14245937-14881250 GCF_021130785.1 Homalodisca vitripennis | reverse complement strand
CCAAATATCTAATGTTCCTTGCGGTGTTACATATATTCTTGATCCGCTGTTCTTATTATTCCGGAAACACTTTCTGTAAACACATTTATTTGGAATCCTCATGGGAGAATGCTTTCTTTAATAAAATTACAATTTTGAACGGTTTGCTACTACTATATGATTATTATTTACTTGGAACATCGACAGTAGTTTATTTTACTGTTATGTGGAAATAATAGCGCCTGAACGAACGATAATTCTAAACAACAGTCATGTTAAATGCTGCAACAAGTTCTTGTTTAAATTTTATTATTGGTGACAGATAAATTGAAAGGATAACAGGTTTTCGGGACGACCCAGATAAATACTTAATACGTTTTAAGTGCAACTCATTCTGTTGCCAATTATAACTTCTGCGAGTCACCCGCCATATATTGATTAGTTTTAATTTTATGTACACTTAACATTCCGTCTTCAGGTTATTGTGTATGCTTAAACTTACGCCTTGAGATTTTTGTGGATGCTTAACCTTGTACCTGGAAGTTTTTGTGTGTGCTTAACGTTATGCCTTGAAATTTTAGTGTGTGCTTTAACCTTATGCCTTGAAGGCTTTGTGTGTGCACGTTGCAACGCCGTGAGGTTTTTGTGTGTGCTTAACGTTATGCCTTGAAATTTTAGTGTGTGCTTTAACCTTATGCCTTGAAGGCTTTTTGTGTGCACGTTGTAACGCCGTGAGGTTTTTGTGTGTGCTTAACGATATGCCTTGAAATTTTAGTGTGTGCTTTAACCTTATGCCTTGAAGGCTTTGTGTATGTACGTTGTAACGCCGTGAGGTTTTTGTGTGTCCTTAACGTTATGCCTTGAAATTTTAGAGTGTGCTTTAACCTTATGCCTTGAAGGCTTTGTGTATGCACGTTGTAACGCCGTGAGGTTTTTGTGTGTGCTTAACGTTATGCCTTGAAATTTTAGTGTGTGCTTTAACCTTATGCCTTGAAGGCTTTGTGTATGTACGTTGTAACGCCGTGAGGTTTTTGTGTGTGCTTAACGTTATGCCTTGAAATTTTAGAGTGTGCTTTAACCTTATGCCTTGAAGGCTTTGTGTGTGCACGTTGTAACGCCGTGAGGTTTTTGTGTATGTTTAACTTGACGCCTTGAGGATTTTTACACCCCGAGAAGAGAATAGATTCCGCTCCTTGAAGGAGTGTTCTATTTTTGTAATATAAAACAAATGCTCAAAACATTTTATATCTAGCTCTTAAGTTGTATGATAAATAGTATTTGTTAATTAACTAAAATGCTCAAGTTAAGCATTCGTATTCATACGAATAGTATTCGAAAAGTCCTATATTTGGTGTCTTATTTTCACCTTTATTGGTAACTGGGGAAATATCAACATGCAATGTAACATAAAGATCTAAACAGTAAATGTAAAAAAATGTAAATTAATACATTATTTAACAGGCCGGTAATTAAATAATCGATCTATACAAATACAGTGAAAACACACAGTTTCAATAATACATACATAATTACTAACTAAGTAAATCTATAAAACTTAAAATTGGTGTATAAACCAGTAACTCAACTGCAGTTACATTGTGTACCATTACGTGCCTCGTTGGGGTTTACGATACTCGGCAACGATCGTACCGCAATTTACTTCTAACACGTATGTTATAACTTTCATAACGTGCCAATTGTATAAACTTCTATTAGAACACATTACCTGCAGAGCTGTATAAGGTGTAATTCTTGGGAGCAATTTACAGAGGTGTATTGATTTAATATAACGCAATATCTTATCGGAATATCACTTGTAGGCTATTTACAAGGGATGTCGTTTTTACGAGATTCTTTTGGATGAATAAGGTGATGCCACGATTTGAAAATAATGAAGAATTTTTTTTTATTATAATAAAAAGGAGAAGCCGATCCCCTTCTAAGCCTTATTCTGCCCGTCCTCATGGGCCACTGGCCTGTGCGAGGATCTTATCAAACAGAATAAGGGGGAGAGTCGATACAGTACAAGGTCAATGGTACTGATAAAAAGTGCAAGGGTCACAGGCAGGATTCGAACCTGCGCTATCTCTAACTCAGACTCAAAGTCCGACGTCTTAGACCGCTCGGCCATCGGCACTCCCAATTAAAATAGCAATAATTTTAATAATGTTATAAATGTGAAAATGCCTTTGTCTGTTTTGTTTTCACGCGTAAACTACTCAAACGATTGTATTAAAATTTTACATGGACGTCCTTATGGTTCCTGGAAGGAGGCCTATTCTTTTCTTCGAAAATCCCTCCGAGCTACGCCTCACAGGTCTTTAAAATAACGAAAGCCCCATCTTTGGTCTCTAAAGTTGTGTAATATTAATTGAATGAGCCTGTCAAATGTAAACAACTATTCTGTCTATACATTGTTTATTATTTTCACTTTGTTTAAATTTATACTGAGTAAGTTTTCTAATAACTTTAAGAGTAAGTAAGTGACCATAACTTTTAACGGCGTTTTATATTTCAGCGAGGTAGCCTAAGTACTAATCTACCTTAAAAAATTTCCTAAAACATAAGAAGGTAGGAATTTTACTCCAAAGACTCTCTTTGAGTAGTCGACAAGAACTATGCTAGATTAAATTTCGCTAGACAGTTCTTTTGAACTAATGTACCAATTCCAGCACTAAACATTTTGAACTGTTTAAAAACTTTTACTATAAATTTATAGATATATAAAACCTTTCTTAGCTCTCGTTTGATAGAAGTTGACTTCTCTGATCAGTGTTATATTTTTTCTTGATCGAGAAACAAAACAAAATAAACTATGGAAAACGTACTGGGAACGAAGTCAATTACAACGGCCATAATTATAAACTTTTTGACGTATTTTCTTGATCGTGGAAACATGCAAACTGAACATTGGTGTCGGAAATATAATTCACTGGAACAAACATTGGTCATAAACTTGCAAAGCCTACTAAATTGCGAGCAAAGGAAAGGGTAACTGATATCAGTGCAGACCTATAAGAGACAATATAGTGTTAACTTTTACTATACATTTAAAATACCGTTATGAATCCTATCTAAGTTGTCTTTTGACAAAATTAGGCTTCTCAAAGCTGCGTATGTGTATATATTTTCTTGATCGGGAGAGAGGCAAAATTAGGTATGGAACAAAAAATACCAAGACCGGGATAAATTAAAATGACCATTAATATACACTTTTTAACGTATTTTATTGATCGTGGGAAGAAGGTAAACTAAACATTGGCGTCGGAAACATAATTCACTCGAACGAGAAGTGCCCATACGCAGGTGCAAAATTTGCGAAATTGCTTGAGAAGCCGCGGGTAACTACTAGTAGTAAACAAAACAAGACGGGTAAAACAAGTCTATTCCCGCCATAATTTCAGAAGTAAGTTATGTCTGGAGAAATCCGACGTAATCTCAATGCCATCTACTCCCACCGCACAAGGACATTCCACATGAACACGACCAGGGAGGTTATCTTCATGTTATGATCATACATTATATTCATATTTACACTGAATGATCTGTATATTTCACTGAGCCGTCTACCCTGTTCAGAATGGAAAGTAAACATCCCGCGACATTCAACTCAGTGATGCTTATGTAATCATGAGAACTCCAACGATGTGCTGTATACAGGGTGTCAAAAAAGTCCCGGGTCGGTTAAATATTTTTCAAAATATGTAAAATAAAACTACAAAACCTTACACAAAGTTACCTCAAACGGATAACCGAATCAAAAATGACAGCCGTTCAAAGATGGCTAGAGTTTGCATCGTAGCAAACTAACAAAATAATATGTAACAAAATACACTGATGAGCTTTTTGATTTTAACTTTACTAACATTAAAAAATGGACATGAGGTGTTTCTCAAATGACTGATTCAACAGTTTTGGGTTAGTAAAGTTAAAATAAAAAAGCTCATCAGTGTATTTTGTTACATTAACATAAGTTGCAAACTCTAGCCATCTTTGAACGGCTGTCATTTTTGACTCGGTTATCCGTTTGAGGTCGGGTTTGCGGCTCTGTACTCTACTAATATAGACCTTTTATTTTATATGCATATCAACCTATGCTTACATTTAAGATTTTCTTCTGACTCCTAGTGGGCCGCCCCCCCCCCCCCCTGAGGAAGTAGCGGATCACTGAATATGTGATATAATAGATTTTTTATGTCCAGTAACTTTGTGTAAGGTTTTGTTGCTCTATTTTAAATATTTTGAAAAATATTTAACCGACCCGGGACTTTTTGGACACCTTGTAGACAATTCCATGCAAATCATTTACTTAGTATATACATTTTCTGTCATTCTGAAAGAATGTAGTAACATGAAAAAATGAACGCACTTATTCTGTATCGTAAGGACATTTATGACAATATCCGTTGAGGCTTCCATATGTTATATTCACTTACGATTAAAGTTGGAATGGGTATTTATTCATTTATTCATATTTACAGGGGTTTTACGAACTTTACGGCATTTTTGGGAACTTTTCTTTCCTGTCAAGGCAAACGAAGAATGTAACACAGAAATCCTTTAGTTTACCATCTATGTATGTATTTTTAGTTTTTATATTTTCTTCTAGAAACCAGTAATGATAAAAAATTCAGATAATGCACGACAAATGTTTCATTGTTTACATGATTACGCCATCCATCATTTACTATGTTTACAACATTTAAAAGCTTGTATCAACATTATTTCGTTGACGATTTTTCATAATATTGGCATCAACATGTTTTTAACTATATTTAACAACTTTCATTATTTGTTTTAATTATTAAAATAGTATGATTGGTTTTTTGGCATTAAGGTTTAGAAATTCAAACTATCCACCATATTTAAACGTTATATTCTAGTTAGTATAGGCTAATATAAATTTTTCTTTGGATTTTAACTGTAAAAATATAATTGAGCAAAATTTGAGTTTTTATCTTTACTGGTTTCTGAAATAAAAAAGCAAATTAAAAATTATATATATATATATATATATATATATATATATATATATAATTAAATACCTTAAAATAAGCATATCTAACCCATGTTCATATTAAATTTTCACTTTATTTGGGCTAGAAGAACAAATTCCCAAAGTATTGTCTGAGAGTTTTTTAACACCCTGTATAAACTATGACACTTCCCTTAAAGTGAAGAATCTAAGGTGCAATATTTTTCCGGAATTGGAAATGTTAGGAAGTTATGGAGAAATAAATTAATACACAGTATCATCCTTCCAATACTAAACCAGAAGTGTACTTCCATATGTAAACATCCGAGAAAGTTTCGGTAAGTTGATGAATCCAACGAGCTAAAGTAGATCCAAATTGGAAAGCCGGTAGGATTTTATTGTGAAATGAAAATAAGCACACTCACCAGGGCATTTAAACCCCTTCTTATCAGTTGAATAGTAAACAATTTTTAATAATATCAGTTATCATTCGTGAGGCGAGTAAAGAAACTGATAACAAGATACGTAGATAATTCTAATTTGCGGTTTGGACATTACTGTTCAACCGTCAACCGATGCGGTGGTAACTGTATCAGCTGTTACTCTGGTCTGCATAAAAGTAAAGGTACAAACAAATACGACGGAACTGTAACAATCGTAAGTAACGTAACAATAATAAAATAGCCATGTTTTTATAAATAAAACGTTTAGTTGTTGTGTGGATGTTTTTCCCCACAGAGCTCCGTGAAAGGAACCTCTTCCACCACCAATAACATAGTGGTAAAATGCACTGGACGGAAACTAATGATTTATTCGATTGTTGGTTATCAATCGATCTATTCATTGTTGCATCTTCAAGCTCGTTGTGCCTTTATCAGATAAAATAATCACCCTAACCTACTGGTTAGTGAGCAAATGATTTTGTAAAATAGAGGAACGGATTCTTCCCAGACGGGCGTACTTCTCTGCGGTACAAAATACAAAGATGGTTGCTAGACAGTCTGCCGGTATTTCACTACTCTACTTCTCTGCCCACTCGGCAAGAACTTTTAATCTCATATCCATCGTCATTTCAAATTCACAAAAAGATAGTTTCTCCTTGTTGTTTATTGTTTACATTAAACATTATTATAATTTATCAATAAGTTGAAGTCATATTTTTAAGTTAATTAAATTGAAATATCTAATTATTCATTCGATCAACACAATCGAAACATTCGATCAAAACAATTGAAACATTCGATCAACACAATCGAATAACGAGTGTAGGTCGCTATTTAAATTCAACCTTGTGTCGGATAGCTGAGAAAACTTCATCGATGGCATGGAAACTATGTAGAAGCTTACATTAAAGGAACAGAATAAAAAATTACTCATAAAATAATATTCGTATTTATTACATGCATTTCTATTTCTATTTGTTTGTGTGTATAAGGAAACTTGCGCGACACTAAGTATTACGTAATAGAGTTCACTGAGATTGCATGTAAAATTTCAAGTTTGTAGTTCATTTTATTCTGATATTTAGGCTACATGTGTTGCTGTCACAAGTTAAGCTGACATGACTGTAAACAGTGTGTGTACACGTTAATTCATTTTGCTATTTTCATGTTGCAATTAAATTTACCTATAAGATTAATGTAAAAACGTTCGCTGACGCTCAGCCAAATCACGGGGAGTGACGTGCACCAACATTGATCTCGGTGTCCCTTATACAGACCACCAACAAAATACACAAAACTAACAGTTGGATTAAAACTTTGTATGACCTGAGTTCACAGCAAAACCAGAGCTGTAGAAATGTAAGAATTAATTCGTTTTCACTAAAGAAATACTTTCTGAATATCTGATCTTAAACTTTTGCTTGAAAGTTTTGGCTCGAGGTTCGCGAATCTGAAGGTAGGAAATTATTATTTTCCCGCTAGTACTTATACCTTATTTCGTTATAATGTCATCGACATTTAGGCTACTTTGAAAAGCTGTTGGACAAAATCAGTCCAAACATGCGTACAAAAATGCAGTATCAAAGCTCTCGGGCTATGATTGTAAGTATTTCTCTTAAACTTACTGTTTATTTCTGTCTACAACTGATTCCTTATCAAGTTTACGAATTATTCTTTGAGTGGTAAACCGAGATGTAGATAAGGGGGGTGGGTGCTGTGGGTCCAACCTCTCCCTCCCCCAAGCCTAAGAGAAATTGTAACACTTCTTTAGATTTATTTGTGTAATGTTTTGAATAAATAACCCGCCATTCTTTATGTATTTTATATCCCTCCGTTTTTTACCATGTTTTTTTTATTAATTTACTAACTTCAAAGCGACAAGTGAACGTTTCATCACCGCTTGCTGGTGAAAAGTCGGCAAGACTCGGAAACGAACATGTATCTACTTTCGCATATAATATTCCGCCTCTCCGCATATGAATTCTTGGAAAAGATGAGCATTTTTGTACGTTTATTTTGTATAAACACATAAGTAATTATTTATTTTATAAACATGTTGTGTGGTTCTCCCACAAAATTACACAGGTTGTCTAGGCAACATATCTCTTACTAAATACAAACTTAAAATAAGACTCTTGCAACACTTGGAGTTAAATTTAGTTTTTTTATTTAGTGAACACAATCGTAGAATTTCAAGTTAAGTTCATAACATGTTAACACTTTTCTCAGTGAAACCTAATTTACAACAAAATACGTTTTATGTTGAAGCCGAAACTGAAAACTTTGTTTTTTATTATTTATGTGTAAATAATAAATTATGCTATTTGTGGTTATGAAGGCGTAAGAAATGAAATGCAACAAATTATGCAAATTACAAACTATCGGTGATCTAATTACTCATTTGATTTAAAATTATAATGTTATTTTTCAGTGCTTTAAAATTCAAGGAAATACCAATAAAATTAAATAGGCTACTATTAAAAGTGTACACTATTATTATCAAAATTCGTAAGCATTATTTTTTAGTGCAAACTTGTGTTTCAATTCGTTTCAAAAACCGTTTGCATTTTTAAACGTCAGCTCCCAATAGTGGAGAAGATTTTGTGATGGGGTATTGCGGTATTTCCCAAGTTCTCGTGGTTTATTATGAAAGCATAACAAAAAAGGTTGTTAAAGTACAGTAATTAGAATTTTCGATTCATTCGATATTTTGACATATTTTCTCCATGTTGTAAATACTACTTTATAAACTATCCCTTAACGGTATTCATTTACTAAGTTTAACTTTCACAACTTGAGCCAAGACAAAAATATTAAACCATCTAGAACAGGACCTACATTGTAAATGTTTCAAACTTTAAACCAGTGTAATTTTTTAAAGAGCGCATCTTTTCAGGTCGGATTTGTGGCATTGTACTCTACTAAAAGAGATCTTTAATTTGATGTACTACTCGACCTATGCTCTAATTTAAGATTTCCAACTGACTCCTTGCGGGCTATCCCTCTAACATGACAAAAATTAGTAGTTAATCAAAAAGGAGATTTATAGGTGCAGTAATGATATACCAAATTTTATTGCTTTACCTGTAATCGTTCGGGAATTATCAAGCCCGTGCTGGGCTTTTTACACCCTATAAAGGCGAGAATATTTAATTATTATCACTGAATTGTCATAAACACAAACGAAACCCAGGAAGACGGATGTAAATAAAGGAAAACAGTGACTTGATGTGCGCTGGTATTGACAATACCGGCCAGTTTTATATTCGTCGCAATTAAAACTCATGCGCATGCAATTGAAGCATGTCAAAAGTTTAGTTTGCCAACTTAACTTTTTTGTTACATCCTATACGAGTATATTGGAATAAACAATAAAACTAGACCATCAAACCCAATAACTTCTAATACAAGCCAACCACCGTCAGAAAAAGCCACAACCACTGTGACTCGATTTATATTCTTGTTCGTTGCACCATGACGTATATAGCATATTGGCATTGATGACACGACCACCATCAAATAGCGGCAAACTTTGAATCGTGTAACTCTCCCACAAATAGCAGCAATGATTCATAGTTCCCAATTCATTCAGTTTGCTCTTTTAATAGCAATTTTAACCAGTTTGTAATGTTAAATGATTATGAGTAGCTTCTGACCTGAGATACAATATCAGACAACTAAATTTGTTATATGAATAAAAATACTAGAAGCTTAGAAAAAAATAAGTCCTAAAAAAAAATTATGGTTGCCTGTAAAGTCGGTTTTACGGGCGAAGATTTTACGTGACAACGTCTTTTTCTCGGTAGAATATTTATTGATATGAATATTATTAAATTGCACAATAGGAACAAGGAATTGAATGAAAATAAGAATTGCACAAATTTTAACTATAGAAATATATTTTGTTTACTAAAACATTGTACATAATTTGAAATTAATTAAAATTTGTTATTGTAAATGGTAAAGTTGAATAAAACATTTACTAAAACTGGAATTTGAAATTCTTGCTAAACACAGTTAAATTCTAACTCCGCGCGTGGTGATTGGTCGGTTTAGTTCGTTTGTTTGGTCGCACTGTTATGGCAGGTTAGAGGTTATAATTTGTTATTGTAAATGTTTGACTAGCAATACGCGCTGTTTCTTCTCAATCGACTGAATTACGATTGATTGCAGAGTGATTTAAACTAATAATTTACTTAACACTATCAACATTTGTCAATAGTATGACATAACCTATAAACTCAGTTTCTCAATTTTTGTGTGTCAATCTAACAATTAATCAATCAATCATAGTTTACGATAATGAAATATCAGTGTACAATTATTTACCTTTATTGTTGTAGTTGTTGTAAATGACGAATCTAAGCACTCCACATTTTCACGAATAAACATAGTTATCTGCTTTATCCCGTGCGGCGGACCCACAGTTATCTGCTTTATCCCGTGCGGATCCCGTGCGGCGGACCCACTGGACGGGCATCGTAACGTTACCGGGCGTTACACTTTTTCATGAGTGACTCCGAGCCGCAACCTAATTTAAGACGTTGTCACGTCAAAAGGTTTCTAGAAACACTTATTCATGGGTTGTTATATAGATTGTAATGTAAGTGTCGTCAACCCCAAGCACATTACCAGCCACAAATGTTGAGGTTAGGATAAGATTGTGGTAAGGATTAACGGATAGGTCCAGTGTACTCCGTTATAAGAGTGGTTCTTAAAGTTTACGGCTGGACTGGATGAGGCTTTCTCTTAATATGAAGGTTTTTGCAACCCTGAAAGGGACGGAGTGCAAACCCCCTGCCAGCATACGTATGGATCCACTTCTGGCTGATCCACACATACAAATAAACTCTTTACTGGGTAAAGCAAAATTTGATGTTACTTAAATCTAAACAACCCAACTGATGTCCAGGGTTGGCAAATCACTGACCGCAAATGTTCACATATTGGGGTAAAAAGGCCACCGATTTCTAGTAGACAATGGAAACATACTGTTTAGATCAGCCTCTCTTCTTTCATCTGACACGGCAGAGATACTCGTAGCATCCACTATCACTACAGTACTCATAATTTATACAACATGGGATCTCTACAGGAGGTGGCATCCCCCCCCAACCTTAGGCATCCTGAACCTTAGGTATCCTGTCACTCTAGAGCCAGCGCAAAGGTGGGTTTTGGGCTAAATACGAGCGAGGTTTCCTTAAATACTTCTCCTAAGTGAACATAAACCTTTAAACTGGCAATTGCTTGGGAAATCCTTTATTTGACTGACCCTGCTTGCCAAAGACATCGAAATTATCCACTAATGCCCAAGTGGACAATTATCACTATTATAACAAAAGCATTTACCCTATTAAGATGTACATCAGACCGAGATAAGGCTTTCAAGCCGGTAACATAAAACTTTGGTAAAGTATTCATGAAGACCCTATCCACCAGGTTTCTACTGGAGGTGGTCCACTAAATTACTTAATTGCATTAAATACTAGTATTATTATTTAGCTCCCATCACTATTTTGAAAGAAAAAGGTTGCGATGGCTGGATCGTTTACAGCCATATCCACATTGTATATGGATATTTCAACATCGTCAATACCCTCATATTGAACGATGTTTGCTTTTGATACATTCACGTGTTTTGAAGCTATACCGTATTCCTTCTCTCCCTTTATTAAAACCTCATCATGTATGCTTAATGCTACTTAGGCCGAATGAGATAATCTCTCAGAATTGAAAAATACTCCTTTGCAATGCATACATTTAATACCAGCAGTATACCCAGTAGATAGATCCAAGAGTGGCCGTGACGAGATAGATTCGTAACTTTTCATCCACCGGACATGTTCCACTCAGGCTCTGCTCCACGATCTGTGATTATATTACCGCTTATTCAAATAGCCCTGAGATCTGCCACTAAATCAACCGTTTCCCCCTGGAATAGAAAATGCCACAGATCGACATTTCATCATAATTAGAGGCTGTCAGAAAATAATTCGCGGCGCGGATACCTGTGATGTACGTCAGACACTGCGCGGCGCGGCGCCTGGTGGTTGATTGGAGCATTAATGCTGGCGGAGAGATGCTAGCCTCTGATAAATGTCTGGTTGACTGCTGGGGCCCATTTGCATCGCCCGAGCGTTGATGTGACTTTTATTATGTAATTGTGCCGTTTTTAAATGACAAGTTCCAATTTGTATTACGCCAGTTTATCCTAACGATAATTTCATCACTCCTTGGTTTCAAAGTCAGTGGAATGATTAAAAGGATGTGACAATCTTTACGAACTTTGCCACTGTTACGTTTGATAAAAATCTAGACAGTTCTTCACCTTTAGTCGGATATTTTCATCACGTGTTTCACAACGTAATGAAATCTTGCAATTGGCTAAAAATCATAAGCCTACTGTTTTTAGGTATAAGCATCTAAAGCCACAACAGAAGACATAGTAGGTAAACCCCAAAATTTCACAAGGAAACAAGTACAACACAACTCTGCATAGTTCATTTATTAGTTACATTTCAACACTGAATTCTCGTTGGTCTCTTTGGCCATCGTGCTCGTTGGTTGAACTTATGCTCGTTTTTGACGATGGAATTCATAAGCTTAAATCATAACTCAGATAGAGGAAGTGAGAAGCATACCTGATCTGGGTAATATAATCAACCTGTTCAGACCAGTCACCTATGCTAATGAAAACATGAATCACTTAGCGGAGCTAAAATAATTATCGGTAGTACTACTCGTATATGTGTCAAATGTACAATTTAAAACAGAATATTTCTGGGTCAAATTCAGTTGTACCCTATGGCTGAAACGTGTTTTATTCGAGTCAAATACGATAACATTAAGGACTTTCTGATACGCTTAAAATCACTCTAAATCTCAGTCAATTTAAAGCTCGTTCAAAACCCCTTTTTGTGTCGGGTGTTATGTTGGCGAGTTCCTGACGCGCCGCTGTGATAATTAGGAACTCATAAAAAATCCACTCACAATTAGGATCCAATAATCATTAATGAATTAGGGAGTGAATGGTATTATTATTTATGTCTGAATGTGATAGGATTTGTTTATCTGTATGTCTGTAAAACAGATATCTTATATTTTATGTGCATATAATACAATGACGCTTGCAATACAATGTATATTGTCCTACTGTATTATTATTATTGTAATTTAGTTTACTAATAGTGCAATACTAACAATTCTCTTACTCAATTATAATTAGGAAACTCACATAGTATGTATGCCACCCGAATCAGAGACCGAGAGAATATACTCTAGACTTGAAAAAGAAAATAATCCAGTTAGCTTACGTGATCATAAGTTGTTCGTGTGACCTATTTGAAACGGTTTTATTTATATTGCAATAAATGTCTTAATGACCATTGTAAGAATACAATACAATGAAGAAAGCAGGATTTTTCGGACATTTGCTATCGTTTAGTGATATACAAAATCAGTAACACTACGTTTCGAGATCTGCAATCTGGTCTCTTCTTCTGGTAAATAACTAACCTGACACATAAATACAAATTAGGTTAAAATAAACAAATCATACGTAGTATACGCGTAGTATAACTCGTAGCAGATCTCGAAACGTAGTGTTACTGATTTTTTGTATCACTGAACGATGGCAAACGCTCGGTAAATCTTGTTTTCTTCACAATCCCTCCATCATCAAAAACAAACTTCAAACAAAGAATAATTAAATATTTTGGTGTCAGTGAAAATTTTGAATTTAAGTATACTTGTAAATTATTCTAACAGAATACCTACAGTGGCATATGTAGCGAAGCCACGCATTTCTTTTCGAATTGGTTTACGTCTTCATGTAATGGGTGATCCAATTGAATTTAAAACTGTTTATTTAAGAAAGAACACATAGCATTTTAAATTTTCTCAAATTTTACTTATTCACCAAATATTTGGCATTTCATTAAATCATTAATCATTTCATTAATATTTCATCCGGAATCAACAATGAAAAGTTATAAAAGACGAATAACCACCTCTGGACATCGTACAGCAAATGTTTTCAAGGTATTTTTCTTAGACTTTTTGATAAGTTTCGGGGATTAACTGGGCTGTAACCTGGTGAATGTTTGTTTTCAGTTGCTGAAGCGTTACAGGTTTGTTAGCGTATATAAGTCTCCTTAGAATCCCCCACAGAAAAAAATCAGATGTGATAAATTACATGATCTTCTATGCCAATTGACGTCACCGTAACGTGAAATAATGCCCTTTAAACCTTTTAATTTTTGATGCAAAACATCCAAAGTTGTATGTATTGTATAACAAGTTGCGTCCTATTGTGGAAAGCTCACACCTTTCACATTATTATTCAATATTTCATTCTAAAAGTACTCGGTTGTCATGGACCTATTGCTTTCACTACTGAAAGTAATTTTTTTGGCCTTCGTACGACCTTCTCAATAAAGTAAGTCCCAATTACGCCCCCTGTCTTTATTGGGCGTAAACAATGCGCACCACGCAGTTTTTTTTCTCTTTTTTTTAAGCCTCAGCTACACAGCTATGTAGGCTTCGATGTTCACTGGTTTATCTCGTGTCTATACATGATTGGCCCTCCCCGGGATTTGAACCCGTGATCTCTCAGTTAGAGAGCCGAGACTATAACCATTAGTCTACGGAGGAGGACCACCACACAGTTGCTTGTTGGGTACGCTAATGTATCGCGTGCATGACGTGGAGATTTTCATCTCTCCATTTGCTGTTTATACATACCCAGTGAGTTTCAGATGTTTCTCATCAGAGGAGAAAATTTTCCTGTTAACTCAGCATTACTTTTCTGCTGCTCTAATACCCAATCTTCATAAATTCTTCGCTGTCTATAATCTCTGGTTTCAGTATTTCAGTGAGTTTTATGGGGCTGTAAGTGTAAATCTTTGTTTAAAATGCGTCAAGGAAGCCATAAGAAAGACCTAAAATCTGCGAAAGGCGTCAAACCGACATCTGAGGGGTTTCCTTCACTCTATAATTCACAACAATATTCTCGGCTGACGGTATTCCATGGCAGAGGCCTTACCAATGCTTCCAGTTTCCTCCATATGTTGTGAATTGTTCAATCAGTAGGGCTGTTACATTTGGCATAGCCTTCCATTAAATTTCTATACACAGTTTGTATGGAATTTTTTTCATTGTTGTAAAACAGATGAACAATTTTTTACAACGAGCTATGTTTAAATTATCTACTTCGTAAATGAACTGTCTTAGACTGAAGTCTCAGCCTTCGTTCTCCGCATCCAGAAACTTCGTTGGGCCAAAATGTATTTCTCAGAATGTTGATTTGCCCGAATTAGAAGTACCCTCCTAGAGTTGAATAACAAACTAAAATTTTGCTATTCCCCTAATTTCTGTTACTAAGATAAATAGTGTGATTTCTATCTCCAGGAACAGAACTTCCCGCTTCTTCCTATAATTTGGATAAATGACCATTTGGACAAATGATACGACACATACCAGTGTCTCTTGGGTAGCGCTCTCGACACAGCTGCTCGTACTAGCATCCTTATCGTATTTTCCTTATCGCTGGACATGCTCGCTGTAGATAAGATAACAATGACCGAAAAGAAACTTGATATATTTCCTTCACTGTACGTTATTAGACCTGACTATTAAATCTTTTAATATTTGTAAATAATGAGTAAAGCCAGTTATATCTCTGGAACAAATTAAAGTGGTACAATAATGACTCAGCTTTTAATTCTCAGCTCTTTCAAATAACTTTTATGAATATAGAAAAAGTAATACATTAAAATAATAATACATTAAAGTAAAGAATCTAGGCAAATGTGTTATTATGCCTAAATATAAAAAATTCTTTCAACATTTATACAAATTGTATTTATGGAAAATTACATTTTTTAACTAAATATGATTTTTAATTACATATTTCTTATCATTTATTTCTTAAGAATATTATATTTATAAATAAAATCATTTTGCTTTCTCCAGTCTAAGTTCATAACCTAAGCCGTATTATTTGGGGTCTAATCAAAAGATGTCCCTAAATTCTGCTTCAAAAGCCTTCTATTCGCGTAGTGATATTTTTTTCTATTTTTCTGTTTTCATAATTAATAGTGTCTTGAACCAACGTTTTGATTAAACGCTTTTTAAATTATTCCAACTGAAACCCGATTTTATTAACCAATGAAGTGGGGTGACAATAATATTTATACCCATATAATCCTGAGAATCAGTCAGTGTGCTCATAGAAATAAGACTATCCTATTTACACGCTTCCCATATAAGCACTTTACAATGTCAGTGAAAGTGTCGCAAAAGCAACAAGTAGAGCTTAGCTAGTATAAACAATACAACACGCAAGCAGCTGTCACGAGACAACCGTTGCCTAGCAACAGCTCAGATGGTGACGTCATGAGCGAGCTGCATTACCTCTGATGAGTGCCAATAAACAAGCACTTAAGGGATAGGGCACTACTGTTTCCACGGGAGCGGAAATAGAAGTTTGTTTCTCGTATAATCCATTTAGGAGTTTTTAAGCTTATTTAGAAATATGTACAGCTAAATTGAGAACAACAATTTATATTAAAAGCTATAATATTAATAAACTATCAAAATAGCAAAATTTAAATTCATACATGACATGTGACATTTCTTAATCTTTTAATTTAAAAAAGTATACTGTAATGTACATTATCTAAATTAATTTACTTTTTATTCTCTTAGGACAAGAAGCTTAATTGCAGCTAGTCCTATAAGGACCTTTGCACTGCTCCCGGAGTGACAGGATATTCTCGGTAAGGTTAGGAGTAGGGGCCGCCTCCTGTCAAGATCCATGACGAGGATAGGGTATTAATATCAGTCATGTCTTCTCGGAAGAAGGGAAAGCCAGCTTTCAACCACCCTCTCCAGTCAAAGCAGGCAGGGGGCGGCACGCCCTTGTGCCCTTATGTCTAGGCTAGCAACATCCCTTAACACTTAGGGAGCCCCACCAACTCCAACAGTCACCTCCCGCAGTAGTAGACCTACCGATGTACTCTCGTATCCCAGGATCTCGCCATTTGCGGTTAGTGATGATGTGCCGCTCCTGGACATTCATCAGGATGCCCAGATTTAAGTGACACATCGGGTTTTGCTGTACCCTGTATAGGTTCAACTGGAAAATATAAACTTGCCAAAAGTGAATCCTCCTGGAGAAATTATTTACTTACTTTATATCAATATAACTACTAATTACTTGTTCCTTTTAATTTATCAAACACTTAATTACATAACTGCCTCATTTATAATTATCTGACCTAAATAAACCATCATAATTATTTATAATTTATATAAGTAACTATAATTCACATCTATTATAAATATTCTCAACTTAATAATAAATTTAATTTTTTCCTCCTACACGAACTATATTGAAGTTGTTCTAAAATGAATTAAATTAACAGTCTGTCTCAAAACTATCTCTTCAGTTTATAAAGTGTTATTTCAAGTAACGACCTCCAAGAAGACCTCAGTAAAAAGGACTAGAGACATTCTTGTATGCTTTCTGCTTCGTCTTCCTCTTTCTTGATTTTAAGTCGTAAAATTTGGACACGGTTCCAAATCTTTTTCATTTTCAATTATTTGAGTGAACACCAACATTGCAATGTTTGATTGGGTTTAAATTGCCACGGTGACAGATAATTTCCCCCTTTTTTAAACCAATTTATCAATTGAAACTCTATGGAGAAGAATTTTTATGTTTAGTTTATACAGCATCATTTTATAATTTTTCCAGTTTAATAAAGACATTCTCAAATTATGTTATTTTAAATTTAATCAAAAGTAATATATTAAATTTTACTAATAATCAAATTACTTTTTTATTCATCAATTAACCTTTCAAAATTTTAAACAGTCCAATCAATTATCCCTTTGTACGAAATCGAGCTTAGCCCCATTTCGCCTACCGCATCGTCTGAAATCTGACATTGCAACAGACTTGACTCCTGGATTCTGGAGTCTTTGTCCGTCTGAAAATATCCTAAATAAGGTGACTACCAAGACGTTCAAACCTATCTCTTTGTGTACACATTTTAAGACTCTTTTAGCACAGTATAAAGCAACTCCAGAAAAGATTAAAAAAAAACATTATTCGCATTAATTGTCATTTAATATTAAACGTGTTAACATTTATGATAAAGAACTCCTGATACATTCATCTCTTTAATATTTATTTTATTGTGATAAATTTAGCAGAATGTACACAAAAATTTTATTAGTTCATTAGTTAAAAGAAAACAACTGAATGTATATTATCTATTCATCCCTTTGCATTTCATTAAGTACTAATTTAGTTTAAATGTAACAAGTCTTTACTAGTCTTTAACTTTTACCGAAATGGTTTGTTTTGTTTTGTGTATATGTCTTCGTTTAGTGTGTTACAGGAGTAACGTACATTATTAGTAGTTTCATTTAATCCCGCCGGCTACTCAACGAGCATGTGTCTGTAAAGAAGCAAGTAAAGAATTCTACTGATCATAAACTATGTAAATAAGTTTCAGTTTAGGAACTAAAATATAAATAAAGGTAGCTTTCATTGCAAACATACATGCATCGCTCGCATTGTGTAGACTTAATGAACGATCGTACAGCTCTATAAGGAAAACATAACCTAACTTTTAGTATTCCACCAACTCCTGCAGCCAGAGCAGTCTCATTCTAATTATAGTAAAGGACGTGCAAGTCAGTATAATCTGTCAGTGTCACCTGGGAGACGGGCTTGTGGTTCCTTATGAGTTAATGCGAGTCACGCTCCTAGTTGACGGCTGCTCATCAGTGGATTACCAGCTCATCTTGGGCAAGGGTTTTCGCAAGGGAGAGGAAGCAGTGGATTCGGAACCAAAAATGAATCACATTCTGTGTGGATTCGATGTAATTCCCCATCATTGGCAAATCATCAAGAGGAAAATAAGTTTTAACATTCAAAATCTGAGCAACGTAAGGATAGGAGGATGAAATTTCGACTGATCATAGCCTATAGAACTATTTTGTTTAATAGTCCAGGAGCCTCTAGCCAATTTGCAGTGTGTAAAACCATGGCCTCTCTTGAATTCGATAGAGAAACGTTCCCTAAAAAAGAAACCGATTGTCTGCCACGCTAGTTTTGTTGGATGTCGAAATGCAAAGGCATCAAAAGGGTTAAAATTTAAATTTACTTTTTCACCGCCATATTTTTTTATCTTAACACACTTAAAACCAACTGCAGTTCAATCATGTTCAATCAACGTCAGCTAACCATTTACAGACCCTGAAAGTAGCCAATTTTAGCCTGTTTATATCGTTATCTAACGGTAATATAATTAGTCTACTCATACTTGGGTTACTCATAACTTGATGAAAATTATCGTTTGAGATTTTATGCCTTTGTAACTCAAAATGTAATGTGCCAAACAATTGTCATGTTTATATAACAAAGATAATGGTGGAAGTTTTAGATTAACAATGATTGTTGGCAAAGGCAATTGTATCATCTGGAATTTTCGGATTATCTAGAATTGACGATTTAGTAACTTAGACTACAAGAATCAATTAAGAAGTTTTATTATTACAAGCTAAGATTGCACCGTCAATCTCCATTACATGTGCTACATGTATAAAACATTGCGCCATTTTATATGAAATTAAGAGATCGTTTGTCGATCACAGATGCTTAGTTAGCATGCTGAATACTAACTACGTTATCAATCTGTTACAAAATGTCATTAACTTTCTTAATTGAATAACTCTGATATAGGCCATACCATTAGGCAATATATGTTTGTTGAAGGTGGAGGTGATGGCTCCACTTTAAAGAGAAATGGAGAAAGGGGATCTTCAAGTCTTGCAGAAGAGTACATCGAAGACTATAGACAAAAGTGAATGTATCCCGATGGTGTTTTGGGTTTTTCGAAAAATCGAGCTCAAACGTTGAAAAATTTTAGGTAGCAATATAAAATGAGATAGAAACGAAGCTAGGACAGTGAAGAACATCAAAACAGTTTATCTACCGACTTTTTGTTATGTTAAATTCGTTCTAGGTTACAATGTTATCTGCTTTTCTGTGCAAATTTAAGGCAACACATATTGTACCATCTCTAAGTTCGTGCAATAAAAGATATGTATGTTACGTGTTGTACGGAACAACTTTATCACCAACCCACCAATTTTTATGATTTATTTTGGAACAGTTGACTCTGTCATGGCCAGAAGTGACAGTATCTCTTGCCCGGGAGTTCCGGACTGCTGATAACACCCCCACATCCTCCTTCGTTATCAGGAAGACTATCTGAGCCTCGAGAGCTGTAGAACTCTGACTGCACTGCATCATCATTGACTATTTTTAGATCTTTACTTAGGAATTATAAAAGGTCTACATTGTGACATGCAATTTTCTTATCACATTACTTTCCATCATTCATAGTTCATGGTTATTTGTAGTGTCTGTATTTGAGGATATAAATCCTGATGATATTAACTTTTAGGGCACGGCTATAAGCTTTTGATTTATACTTCAACAAATTTGTGGTAATATAAATAAACCGAAACATTGGAAATAACGCAATGAAAATCTTACCAACCGATCCAATAAAGTAACATCGTCACATGTTAAATGTCCAATGATTGTACTCGGTTTGCTCATATATTCGTTTATTTTACGATTTTCTCGTTATCATCATGGTCACCCAAAATATATTACATTGGTAATGGTACAGTAGTAAAAGTGGTCATGTATTATCGTTATCCTCAATTATGACCTTTTCGTTCTAACATCAATAGAATTCTTCCTTGGACTGAAAGAGACCTATCTACCAATGCTCATGTCTTTAGGACCTTTCAATAAAGATTTAGGAGATTCTACGAAGACTTCTGCACGGACGGACAGGCAGATAGATGGACAGACAACGAGATTATTTTAAGAATGCCCTTGAAGTATCTTAGATAGTTCCACTAGTAAGTCAACATTCGCCTTTTAGCTCAAACTTTAAAATCATTTTGGCTGTAAAAGAGTAATAACTGTAGGTACTTTTTTATTAAACGAAGGCTACTGATAATAAACAGAATTTAGCAACTTTGGGTGGGTAGTTACACAATAAATACTACCGGTTAGGTTAGGTAAGGTAAGGTAAGGTTAGGTTAGTAAACCTAAATTGCCTAACCACATCATGTTTTGAATATGTGGCCTCCGTTTAATCAGAAAGTACCTAACTTTATTTAACAATATTAACGATCACTATGTTACTTCCACAAAATCTGATGTTAAAATGCATGATACTTCTTAGTGTGTAAAACATCTACAGTATTTCAAAATCAGTAATAGTAATCCCTCTCAAATATGTTTGGTAACTGTTAAATATACTTCCAAAATAACTTTCTTGAACCAAATAATATAAATTATAGTGGAAAGGCTATACTATTCAATTTTTAAAATTCACCTTGGAGTTTATAAATTTAATTTATGCTCAATTTTTTGTGCGCGTTGTTAACTGTAATTGAAAATGTCAAAAGATGAATTTTCTTTCCTGAAAATATACTGTAATGAACTAGTTTCGGCAATGACTAGACATACATGCATTGTTGATTAAAATGTAAAACGCATTCGACTGATTCCAAAAAGTATCAGATCCCGCTTCACATACAGGCACTGTCAACAGCAGAATATCTCATGCATAGTAACGACGCATTGTGCTGATATGGCGCTGTTGACAAACAAACAACAAACCTGGTCCCTGTGTTTGATTTGTCACCAAGTATAACAATGATGTGCAAGTTTGTGGTTGTAATATATTACTAAGTTACAACGCCTGTTCAGTAATGCGGATATTGCTGACAACCGTTGCTTTATGTATGAACGATATTTTCTACTTTCATTGGAGTTTTACAGAGTTGCTACAGATGATACGGCAACACCTTACTCCATGCTATGTGTGAAATGATTGCTGTAAGGAAGACATTCTATTTTGGCATTGGAATTTATTCATACTAAATATAAACATGTTAAGGGCTTTATATAATGTAGCTGTAGTGGGAAGGGTTGAGTGTAGATCCAGTTCACCTTCCTCTTAGTGCAGAGGCTAGAATCTGATGGCAAACAGTCGGCGATGAAGAAGCTCAAATTGACTCTTTACATCGTTGCGACATCAGACACACCTAGACTACAAAATATAGTGGAATCTAGGGGAAAGGTATTTTTATTGTCTCATCAGTTGCACTATTATTGAATGCACTACGATGTTTTAGACGCAATCTCTAAGCGAGGTGGGGCAACCGAGTTTTCTACACATAACCTAGCCATGGTGGGAAGGGTTGATTCAATGTGAACTTTCTTTGAATATCTTCAGACGAACATGACTAAATTCCAGGAGTCAAGTCTATGATAGCATAAGATGCCAGACGCTGCACTGAGAGAAAGGTGAACTGGAGCGTAAAGTGCTTCTTGTACAATGCTTGCAGTAAGTGGCGTGTATGGCAAGAAAGTGGCCAAGTAAACATAGAGTGGCCATAGAGGTGCTCCTTCAGGCTAACGAAATATTTTTGTCTCACGAGATCACTTGGTACTTCAAATGCTGCAAACCACAGAAAATTGAACACGAAAGTCATTCTGGACCACAGTTCTCAGCGTCACCCTAGCTAGACCTGTGAGCTACCATTGGCTTGATCATTTTCGAATTCTACTGGCTGGTCCTAGTTACCAACCACAGTGACACATCTGTGTTTTCAAGGTCTTATAGAGGTCCTTTACAACAGAACTCGATTGTGCTGCGCTAGGTCCTTTCAATGTTATTACTACGACAGATCGTCAGATCGAGCTATGAGTAGTCAGTGGTTTTTAAGGCAGAAGCTCTTGATGAGCTTGATTCATTTTTCCACTAAAAAAAATACAGTCTATGCCCTTCCCGCAGCCAAATCCAAAGTAAAAATGTAAAAGAAGTATGTAAATAAAAAAAAAACTTTTTAAGTGTGTAATGCAAGTCATCTAAAATGTAAAAATTCAAGGTACTGGCATTTAATTTATTTCCAGATTTACGAATCGACTGGCTACAAAAAAACTAAAGTAATTCTCTTTATAGCTCTTTAAACAGGTATGAATAAAATGGATTTTTAAAATTTATTTTGTCACATAAAGACATGAAATAACCAAAAAGATTTGTGCAGCTGTTTGAATCTACAACGCAACGTTTTATTCGTCATTGTAAAATTTACAGCAGTTTGAGATAGGAAACTTATGTAATGGATTACCCATTTAAATACGTTATGTATAAAAACGCTCTATATTACAAAGAGTACTGCATGGATTCAAGATTTACATTTACGAAAGTTACATACAACTTGATCACATTTTACATTTAGACCTACCTATGCTTCTGTATTCCGCTAGAAGACTACATAATTATACAAGAATAGATTCAATGGCTGTGCATGTGTATCCATGAGATTTGACTAAACGATATTGAAGTCTATCCCTCAGTAGGCTGACAGTTTTTATATTATATCTGCTGTAAAAATGTCTTTTCTGTTTCAAAGTTTGTCTGTCCGCAGTACACCTTGAGCAAAAATTTGGAACTTGAAATTTTACACGAAACTGCAGCGAAATCTATTCCGCGAGACGTGGTGTTGTTGTGGTCTACTCCTACCTTGTAAGATAGGCGATCGCAATATTTAATTGAATTACTCAAATGTTTACTTACATAAATCTATTTCATTACAGTACTAGTTTAGATTTGAAATAAAATTCTGACTCATATTGCGTTACTGATAAAAAAAACATTTTAGAGACCACTTTTATTTTATTAGGAATTCGCTAAGTTTGGTGGTTAACTAATGACGTTGTTATCGGTCTCCAATGAGGTGTACTAATTAGGATCCATTTACACAAAAGGGTAGCGAGCTTCTGCGAATCCGATCCTCCAGGGATAGACTTTCATCGCAAGAGGCGCGACCGCGAAGTTCACGTAACCTTTAACCTACCACCCAAACACTTTAATTGGCCGCCAAGGCATCTCATTATCTTATGCGTCAGAACTTCCGATCTCCAAGTACAAAATTGTTATATTATATGTACATTTACCTTATCTATTTGTGTTCTCAACGTCAGTTTCAAATTCGTCAATACCCTCGTTTCTGTTTGATGTCAATGTAACACTTCATATAAAAGAAAACTCACTTTAAAGCATGTGTCAAACTCACTTCCCCGTAACTAACAAAACGCAAAAATCTACTGCTGCATTTTTTAGCATAATCTGTGCTGTGGCGAATTAAAATGGTATATACCGTATATAAATTCGTTCGTAAAGGTACACGGTAAAATGAACTTCTGTTTTAGTTCTAATTTATTTAAGTAATTCGCAAAGCTTATCTTACGACAACTACTCTATAGACTAATATTTTAAATTGTATAGTTGTCCCATTAACTACGGCCGTAAACGAGTTTACTTCCAGCAATAGAGAGGAATATCAAAATGTAATCTGGTGAAGTATAAATGTCATAAGAACATTTTTGTAACTGGTGATCTGTCAATAAGCGTGCACTAGGTGTACGGGTGGTAGGTAGGTCGTAAATCAGATTTTGAGGCCGGGCTATAAAGACTACCTTGAATCAATACCCGAGTTAAAACTTTAACCACAAACATACTATGAGATCTGCAATTACGAAACATACATTAAAATTCAGCTTGTTTCATAATAACATCATGAACATCATTGTTTGTTTTAAATTCAGCGTTTAGATAATTAAAGAAAATGTTTTACAAACGATAACTTAAAATTTATATGTCTGTAAAAGAGGAAGAAGTACCGGTTTTCGGTGATTTTCAATTAAACTTCAATTTTGAAAATTTCTGAAACTTGTGATACTATTCTTACGGAATTTCTATATCAGATAAGTACAAGCGTACTTTGTTTGAGTATTTAAGTTTAAATTTATTTAATTATGTGAATAAAAGGTGTTACCGTCTTTATTCTTGACCAGGAGGATAAATAATTCAACATCGGTCACGTTATGGAGCTCTTATTGTCATTATCTTGAACTTTTAATTTTGTAAACTAATATTTAAAACTTCATTTCTTAACTCCGATTTTATTGAAGAAGATTTTATTAATTTACTGCTGAAACACGCAAACCGCCAGGTTGCCAAGGGCTGTGTTGTCTTTTTGCAGTGCGTAGTGTCATTAGTAAGCAGTAAAGTATGCTGAATGAAAGAGAAGAACTACGTCTGCGTAGAATATATACAGGTGGATATATAGTGGATAACTAACTTACCTCCATTGACAGTGTCATATCTCTAATGAATGAGAGCCAAACTGCCTTACTCCACGTACTACTTGTGCCTGTAATCAACAGAAACACAACCAGAGATGTCCAGACCATTACGGATGAAATTTATTGGTATATTTAAACAAATTTCAATTGGTATTCCTACAGGCGGAACGAGTTGTCGAGTTGCAGAGGCAGCTGCAGAGGCTGTAGGGAAACGACCTTGAGTTTTATCCTGTAAGGACAGTGTTAATAATCAAACTTCTTTCAGACCTTATTTTTGGTCCCTGAGTTATGGGAGGTATTTTCAATATTGGGGGTATTCTTTTAAAGTTTATTCGTGTTTATTATTCAAAATTTAAAGTTCAATAATGTTTTGGAATTCTTTCTGAGCAACCTATTAGAGTGTTTTTTTTTTGTTTTTTTTTTTTTTTTTTTTTTTTTTTTTTTTTTTTTTTTTTTTTTTTTTTTTTTTTTTTTGCCTAAAGCGTTTGGATGTGAATTAGTTATATCTTTAAAATACGATATCTCTTATAATTCTATGACTACAAGTAAAGCCGTCAAAGTGTTTAACACCATTCTTATTGGGATGAAATCAAGATGGCCACTAATAAATAGTTATATTACTCTCATTTTGACCACCACCAAAACTAATTCGGCTGACGATGATTTCTTTACTATGAAAAAATTCTTATATCGATTAAAAAAACCCAGAATGTTCGACTTCATAATGCAAATCGGGTCTTCTAGATTATTATTGTTGCTACATGACTCAAGTATAAGCTTTCCAAATATTAGCCAATCTTGGGATTTTCCGAAATGTTTTCTCAACAGAGATATTCCTCGTGTATCTAATACAATAAACGCTAATATAACTAAGGCTATCGTTTTGGTTTTGTTCCGGTTTTGACTAATGTCTTTCTATTTTGTGTATATTTCGTTAAGATTGAAAAAGTGTCTGTCTCGGGTATGCCTATTCTCAAATGAGTATGGTACAAGAACTTATATATCCTTTCATTCGAACTGTACGGGTCCCATATGGGATTTTCCAAATCTTTGGGCATTGATAATTATACGTAAAGGTGTTCATGTAAAACTTATTTTTTAGTGCTAGCGAATGAATTGCTAAAGCATACTTTATTTGCTGTAAAGGACCGTGAACCGAGGAAAGGCGTGTGTGAGGAATGAGTGAAAATCTTATTACTGTTATTAGGGGTGTGTTGAAGATGTGAAGAAAAATGTTATTTATGTTTGTATAATGTTAAAGGGATGATCATTAGGATTTGGTTATACAATATGTGTACAATCAAAGATATGAAATTAAATTTTATTTGATAAATACATGTACGTGCAAAAATAAAAATAATAAATCAAAAGGGCGTATTATAATGATTAATTTAATTTCAAATAGTTTTAAGTTGATATCACATACTTACTTACAGTAAGTATGTAGTATTTCCCTAATTTTATTAATTTTTACTACTCAAAACATGCCTTTATATTGAAACATTTACAAATCATATGTTACGTATGTGTCTAACAATACAGATTATACTATATACACTTGTATTCTAATGATTTTTTATAGTGTATTTAAATCAATATAGGTAAATCACAAAATTTTGTATGTGGTCTTTTACAAACATGACGTTGGAATTTCAGGGAAAACTATCAAGGTTATTTTTTGTTTAAAGTTTTTTCATTACGGCGGATGATTTAAAAGGATGATAGGATTTGAGACATTTGATACCATTATAATTGTCTTACCAAAATGACCACATCATTTCGAGGATTCGAATCAATCCTCTTTATTAGGTATCAAAAGCCTTAAGGCATAATGCTAATCACGCACAAAAATAAAAAATAATTTAGAAAATATGCGACGATGAACTCACTCGAGTCATGGATAGCATCTGAAAAGTTTAATGTCAAAAATAATCCGAGGGTCGAAGATAAGTGGAGCAAGCACCAAGCATGCACTGCTCATATCAAGCACACTATGTTGAATATGGAGTTTGCTCCAGCTCACCTTCCTCTTAGTGCAGGGTCTGAAATCTGATGCTATCATAGACTTGAGTCCCGGACTCATGTTCGTCTGAAATTCCTGGATGTGTAATATAATCTTGTGTGGCTATACCAGGGTGTCCATAAAATGTGCTACCATTAGTATCTTATAAACTACTAATTTTACAAAGTGGGGGTTTTACCTGCTTTTCAGTTACAAGTAAAAATATAAATTTAGAGTTTTTCCATTTTTTCCGTTATTTACCAACATTTCTTATGGAATACTCCATCTTTTCTTTAAATATTGGATGTAAAATAACATTATTTTTAAAATTTTTTCATCTTGAATTTTTTTTTATTATTATTTCTTTATGAGCTACAGTCTAAAAATGCCGCGTTTATCCACATTTGTGCACCGCTGTTAAAGTTAAAACAGTTGTAAAATTATCCCAAATGTAATAAAACAGCCAAGTACTTTATTATTAAGTTAACTACTAGTATAATGTCCAAGATCGGTAATAAAACTTTAATGTGGCTGTCGAGTTGAGTACCAGTTCACCTTCCTCTTAGTGAAGCTTCTGGAATCTATCGCTGTTACAGACTTGACTCCTGGAATCTGGAGCCATGTTCGTCTGAAGAGATCCAAAAAATGAACTCGTTTTGACATAAGAGACACATATACAAAATATAGTGTAATCTATGTGAAAAGGTATTCTCATTGTCTCACAAGTCTGTGTGTGGGCAACGTCAGATTCCTGATACTGTACTAAGAGGAAGGTGAACTCGAGCGGACTCAACATTCAGGTTGAATCAATCCCTTCCCATTAAAGAATACTAATATCACATCTGTAAAATAACACGTTAGTAACGCACCAGAAACGGATAAAGATAGAAGAAAATTAAATATGGGCACTTCCTGTGGCATCGCGGCACATCATATGAAACAAAAGCCTGGGACAGGGTCTATAGTTCTGTCAGCCACTCTTCGGCCAGTACGTTTCTGAACTCAAAGTCATAGTTTATCAGTTTATATAGTATTATTATATATGGTGTATACAAACAAAACGAATTCACAATAATTGCGATCTGAGGATATTATGATTTGTTTAAAATGTTTTATGCCATGGGCACTCTGCCATAGACAAAGCAAAGGAGTCACTACTAGGCTATACATTAACGATGTAGGGCTGGCAAAGTGCATTCTACCGTGAACAAGGAATAAGGATCATTACTGCAGATTGAAGTGTGTTTGATCCTGTATCGGTGTGCACTCTGCCATAGACAAAGCAAAGGAATCACTACTAGGCTATACATTAACGATGTAGGGCTGGCAAAGTGCATTCTACCGTGAACAAGGAATAAGGATCATTACTGCAGATTGAAGTGTGTTTGATCCTGTATCGGTGTGCACTCTGCCATAGACAAAGCAAAGGAATCACTACTAGGCTATACATTAACGATGTAGGGCTGGCAAAGTGCATTCTACCGTGAACAAGGAATAAGGATCATTACTGCAGATTGAAGTGTGTTTGATCCTGTATCGGTGTGCACTCTGCCATAGACAAAGCAAAGGAATCACTACTAGGCTATACATTAACGATGTAGGGCTGGCAAAGTGCATTCTACCGTGAACAAGGAATAAGGATCATTACTGCAGATTGAAGTGTGTTTGATCCTGTATCGGTGTGCACTCTGCCGTAAACGTGTTTATTACTGTAGACCGAATCGTGTTTGTAATTATCTTTATCACATCATTCATTATATACTTCTTTATTATATTATAGACAGAGAGTTGATGCTAGAATCTTATTTTATTTTTAAATTTTAAATTAATTATAATTACGCTTAGGCTTTGACTTCAAAAGGTAATAGACCTTCAATATTTTAGGTTGATTGCGTGCAGACATTTTACATTAAACCGTTTATAGCGATACCATGCTAAATCTGTTATTGATATGTATACTCATATAGTAACGACTTCTATTTTATGAATTAAATTGACAATTTTCGTGGTTTTTATTACTACTAGAGTTTATGTAATATAACATCTGTAGTACTTTTCTGTTATATATATATATATATATATATATATATATATATATATATATATATATATACTTAGTTATTTTTTATATTTACTGACAACGATTATTTTATGTTTTTTTTTCTCTCTTAAGACAAGAAGCCGAGAAATTCAGTTAGTCCTAAAAGGACCTTTGCGCTGCTTCCGAAGTGACAGGATATTCTGATTGGGTAAGGTTGGGAGTAGGGACCGCCTCCTGCCGAGATACACGAGGAAGTATTTTGGGCATTAATCTCACTAATGTCTCCTTGGAAGAAGCATGCTCTGAACCAGCCTCTCGTCAAAGCAGGCAGTGGATTACAATCCCTTATGTGTAGATGAGCAACAGCCCTTAACACTTAAGGAGCCCCCCAACACCAACAGTCATCTCTTACAGTAGGCTAAACCTATTGAACCCTATATTGAAACCTATTGAAACCCTATTGAAACTTATCTACCCTTGAACCCTAATATCTCAAAATTTGCAGTTAGTGATGTGCCGCTCCTCCATAAGGTTTCCTAGATTTAAGTGACACATCAGTTTTTGCTGTATCCAGTGTTGGTTCAACTGGAAGGTATAAACCAGCCAAAATTGAACCCTCCTGTGGATATCTGACGTTGGCATATAATGTATTGACTGCTTTTCATACAAAAAAGAATGTTATTTATATTATTATTATTAACAATATAAAAATAATTACTAAAATGACGCACTGAAGACCCAATCACAATCTTCACAACAAGGACATGTATTTATTTAGTAAAACACATCCCAAGTTTGCTACAACAGTGTCTGCAGGTGACGGCACATCAATTACCGAGAACTGACGGTAGTAATTTAATTAGCTGTTTCATTACACTGAAGATCTGTTTCTATGGCACTTAATTTTGTCAGTCATCAATGCTAAGTCTGGCTATAATCAAACATTGCAGGCTCTCCGACAACCTACCTACTTTAGTAGATTAGCACTCATATACATTCATAAGAAGAAATGAGTTATGAAAACAGTTTTTCTGTTAAACTATAACCGTACTATTTTTAAAACGTATATATCAGGTGGTATAATGTTTCTTTTTATAAATATGAATTGTAGGTTATGTAGGTGATTAAGAAAATCTGCACCTTCATTGGTTTAGACTAGGCCTAAGGAGTTTAAATTACTGTACATAACTGTCTAACTGTACATCATATGTGTGTGTGGTAAATTCGGTTGTTCCAATTGTTTGGAGATCGTGTCTATAATATCGTAGTGCACTCAATTGTCCACCTGATGAGCCAATGAGAATACCTCTTCACCTAGATTACACTATATTTTGTAGTCTATTTGTCTCTGATGACGAAACGATGTAAAGAGTTGGTTTGAGTGTCTTCGTCACCGACTTACTTATCTCTTCAGACAAACTTGAGTCCAGATTCCAGGAGTCAATTCTGTGTCAGCGTCAAATTCCAGACACTGCAGTCTGCACTGGAGGAAGGTAAACTGGAGTTAAACTCAACATTCACAAGTTTGGCTTATAATTATCGTAGTTAAAAAATATAGACTCTGTAATAATAACAAAAATACGAATGTAATATATTGCTATCAAATTAATGTATCCACTTTTAATAATGAGTTATTTATGATTTGAGTCGAGTTGTATCAAATGAATACCTTTAATCTTTGTATTAGCTCTATTATATTAACAATGTAAAACTAGCTTTAAATTTTGTAGTATGTAATAAATGTGCGAAAGGAAACTCATAATTTGTTTCATTTCCAGTAGAACACAAGATATATGAACAATACCTATTAATGTGTTTTATAAATTCATTAGTTGCATTTTGAAAATAACTTTCCTTTAAATTCAATATTTACTGGAGACAATAATCAGTTCTTATTGAATGAAAGAATATATAGGTATCTTTAATACTGCAAGATTAATGTAATATAATATTCATTTTATAGTGCCTGGATCAGCTTTCAGTTTTTATTAAAAATAATTAGCTGATGAATACAGCATGTTAGCTTTCCTACCAGGATAAAACCCAGGGCAATTGAATATCGCTTCCCGGAAAAAAACTATTACGATTAAGTTTGCTTATTATATGGAATGTATTTTTCATAAAGGGGTTTGGGGGAAATACGGAGCCGCAATAGATTCCAGAATATATTGAAACCACAGCTTGCAATCACACCTGAGAGAAAGGAATGGGCACCAGATGTTGGGCAGACTGGGAGGGAGGTGTCACGTTATCACCAACACTACCTGACCACGACCTTGGTGACTGTTTGCAATCCCAGCTGAGTGGAAGGAATGGGCGCCAGATGTTGGGCAGACTGGGAGGGAGGTGTCACGTTATCACCAACACTACCTGACCACGACCTTGGTGACTGTTTGCAATCCCAGCTGAGTGGAAGGAATGGGCGCCAGATGTTGGGCAGACTGGGAGGGAGGTGTCACGTTATCACCAACACTACCTGACCACGACCTTGGTGACTGTTTGCAATCCCAGCTGAGTGGAAGGAATGGGCGCCAGATGTTGGGCAGACTGGGAGGGAGGTTTCACGTTATCACCAACACTACCTGACCACGACCTTGGTGACTGTTTCAAATCCCAGCTGAGAGGAAGGAATGGGCGTAAGATGTTGGGCAGACTGGGAGGGAGGATTCACGTTATCACCAGAACTGCTTGACCCTTGACCTCGACCTTGATAATTCTGGTTTTCTACTGACAGCTTCGAAAATGTTATCATGTCGTTTGCAATATAAATTACAAGCCATGGATGTTACATTACAATATTAAGTGCTCTTTATGCATTTCCAGGAAAACAAATCGGGATTTAATTTTGTTGGTAAGATAATTTAGAAAAATTGTTGTTTTAAAATGTATTATACATGTAAAGTTAATAATGTTTTTAATGGAAAGGACTAGCGTGCTTTGAGTAATTTAAAGATCTTCATTTGTTTATGCGGAAATTGATTAGAATTTAATTTTATCTAATTATGGATATGCCAAAATTAGTTGTTATATTCTTTGTCGATGGGTTACTCTGTGGTCTTTTCTTACATATAGAGTGAATGTTTCAGGAAAGAAATTTTATCGATTGTGAAGTTCTAAACATTGGATAAGTGGCGCTACATGGATAATTTCTTGGTTTTAATTTTATTTATGTGCTGTCTACTTTTAGTCTAGTATAAGAGTTAAGTTTTTTAAAAGAGTCTCATGACTCTTCTTTTGTTCTCTTAGGCCAAGAAGCTTATAAATTGGTTCTTAGTCCTGTACGAACCTTTGCGCTGCTTCCGGAGTGACAGGATATTCAGGATGGGTAAGATTAGGGAGTAGGGGCCGCCTCCTATCGAAATCCATGAGGGAGAATTTGGGCACTACATGTCAAAGTCATGTCTCCCTGGAAGAAGGGGAGGCCAGCTCTGAACCAGCCTCTCCAGTCAAAGTAGGCAGGGGGTGGCACACCCTTGTTGAGGCTAGCAAGAACCTCTGATAGTTAGGGAACAAACCCCACCAACTCCAACAGTCATCTCCCACAGTGTAGACTAGACCTATCGAATTGCGTATGAACCCCAGAATCTCGACATTTGCGGTTAGTGATGTGCCGCACCTGGACATCCATAAGGTTGCCCAGATTTAAGCTGTGCCCAGTGGTGGGTTCAACTGGAAGGTATAAACCAGCCAGAAGTGATCCCTGCTGGGTCGTAGTTAGTGTGATTAGTGTGTGCATTAATGTGTCTATTGGCCTTCTGAACGTAGAGAGTAATTTTGTTTAAGATTGTGAGGCTCCGTTATTTTTGTTTTTACTTTTTTTAATAACATGTGACCAACATTTCGTTTTCTTTTACTGTAGGAGTTACATCCAAATTATTTAAAGGAATATTTGTCAATCCTGCAGACAACCGTTTTTGACCATTGATGAAGAGTTTTCTTGAGTGAAACCGCTCTATGTACAAAGGGTTTTTAATAAACTGCCGTTTGATTCAATCATATAACGAATAATTTTTCTTTGATGTAGCCCACAATCGTAAATAGTGATCAGAAGTGATCGTCTTAACTATTTCCAGCATACTCTTAAAAACCACCGGTCGGTTGAGGAAGAAGCAGACACCGTGGGAGCCTGTCAGTTTAATTGATACTTGAGAGGTATAATAGAGAAGTTGCAATTTATAATTACACCCCTTTATTATTCAGTTACAGCCCCGTTTCTTTTTATTAGCATAGTTTAATAAAATAACAGACAGATTCTATAAATTCAAATAGACGACAATTTAAGTGTATCAATAACCACATATTGGTCAGATAACCTTACATACATTACGTTCAAGGATTTATAATTTTTTGAATATTCCCAAAGAGTACACTAATCATTCAACCCATATAAAATTGGGAGAAGTAAATATGTAGTTAGTTCAAATGATATATTGCAACATAGCCCATAGAGACGTAGTTAAATAACTTTTCAACTCGTATATGATAATGAGAATTTAATTTTAAAGACTTATTGCTCAGTAACTGTATCACCTTTTTTCCCATCATCTTTTATATGTAATACATAATATTCAAAAGAAAACAATTTACCCCCCCCCCCACAAAATTCAAATCCTGTATACACAATTAGTATATCTACAACTCCGTTACATCATTATAACATATAATTTAACTGTGAATATTGATATGGTTATATTTGTACTGTCTCCATAATACAATGAGCTAGGCGTAGCCTACTGCACGGTATATCCGATGGCGTAGAATCAGATGATTGCTTCCCATTGGCCCAGACAATTTAATATCACATGACATCACGTGACATGGCCTGACCGATCGGCACGGCGTTCCTTGTTTACTGTCTGAGCCAGTATTATGTTCCAAAATGTGACTTAGTGTGGGATATGTTGTACTCTCTGTGATTTCACTCGTAAACGCGTGCAGAGTGTGATGATCCTCTGGGAGCCCTTTAGGAGGATGCGACGTCTCAGCCGTCGTGCTTGTGACCTGTGAAGAGGACTTCGATGAGTGAGATCATTCCTCTATCCAACATGTTTTATTTCGCATCACCGTTGCCCTTCACAACTGCTCTGTTAAATAATATAATTTATTATTTTAATTAATCACTAGTAAACCGGGGTCGAGTACGCTTTATTTTATTCTCTAGCCTATCACAATTGGTAAGATATATAAATTGTTTATAACTCTAATAAGTACAACTAATGGTTTTCATCTTCATATCCATTGGCTTGATTTCTACCGTTATTAGACATTTCGAACTCTAGATTTCGAAATATATTTTAATTACGTGCCGAATGTTTAAGACTCGTGAGCAACAGTTAATTATATGCTTAACTCCCGCTTAAGCATTAAATTCTACATAATGAAACTGTATTTATAGTTCCTTGAGACACATTCTTGGAGACATGTCAGATTATTGATTGATAGCTTCCTGATCGAGGCTATTCTTACTCCATAAATTTTCCTGTGGCAGTTCTGAATAAGGCCGCGCCACGCGCATCGCTTACAAAATCCTCATAGCGCAGAAATATCACGTTGATTCTAGGATTACAAAATAGGAAACAGACTAACAATATAAACCGCAACTTTATGATAAAAGCTGTACACTTTGATATCAGCCAGTTTTCAGTTTAACGTTAGTAGAAATATTCTAGAAAAACAAATCCTAGTGTTATAATACTCATTAAATTAGTTACCTACAAAATTTGTAAATGTTAATGATCAAAAACGTTTTTTTACGTAAAAAACGTCATGTGTAAAGAATGATTAAAGTTTTGCAGGTAGGGTATTATTATTTACATGTGTATGCTTAAATTGAAAATCTACCCAATTATTGATTTTGTAGATATACACATATACAATAATGTTGTTGAAACCTTCACTTTTAGTATAAAGTAACGGTTAATCTGAGTTTAAACAAACTGTTGCATAACCAAATATTTTATTTTCCATATACAATATATCCTACTGTCTAAATGAAGAAAATAAAAACTAAGATAAAATAATTTTACATATATATATGCACTAAAATGGCAGAGAGTTTGTTAAAATTTTGCTCTGTATTCATTGACTAGAATCTCACTTAGACAGTATTATAATATTTTATTTTATATTTTTAATATATGATTTGTAGTAGCCTACCAATAATTTTTTTTCTTCCTGTTACCATTTAATATGGTGGAAAATTTCATCATTGATTTAAAGTGTCTACTGTATTTTATAATTTCCAAAGTACTTAAAATATTAAATGAAACAGGGCTTGATATCTCTATGTGCCAAGGCTAAAATTTTTCTTTATTTATCCTGTAAAAATACACATAAATCCAATTTTGAGTTGCCAGAAACACTGTAAAATTGGTCTTATATGTATAACGTTGCGTTGGTTGCAGAATCAAGGTGTTTCAAGCAAATTAATAAACTATATCTATTAATTTACATTTTACGTTAAATCTAGTTTTGAGACTTGCTACAGGAAATACAAATTCTTATTACATATGTTCCTATTTGTTACCGATCTTAACTAGGATTCTCTGGGCCAGCCATCAGAATACCAGACGACTACCACACCGGGAGAAACGTCGAGATCATCGAAATATTCTACCCATTCAATACATTTAACTGTGTGTCTGTATCGAACTTGGATGATTTTATATTATTCCAGTGGAACGTTTATACCAAGCTTTGATTTTGGAGAGTGAGTGTGCGTTGAGCTGTAAAGCTTAGAGATTCATGATTATATGAATAATATACTTATATTCTTTATCAAATAGGGTCATTGATAATTAACTATTTTATATAATTTTTTATAATTGTAAAATGTTTTATTCATTATCAATATGTGGCATATTATAGAATTGCTAAAATGTATGATTTATTATACTTTATAATATTAAGGGCATTTTATTCCTTCATATATTTTTCCTTTGTATTGTCATCCTGTGTCCAGCTGTATCCCAGCGTTCCAACCGAACCAATCCCATGCTTTGAATTATTCTCCTAACCTATCTAACATAACATAACCTCACCCACGATCTACACACATCACTAGGTTGTTTGTATGGTTTAGGTTATGTTTTAGGTTAAATTATGTTCGGGTTTCATCATCTAAATTAATAGCTTTGCTAGTCTTGAGTAGAATGTTTTAGAATAAAAAACAGTTTCCAAATTTACTATTACTATAGTGTGAACTAAAACAATTTGCATACATTTTGTTTCTAATGCAAAATTTGCATCTACTTTGGTGTATATTCAGACATAGGCTTAATAAACAGTTATTTTAGTTTTAACCTCTGACAGTTACAATTAGTATTACTAAATGTACAAAATGAACACTGTGACGTCTGTTTATTTAAATACAATGCATTTATGCAATTTAAAATACTTGAACTGGTCTCTGTGTTACAAGTTTAAGAAAGTACATAATTTGAGGTTAATATCTAAAAGTGTATTTCAGAAAATTACAGTGTTTTCTCCCAATAGTCAGTATGTAATGTGTAACTATTCTACGTCTTTGACTCCTTCACCTAATAATCTTTTGTCACGTGTAAAACGAGTATTACAATCCAAAAATATGGAAATTAAAGATGGTTATACATGTTTTACTACAACCTGTATATTCTGCAATAATAAAAGTAATGGTGATTTATTCATCAATAAGATTACAGGTAGGTCTAATGTGTAATGAGAAGTTACATTTGTGTTATTGTTTATAAGCATTGTAGGCTTTGAATATCTAGTTATCTGATTGTTTATAAATTGAATCGCATTTATATGCAAAAGGCTTACTTTACCTCCTTGTCGTGAATAAAGGTACATGTCTTCTGAAAACTTCATATTGAAAGCTAGGGCTTTGAGTAAGATATTTCTATTGGATAATTGATTTCAATTATTTTATTAATTCTTTCTAATATATTAAATTTTTACTAGGATAATGATGAACTGACCCCAAGAATAAATGCATTGTGTGAGTAATCATCACAATTATCTGATACGGTTTCTGAAAAACATCAAGGCATCAAAGGTGCAACAAAGCAGACAAACACGTCTACTAAGACCACACAGCATTAGGACATTTTGTGCTTTAAGGCTACCATAATGGGAAAATAGTATGCACAGTTAGAGTAGACTTAATAGCATAGGGTAGGGTCCAATAAGCGGACCCGGTTTTTTATATCGAAATTGGCAAACGATATTACTTAATCATAACCATCGATATAATCAATCGATACTGATGAACTATTTTTAACAACTTAAATAATCTATATGAACAGCTGTAAACACTTTCAAATAATACAATTAAGGTAATATTTTAAATTTCACGTAACATTGTGTATTAAAATGGCCGTCAATCTTAGGAAGCTTCACGAAATTGCTTTAAAAGACGATAAAATATGTTTTTTATGGCTTCAGGATGTTGGGTTAGTACCTAAGAATCCATAATGTGATATTTGTGGAAAGGTAACAAATGTAACTGTCAGAGGAGCTAACATGGTCGTCTTCAGATGCAAAAAAAGAAGGTAATGGTGGACACAACTTTAGTAAAAACGTTTTCGTTCTGTTTCATTTAGTTAAAGTTATGAGTTTCCCTGATTTTGGTTATGTTCATTTATTATTTGTTATCATTAAATTCACATTTTAATTTAAACATATGATTGTTATTACTTTTATATCGATTGATAGTCTATGATTCGATATGCGAATATTAGGTATCGATGATTATATTCTTCGATATAAAAAACCGGGTCCGCTTATTGGACCGTACCCATAGCATATTTTATTCACATGCACAGAGTTATTATGTACAATGTTTTTAGTAAAAAGTAGGCTATTGTTGCCCGTTTTTTATCTAGAGAGTCTCGATGCATATACAGATCATAATTAATAGTTACAAGACCAGATTCTTGTCCCAAGTAGTTCAAATACTATAAAAAGGGACCTGAATCCCAACGGGAGGATTAAGGTGAAACACACTACTGTATCCCATGTGAGCACTCATAGATAGATCGGAAAAAGTGGAAAATTACTGAAATTAATGTTTTTTTTTAGTTTAGTTAGCATTACAAAATGAAATTTTAACATGTGAGCACTCATAGATAGATCGGAAAAAGTGGAAAATCACTGAAATTAATGTTTTTTTTTTAGTTTAGTTAGCATTACAAAATGAAATTTTAACAAATCACTGAAGTATCTAAAATTAATTACTATAAATACTGAATATAAATAGAGTAAATGTGATACGTAACATAATTGTGGAAACCGACTGCTGATTCGCTAAATAGACTATTTAGTAGATGAAATTTATTGTTGGTAAAAGAAAAAAAGATATTTACATGAAATCACAGAGCTAACTCAAATAGTTTCTCTGTGGTGAGCACCTATGGGGAACATGAATGTCTATGGAAAATTACACATTTTTGCAATTAAACCGTTGTGAGCTATATTTATCTTAATAGTTTATGCCTTAATGCCTTTATGGTTTTTGGGGTAATATTACGTTTATAGCAATTGTGTAAAATTGTGCTACCAAACCTAATACTACGCTTTGTTATATTGTTCCTGTTTTATTATGTTGTCTGCCGTAATATTGCACAAGAAGCATTGCTATGACAACTGCACATTGTGCAAGTAGTTGTTCTGTTGTTTTCTATCAGATGTGAGCACTTCCTTGGTCCTCTGACGTGAGCGTTTGCGCCTTGTTGAGTTTGTTGTAATCGCACAGTGCAAACAGCTACTACATGTTGTTGCATGTCACCTGTATTGAAGTATTTTATGGTTTTATTTCTGGTGTTATTCCGATTGGCTTAGTTTGCATGATGATAACATGGACACAGTTAGTGAAATGACTTAGTGGGCAACATTATATAAAAATTACAATTTTAAAATAACACTAAAAATAACTTATTTTTCATACATATTTTTAAATCTAGATTCTACACACCTGTCTCTGTAAAAACAGGAAAACAATATAATTTTAGGTAAAAAAGATAAAACATATAATGGGTTAATAGTATAGGAACTATGGAATCAGTGAACACAACAACACTGTCTAAGTTACTGTGATAAGATCAAATTAACAAAAAACTTCATGGTATTTGGCTCTGTAGTTTCTGAGATTTTAATAATTTCTGTTGAAACTGTAAGGACCAATCAATGGGTCAGAACTATTTGTCAAAACACATAGCCAATTTTAGTAACATGAAAGCCTATGTGGTACTCTATGGTACCCTTCCCAACTTCATGAATATTTTATCACATTTTAAAATCAAGATATATTTAATAAGCAAAGGTGTTTTTAAATTAATACTTGGATTATATCACATTTAGTGACATCAGCAAATAATTCAATAATATCAGTTTTCAATACCGTACTTTTTATAAATTAAAAATGTAAAGATTTGTCAGAATTATTTAAGGTAAAAAGGAAATAAAAACAACCTTATAAAGAAGAGTCTATAAGAAGCCCCCTTTGGTAGGGAAGCTATTTTGCCTAACAATATACAGTTTGCCCCAATGTGTGTTCTATCAAATATTTGAAATTTTCTAAGAGATTCTATTCTATTCTATAAAGTGCTGTGGGAATGGTATTTAGTTTTCCAGGTATATCAGAATATTTAACTACAAAATTTAAAAAAAATTAGAATACTCACTTACAAAAACTACACGTTACCAACCTCCTAAAAGCTGCATATGCGTTGTATCTTTCAAATGAGACATAATACTCGCAACCCCTGTGATCAAAAACAAGGGAGAAGGGTGGTTTAAAGTTTAACATTGTCATTATGTTTGGAAAAAATTGAGGTTGTTTCGGAACAACTGACCCTCAAATGTGCTATTTATACTCAGATAAAAACTATAATATAATAACTGAAGCCTTGTTTGCTTAATTTGACTCTATAAATATCATTAATATTTCCCTTTTAATTCTTAGTTTTTCAGCGATGTTTAATACTTTGGAATATGTTGTTTCGCTATGAAATTAATAACCCAAGACTTTTTTCAGGGCATTTTTTGTGTAAGAAATGTAAAGCAAGTGGATCGTGGGACACTTTAGAAAAAGTGTTAGATAAGGGAGGGCCACATCTACCGTCAGAAGAAATCGTAGAAACTCCAGCAAAATGGACATCAATCTGTGAGAAGTGCAAAACACTGCAGTCTCTATCGGAAGATAAGGTTCAAAATGTTATGATAAAGTTTCGTCTGAAGGTAGGTAGGTTATCTGAAATATTTTTAAATCCCTACATTTACATTAAACTGTATAAATGGCAATAACTGTATAAATCCGTACATTGTTGTTGTTGGTAAACATTTTGAACAACAGTAAGTCATGCACTGCAGATTTCCACATATTATCTATCAACAATTTGCTAATTACGGTTTGAACAAATTTTTTGCTTTTGAAACTCAAACATTCTTTATAGCGTGCATGTTGGTGCTAAAAGACAAAGTGTCACACACTACTATCTAAAATGACTTTTGGATTCTTCACTAACAGTTATAATTAATTGATTACATCAAAATCTATTTATGTGTGTATAAATATCTCCTTTAGTTTTGCTGTTCCTGCACCGATCAAGACATAAAAAATGCAAACAAAGAATTTTCATGAAATGATGTTAATATTAATATTTTATCATAAACTTACTTAAATGTGGATTTTATTTTATATATTAATTTATTTTTATAGCATAAAGAAGAATGTCTATTGAAAATCTTTTAAATTTCATAGTCTATCATAAACTCAAATAAAAAGTTATTAAAGTAAAATCAATGGGATTTCGGACATTTGCCATCATTATGTGTTTAAAAATGTATAATACAATGTTTTGAAGATTGAAATATATCTTCTTCATCAGTTGAGAGAAAAATTAATACATAACAAAAGAAAGTAGAAAAAGAGGATAAGAAGAGAGAATCCAGGTGTGGTTGTTGACTAGGATGCAAGTCAAAGGCACAAGTCACGAGCACAATCACATGTCATACCAGCACAGGTGATAGTGGGATACTAACAATAAAATCAGTGTCGCCACTTTCTGCAGCATCGCAGCATGTCATCTGAATGAATGAGACAGGAAGACGATGGTCGGGTGAGTTAAGGAGTTCTTTAAGAATTACAAAAAAGGGGTAGTCCAAAATTGCTCAACATTACTGGTCTGAAAATCATCACATGAAATGGAATGAAGCAACATAATACACCACAAGGGGAATTTCTTTAAACACATACTTACTGAGACTTCATACATAAAATCAGCAAACAAACCGCTAAGTCAACCTTCAGTTGAGGTTAGGATACTTTGGTACCAATATTAAAAAAAGAACTAACTATGAAACCTAAAAAGATTTCGACAATCAAACAAACCTCAACCAACAAAATTTGTACACACACCATGAACTAAGGTCGAGGACCAAACATAAGGCTGGAGCCGGCTGCATTTACCCTTTCACCTCCTGACCATTGCCTACTTCTTGTCTCATTATTTCAGATGACACGCCACGGTGCAGGAAGAAGTGCCGACATTGATTTTCTTGTTAGTATCCCTCTCTCGCTTGTGCTGGTGTTATGTGCTATTGTGCTTTTTGCTTTACGTGCTCATAACTTGCATCCTGAGTAGTGACAACACCTGGGTTCATTTTCTCCTCTCTGGACTCCAAGCAGCTTTCGGGTATGTTTGACCCCTTTTCTTTCTCTTCTTATCCTCTTTCTTTACTTTCTCTTGTTATGTATTAATTTCCCTCCCACCTGTTAAAGAGAATAGATTTCAATCCTCAAATATTGTGTTATACATTTTAAAACATATAACGATGGCAAATGTCCGGAATCCTGTTCTCCTTTCAAACCTTCCATGTCATCAACAAATTTGAAACAAAGTAAAATCAAACTCTTATATTCCAACCATATTTAATTGCTGGCTCTAAGGTCTGTAGAGGACTAAATAAATACAATCTCAATAGGTTAATACTGAAAATCCGTACTATTATTAAATTCATAGAATGTACTTGTTTTCAATATTTATTTGCATTTTCCAGGAAGATTATCAAAACAGCCTTATTGAACTGGGACCATTGATAAACAACAGTGGGACCCATTTGTATGTCCCTGTAAAACACGGGGAACAAATCGTCGGAGTTAAGGAGATGACACCTGATGGACAGGAGACTACAGTTCCTAATATCGGATGCAAGGGACTTCTCATACTCAGTTCTGCCAAGAAGAGGTCCTCACGGAAGAGAGAGGCAGTTGTTGTTCACAGTATACGAGACATGTTGGCCTTAGCCTCGTTAAAACTTCCATGTGATGTTATAAGTTTACCTCACGGTAAGGATTGCTGTCAAAACTAATGTTGCTGTACAAATATACAATAGATGTTATGTGAGGGTGCCATAATTAAAAATATTTAAAAAAAATCACATGGACAAAATTCATCTAAGTATTTTTAAACATCTACAAAGCAGTGTTTGTAAACCTAGAGACAAAATGGGCACTCACTATGCTATAATAGTCTTTCACAATAGAACCCCACCGATCTCTCACCTATGGTAGCTAGAACATAGTGGTCGGAACATTTAAAAGGTTGGATTATTAAAGGAGCACATTTATTAACATAAAAACGTGATAAATATATTGTTCAACAGAAAATATTACATCAAGCGTATTTTACAGGTTGTAAAATTACTGTAAGTTACAAATAGAAATTAAATAATAACTCTCACAGTAATAAATAATTCACAGAGAACACGTAATATGTTATAAAAACACAATACAACACTACGCCATAAATACGTCCTGTAATACATGATTGCTTCAGCTTCACTTAATACACGAACAATTTGAATGTCATTAAACACTGAAACTTGTGCCAGATGAAAATGCCCCTAATGTTTATCTGCGTAGTAGACAACAACATTGTCCTAGCTGCAATATTCCTCCATATCTCTACAAAATGTCCATTGGAGTAGATTTTATCATTGTATTGAAGTCCTAAATCAAATGCATTACATTGGAAACGTAAACAAACAGCGATAAAAACGGTTGGACCAAGTGAGGAGGCAGACCATAGTCATCCATCTGAGGTTGAAAAATCGGACGTTTACTGTATTATATTTTTGTATCAATTATACTAAACACTTTAAAGGTTAAACGGTTCAAATTAATTCCTAAATTGTGTTAACCCTTTTAAGAATGAAACCCTGTGACGTCTCTCAGTTGGAGAGCTACAGTTTTACTCCCAGCCTACTGTGCAGGTCGGTCTATCATCACGAAAGACCGTAAGATCTAGCCTTACCAGTCACACTATTACACAAACATGGTTCAGACTTCATGGTAAAGTTAGGTGGTTTTAGTACTCATTGAAATATGCCTCCATTCAATAATTGCATTGTGGGGAAATAGACCAGCTCTGCTCACTAATACAACTATTGCATAAATATAAAGGTTACACTCCATGTGTTATTCTAGACCATGAACTGTTTATTTAAGGATACATTGTCATAAACACAATTGTATATATCGACAAATAAATTTACCATTTCTTGACACTGAGATTTGCCATACTGGAGCACATTCAAAATGTAAAATACAAAACTTGCGATAGAAACTTAAAAAATTAATAAAAGAAACAATAATGCTTTGTTTCGAAAGACCTTGTAAAATTTTACCACATGATATTGTACTAATTCCTTAGTTAGCCATCATAGTGTAGTAGTAATCAAACATAACTACTATGGAGTCGATATAGTTCCATCAAACACTACTAGAGGCCAGTGTGTATAATCTTACTGCTGTTAGGCGATGTTTAACCACGCAGGTGTTTCAAAACGTGATAGTAACCGTTGAACACAGGTATAGCAGCCGAACACAATTGTTGTATCGTCTGTGTTGACACAGGCATGGTCAAAATGGTTATCCTTGTATTCTGGTATTTGTGTTATTGTATTAGTTTTATTTAGTAAAAATGGTATTGTTGACTTTACATACAGTTTGCTTGTTGTGATACTTCACTGTTTGCATAGGAATTAAAATATCAACAGATTTAATAGAGTTATTACACTGAAATGTATGTTAGGCCAGTTATGAATTATATTTTTATTATTAGTACATTGTAAAAGGATGAATATTTTTTCTTAACAATTAGTTTTATTTTAGTAATTACTAGGAAGAATAGAGGAATTGTATTAAAATACACTTTTTCAAATAACATGTAAACTATGAGAGATAGGTATAAAGTTTAATTTTTTTTAATGTTTCATTTTTGGACAACCTTTACTTTCATAAGCCTATGACTTGTGTTCTCATTTAATATGTTTTGTAAACAATGGGGCTGTAAAGTATTTTGAATTTAAAAATAATGGTGTTGTAAGAAAAACTGCAAAAATGGTCATACGACAAAACATTTAAAAACTTATCTTGTGATCTTTCCAATAAAAAAAATGTACACTCAAAGATTTAAGCACAAAAGTACATAGTAAAAAAACCCAAAACATTTCCAAAAATCCGTGCTATTTGGAAAAGATTTGTACCAAATTGCTCAGCCTTCAAAGACCTTCAAAATTATATGCCGCATGAATGTGCCTATGTTGCCATTGAAATTTTCAATATTTGAACCTGTGACCTTCATTTTCAGGCACACCCTGTATTTTAAATCTGAACAAACATTTGTGAAGTTCGCCATATGAGATTTTTTAGTGTTACAGTTTATTGCATCACTCTATGTCAAAAGGTTCAACACAGGAGATTGTGGGCATGTGACTTGAAACACTGTACAACTGTTACAGCAACAAGTGTTTAAATTGCTTTTTAAATATATTCCAGGTGCTGCTTGCCTTCCACTGGAAGTGCTCCCGATGCTGGAGGATTACACTAAAATTGTTTTATGGTTCGACAACGAGGAGGGCCATTGGGAATCAGCTCGGCAGTTTGCAAAAAAGCTTAATGAAGATAGGTGTTATTTTGTAAGGTATTTAATGTACAACTTTACTTATACTTTTATTATTGTTTCTTTCAATCGTGGAGGATTACACTAAAAATTTTTTTATTTGTTTTAAGGAGGGCCATTGGGAATCTGCTTGGCAGTTTGTAAAGCTTAATGAAGATAGGTGTTATTTTGTAAGGTATTTCATTAACAAAATACAACTTCAGTTATTTATGTTTCTTTCAGTGGTGAATCATTGTAATAGACACCACTTACATTGTACAGTTCAATATTATTGTTTTAATCTGAAATGATTGAGAAATATAAACTAATGAGTAGGAAAGATAAGTTGTAATATGTGATTAATTAATTTTGTATACAATCATCCCATTAAATTAATTTAATTTAATAAACAAAGTTAATTTGTCACTGCAGTTTCATGATGAATTATAATCTAGATACAAGTTAGGCATAAATAAAATAATGTGCATGAATAACCCATTCTGGACTAAACAAATAATTCTGTTGATTGGATCCCAGGAGGAATATTTTAAAGTAAGAGACAGGTGAACTTTGTATAAAAGTTACTATATAACAATCTATAAATAATATAAACCTACCATAAGTAATTTTTGTTGGTAAATGGAGACAAAGTCCTATGTTTACAGTTTGTTATTGATGATGGAAGGTTTGAAAGGATAACAGGATTTCGGCCATTTGCCATCGTTATAGGTTACAAAAAGTATAACACAACATTTTAAGGATTGAAATCTATCCTCTTCGTCAGGTGAGGGAGGTATTATTACAGACAAAAATAAAGGACAGAAAGAAGAAAAGAAGGGTAAAAAGATGTGGTCAGGAGAGGAAAGTATAGAGAGAGAAAAGGTTGAATAGAGGAATTATGCCACTGAAGTCGTCTTCACATGTCACAGCGTGGTACAGCTGAGATGTCTCATCCTCCCAAAAAAACTCAGGGTAAACACACTGTCTGTAGTCACATTTGCAGGTGAAATCAGAAGAGTATAAACACAGCTGACACCAAGAGTCATTGCTATCAGGAGGGGGGACAAGTAGTTACACGGGCATCCACATCTGTCCAGAGTTACAAGATACTCCATAATATCTAAAGCGAGCCAAGAGGGTTCCTTCTAAAAGATACCTGCACATGTATTTTAACGAAATATATTACATAGTCACAAAGAGCTTAACACTTTTCACTGCCGCCTCCTAATTTTTACGCCTTTCTTACACTGCTGTCTGTTTTAATGATTTTTTAAATAAAAATAACTTTTTAATTATAAAAAAACCATCGGACTTACTTTTTTTAAAGCTGAGTTCTTCCTCTTTCTACACAAATGCTCATGCATAAATATTTTCAAGCAGAAAGTCTTGTTTTTAAACTTCAAAACAATGTTTTTTGTAAAAAATAATAAAGTTGACCAATAAACATCAACTTGTACTAGTATAGTATATGACATAAATATATTTCTCGTTATTATTTGCTCTATTCAGTATTTTAATCACTTTTACTATAGCCACAAATATTTACAATTGAAATCGACTTATGTTTAAATACTTTTTTAGTTTTGGGGCCTAACCCAGTTGTTCCAGGGCCATAAACAAAATCTTCATCAAAACCTCAAAATAAACCACAACAAAAAACTAATTCTGTGATAAACCAATTATTTGTAAAGCAAGAATAAAATTTTTTATCATAACTATGGTGATATTTGTTTTTTTGAGTAAAAAACAATGTCAACAAGTTCATAGGTTGTAAAATCAGGATCATTATCTATGTCATCTTGGAATAAATCATCACTTTCACTGTCACTTGGAAATCTGAGCGACTCTTGTAGCACTTCAATACAGTCAATATTGTACTTATTCATAAAACAATCGTTGTAAAACTAAATTAATAGCAAGCAAAACAATAAAAATATAGACAACAAATTAGCAGAACAACAAACGGCCGCTGCGACGCGATAACAAGTTCATAAACAAACCACTTTTTTCCTACATTCCAGATGACTGCCAACAACATTTCATAGATCGTAATCCATAGATTAAGAAATAAAAACATGGAAATAGCAGATGAATATGAATGCTGAAGTCTAAATACGTTTAAATGAATTTTTGTTACTGTAAAAGTCGGCGCCATCAAAAGACGTTGTTGGTAGTGTAAAGAATTCCATGTACGATGTCAAATGACGTTGTCGGCAGTGAAAGTGTTAAGAGACATGTTTCTGGTACAAAAAGGGAACGAAGTTGAGATGCACCCCACTCAGACTCACAATTTGGAATGATTTCTAGCCAGGGCAGCGACACAACGCTGTGCCGACCAATCAGATAATGACTTCGGGATGAACTAGAGGAGTATTTTTAATTGTCACGGCCAATTGTGAGCAATCTTCTGATTCTATGTCTTCATCTATAGTCCATGCACCCAATTGAATATTATAGAAAAAGGATACAAATATAAACCAAAACTAATCTAACAATGAAATTATATTTTACACTTTGTACATAAATATTTTCAAACAAAAAGTCTTGTTTTAAAACTTAAAAACAATGTTTTTTTTTTTTAAATAAAAAAGTTGACAAAACTACCATGTACTGTCTATAACATAAATATATTTCTCGTTATTATTTACTGTATTCAGTATTTTAATTACTGACAAATATTTACAATTGAAATCGACTTTATCAAACTTATTATTACTGTAAAAGACTGCATTTTTATTACTGTAAAAGTCAGCGCCTTCAAGAGATGTTGTTGGTAGTCTAAAGAATTCCATGTACGACGTCGGCAGTGAAAGTGTTAAGAGACATGTACCTGGTACAAAAAGGGAACGAAGTTGAGATGCACCCCACTCAGATTCACATTTTGGAATGATTTCTGCCCAAGGCAGCAACACAAGCTGTGCCGACCAATCTGATTATGACATCGGAACATACTAGAGGAGTATTTTTAATTGTCACTGCCATCGGTGAGCAATCTTCTGATTCTATGTCTTCATCTATAGTCCATGCACCAAATTGAGTAGTATGGAAAAAGAATACAAATATAAACCAAAACTAATCTAACAATATTTTACACTGGAAAAACGAAGTTGTAAATATTATACTCAGTGCAAGACTGTTGATATGATTCATGATTTACTAGTTTGGCATAAGGAATTTCACCTGCCGCTTTGTTGCCAAACTGAAAGTGGTGAAAAATGAAGTCATCTGTCTAATAATTACTGATTACTGTAAATCTATGCAGATTCAAGATTCAATTATTGAATCTTGTTAGTCGATTTTCGAAAGTGGTACTTTTTGAAAATTCAGTGAATTTAAGATTCAGCTTTGACAAATTACTAGTTTCCATGATATACCGGAAAAAATCCTCTTTACTTGTTGTATGGTGTAAACTCTAGGAAGGGTTCAGTCTCTATTGGGATAATTTAAGACTGCACGTACAACTGTTGTTGCTTTATGCCAAATTAACAACTTTACTGTTACAGGCCAACTAACAACCATCCGGCCCCATATAAGGCTGATCTGGAAGGCAAGAGTTTGACTTCTATTCTGCAGTCAGCCACACCCATTGTGCATAAATCTATCATTCACTTTACCAACCTAAGGGAGGACATCTTGTCTCACCTCCAGAACACTGAAAGAGTGAGCAGAAATGTAGATTTAGTTTTGTGAAATGTTAAGTAGTTTTTCTCTCAACAAATTATTCAATGGATCCAAACTAGATCTCTGAAAAATTCTGAATTGTAAAACAGCATTTACAAATTTAATCAACAAACCTTTGAGATCCTTGGATGAATTTGCAGAGCACAATTAAATTGTTCTGTAGTTTGTTCAAGCCATTTGATTCTGTCAATTATGAACCTTTGATGTTAAATTGATACAAGTGAAACAAATTTCAAACAGATTAAATCTTTTTCTCTTACCAGAAAAAGATCAAATGTGTTTAGTAAAGGTAAAATGGTTTGTTCAGACTGGTTTGATAGTAAATAGGTAATCGTAAAGATCAATCTTGCAGGACTACTATTGTTTATTATACATATCAATTGCCGAGAAAACTAAGTTTCTACTAATATTCATTGCTGAGATACAACTAAATTAAGATTAAAAACACGGTTTTCAGCTTTAACCTTATAAATGAATATTAAAAACTAGAATCTTCAAACAAACAACAAAGGGCATTAACAGGTATATATATATATATAATATCAAAAGTTACTCAAATTGCGTTTTACATTTTGAAACAAGTTAAACTATTGTGATTAAATTTAAAAAAATACACGTTATTCATAAATTACTCATAAAAATTCACCATATGAGATAAAACTAAGTAAGAAAGTCACAAAGCATAATCCTGTCCAGCTAAGTTAACCATATGTTTTAAAATTGAATAAAGGTATACAATTCAAACGTTTTAAGTGTAATTTATACTTTTTTGAGGAAAATGCTCTAAAAATATTGTCTTAAGTTTCAAATAGTGGCTATAAAAATACCTGTTTTACAAAAACAGGGTGCTTATAGGTAGATAGATTCCCAAGCAACAGTACAATATCTCATACTATATCAAAATTAATTATTAATAAAGTAATTAAACAGATAAAATAAATGAAATGTTAAAAACAGTATTATCTTTGAAATTTACAGATCATTACAATATGTGTGGAAGAAATGAAAAAGAAAATATTGTTATGAAATTTTAAAAACCATTTAAAAGGCTCTGCCATTCTAAATTTAACTTTAAAATATGCAATATAATAACGGAGAAAGATATTTGAATAATAACTCACGAACAACAGTGAAGGAAACTAACTGGTCTAAATATGTGGCTGTGGTGAATACTATTCTAAATTGTAGAATGTCTGTAACCCATTGCAGTGTAAAATATAATCCTAACTACTCGTACACAATAACACATCTTAAAATGAAATGTAACTATTACAAAATTAGATATAAGCGGATGCAGTTGAAAAATTTTGTTTACTTTGTTAAAGTCAATAATTATTTACTTTTATAAGTTATATTTCTTAATCATGTTTAGGCTGCTGGAGTCAAGTGGGTTCGATTTCCTGGCCTCAACAACATCCTCAAAGGACATCGTAGAGGTGAAATGACGATCTTGACAGGTCCATCTGGTGGCGGCAAAACAACCCTTATGAGTGAATACTCTTTGGATCTTGCAATGCAAGGGGTAATAAGAGATGATTTAATTACTTTCCATTTAATTTTAAAAATGGCTCAGTAAAGTTAAATCTTTTTTAGTTTATAGCAAAATATGTTAATTGGTTTGGAGAACCTGTAAGCAAAAATAAAATAATAAAATTTTGGCTATTTGCCCATTAGCACTTTTGGGCTGTAATTTTAATCAGTTTCAGACCTTGGTGGGATTTACGAGTGTGAAGTGCTTGAATTTTCTCCACAGGACATTTAAACTGTAAACTCATTCTTCATTTAGTGAATTTCCAATATTAGGACCTCAATAAGCCGGATTTAACCAACAAACAAGGATTTACACACAGTTCTAAACAACTGTTGCCTGCTAACAACTACACAAACATTATTGAGCTATTTCTGTCCTAATCCATCTCACTGTCTCAAATTTCTCAATAACTCACAATCTTATGAACTCTTGACAGTTTTTTTTATTGAGGCAGGACAGTGTTATAATAAGATTGGTCTTAAACAAATTATTTATATTGATTGTATTTTAAATAATGAGTTCCATCTGTTACTGAGTGATCTTACAATAGCCTTTGTAATTAATTATTTGAATGCCATGTTTCCTAAGGTGACGACACTATGGGGTAGCTTCGAAATAAGGAATGAACGATTGGCTCGAACAATGCTGCAGCAGCTATGTCGGTTTCCTCTACATCTCAAGCTTGACCAGTATAACAAGTGGGCTGACATATTCCAGTTATTGCCTATATATTTTATGACGTTCCACGGGCAACAACCATTGAAAACTGTAATGGAGGTAATAAAATAAACAAAAAATCAGTTATGTGTTAATTATTTACTAAAAATTTTTTAGAGTTTGAATGTGCTCTGAAAAAATTAATTTAATGTTTATTTACCCAGATTTGGAATAAAATGTTTATTTTTATTCTCAAAATTTTGATTATTTTTAAAAATTTTAAAATTTTGGAAAGCCCTTTTAATTGAAAAATGGTGACAAAATATTCAATACTTTATTGAGTTCATTCATTATTGGAGAGATTTATGCCTTCCAACACATGTTTCATGTTCTTTGGTTGGATGATATGAAAATTTGTAACAGAATTTTATTTCCAATTTTCTGCAGAAGAGGAATTTATTTATTTGTATTTCTTACAATGCCTATTATCATTATTTCTAGATATAACATGTTTAGCAGGCCATTTGTGGTAAAAATCAGATGTTAAAAATCAATCACTTTTATTTTTGGTCACAGAAACATGGTTGATGACTCATTTTAAACATAAATGATAAGTATCTGAATCATTTTTTTTTTCTTGAAGTCAAAGTCAAAAATATCTTTATTAACATAATCTTCAAGATTAGTAACAGAGTCATTAACATTAGAATAGTGTTAGTTATCATTTTTCCAATTAAAAAATTCAGTCAAGGAGTAGAATGGTCGGTCCTGCAGCCAGTTCTTGAGTTGTCGTCCAAATTGTGAATGTTCAGTTCTCTTGAGTTCGTCCGGGAGTATATTCCATATCTTGGCACCGATATAGCTTGGTTTCTTTTCAGTGGAGGAAAGTCTGTGAGCAGGAAGATGGTAGTCGTGTGAAAATCTGGTATTGTAGTAGTGAGTTTGTGCTCCGGTCTTTACTGTTTCTATTGCCCTGATATGAGTGTAGAGTACTACTTCCAGAACATATAAATCTATCACTGTCAGGATCCGGAGGTCTTTAAAAAATAGCCGGTAAAAGAAGACTTTTACCGATAAAATTAAAAGAATATTGAAAAATCTAAAAAAAGGAGTTGGGTGCGTGTTAGTTATAGCCTTAAAGTGAGACATTTCCCATGATTCTAAGACCAAAAATTAGGTTGTAAAAGTCTTTAAATTTTAACTTTATTCATATGGAACTAAAATCAAGATGGCCATTAGTACAGCTGGCTCTTAAGTTACTGACATAAGTCTGATTGTTGACAACTGAGTGAAACACTAATTAGGCACTTGTAATCCAAACATTATTCTAATGTTTGTTAAGTAGTTTTCATTTTATCACTCATTTATCATCAGTTGCAATATCTTGATGACACTGCTTTTTCAAGGCTGTGGAGCATGCAGCGTATGTCCATGACATCCATCACGTTGTCATCGACAATGTCCAGTTCATGATGGGGCTGTCAGAAGGCGATAACAGCCTGGACCGTTTCTACCGGCAAGACTCCATCATCGGAGCATTCAGGAACTTTGCGACTACAGCCAACTGTCATGTCACTCTGGTCATTCATCCACGGAAGGAAAAGGATGCCGAGATGTTAAGCATGAATTCAGTCTTCGGTGGAGCAAAAGCAACTCAAGAGGCTGACAATGTGTTAATTATTCAACAAAAAACAATGCAGAATTTGAAAATACGAAAGTTTCTACAGGTACTGTACTTGATAAGTTCTTTACATAAATGAGAATTACTGTTGTTTTTGAGTATTCGAAAATAGTATTCATCTTGGAATTTGAAACCATAGCAGAGAAATTGAGACTGTTTAGTATGGAATTACAATTTTGTAATCAAATATTAACAACTTCAGTAAGGATCCTCAATTGAAAAATATTTTTGTTACAGGAATTTATGTTTAGCCTATGTTTTTAAAATTTACATATATTTGTGTTGCAAGAAAGTAATTTTAAGCTCTTAAACTTTTTACTCAATAAGTTGAATTGTTTAAAATTTTTATCGAGTTTCCATATTTATTTAGCACTTGGTATATGTAAAACAGCAGACTTCACTAAATTAATGAAGGTATTATCTCTTAGCCTGGGTAATCTATTCCTGTAGTAGTTATTGTTGCAATTAGCCACAACTTTCAGTTGAGTACTAGGCCTTAGAAATAGCATTGTGAGACTGTTTGGTACTTTGATATTAACCAGAAGCCACTATTTTTGGAATGGTTTTTCTCGGTGGAGGACATAAAATTATTATCAAAAACATTATTAAAAAGAACTTACTTTATTTGACTTACTGTGAAAATTACGTGCCATTATAACGATTGGTTCTTGTTTTCTGCCTCCCAAAAGGAAAGCGATGTGGGATAGTAGGTTTGTATGATTTATAAGTAGGTTTAGATTAGGTTACTAGTATCATAAATATGTTATTATTAGTACCAAAGAGATAACTTTTACGAACACTTACATGATCTGAACTTGAATTTGGGTTCCATCTCGAGGGATGTTCTTTTTTCGCCAGAAGTGCGAGGTGGTGTCACCGAAGCCCACACTGATGGCCAGGGGCATTTCCGATTGGTACTTTCCCGACCTCAGATTACTTCCCAGATCGTGCTGGTTTCGCTTTTGTGGTGAAAAAGAACATCCCTGAGATAGTGCCTAAATTCAAGCTCAGATGGTGTGAGCACTCATTAACTATTTATAAAACTTACATATGTATTGAAATATTTATATAGCCTAATAACAAATGGTAGATAAGGATAGAGTTGCCTCCTTCTCGCCATCATCGCTTCTTTTTAGGAGTTAGAAAGATTTCTAAAAGATTTCCCATTAACAATATTTTTATGAAAATATATCGAACACTTTTTGAAGCAATAACACAATATCCACATGAAATTAACCAAAAAATGGCAAACAACAATTTATTTAAGGTTGAGTTGACATCAGTTGGAGAACATAGACTAAGAAAATTCATCTCATATATCAGATTATATATGTATGTGTATATGTGTGTGTGTTTTTTTTTAAGAGTAATCCATTACATATTTATTTCATTTAAGAATATTATGTTTTAGATTGCAAAAAACCGATACAGTGGTGATCTGGGAATCATGCCTCTTGACTTTGATAAAGAAAGTTTGAGCTTTTCTAAAAAATATCAGAAGAGCAACAGTATTGTTGAAGAACTTGTTGTCCGAAGTGCTAGATGACAAGAAGAATAGTTCTGCTGCAAATGACATTGTTGTTATATCAAATTGTACATATTGTATAATTTACTATTGTTTATAGTAAAAGACTTAAAAAGCTTTACTCCTTTTATTTCACACCTCTTTATCTTATTTCTTAATAAAATTTTTATTCCACCTTCACTGTGACACAAGTCATATATACAGAATAGTAGTAATGTGTTTCTATTGTAATCAATGTGTTAAAGAAGAGATATCGTTCAAATGTAACATCAGCTATGGTATTCTTTCTTTATTAATTTTTTAATACTTTTAGAATCAACTAACAGTTTAACATTATACATTAAATTGTCTTATAGGCTAAAAACATCAATATTTTGAGTTTGAAATTGTAAAAAGTTATTTAACAAAATTTTTCACTTCAACATATTTTTTTAAGTTTGTTTTTTTACGGTGGAAGGATTTTAAAAAACAGGATTTTTTCCAGATATTTGCAATTGTTTGGAGATACAAAAATCAGTAACACTACATTTTGAGATCTGCAATCTGATCTCTTCTTCATGTAAATGTAAAATTGCATGCTTATAGAGTTAGTGAAGTTGACACACAACATGGTCATTGTGATTCCCTGACTTATGTGCGTCACAACGCTCTGGTATGATTTTTTTATTTTAATCTAGATTTTAATATGTGTTCGGATAGTTATTTACCTGACTATTATCACTAAACGACTGTAAATGTCCAGAAAAATCTTGTTTCTTCCAGCATAAGTAAAGAATGTAAGTATTGTGTCTCTGAACTGAGTAATGAATTAATTTATATGCATTGTGGAGATGGTGATATTGTACATCTATATTTCTTAACGTATGTATATTTAAATGCACTCTGAAATAACCTCTGTCATTTTCCCTAATCACTGTAAATTCCTTTAAAGTACATGGTATTTTTAGGCTTTTTTCCCAAAAGGTCAACAAAATTAAAAGGTAAGTTCAGATGAAAGTATTTGGTTTATTTGTTGTAATGAACCGACCTTGTGTACCAGCAAAATTATGGTATCGTTCCTAAAGTTCCTGCACCACAGACCTCTGACCTGCAATATCTGAACTACAGATAGATATGAATTAAGGCGTCTTTATCCAAAAGACCTGTTTCAAAGGAAAAGTAGTACTGCTTTTGATAGTTTATAAACCTTTTGCACTGATAAAAAGAAAACATTACTTCATGTTGTGTTGCCATTAAGCCATCTTGTGTTTTTATCACACTGTTGAAAAAGCTTTCTTTTGATGTTTAGTTTAATTGATCTTATGTAATGTCTGCAAGCTACTTCTGAAAAGTAATAATTTAACGAGGAAAGAGTTTAATTTATATACACATACTGCTTGTATATAAATGTAGGAAAATGTGAAATAATATATTTAAACAGATCATAGTTAAATTCATTAAAATGTTTGTATTGATGTCTAAAGTTATAAAACATTACCAGGAGAAGACCCCCTGATCCCTCCCCTTGATTTTAGAGGGGGGTTGTTTTAACCCCCCAGTTTCTACAGGTATGCCAAGCCACCTTCCCTCCCCAAAAGTGGCACCTTTAATCCATCTCTGTATTTTATGCAACTACATAATATGTAATAAAACATGTTTCTGTCCAAAAAAAGTTTTTTTGGGAGGCGGGTTGTACACGTTTTTTAATTTCTATGCATAACTTCGGTTCCTTTCCAACAAATTAATCTATACATTAAAAACTACAATTTTATAAACTTCTGTCAACTTTTAACTATCAAATTGCATGTATAAAAATATTTCCAAACCATGCTCTTTATCAAATTAATGTAAATTTTGGAAAAGATGCATATAAAATATATTTTTAAAGTTTTAGTTATACACTTAATTTAACTAGGATTTCGTTCTCCACCTTTTCCTTAACAAATTTTAAAACACATCATTATTGTTTTAGTATAGTTAAGACTTAATAAATAGCTTTATGTGATATTAACAAACAAACTGCTATTTGAAGTAAAATTTTACTACTAGGGTTAATTAGTGCTATAACGCCACCAAAGCTTCCACAAGTTGGCTATTCTGTGCCGTTTGAGAGGTTAAGTGACAAATGGGACAAATAATTTTTACAGAATGTCATAAATAAATTTTAATAACAAACAGAATATAAATAAAATACCAAAACACCACAAAACAAAATTGTACACAAAACCTAAAGTAGTTTAATGGTATGTATAAATAAAATTAGACTTACTGTATGTAACACAATAAATAAGAGATTAGATTAAGGAAAACGCTGACATGCCCTACGACTGACACATGTATGAGGCTTAAAAAGAGATAAATAATGTTGATTTCAATATTTTTTGTAGATAGAGGTGTCTTTGTAACGCAAAGTTCTTTGATAAAATTATTATACTTCAACTCTTTTGAAACAATTCCACTTCACTAAATAGAATTGTATTTAAAAATGTACTATTTTTCTGACTACAAATTAAATAAACAAAACTGTTAAAAATCATATTATCCCAAATGTACTGTCACAGTGTTCACAAATGGAACAACAAATCTTATAGAATTAAGCTATTATTTTGCATCAAAAATTATGAAAAACTAATTCTTTAAATATAACAATTTTTAAGCAGGTAATACTTTTTGGCCAATTAATCTAACTTTAATTCTAATATAATTTGGTTTTATGCGAGGAAAAAGCATTAAAAGAATATTTTAACAATAAAATAAAAGCAATAGAGTAAATTTAAAGCTAATTTTATAACAATAATTAATTTTTTGACCTGAGAATTTTTAACTTAAAATTTCAATCAATGGAAAAATTATAAATATATCTCAATTTTCAATACATTGAAGAAAAACAAACATGGTATGGTTAACTTATGACTATGTTTGTGGAATATACGTTACAATGCCCAAAGTAAAATCCTAAAAATACAATTTAAATACCAACAGTAAATAGACATGATATGATCCCCCTGTGTTTACCCTAAACAGTGTACACTCTCTGATAAGAATGACCTTTGGTATATTATTGACTGATAAATATATTGATGTATGAGTCTTCGTACTGAAACTTTTAGATTTAACTTTAGTTGTTTTGATTTTTATTCTTTCGAACTTTGTTTTAAAAAGTAATAATTTTGTAATACCATTTTGACAGCATAAAATGGAAAATATCAATGCTGATCAACAGAGAACAAAGTCAAGCATACATTCAATTTAAATTGTGCAATAAGATTAATATTCTCTTCTGAAAGCACTTTTTATCTAAATTATTATTTTTTTATTTTATTTTAAATTTTGTTATAAACGCTTGTACAGCTATGGTAGCTACATGTTGATGATGTTTGATGAATGACTTTTTCCATTAGCCCTTTATGGTCAAAATGAAAAGAGATTTAAGAAGAGAATTCGACAAAATTGTTTCTGTGGTGTGATTGCGATGACTTTCCTTTAGTACAACGGACTATAATAATGAAGAACAAATACATTCAATTCCTTAATTCTTTTGATTTCAAGGAGTATAGGCCCCTGTGCTCTTCAAGGACTTTCAGGTCCAAAATCAGCTTGAATGTCTTATTGTGCAGTTCTCTGAAACCAGACTGGATAGCAGGGAAGGGAGTGATAATGAAAATTTACTTGAATCATCCTCAAAACAAAGGGCTTTAATCATAAAGCATTAAGCTCATTTATAATACTGCAGATAAAAAATTCCCAGTTGTTTGGTTCCTAATAAGTAAAACTTTTCTACTGGTTTAACTTTCTCTTTTCTTTATTCTCAGTTATTTTTTAAAACTTGGTCTTCAGAAGCTATAAAAACAAGTATTTAAACGGGAATATCTTTTTACATTAAACTACTATATTATAACATATATACATTTTTCAGTACTGAAGTTACCAATAAATAAATTACCATATTACAATTATCCCGCAGTTTGCACATCTCACCTTCTCTAAATGGGTAACTAAATTTAAAGATTATTGTTATCATACCTTTAAAAAAACCCAAAACGCTTTTATGAATCCCAATGCACTTTAGATCTATTTAAATAACTATTACTTTTCTGGTCAGACTTATCTGGAATCTTACAAACAGTTTTTACCATTTATCCACAACCAGACATGGAAGTGTCAGGGTTAGATGTTTATTGGGGTTAATAAATCAAATTTGGTTAAATAATACTGATATCGGATTCATTTTTTGTAAATTTGATATTAGAAAATAAACTAGAAGCAAATCTTCATAGTCACTAGGTTTATCATTATTGGCAAGGCAGACACGAATATTCTTAAAAATATTGCTACAACTACACTAAATGTAGTACACCTGATTACTCAAGGAATGATTTAACAATTTATTAAAACTATTGAAAGGCTAGCTAATAAAGCAAACAATCTTATTATTTTGATAAATTCTTCAAATATTTAACTACAAATACTGCTTCAGTACCTTAAGAAACTACAAAAACCAAAGAATTTAATAAGATATATTTTGGTCCCAAATATGGTTTTTTTTAATTATTAACAAATTCTGGTTCACTAAATTACAAATATATCAGAGCCTGACTGTTTAATGAAAATAAGCCTATTTGTTCGTGGGGATAGCAGGAAATATTGTTTTGTTGTAACCTAATGCTAATAATTGAGAAATAAATATCTACACTTTGTTTATATAGTTCATTTTTGAGTTAACAATTATCAAGCTTATTTAATAAAGAAATCTCTTGTTCGAAGGCTATTTTTTGACTAGACATTTCCTATAGTATAATGGTTTATGTATTTTATGTCTTTCAAGGTAATAACATACTAAACCAAGTTTGCTAAGATAATATAATAAGTATCATAACAATTAATTATCCCAAAATACTTAGCTCACTGGGCTTGTTTATTCTCCTCCTTCAACACTGCAAAGTTTGTCACATGAAGGCTGGTGTATGTTTATTTATTATAAAGTAAATAATATTAACTTTATTTAACCCTCTTAGGACTCATCTGCTTTTGATTTACATCGAACCAGAGATATAAACTCGACATTAATCATTTTACACACAAAATATGATCTACAATAGATTATACAGTGACCATTAAGTCGCACATATCAAAAGGAACGTTTCTGTCAATAGTAGTTTCGTTGAATTAGTTATGTTGACTGTCGCAATATCATCACATGAACTACAGACAACAAATCTAGACAGCATTGGAATGGATACTAACCATATTGTCTGTAGTATTGTTGTACTTACTGCTTTGTAAACATGACATTTTCTCATGAACAGTGAGTTTTAATTATTGTAGTATTTATTAAGCTGATCATATGCGCATGTTAACCAATTTCGTGAGAAATATCCAGATGCTGCAGTGCCTCATAATTCAACAATAATGAGACGAATCGCCCATTTCCGTGAAAGTGGATCAGTTGCTAACAGACAGAGAACCAGGAGGCCCGGCCACCATTTTGACGGATGCCAAACTGGATGAGGATAGAAATATGATGATATGCGCTTGTCTATAAAAAGTTTGAGGACTCTATAAACACACTAGATTTCATACGGTAGTGCTCAGAAAGCGATGACAAATTTAAATTTTGTGCATATCATGTACATAGTGTTCAAGAACTGAAAGAGCCTACAGTACTGTAGATGGTTTCGGACATTCGTCGATACTAAAACAGTTGTAGAGCTTGACCATGTTTTCTTCACTGATGATGCTTGGTTTCATCTCAATGGTTATGTCAATAGCCAAAACACAAGAATTTGGACAACCGAAACTCCTCATATCTTCCACGAAACTCCCTTGCCTTGTCAGATAATTAAAGTTTTTAAAGATAATTAAAGTATCAAACGGATCGGATATTTGTAATAAACCAATGCGGAGTCACAATATGGTTTTAAGAAGTTCATCTCGCATGAACCAATAATAACGAAAGGGCCCATTCCTGTTCCCCTTCCCTTGTATTTCCGCCATCTTGTTTTTAGCCAGCCGTCACGATTGCCATTGGCTAGTCCCTCTGGTCAGTCGTAGGTTGTTAGTAGACGAGTGAAGACGTATTGTGACCTGTATTCCGTAGTTTAGTTTTAATGATTAGTGTTTTGCATAGTTTTGTATTAAGTGCATGTCTTTAGTGTTAGTGAAGTTGACCAACAACATGTAGGTTGTGATTCCTGACTTAGGCGTGCCACACCGCTTTAGTAAGATTTGTTTATTTTAACCTAGTTGGTAATTATGTATTAGTTTAGTTCTTTACCTGAAGAAGAGATCAGATTGCAGATCTCGAAACGTAGTGTTACTGTTTTCTTGTTTCACTGAACGATGGCAAATGTCCGGAAAAATCCTGTTTCCTTCACAATCCTTCCATCGTCAAAAATAACCTTCAAACAATTAAAGTTTGGTGTGCCGTAACACATTGTCGAGTAGTAAGCCCTATTTTTTATGAAGGTACTGTAGACAATGTTGTGTACCTAGACATCATTACACAGTTTATTTCGTTGCTTGAAAATGACGAACATGATTGTTGGTTGCAGCAGGACAGTCCCACACCTAATGACGCAATGCAATTCTTACGTGGGTTTTTGCCAAGCATATCATATCTAAAGAGTTATGACTCCCAAGATTCCTTGATATGATGTCTACAGATTTTTTTCTTATAGGGTTATCTTAAAGAAAAAGTTTGTAAAAACCGAACGGACACACTGGATGAATTCAAAATGAACATAAGAATGGAAATCAACAACACTGTAAACGTGCTGAATAAGTCTCGTCAAACATAAAAAAGAGTTCATTCAATGCATTACTGAGCAAGGTAGCCATTTCGAGCATTTGTTGTAAAAATGTAAGTAATTTGTGTATACTCATAATAAAGAAAGTTTGTAAAATATTTTTTGGTTCGATTACTTTTTTTCTTTTTACCACTCAATTAACTTTTAATGTGTGCAACTTAATGATCACTCTGTAGTAGTGTCCTCAGATCTATAGGCAACTCTGGCTATTAATATTAAAGAGTAATGTCAAAATCAATCGTTTTCAAAAGCTGATTTGGTAGAAACAGAAGCGCTAATCGTTTGTGTATTGATTTCAGCTTCATTCTTTATATTTGTATATGTGTCCACAAAGGATTTGCGAAACTCTACCAACGAAAATGATGAATGAATTCCAAGCAAATGTTTTGTCTGATATTTTCTGTTAATATACTACTGATGATTCATATAATAATCAGTAGATTTTTTTTAATCAGACCTATTTTTCCAAAAATTCAAGCCCAGGCCAAACTGATACAAAGCAAAACAAGCTACAGTATGTAGCTAGTGTAGAATCCACCACATATGTCAGCCTAACCCAGCAAATTGTTTATGTCCAAATTTTTAAAATAACATCTGTATTTTTAATAAATCTTTGGATTTCACTAGAACATTGTACTTTAGAAACAAATGAGGTTTTCTCTTGCAACATTTTTTTACTTTTGTAGCCGTAATGCAGAAATTGTGAAATAATTAGTTTTGTATATACATGCAAACCATTTAAAAAAAGATATTATTTTATTATTCATAAATTAATTACACTAATTCATTTTAACTGACAAAGACAAAAATATTGTTATATTTTAATATGTGATATAATGGAATTTTTACTAATTACTTGTAAACTCTTAATTTGTCCTTGTCTTTTTCAACATTTCAAGGTATGAATTACATGATCATTAAAAATCATTATCAGTCCGAGAAGGGTTATATGTCTGGTCCTAAAAGGGTTAAGTGAAATGTTAATGTGTTTATTAAATATGTTTTCAATGTTATTGTGTTGTACTAATTGCAGTGATAAAGTCACACATTTTTGTTACATATATTTTAATATTAAAATTTGTTTACTAAATAAATGGAATAAATATTTTAAATTTCATTAGTTGTCCCAAATGATCATTGAATACTCGAAACTTCAGTTATAAAAATAACTGGTAACCAATTTAACACGTTCACGACGATGTTTACCCCATCGGGTACAAGTGATCTTTCACAGCTACCGTTGTGTAGCCGATCGGATTCACCCCAGGCTTTCGTAAAGCGTTTCGGGCGCCCAATGGGGTAAACGTTACTATGCAATGTGTTTTTAATGTTTGCCATTATTTTTGGTTTGTTAAATTTGATCAAGTGCTTAAATAAATACCTCGGACTATCGTGTACCCTGTCGGGCACATGATTGCTTGGTTTTTAAGGTAAATTAATTTTTTAGATACCCCTTGGGGTACACAGAGAAATATTGAAAAAACATATTGAAATCATTTATTTTATGGAAAATTGTGAAGCCTGCATACTATTCTCATTATACTTAGACATTTAATGTTACAATATCCATTACAGTTTTTGGCCATTATTATTAAAAAAAAACCACAGAAAATAAAAAATTCCAGAAATAGCCACCGTTGTGAACGTGTTACTTTAAAAAAGTTGTAGGACTATTCTATACCATCTGAAGTATAAAGCTCATATTTTTATCTAACTCAATCTACACTTATCCATGTTTTCATCTATTCTGCTAAAGCTAGAGCAGAAAACACACAATTTAAAAACTATTAAATTTATTTCTGCTATTAACTAAACACACACAAACTCAAACATATTTACCAAGTTCAAAATTATCTGAAAAAGACACGAGGAAGGACATGAAGAAGTTAGTACATCTTAAAATAGAATATACAAATTAATTTCCAATAAAAATTTCATGTTATGGGTCCAAGAATAAAGATGGTTCATAGAACATTGCCATTCAACAAAACTATGGTGTTTATGAACTATCTTGTGTAGTTATAGTACTATCTTATAAAGAAGTCAGAAAAAATGTTCGTAGTACAGCAATGTCAATACAACTTTATTTCAGCATTTAAAATTTAACTTAACATGAAAATTAACAAAATATACAAGTGTAATTGATTTTTATTAAAAATATTTTTTCATCCATTTTACTCTTCGTTGCTTTGAAATAAAATATCTTTAAAATAAATCTCTTCCTTTCTTTTTCTTATACTTCCAACTAGTAATGGAAACGATTTCAATAATTAATTTGATTAAAGTTTAATAAATCTCATACACTAAATCTTTTTAGTGAATGAAAATACTAAAACATATAATTCAACATAAGCTTACAGTATGTTCCCTTTAACAATAACTATACTACCCGTAAAGAAATAAAATATGACAAATAATATCTAACAATGGATAAAAGTAAGTTGGTAATTAAACTGGTTTTTAAAAGGCATAATTAAACAATAAAAATAGACACGGATATGAAAATTAAACTATTATATTTCATGTTTAGTAACGTAATTTGTAATCCTTTCACTGTTATGTGAGATAATTGTCATCTTTTATTGCGGCTTTCAGATCACCGCCAAACCTGACATGACACTGAAAGGGTTTAAACGATGAATTGATGTTGGCTAAACATAGTCATACAATTTTACTTGTCCAGGGTAAAAATTTAACTTCTAATACATTTTGAAACGTACAAAACTACAACCGCAGAACTGATTTATTATGCCCTTTAAAAACCAGTTCATGAGTTTGATCATCACAATAATATTAACACGTACAAACTTCAAAACTGACAAATGAGCAAGGTTACAATGGTCCTGAAGCACAGCTTGCATGTGAGAAGAGGACAGTTTAACACATTTGGTATCATTACCCTAACACATACAATAGCTCTTGAAAAATATAATACTCTAGTGAAGATGAGGTGAGCGAACAGTACGAATGATTACGTTGTTGAGATCAGCTGTGGCATATGGAAGATGCTGGGTGGCAGCGGAGTGCAATGTGTAGAAGCAAAGTCTGTCAGATATGTACTGGCCTGAAAGTTAATCAAGTAATGTAACTTTCACTTAAAAAATTAAAATAACGTTAAGAAACAGAAATAAACACGAAATATATATAATTCCACAATATACCATTACAAACTAGATATATTCTAAAAACTCAATTGTACACACATACACAGAGTCATACAACAAACTAATATAATTTATGTTACTTACTTAAATGCTCCAAAAATAAGAATTAAGAAATCCTAATTATTTAATTTTCTTGACATCACTTCCTCAGAATGATATCTAAACTTCTAGACTAAATCTTACTTTGTGTTGGACAACGTACAAGTCAACAGCCACTTGTCACTCAAACAAAACTCAATTCAACAATAATTGAACATAATAATGTACGAAGTTATACTTACAATGTACAGTAACATCTGACACTTTTGAGAAGGATCCATGGATGCTCCAAACGAGCTGGGAAACAAAGGAGCTTCTTGCCTCTGCATGAAAGCAGTCACAGTGACTTTACAGATGACTTCATTGACATCGTACTTGTTGAGCACGGATGCTGTTAACAGATTCAACTCTGTTTATCAAATCAAATTTTTAAGGTGAATTTATCCACCAACAAACCTTATTAATAAAATAAACGGATATGATGAAATCTTACAGATTAATGTAATGAACATAATGTGCAAATAAGATGGTGAAGTTAAAATGACCACTACAAATAATATTGAAAAAATATTATTGAAATATACAAGGACATCTTTTATATGGGTTACCAATTAATTCCAAGCATACAATTTATATAAAACTTTTTTTAAATCCTAATTTTAATAATATTATAAATATGAAAGTGCCTTTGTTTGTTTGTTTTGCTTTCACAAATAAACTATTAAACCGATTGTACTGAAATTTTACATGGGCATTCTTACAATCTCTGGGATGAATATAGGCCTATTCTTATTTCGAAAATTCCTCCAGGCTACACCCCCACTGGTCTCTAAAGTATCAAAAAATCCCATATTGGTCTCTAAATTTCTGAAATATTAACTGAAAGAGCCTGTCAAATGTAATCAGCTGTTCTGTGTAAACACTGTCTTATGACAGCACAACCATATGTTTATTAATTTAACCACTATATCCATTGTTTACATTTATGGTGTAAAAATTCATTAGTTATCATGGTTTTTTTTTCATTTTAGCGATTAAGTAAGTACTTATGTACCTAATTCTGAATGTATATTCTGTCTTAAAACATAAGATGGTAGGAATTTGACTCCAAAGACTTCAGTTGAAGTTGTTGAAAAGAACTAAGCTATATATGAAAGTTCGCTTGACTGCGTTTTTGAGGTATTGTACCAATTCCAACCATATATGTTTTAAAATATTTTGAAAAAATGTTCAGTTTGTAAAGAAACAAACAAATAGTGTCATTTTACATGTACTTTTAACTGTATAAAGTGCTATTACTTATAAAACTTAATCAATCTAATGTGGAAAGAACAAAAATAAAAAGTTATTATGGGTTATACATCCGCATAGAGCAAAACAGGTTTTTATAACTCTACATTTTTTTGAACACTTATTTACTTATCAAGATTTAGATATCTTTTAGATTTCAAGATTGGGAGCTGGAAATGTTCACAAACATTAAGTTGAAAAATAAACCTTTAGAGATTTGTCAAAGTAAAATCACTGTCATTTCCAATTCTGTCATGGAACAAATATTGTATATCTTGCTAAAAGTATATTTGCACACAGACATAATTAATTATAATGCATATTATAATTTAATAATAATAATAATTATTATTATTATTAAACTATTACAACTGTTTTATTATGCTTTTTACACCCACTTTTTAAATATTATTTGGATACCTTAGACAAATTGTTTTTATAATTAAAATATGTATATATATATATATATATATATATATATATATATATATATATATATATATATATATATATATAACTTATTACTAAAATTGAACTTTTAAAATATTTTTAATGGCTCCTTATTCCAAATTAAAATACAGACTAACACAACCAAACACAATCACTAACACATTTAAAAACACACATGACAATTAAACTAAATATTAAAAAACTAACAACTATTACAATTTCTCAAAATTAAGTGGAATTAAAATGTAGCCTGTCATTAGTTTCAGTTCATTTAAAATTCTTGCACTGATATTTTTACAACCTTGTTTTGCATTGCAAAAATCAATATCATACTCATCTTTGTGGTATTAATGTTTTTTTGAAAAACAAATATTTACAATAATGCATCCAGTGAGACTAGAAAATCCTTTGAATGGAAAATATTTTAACATATAAATTCATTTATAAAATGTACATTATTGTTGTTATTTAATTAACCATTTTAATAGTATCTTCTATTTAGCCTCGTTTATTTTAATATTGGGATGGGTATACACATCTGATGAGGTATATGACTGTTATTCTGCAGCAATGGTCATTGAACCAAATCGCCAGACTGACAATGGGATGTCCCAGATAGAGGATGACCAGCAGTACAGAGGTGAAAGCTCTCAGATGACGGCAGGATGTGGAGCAGGACAGTCGTGTATTGTGCTGCTGTAACGCTGGCTCTCCCCACACCAGGTGAGCATGCATTGTATGTTACAACAGGTCAACTCAGCTTGGAGGAATACAAAAATGGTTTTGCTCTAATGATTTTGAAATTAAGAAATAAAATTGAATAATATTTTATTGTTCTACAGATTTTTTCCAATCATTAAGTAATAAAATCATGATGTTGGCAAGTCAGTATACAATTAAAATATAAAAACACAGACAGTAAAAATCCAAAACAATTTTTTTTTAAATCCCTTTTTTATATCAAACATTATATGAAAATAGATAAACTTATCAACAAATACAAATATAGTTGTACAAAAAATATGGTCTTCGATAAAACCAAATATTCCAAATTAAATAAACTTTACAATGATAGATCTAACAAAATTCTTATTTAAATTTATAATTTAACTTTTTTCTAAATATGCATAGCGTTCATATGCTTAATTTAGTTGTATTTATTCAATTTTTAAAGTAATTCATTTCTATTCAAATCAACATTTCTTTAAAAAAAGTTGTTCTAGACTACAATATTAAGGTTTTACAGCAGTCAACAATAAAATTTATTTGTTAATATTTTTAATTTTTAGCCTCTAATTTGCTATACATTTTTAGATTTATTTTTAAATATTAGAATTCTTAGCCCCTAATTTGTAATACAATTTTACTAATATCACAATATAACTTATGACAAAGTTAAAGATACTCTGCCAAAATGTATCTTATATTATATAATATCAAATGTTGCTTAATTATATTGAGGAATAAATTGAACATAAATATTAAATTTTAAAGTTTTATAGTTAACTGCATTATTCCACCTTATTCAATAACAACATTTTTATTCGTGTTGTTTGTCATTTTGTAGATTTTCCATATGTTGCAGTTGTCTGTGGATATGGATACTGATGATTTGTGGATCATGCTGTTGAAAATAACTACTATATGAGAATATGGATAGTGTAGAGATCATTGACAAAATTTGTATTCATTTACCAGTGATAGTTAATTAGAGTAGAAATATGACCGAACCAAACACTTTTAAAGAACAGGGTCATCTCAGCAAAATTTTCAATACAATGAATTTTCTTTGATAGGCTTTGTATATGTATGGCCCAACTTAAATTATTATCAACTTGTAATTTCAAAAATGTTGTATTAAAAATTTTGCTGAGATTATCCCGTTCAATGACACTGTTTGGTTCAATTATATTTCTATTCTGTTTTATTTCAAAATTAATAAAATTAGTTTTGCTTGCTTACTTACTTACTTATTTAAAAATAAATTATTGCTTAAGAAATATGCTTGAATATTTGAGAGTTAAATTTGGGTAATTTGTTGGAATCATTGGCAAAAAGTATGAGTTGACTCTTAATCCCTGTAATATCATACAAGATACTAGAAAATCCCTGAAGATAACAGGGAAATAACACATGTCCAAGAATTGAACCTTGGGGAACTCCTTGCACCACCTTAAGTTTTCTTGATTTAATGTGTAAATAACTTCCATCAAAAATTACTAAGGTATGCTGACTAAAAGAATTGTCTCATATTTTCCCAAAACTTACAGTAAAATCAACTAAGGTTTAATATTTGATAGTTCTGTGTTATTTTACAACAGAAATGAATTTTCTTTAAACTAAATTTCTAATTAATCCATGGTTATCCAAATATTTTAGTTGGTAAATAGTACGTTTGACTGGCACAAAATATTGGTAATTTAGTTTTATAAAGAAAACACCAGCTTCAAATCAATCATAAGTGAACTAGATGCATTTAACTGAGCAATGTGTGGAAAGCAAAATTTGAACACAAACCCGATGGCCAGCCAGAACAGCTGCACAGGTCAGGAAAGGCCACAGGGTAAATTTACATACAAGGCACGTCCAGAAAGTAAGTGTACTCAATTTATGCACGGTTAAAAAAATTTATTAAAACAAAAACATACTTGGTTACACTTGTTCATATGTAAGTTATTTTTTGACATAGTCACCATCCCTCTCAATGCAAGTGGTGAGTTACGGGATCAATTTTTTTATGCCTGTCTCAAAGAAGTCTCCCACCAGCTCTTTCACCCACTTCTCTACCTCTCCCTTAACTTCATCGTCTGTTGAAAACTTGTTTCCACTCTTGTGCACCTTCAGGGATGTGAAGAGATGGAAATCTGAAGGGGCCAGGTCAAGGGAATACGGGGGGTGGTTCAAAACGTCCCATCCAAGAGTCCAGGAGTTGCTTCGTGGCGTTGGCCGTGTGAGGTCTGGCATTGTTGTGAAGCAGGCAGACTCCCTTTGTCAGCATGCCCCTTCTTTTATTCTGAATCGCCTTTTTCAATTTTTTTTAGCATCTCAAAGTATCTTTCCTTGTTGATGGTGTCCCCGTGAGGCAGATATTCAATCGAGGTTATGTCTTTATGGTCTTAAAACATGGATGCCATGATTTTTTTGGCTGAAATTGTGGTTTTGAATGTCTTGGCGGAGGGTGACAAGGTGTGACGCCATTGCTGAGACTACCTCTTAGTTTCAGGTGTGTAGTGGGCAACCCAAATTTCGTCTCCAGTAACAATAGAGTAGAGAAAATCATCACCTTCGAGTTCGTAGTGTTCCAAAAACTCTTTGGAGCTCTGCACTCAATTAAACTTGTGCTGTTCTGTCAGCTGTTTTGAGATTCACCTCGCAGACAATTTCCGCTATCCGAGAGTTTCTTTGATTGTTTCGTGTATTAGTGATTTGGAGATTTGCGGAAACATCGCAGAAAGTTCATCTAAAATCAATCTGTGATCGTCACGAACCGCAATCTCGATTTTTCCACAAGTTCATCAGTTACAATTGAAGGTCTTCTGCTCCTGTGATCGTAATGCACGGAAGTACGGCCATTTTTAAACTCGTGACACCACTTGTACGATTCATAGTTCCATTACTGTAAACAGTTTTCATCTCATTATAAATTTTAACCAGAGCTTTTCCCTTCACGTGAATTTTTCACTTGGCAGGAGATACGATCGACATTTTTCGTGAGAGATGCTACTGCGTCCAGAGTTTTAACACACTAACCTCGGATTGGTCTCGTTTTGAAGGGGAGGAGTCAGACTACGCGGCAGTGTTACCAACATGTCGAAAAAGTATTCCCTACAGCTGTGAGAGTACCAGTACACTTACTTTCTAGATGTGCCTCGTATGTTCTTTGACAAAGAGTTTTGAGGTATGTTTGATTAAATGTATATCCATGTAGAAATTGAATTAGTGAGATACTACTAAAATTCCAGAAAACAAAGTAAATCATCAACATAACTAATCAGTATGCTGCTGCTATCATTATTTTATAATATGTGCCATGTGTTTTGTACAGAGGACACTACAGACCGCATGATGCAGCCACTCTCCGCAGTAGCTAGCGGCAACTACACTATATCATTCATGCCTCTGCTGTCAGTTCTTATCAACATGTTTCCTCGCATCATGTCCCGTGTGCGCCTGCAGCCTCTCACCGCAACCACTCACGCTCGCAGTTTGTATCAATTTTCAACATTTGTCTGATTATCTCTCTAAGAAATATAAAATATCAAATGTTTATTACACGGCAATAATTAAAATGATAGGAACTTTACATGAAAGCAAATTCAACATTTGCAGATTAAACATTAATGAGAGAGATTCTTGCAGTGTACTTCCAACATTGCCTAGTATCTACATTTTAAAGAGCCTAGTTTATATCAAGAAAATCTGACCTCGTTTAGTTTAAGAAATTCTGTACACTCTCACAATACCAGATCTGAAAATCTAATTGATGTGAGATACATTAGTTTAAGCAAGTCCCAACATAGCTTTGTGTACATTGGTACAAATCTTTTCAACAAGTTACCTTATAATGCCAAAACAGTGTGCATTAAGAACTTTAAGAATGTTTTGGTTAAGTGGCTGAAAATTAAAGCTTTTTATTCAGTTGAAGAGGTGTACCTATATGATTTTAATGGTATTGAATTTTAAACTAATTTTAAAGAAATTTTAAACTAGTTATAAGAAACTAGATATAATGAAATATGACAAATGATGAAGTCTAATTCATGTCAATCCTGTGACATTGTTGATTCTTAATGTGGGACAACAATAAAAATTCTTGATTTTTGAACATTTGCAGATCATTGCGTATCAAAAGAATTTTATGTACACCAGATACATTGTAAATGAGTAATAAAATATAAAATGTTAACAGTTCCTTTGCTTTTTAACCAAGAAACTTTGAAACCAAATGCTTACAAGTTGGTCATTATGATAATTTCCAGCCAATTTCGAAAGTTCTACTGTACACACACACTGTAACACCTCATATATTTTCAAATGTATAAAAAAGGAATTTGCATTCAATACCAGTAGCAATTAATACACAAAAGTGTAGTAGACATTATAATTCTCCTGTAAAATATTATTACATTAATTTTAATTTTGTACTTTGCCACTATGAAATTCATTTGTCTATTAGAGTTGGAAGCACTATGGGACTGGGAGAGAACCAGCCTTTGTTCAATTTTGGAGACAGAGGGTTGGGCCCAACAACACGACCCTTGTGTCTTCTACTCATGCAGCTTCGGTGGCAGCGACCTCTGTGACAGCCAGGTCAGTTTACTGTCTTGTTTTCTCACTAATACTAATGTATAGTAATAAAACCAGATGTTTTCGTAAATATAGCACAAACATCAATCTATATACAATTTTTAACATAGTGCAATTGATTTTGGGTTTGGAAAATTGTTTTATGTTAAATTCATAGCTTTCCCAGATAACTTCCCTAAATACAAAAAATGTAGACTTTTTGATCACTCAACGTGAAATTACAATAGGAGACAGGCATATTTTTTAACCAGGCCCAAATGAAAAATTAAATGAAATTGATAAAAAATGTAATTATGTTTTGAAAAAATATTTTTAAACATGTAATTTACAAATACAAATATTATTTAATTTAAAATTACAATTTTTCTAACTCATAAATTAATAATAAACATGTTACTCCCTGAAGCTATATATATCTATCATATACATACTGTACACATTTCACATTTTTAATCTTCAGCAGTTTTTATTTAGGCCTTATAACAAAAAAAAATTGCCTAAGTTTCTTACTTTAAATGTATACAATTTCACGTTGAGTGATCAGAACATAAAGCAATATTTTCCAAACCCAAAATTGAGTACATCTTCTCAAAAAATTTACTTAGATTGTTGTAACTCAAACAATACTTGTAGTTGGCTTCCTAACTGAAACACTAAATAGTGTGAAATATTTGGGGCACTTCTAAACATTTGAAGGCAATTGAGTGTTTATTGGAAGAGACAAATTTTCAAATTTCGTCATTTCTACAATATTTATCAAGCCAAAAATCTACTGCACTACCTTAATTGAGCTGACATAAATTTAAAGTTAAACATTTCTCCATTAAATACACCTACAGGGAACCTGATAATAAGGTGCAAATGCCTCAAAAGGCCTTGATCTGCTTCATGCTGATGCCTTTAGCTCCTTTTAGAGCAGTTGATTCAGAAATGTTCTTGTTCTCAGAAAGTTTTCCGCTTTGTGCTGCTACTCAAGAGTAATATCGCTCCATTAACAGTAATTTAGTTAAAAACTTCCAACTTATGTTGCTATCATACGTAACTATTGATACTATTTACAATTTCACTATTTAGCTAACATTACTGACATTTTTATAATTTCAAAACATAAAAATTGTTATTTTATTGAAAATGCTTATAAATATTTCATCTATATGTCTGACAAAATTAGTTTATATATGATATCAGTGGATGATCCTCATGTTGGGAAGGTTCTCTACTTGTCCACCGTTCATCAGTTTTTAATACGTTGTTCACTGTTCAAGCTATCCAATTACGAAATTCGCTCCATGACAATATTGCTTCAGGGCGATGGTCTGGGACTGGTTGTGGAACAGGTACAGGTGGTGGTTGGTTATGCAAGTGGGTGGGTGGTAGGAATGAATGAGGTTTTACGTTAATACCACTTGATTTGATTGACAATTTGATTAGAAAATATGAATATATTTACATTCTTATTGTTATGTGTTTTGTATTAATGTTATTTCAGTACATAAAGCTTAGTTTTATAATGTTCTTTACATTTGTTTAATATAATTTTAAAGAAATGTTATTTCTATTGTTTGTATGTTTTCATATTATCTAGAGGTTGAGTGGAAGAGAGGGCTAAAACAAACTTAACTCCACCTCAAATATAGACTTATTTCATGTCTTCTACTAAAACCTCACAAACATAACAATTTTTAAACTCTTCCACATTATAAAACATGATATGAACTTGTGAATGATGCATAACATGTGAAAAACTTGTTAAAATTCTTAAAACTAAACAAAAGCCAATTTATGTTCATACATGGCAGAACAGCCGAATGAATTCACCTTCGAAGCTCACAGTTGTAATTTGCCCGACATAGGGCAATGTCAACTACGCAGATTGTCTCTAAAGACAAATCAAATCAAATCTTTATTCACATATACATTGAGTACAGCGATTGTGTCATTTGAATTACAATTGTTAAGTTCGAATTAGGTAAAAAGTATGTACAGTAAGAGTTACAGAATTCGTCATTATTCATCTTCATTGCTGAGTTCTCCAATCCAAAAACTCCTGGACTGTGTATATTGTTCGTTCCAGCAGCCAGTCCATGAGTCTTCTCTTCAGATTCTTCTCAGGGATTCTCTTCATTTCTTCTGGCAGACAGTTGTAGAAGGCAGCTCCTCGATAAGATGGTTTCTTCTCGAATAGACAGAGATGATGAGTGTCAAGTGCGAAGTTGTGCCTATGCCTTGTGTTGTATGTGTGGTGGTCTCCTAATCTGGCTCGGCCTATTTTTACTGCATGCATTACTGTTTCAAGAATATAGAGTGCAGTAACTGTCAAGATCCTGAGCTCCTTGAAGGCTTCTCTACATGTCTCTTGCGGTCTTAGTCCTTTCAGTGTTCTTATGGCTCTTTTCTGAATTACCAATACTCTTTGGAGGTTTGAAGCGCTTGTCCCACCCCAGGCCACTAAACCATATCTTAGGTGGGTTTCAAATAAAGAGTAGTAGGCTATGATGGCTGTTCTGTTATCACTGACCTGCTTTAGCCTTCGTATAGCATAGAGACCCATGTTCAGTTTTTTACAAAGTTGGGTCACATGAGGTGTCCATGAGAGATTGTTGTCAAGGACTATGCCTAGATATTTATTTGAGTTTAGTGTTGTTAATTCTGGAAGGCCTTGGTAGTCATTGGGAAGTGATGTGTATATCAGTTGATAGGTTTTACTTTCATTCAGGACCAGATCATTTTGAAGGCAGTACTGTTTTGCCATGCTGTATGCCACATAGGAGTTTATTTCAAGCTCTTGTCGATTTTTGGTGGCAACAAGTAGTGCTGTGTCATCAGCAAACATCACTGTCTCACAAAACTCTGAAAGGTAACTTGGAAAATCATTGGTGAGGAGTATATAAAGTACAGGGCCAAGGACAGATCCTTGTGGCACTCCTCTTTTCATTGGGAGGGTTTCAGATTTTACTGTGAGAAGGGTGTTGTTATCCTTGTAGCTGAGCTCAACCAATTGTTTCCTATCGCTGATATAACTTGTGAACCAGCTGGCTTCTTTTCCAATTATCCCAAGTGCCTTGAGCTTTCCAATTAACAGGTTGTGGTCCAGGCAGTCGAATGCCTTGCTGAAATCGAGCATGACACTTGTTGCAACACATCCCTGATCTAGTTTATCAATAATGTACTCAATTAGTTGTACTACTGCAGTTGTTGTTGATCTGTTCTTGATAAATCCATGTTGTCTAGAGGTCAGGAGGTTGTGTTGCTGCAGATGTGCTATAAGTCTGTTCAATATTACTCGCTCTAGGATCTTAGAAAAATTCGATATCAGAGATATTGGCCGATAGTTAACAGCGTCATTGATTTGGCCACTTTTGTACTTGGGATAGACTTTAGCCACTTTTAGACTGTTAGGGAAAATTCCTTCGTCCAGAGATTTGTTTATAAGAGTTGTCAGTGGGGTTAAAAGTTCACTTTTACAATGTTTAATTAGCTTTGAAGAAATGTCGTCCTCTCCAGCAGATGTTTTAGCTTTCATGGAGTCAATAATTGTTCCTATTTCTTCTTCAGTAGTGTTGTGGTGCTGCAAATTAGTAACAAAGTGAGCCTGAATAACATTTGCTGGTGTAGGATTTTGATTCAGTGTTCTATTTTTGTCAAGTGTCTTCTCTGCTATTCTGGAAAAAAAATTGATTTAAAAGCATTGGCAATGTTATTGGGAGAATCGTGTAATTCACCTTCAACAATGAAACTTACTGGAATTATGGTTGTGGTGTTTTGTTTTCTTTCAGAGTTGATTACCCTCCAGACAGCTTTTGATTTATTGTCAGCCTGCTCTATGAATTCCGCATTTTGCTTCTTCTTAAGTTCTTTTAGCTTAAGATCATACATCTTCTTCCTAGTTGCTGTTTCCCTTTTATCATACTAAGTAGCGAAAATGTCATACTAAGTTTCCCTTTTATCATCAAGACATGTAGCGTTGATATTTTATTTGACATTGTAGATGCAGGGGCCTGAAAGACAGCATTCAGACACAATTCTGTTAACCTCAACAAGTCTTGATGAATGTACGACTGTGGAGGTGCGTCGGTGCTCCGACCCATCTCACAAGTACGATCCTGCTGTTGCCAGTTGTGTTCCTGCAAACCTCTTGTGCCAACACAAGGACAACTACTGGTTTACACCAAAACTTCCAAGTTCCTGAACTTTAAAAAAAATTAAAATGTTTTTGAATTAGTTTTAAATATAAGGTGTAAATATGAGTAATTTATAATGGATTGGGGGGGGGGTGGGGGGGGGGGGGGGTGGGGGGGGGGGGGGGTGGGGGGGGGGGGGGGTGGGGGGGGGGGGGGGTGGGGGGGGGGGGGGGTGGGGGGGGAATTTCCTAACTATATAAGTACAAATGAATTTTTTAATTGCAATTTTAGCTCTTAACTATTGTGACGGGTAGCGTACGATAAGCGGACGCGGTTTTTTTATCGAAGAATGTAATAATCGATACCTAATATTCGCATCTCAAATCCTAGCCTGGTAATTATCATATAAACGGCCGGAGCGGCAAAATACGAGTTTTGCCTTATAAACTTATTGGAATCGTCCTATAGAACAAAAAAAATATAAGGTTTGATAGCGTGGAAATGAGAAATAACGAAGTTCTAGAACATAAAAAATGGAACAACTTTTCACACGCGGAGTAATATTTCCATGTTGTACATCGACGTCAAGCGTCACGTGACCATGATTCAACCTCGTGATGATGTCATCGGATGGGTCGCCATCTTTGCAAACGTAAATGAAAAATAATACTGTAATGAGCAGAATTTTGATCAAAATGAACGTTTTTCTTAATTTCGAGCAACAACTTAATTACTTGTTATCGAAATGAGACGATTGCCTCCGGCCATCAGTGTGGGTTTCAGCAGCACCGGTGCTGCCCCGCGCTGATGTCAATTAAAGAAAAACATCCCTCGAGATAGTACCTATCTGTAAAAAATAAAATTCTAGAGGGGCTGATCAGAAATATAAATTGAAATGTAATGCAAAGGCAATTAAAAGTTAAAAAACTTAATAAATCATGGAAAACTCAAATAGAAATATATAGATGGATATTAACAGAGAACACTTACCATTAGTGTGTTGGCGGATATAGCTGAGCAGCAGCAACAAAAAAGTGGATTTTTAAAAATTGCAACATTTAAAACTTCTTTTCTTACTAATTTTTCTAATTTTCCTATCGCAACGAAACAACAAAGTCTCCTGGTTTAAAAACAACACGCGACCGCACGACGAACAAATACACTCATTATTAAAAATTCCATGTTCAATTAAAAAGGAAATAATTTCGTTTCGGTTAAAACGTAAACTCTTTACGTGCCCTACTAAACACTCCGACACACACAATTCACTAGGGTTGGTCGAACTAGTGGATGGTTGATTCATGATTGTAACGCACTCACTCAATCCAATCTACTGAACACGATATCTAGTGAAGCACTGACTCTGCCCCAGAGAACTCAGATAACAGATACGTTATCAGGCTGCTATCAGTCCCGGCCGCAGATAATATTCAAGTAAACAGATTATCCAGACACAGCACACAAACTGAACATTAAAATATTAGAGACAACCACTTATGAATATACCCCCTAAAATCATGTTATTTGTCATTTGCACCCCCTAGTACTATATATATTTTTTGTTCAGGAGGGTGAGCAGAATACGTTGATAACGTCAAATTCGTGATTTGCCGCTCCGGTCTTTTATTTTATAGCTACCTAGTCCTCAATAATAATCATATTTTTTAAATTAAAATATGAATTTAATATTTACAGTGATCAAACAAATTATTATAACGAAAATTAGAAAAACTGAAGACGACCATATTCGCTCCTCTCACAGTTACAGAGTTGTCTTTCAAAGCATTGTCATGTAGTTTTCTAACATTGACTGCCATTTTTAATAATCAAATGCTACTTATGTACAATTGAAATATTACCCTACTTGTATTATTTTAAAGTATTTACAGCTGTTAATATAGATTATTTAAGTTTTTATGTTCTCTTTTAAGCCTCAGCTTTAGCTATGTAGGCTTCAATGTACACTGGTTTATTTTCAAAGTACACACACTGTTTCATATATATACATTATTGGCCCTCCCCGGGATTTGAACCCGTGATCCCTCAGTCAGAGAGCCGAGACTATAACCATTAGTCTACGGAGGAAAACTTTAACTTAATTGTTCAAAATAATTAATCAGTATCGATTGATTATATCGACGGTTTTGATTAAGTAATATCGTTTGGCAATTTCGATATAAAAAACCGGGTCCGCTTATCGTACCCTACCCATTGTGACTAGGAATGTCTTGTTCAACTTGTAATATGTAATCAATAATGCGTATCTATATATATAAAAATGAAACTGTTCGTGTGTAACAGCATCACTCACAAACGGCTGGACGGATTCGCCTAATTTTTTTTTAATTTGTTCGTCTTGATCTGTAGAAGGTTATAGGATACTTTTTATCCCTTTCCCGATTCAGGATTCCGCCCCACTGGTTACAGAAATACCCGTAAGAAATGCATTGCAGCAAACATATGTTATTAAGTGAAAGAGTCTTTTCAAATTTTTAATCAGCTGTTCTTTGTAAACATAATTGTCTAAACTAAATTTTTGGTTGAACTTAAAGGTTGAGTGGTTAGACCACTTTGTAATAAAATACATTATGCATGTACAATACATTTTTGACATATTTTCTTGATCGTGACATCAAGGTAAAATCTACATCGGGGTTGGAAATATAATTTACTTCAACCAGAAATGCTCATACGCGGGCAAAACTTACGAAAAGCGTGCGAAGCCGCGGGAAACAGCTAGTTATCTATATATATAAAAATGAAACTGTTCGTGTGTAACAGCATCACTCACAAACGGCTGGACGGATTCGCCTAATTTTTTTTTTAATTTGTTCGTCTTGATCTGTAGAAGGTTATAGGATACTTTTTATCCCTTTCCCGATTCAGGATTCCGCCCCACTGGTTACAGAAATACCCGTAAGAAATGCATTGCAGCAAACATATGTTATTAAGTGAAAGAGTCTTTTCAAATTTTTAATCAGCTGTTCTTTGTAAAACATATATAATGCGACAAAAAATATATTTATATATAAATTTCTTTACACTTATAGTTTTAAAGCATAGAGTAAGCTTAAGAGAAACGACAAATTTTGTTTAAACTGTTTCTGCAATCATAATATATAAAAATGAATGTTTGTGTGTTTGTCCTTTATAGACTCAGAAACTATTGGACCGATCACTATGAAAATTTGTATTTTTCTATGTAGAAGGTTTATACGCAATGCCCATTGATGTAACTAACCACCAGGCTGTACTGCAAGATATAAAAGTTATCAAAGCGCCTGCACATTATAAACTGCAATTACAACACAGTAGTTACGTATATTAAAATATCCAAACACTATTTGAAGGCAAAGAAATATACGGGCAAAGCTTAAGAGACGCGTACGAAGCCGCGGGAAACAGCTAGTATTATAATAATAATAACATAAATAATATTTATTTTAGGAGGTGTTTGAAAGAGTTAAGGTTATAGGGGACGGTCATTGTTTATTTCGGGCAATGAGTATGGCGTTGTGGGGTACACAACATCGGCACGCGGAAGTTAGGAAGTAGTTTTAGAAAAACCTATTAATTTATACTGTTTTATTATGTATGTATTAAAGTATATGGGTAATGTACAATAAGTGGACCCCCGGTTTTCTTCTAAAAAATTACTTAATAATAACCATTGATATAACCAATCGATACTGATTATATATACGGTTATGTGTGTATATATAACAATAATAATAATTATCATACATGCACGTAATAATATATAATTATACATTTGTATAGTTATAAACAACTCAACAATTATGACATAAACAATATGAATTGTGGTTCATAATTATTTATGAGTTTTTCTGTTTGTTCATTCTCGTTTTGGTTTATTTATTATTTGTCATTTCTTAATTATTTATGAGTTTTCTTATAATTCTACATATTCATATTTTAATTTAAAACACATGATTGTTATTTAGGGCTATAGATACTTTTATAAATTGATAGTCTAGGATTCGAGATGGGAATATTAGGTATTGATGATTATATTCTTCGATATAAAAAACTGGGTCCGCTTATCGTACCCTACCTAAGTATATTTTAAATTATATATATTATATTTTAAATTATTATATATACAATTAAGTATATTATCAAATTGTACATTTTTAATAATAATTGTATGTTATTTATTTTTAAGTCTATTTTAAACTGTTTATAAATGATCAAAGTAATTGACCTTTGAAATTAACTATTCTTAATGGTTATTTGTAATAGTTTTCATTGTGCTATAACTATTGATTTTTGCTTTATTATTCCTCCATATTAAAATCAATTGTTTGTGTAAATAAGAAAAATAAGTTGACTTAGCCTATTCAATGTAACGTTGTCAATGGCAATAAAATTCTTGATTCTTGAATATGTTATGTTATGGTATACTGACACTAAACTATGCCCCACCTGAGTTCTGCACTAGAATACAGCAGAATCTCAATAGTTTGTAAACACTTAAATTTATTATGACTATTATACAATAAAAGTATCTTCTAAACTGGCATTCAGTGCTGCAGTATAATAAGTGGGGGTTAGAGTATAATAAGCAGACCTGGTATTCTATATCGAAATTATCGAACGATATTTAATTATTATACCCATTGATATAATCAACCAATAGTGGCTGCAGTATAATAAGTGACCACCAACACTATTGGTTGATTATTGAATGATTTGAATCATCAATATTCATGACTATCCAAATGCAAACTGTCAAAGACTAAAAACAAAATGTCGGACCAAATAACGTAATAGATATTTCAAAGAATAGTACGGATTTCCTAGTTTTCAGTCTTAGAAATTTAAGTAAAATATTATTAATTTACAAATTAAAATTTATATTTACAGCAAACATTGAATTACATTATATGTATTTCAAGGATAAACGTGACTGCTTGTGAAACCAAGAAGACGCATACGTCACTGTTTTGCCGCTATCAGTAACGAAACACGATTTCAATTTTAAATGTATTTCCAAACACGATTTTACTTTGAATTAATTTTGGGGGAACTGAATTAAGTTTTATGCTTTTAAAATCGTATTATGGTGAAAGCTAGTTCTTTGTGTGAAATAAATGTATTTTTTTCAGATTGGATAAAATAATTAAACTATATTTAAGTGTTTGAGCAGCGTACAGTAGATTACTTTAGCCAATCTGAAATGGCATTTCTGCAGGTACTGATTCTGTGTTCTGGTTGGAAGAATGGGATAAGGACCCATAGGGATCACCAGCTCCATATATGGTCTCACTTCCACGATTCAAGCACCTGCGCCACTTTATGTTTTAGAGCCATCTGTGGTAGCCTTGGTGGGGTTGCAACTAAGGCCCATTCCATCATACCGGTTTCCCACTATGTTCAGAGCAGCATTGGTCAGTTCTGTGACTGTTGTGTTGAACTTGCCACTCACAAGAATCACAATGTCATGTGTGTACCCCTGTTCAAAGACACAAGCAGGTCGTCTGCAACTAGGTTCCACAGAAGATGAGAAAGGTCGCCACCCTGGGGACAACCCCTTGTAGTACTTGCACTGATGCTCATTCCAAAAGTTTGGTATCCACCTTAACACTGTGAGTAGGGCCCTTATTAAGTCACATATTTTACTATCAATACTATGTCTCGAGGAGACCGTATTGAAAATCGCCGGAGTTTCTGTTTTGTTAAAAGCTCCTTCGATGTCCAGAAAGACACCTATAGCTTATTCTTTTGCTACTAGCGCCTTCTCAATCCTGCATACCAATTAATGCAGGACTGAGTCGCATTATCTTTCTGGAGTGAAAGCATGTTCATTTGGATGGAACTATAACTACTATAATTTTTAAAAAACCTACAACATAATTCTGACCAACAATTTGGTTTTGTATTATTCATTAGTTTAGATATTGAGAAATATTGATGATTTGATTGTCTTGGTGGTCACTTATTATACTGCAGCCGTTCGTTATTTATCTTGGAACAAATTTTTAAGCTTACAAGAAATATTATTTTTATATTGATATTTAAGTTACATTCACTAGAAAATGCACAACAATAGGCTTATATGATTTTGTTCGAACGTATCAGTTTATATTTTTACAAAAAGGCTTGCTTGCAGAGTGCTGATTAGAGAGGGTCATTTTCAATAATCTTATTATCATCCTATACTGATAGTTCAAGTAGTATTAAAATCAAGATAAGTTATCTATTTACATTTATATATAATACAAATTGACAACTATAAGAGGTATGAGATATTATGTGCAAAACTTATAAAAATTCTTTTTCATTATTCTAGCCAACGAAGACATATATTTCAAATTCTGATTCTTCGAGAGAATTAAAATCACTGTCTACTCAGCTAGACAATTGGATACAAGAAGAAAGGTCAAAAACAAAAACTTTGGAGTATATGAGAATTGCCAAACAGCGAAATAAAATTGAAGAATTGGAAATAAAGAGTAAAATAATGGAGGTAAAGAATAAATTACCAAGAACCCGATCCCAACCAAAAGCAGTTAATAATAAAGCTTCTGAAGTGGTACAAGACAGTAGTGTAACACTTTGTGATGACCCCGAAATTGTAAACAAAACCAGGTTGGACTTGAATGTTGAACATGATTATCGTTACTAGTACCAAGTGGAAGAAGAAGAGAGTGAAGAATCAGATTAAAAAATTCACATTCATTGAACTATTAACTCCAGGTAAGTTAGCCATCTTGAAAATATTACTAACATTGTCAACTCGATAAAAAGATTTAATGGATATCAAATTTGTTTTAAAATTTATTTCGTCAGGTGATGTTATATAACATCAACAACTATAGCTAGTCAGGCTATGTTATAACATTGCAAATATACCTTAAAAGTACAAGATTTATAGAAAGATCATTTTTGTAACTAAAAATTATCAGGTTTCAACATAATTTACTGATTAACACTGATTTACTTTGTAGGCATTAACATGATATACACAGACACTATGTAGGGAAATCTATCAATATTGTGTTTAATAGTTCACATGTCTTTTTGCTCTTTAAATTTTGTGATGGTAATATTATTATGGATATTAGCCATCGTTCAGTCATGAAGAGATCAGTAACAAAACTGGTCAAGACTTGGCCTTGGGCCACAAGTTCTATTTGATTTTACCGTAGTTGACATAAATAAAAATCTCATAAATGTACTCAATAGGAAAACTTTTTTAAATCTTGGTCCCTAAACGCATGTCTACAAAATCTTTGACTGACATATAATTTATGTTTTATGACAAAACAATTTTTAAATGGTACTGAATGGCTGATCTCCAAACTTAAAAACCATACCGTAAACATGATTGTACCAAAGTAAAATATATTTGTTGATCAATGTATGTGGCGATATTTTTCAAACTGTAATATTAAGTGTAGATGATGAAAAGACAAACTCAATCAGGATGACCAACAGACAAGACATCATAGCAATATATTGAGGTTTGCAACTGTAACTACGTTTGACAAATCTGTAGCATTATTTTATTCAAATTACTATTGTTATTCATGTATCTGCATATGTAAAACTATGTCCGTATTAAAATCAATAGTTCCTCTGTTCTAAAATGTGAAACTACTAAAACAATGTATTTTCCATTTATGACAATGTTTACATAGTCACGGAAGCTAATCAGACTGGATAGTAGGCCTACTAGTCTTGAAGCCAAGAGCCAATTTGCACACAACCTGTTTTTTGTTTAATCGGTAGAAGAATTATTTTTCTTAAGAAAGAAATCGTCAGCAACGCTAATTTTGGTGTAGGTCGATATAGGAGGGTACCAAAAGAGTTTAAAATATGCAATTTTTTCAGATCGTATTTATCGTACTTCATACAATTAAAATCAATAGTCAGATATACGATACATCATTATCAGACAACTAGGTAAATAGACTAAAAGTCGCCAACTTAAGGATCTGTATATAGTTAGCTGGTGTGCTATAATAGGTAACACGTGTGTGCGTGTGGCAATGTTGTCTGATGAGTAATATCACTACTGGTAAGTTAGTACATGTGCTTAGGGATGGTTTTGGATGAAGTAAGAAGACATTTTAGAAGCTTGTACATTACACTATAAATTTAGGAAGCTTTTCCCTTCAGTTACTAATTTAACTAACATGATAGGTAGTGCTTAATGTATAGTGTAGTTACCCATAATCATATTTGGTTAATTTAGGAGCTAATATTTTGAAAAACAAATTTCTTTTTGGGTTTAATTTAAATTTAAATATAACTACATCAGTTACCTATATTAGTTTGTGTTTTTTCAGCAAACTATCCTTTTTATTTACTTTAAACACTGCTTTTGGTGAATTAACAAAGAATTTAAACACATACCATGTTTTGTTACAGATGCTTCATGCTAATAGATCTAGCTTGAACTTTCACTTGAAAGACTTGAGAAGATTTCAGAAGATTCAAATATGAGTCGATTATCTGTGATTTCCATTATAATTGTATACTACGATGAAGTTAACAAAGAATGCATTTTTAAAATTGTAAATACTTTTTTTAAAGTTTTTAATAAATGTGTTTAAAAAATAATGTTTGTATAATTTACTGTGTTACATTTTATACCTTATATAAGGAGATTCTTATTTACTGACTTCTTAGGTAAGAGGTCTATCACTTTGCTATGAATGTTGAAGATTTTATTGTATGATTGTGTACAGTGAAAGATTTTGCAATGAATAGGTTGATAGGTTGTTGCAATGAATAAATTGTGTTTTCATTATTCACGATTCATTTTTGTTAACATCTTCTATTCAGGAGACCAAGAACGATGGAATTGGGTTACAAGACATGAACTTTGATATGCTACCAGTGTGGTAACACTGTTACAAGCTAAAAATCAGTAGCTTTCTAGCTTAGTATTTTAATACTCTAATAACAAATTATCATCTGATCCTAGCATGAAATATTTTGATAAATGGCTCATTATTGCTTCCGGTCATCCATCTCCACAAGCAAATCAAATTTATAAAGCTTATACTGTTATTACCAAACTGCCTTCATTTAGCAGAATGCAACATACAGTCTTCCCTGCATGATCGAAGTATTCGTATTTTCGCAGGCTCATATTAATTTGCCTATATTTTATCAATACAGTGTTAAATTGAATTTTTAACTTAGTAGTACTCTTGATTTAAAGACACATGAGAATAATTTATAGTGAATCTAAATTATAAACAATTAGTATGAACAGCCGCGCTTGTAAAGAGTTAATGAGAAAGGATGCCTGAAAATTAGCAATGATTTAACTTGCAAATTACAAAAATAGCACCCAGTAACAATGCATGACCTGGGGACCTGAGTAATGTGACGAGTACGATCCGCGATGTATCACCGGCCGACACGTCTTCCGCGTTCGATCGGCACGTCCTCTGTAACACTCCTTTCACACACTAAGACGAAAAACTCATGAAAAAGCTTGTGTGTGAAAGGAGTGAACGTCTACTTTGCACAAGTCCTAATCACTTTACTTTAGTACCTTATTCTTTTTACATACAACTTAGCCTATCAGATTGACGATATTCGGCTAAAAAGTACAGATGAACAAGTAGGTTAAGGCAATTAATTATCGTTACATAATTTTAGTTTTAGCCAAGAACAATAAAATTGAACCCAATTACAAATTTTGCTTGAAAATCCTACATCTAACTCAACTGTAATCGAATAAACATGTTTAGATAATAATATATATATATATATATATTCAAAGACTAATAAATAGATAAAACAGCTGAACAAAATTTTTTAAATAATACACAAATTTCACAAATGCCAATTGTAAAGATGATAATTTTACTTGGAGTAACTAAACATATATAGGCCTATCAGTCATACAGGGTGTTTCGTAACTCTCTGGATAAAGGTAGGCTATATCACAGTAATGCTCAGGTGAAGACAAACGCATATGAGCATGGGTATCCGATGCTTAGTTTCTCGCCTTAATAAATAGTAGATGATACTCAATTCTAGAAAAAGCTGAAAGTGGAGTGACTGGAAGACAAACCATAGAAATTTTATACAACGAAACAAAATCATGTCGGAAAAGATAGAAGTAAAACACGTAATAGAAAGAAAGTTGCTGTGAGGGAAAATCCGAGTAATAGTTTAGCCTACTACAGTTCACCAAACTTGTTACAACACGAACTTTTTGTAAAATGTCCTGTTGAATAGACATAATTAACTTAGACTAATAATCGTGGACTGTTAATAAAGATTTTTCTTCTTATCCCTGACGAACCTTACCCCAAAAGTTACATTCTATCACCATATCACCAAGTACATAGAAAAGAATGTTAAAAATGACCAGTAATGGCGTCCTAAAATTGGCTATAATTTCTCCTGTCGTGTAAAAGCAAGCAAACCGTGTTCAACTAAATTGCCAGTCTATACTAAAGGCCCTTGTAGTAAATAAAATAATTGCATTATTTGTTATTCATATTCTTTTATCTATAGATTTATAGAGATAAATTTATTCACAATACAGTTTATAAGATGAGCTACACGTGTTTAAGATGATACACAGGCTTTTAAGAAGCCCTCCTTCATATATACAGATCAACTTTGGAACTAGGAGTCGTTTTGGGCTGTTAAAGTCATGCCCTGGCGAAGTTACGTAGCTACAAATTTGCTATAAGTGCTACTGTGAAGACAGATTTAATATACAACATCTATCTGTAACTATATATAAGATATTTAACTAAAACTATTAGTATTTATTACAGTGGAAATAAATATCAAAATTATACAATTCAAATCAAACTAATGAGAATTGTAGGCTATATCTCTTCAAAACGAACAATTTTTCGTTCAATGAGAAAATAACACAGGGAAGCTTACATCCTGTACACGTTTGCATTCTCAACTATCCCTATATAACTGCTCTAAACACTTTTAAGTACTAATAGTCCTAAACTTGAGATCTGAAATCAAATCAGCAATCGGCGACGAGCTACTACTGCAGTACATCAGTAAGAACATGACAGTACAGTAGTTACAACAATAATGGAGTCATAAACATAAAGCCAAGTAAGAATATAATAACTTAATTTGCATACACCAACACGGAATAAAACAAAACTTCTTATGGGAGTGTGCCTACCAGTTTGGACATATCCTACAGAGCAAACTAGGTGACGTGTAACGGTGTAATTAATTTGTTATATTTAAATATAGTATCAATCCTCAGACGACCATATACAACTAATAGACAAATAGACTCATACTTAACAATCTTTAAAAGGAAAAAGGTTAGGAAATAATAAGCACTTTGGAGCAATTAATTTATTGACACCGAACCACTTTTAGTTCCACATGTCACGACAATACTTACAACAAATTTAAAGCAAATTCTTACTCGCACAGTCTATAACAAATCACAAATTTCAAAAACTCCACCAATACATTATAGGGAGCATAAGGTCACTTCTTAATTAAGAAGGTGCAATCGATTTTGGGTCGATTAAATTTTTAAAAATGGTATAGTCACAATCCGTCAAGATTGTCACTAAATTTGTCTCCTTTCTGAGCAAACAAATTTTTGTGTAATTGCAACAGGAATATTATAAATGTTAAGTAGGCTAGTCATTCTGAGCCATTTTATGATTAGATCCATTGGGCCATTTTGTGATCAGATCTATTGAGTCATTTTATGATCAGACTTATTAAGCCATTTTATAATCAAGCTCATTGAGCCATTTTATATTCAGAGAATCTAAAAGAATTCCCAGTCATAAACAGAAGAGCTACTCTTTCAAAACACCTAATACTATCAGTTTTCCTATCAAAGCAATTTGCTTGAGTTTTAATTCTTTTGTTTGTAAATCTTAACAAATAAGATTCATGGTTAAAAATTATCGTCATATCAAATTTCAAATCTTGAACTGAGTAATTTGTAAATTTTATATGTTATTAACTCATATTTGTTATAAATTCAAATGTTGTAAATTTGAATTTATTAAGAAAAGAAGAAGATCTTGGTTTAATCTGTGTGAAAAATAATTTCATATATTATGTTTATGTGAACATCGGTATAAATCAAATGAAATAATCAAGTATTAAGCATGCTATAAAATAGCTGCAAAGGTCGATGGCATCAAGTTGATTGGCTAAAGCTTGATATATTTCTAATAATTGCTAAGCAGAAATGTGCATATTTAAACTTTTTGGTGCATCCAATAGTCGTCGTTATTAATTGTAGTATGAACTTTGTTCATGTACATTAATGTTATAATCCTAACAAACGATATTTCCTTTCCCTTCTCAAGCTTCAGGAACTTCCTAGTGCAGTGTGGCGCCCCACATGTGTGAACTTGAACGTTGGAGGGGATCCTTATCTGGTGATTACAACCGTTAGGGGTCTAACGAAATGACGAGGGAATTTTTATAAAATGACTGATTTATATGCCTTTTATACATGCCCTAATAAAGTGCACATTACTCCTAAGTAGCTAACACACACTATTTCACTAATTCAAGGCTTAATGTTAACTTAATTCTGAATTCAGGTAAAATAAATTAGAAAATATATTATTAACATATTTAATACATATATTATGTAGAGCCGGTTATAACAAGATGAAAATTACAATAGTCTTATGAGATTGTTTTAGTAATTAACAAATATTTAGGGTTAATTGTAAGACAGGGCTTTATGGCCCTAAATTCGCCCTTTTGTATATATAATACAAATAAAGTAATTTGAATTTGAAATATCATGTTGAGTTACAAAATTTTATAAACATTTGAAAATGGTTTACGTAGTTATTAAGACTATAACAAATGCAACATAAAGCTTTCTCTCTCTTAAATATAATTTCACTATTGGCTGAACGTTATCGAAGCTCATCGCTCAAGGAGCTGGAAAAATGTAAATCTTATGGATGTGCAGAAACGCAAGTTTTGATATTCTGGGGTGGATGGGTAATTTGATAGGTCTAATCTACTGTGGGAGATGACTGTTGGAGTTGGTGGGGTTCATTCCCGAAGTGTCCAAGGTTCTTAGTAGCCTCAACAAGGGTGTGCCACCCCTGCCTGCTTTGACTGGAGAGGCTGGTTCAGAGCTAGCCTCCCCTTCTTTCGAGAGGACATGACTTGAGATTCCGTATACCAGTGAAAAGCTTTAATTTTATTTAAAAGTTATCTTGGTCCTTACGTTAATGCTTGATTATTAATTACTATTTTAAAAGACTATCGCATTACGTCCAAACGTACATGAATATCAGCTTAAATGTAATTCATAAGATACTGTCACGAGACAGGACCACGTCGTCCGGTTCAAACATTATCGCATGCATCATCTAAGAGTTGTCTGACATTAATGGCAAAATGGACTCACACGCTCTCTCCTCGCGCTGAGACCACATCGTTTGTCTCAATTCAAGAGAAACATGTTTCAATGGTTCGGGTGAAATGTTGCTAAAACACTTCAGTTGGTTTGTTCAATATATTCTGTAAAACTATGGCCAAATACAGAATCAATCAATGACCTAGCTGGCAGTATGCCAGATAATGGTTCGCGTAATGTTTAGGCTATGGGCGTCATAGCAACGCCATCCTGGTGGGATATGGTCTATCCCATTACCAAAAAGCTGTCTGACATAATTACCGCCAAGAGTACTAAAGGTTACTTGTAATCATGCAAGAAGGACTGATCTCGTCTAGATTACAGTGAACGTCATGCAAAATTTAAAGTCTCTATCAAGTCTTATCAAGAACAAACGGTTCCCAAATATAATGGGGACATGTTATCAGGTCATTCGTTGACTAGTCTATTTCCATTCGCTAATTTTATGAATAGTTTTTTTAATAAGTTATGATTTTATTTTTTAATATAGAAATGTACTTGGAATTTATCAGATTTGTTTTAATACTGTAAACAAAATTACACTTAAGGAAATATCTTATACTTGATCTCATTAAATAAACACGGTGGAGTCAACCAATTTTCTCTTCTGATATATATTTACCTGTAAACAATGTATTGACTAAGTGTATTTTTAGGTTTTAATTTATAACTATCAACCTACATGTTGATTGAAAAGTAAGTTGCATACCCTCTTAACTTTTTTGTTATTTTAGATGTATAAAATGTGTTTGCGGAAACCTTACTAGCTACAAAGGGCTACACTAATAATGATAGCTTTCAAATATTTGACCCTCAGCGGACAGGGAGGTGGACGGTAACTGAAAATTTTCAAATAGCACTTATAGTCTTGTAACAACAAGAATAACCTGGAGACCAACGGCTTACATGTGACTTCCGAACCATCAAAAATGGCCGGGCAGGCGATCTGCTTGCAAGGACAGGATCGCTCAGCGATCACCCATGCAACCAGCAGCCACGCTTGATTCGGTTATTTAGCGATAACCGGCGTACCCACTACTATGCGTCATTGGCTCTTCATACACAGTCTTTGTGTATGAAAAGTCCGCAGTCTTCTGGCCTGTTAGCAACGGCTTTCAACGTAGCGTAGGGTTACTGCTAAAGCTCTCTTACCGAGATTCATTCCCGGAAATACGTACCTATACAATTGTAATTGTTTGGACCATTGTACCTGAAAATGTTTAGTACAACTAATTATAATCCCACTGGTGTAATAGCGATGCAGCAGTGTAACAACGCGGGTGGGAACAAGTCCAGCGGTGAATGAAACTGAAAGTTATAGCACGAGGTCAGTATAGGTCGGGTCCTGAGGTCAAACCCAGTACCTCACCACCGTTAAGGTTCGCCACGCTGGCACCGACACAAACATCGAGACAAACCGGTATGCGAGTGTATAACTGTCTCCTTGCCGGCAAGACGTTTTCTCTCTCACGGCAGGAATCCATCGGTCACTAACCGATCTTGGAGTATCGTTGAGTATTCTGATGCAATTCAATTTATTCCGATAACGGAGTCCTCAATCCTTGTTTTCGAGCCCATCGTTGAGAGAGCTTCGGTATAGCCTTGGGAATAGATAAGGACTTTATACATTTTTGTCCTTATGGTTTTGTAACTTAAAATTACCCTTATCTACTCTTCTTCTTCTCGGTAGCTGTATTACATGTAGCAGCTGTTCTGTTCTATTATAAGAAATTACAGTCTATCGATGAGAATTCATCTAAGAATTAATTGGAAATGAACATTTTTCATTATAAAAATTGTGAAATTATTAATTTAAAACAAACACTCCAATAATATACTTTTTTAGTTCTGTGAAGCCTTTTTTAAATCTCAACAAAAAACAAAAGTGTTTATCAAAAACAAAAAAACTTATTGATCTTAATCGATAGGCAACTGTTTTTAAGACAAAGATAAATAAAAAGAAAATGTGTCCTATAGAAAATCACTGTAAACATTTGTGCAAACGACCATCGATTGTTGGAAGCACTTCGCGAAAGCACTAGCCGAGGCGAGCCGTAGCAGCGTGGAGACAGCGCGGTCGTAGGTCATTTATTTAAGTGTCTCGAGGTCATTATTGTTATTGTTCAACTCTTCCTTCTGTGACGCAACAAACAGCTGTTACCCACTTCCGGTGTCCGAACCGTCTCAAGAAGGCTGAGGTGTTATTACATCCGGCGGTCACAGCCAAACCTGCGCCACGGTACTTATGAGGCGCGTGTCACACCACATGAAGGTTATGGAGCTTGTCCACTTGCATGCAGTTCGAGACCATCTCTAGATGAGTAAGTTGAATCTCTGGTAGTTTGCGGGATTATACAACTGCTCAGGAGATGGGGCGTTAACAAGTTGGCAGCTCCTCTTCATTAGTTGTCCGAGAATCATTTTTATGCTAGTACTGGGAAAAGCACTTAGTTTCGTAACCGTCTGGGTCTTACGAACCGGAAATAGCAATACCTGAGCCTTCTAGAGACGATTCGGTCACCGGAAGTCGATAAAGGGTGATTGTTGAAAATCGAGGTAATGTAAAGTTTGGTATTAATAATATTACCAACGTAAATTACTTTTCTGGAATATGAATTACTATGTGTGATATTCTAGGCGATTATATAAATATGTGTATAAATTAAATTAATAACAAAAATAAATTAAATTACACCAAATTTTGCCGTAATATTTACGATAACAAAGCCAATAAAAAATATCATGAAATTATCTATGATATTTCCAAATGGTGGCCATAATAACTTTTAAAATTTGAATATTTTAAAAACCAGCAGTTTTTCTCAAGAACTACATGAATAACAATTTTTAGAGGATATTATCACAAATCTATGAATTAAATCGAATAATAAATAATTGTTTTAAAGCAGATTTACTGTGACAAGACATGGCCCACATTGAGAGCTGCCGTTTATTAAGTTTTTGTTTTGTTGGGTATTTGCTGAGAACGTTAATGTGGGCCGTGTCTTGTCACAGAAAATTTGCTCTAAATCAGTTATTTATTATTCGATTTAAATAATGTTAGTGTCATTATATTTGTGATAATGTCCTCTTAAAACTGCTATGCTTGCAATTATTGTGAAAAACTGTTGCCTTCAAAGTTAAAACTTTTTAATGACCGCCATTTTGAAAATACTAAATGTTTTCTGTAATTGGCCTTATTATCATACAAATTTGAATCAAATTCGGTATAATTGAACTTATTAGTTTTAAGATATTATTATTTCATAAAAAACACATACATACAGATAGATGGGAAACTAAGCATCAGAGATCCATGTTCATATGGTGAAATATGTTTGTCTAGACCTGAGCAATAACGTGGTATACCTTTGTCCAGAGAGTTTCGGGACATCCTATGTAGTCAAGTTTGTTACGATATGTTTAATTCTCAAAAGGGAAAAGTTTATTTTGCTCACTATAATTTTATTATAGTTTCAATGGAATTAAATTAAAAATTACTAATTTCAAGTTGTTATTCATATCATAAACTGTATAATGGGTGAATTAAGTAAGTAAATGAGGACATCTAAGACAGCCAAGTTGTTTTTGAATCCCGATGAGTATTGACTAACGCGGAAGATATTTCAACACGGTTTGGCAAGTGTAAGCAATATAGTTTAACCGAACGAAAGTGACCAGTTTTATGGGTTTGGACCGTCAGCAAAAGTGGTGACGTAACAGGAAAGTCGCGACCTGAGATGAATGGATAACTGTGCAGAAGGACGCCGCCAAACGACCAAACGTTGAAAGGCATTTCAGGCAACATACCTTCCGAGAAGTGAAGAGCACCATCTCCAAGTGATTCTTAACCTGTGGAGAGTCAGAGATTAGCGTCTCCACGATAGTAGCGTGGCATGCTGCGACGACTCTCTTCGAGACCTTCAGGTGGTTTTAGAGAAATCTGTCTGGACGTCGTTTAAAAGTGGAATGCGACAGCGTGTGAGAGTGGAGATTAGGTTCTAGTTTAAGGGAAATCTTTATGTTTTAACTACAATCACGGGTAAACAGAATGGAAGTTAAATAACTTTTTGTTAGTGTCATAATGATGAAAATTTACTTAATGCTTTTAGAAATGTTCATGAAATTGAAAGATTTATATAAGTATGATCTATTTCTACTTTTCTCAAAATTCGATTAGCTAGAATGGTCTGAATTTACAAAAAGCTACTCATTACATATGGGACAAACACAATCTGTTTCTAAAATTGTTTGAAAAGATCTTTTGTCTTATTGGCTGAACGTTCCTTCATTCTAGAAGTTTAAAACATTCTTTTCGCGTACTCCATGGAATTTGACCATCATCTATTATTTTTGTCATGGCCTCAAGGGTAACCATGATGTTAACAAGGAAATAAGAGAATAAATGAGAATAAAGACACTGAATTTAATCATATAAGATTTTAACATGATATGTTTGTTCATAAAGTCAAAATAAAAATATAATAGAGTGGAAAGTCAATTTTAAAATCAGGTGACAAGATTTGATTTCAATGCACTCTTGTGTCGTCATACCCTCCCTGTCTCACCGAAACTTTTATTATTTGAACACTGATGTGAAAGTAAAAAAAAGTATACAAAAATCCCATTCACTAATTTAATGTGCCAAAGAGAGGTCAAGGTCACCAGGCAAACTGGGAAAGCCGAAGAAAAACCAAATCTCACAAAAAGTTGGAGTCGTCTTGGAGTTGTCTGGTTTGGTTGTTTCAACGTCGCAAATCAAAAGGATTTGGAAGCTGAAACCAGTTCACATCCAGCCACCGGTCAAGTTCAATGACCCGGAAGGTTTAGCAGAGGTAGAACCAATGTTTTATCGCTACTTCTGTCTGGTCACTTTTTAATTTATTCATGGTAACAAACGTGCCTCTATAAAGTTACGCAACTTGGAAGTTTCCATTTGATTCATTCATAAGTACCAATTACCCAGCTTTTAACAGACGCGTTCTTCCGTTTCTGAACCATCCATTTCTGAGTTCTGTGGACACAAAACAGTTTCGTGCCTTCACGTTATACCCTAGGGCAGGGGCGCACGGGACCGCCCCCCCCCCAAAGAGCATTCGATTTCAAATAGATCGATCGCCTAATAGTCTATTTTCTTTCGAATAAATATTTCATTTATATTGAAATCAATTATAATTTGTATATAATTTTAATTTTCGAAATATACTGCACTGCACATATAATAATTCAATTTTTCTCTCAACGCTAAATATTAGAATTTCGCCGCCACGAAGCAATTACGAAAGTATAATATGCTAGTCTAACATTCTACGTAATCAATTCCAGTACACTTTTTTATCTATCCTGCATAAACATTTAGTCTTGATTAAGTTACCGAGTTACGAATTTTCAAAGTTACAGTCTAATTGTAAAGCGGCAAAACATTTTGGTTGTTATTGATATAAAAACTAAAATTTGTTGTTAGTAATCAGTTGTATGTATCGAAACGTAGAAACTAACATGCTAAAGTGTAATATACATCAACGTTATTGTAGCTCTATTGCTTAGTTAGTTTTTGACCCGAGAGTAGACATCAAGATTTACCCTTGGCCTTGATTACTGATTTAAACTTAAATATTTTGTCCAATATTTTGTATAAACTTCCTGGTGATTAGTGGGAGAGTGGTTTTACTTTAAACTTTATACACTCTGACCTTGTATTTGCCATCCTTTTATTAGTTCAGAAATACTATAAACAAACGATTTTAGGATTTAATATTTTAAAAATCTCCTGGGATGGGCCCCCGGACCTTCCTACAAGTACTGGTCTGGAGGATTTTTCACAACTTCAAATTCCCGGTGTTGCAGACACCCCCAGAGACTATTTAATAGCTGTGCCACTACCCCCAGGATACGTAATAGTACTTACTGTGTTGTATCAACACAAATTTGGAATGTTTTAATTTATATTTAATTCCCAAACTAGTTAAATTTAAGCGTATATATTGAAATATTACTTATTTTTTTAGTTTTTTGTGAAAGTTTTTGTTTTATGATTTCTACAAATTGCGGTATTAATAAATTATAATTATGTTTCATTACTTCATTTCCACTGGTTTTGCTTCCAACTAACGATGTAACGCCGTTGAATTATCTGACAGTAAGTATTACTTGTAAGTATGGTCTTGAAAGATTATGACAATAAAATTTAAAAAAATACTCAACCCAAAATTGATTGCACCACCTTAACAGTGTAGAGAAGATAAACTTGAGGATTTACTTTAAGTTTATTTCCCATAATGGAACAATAATAGGTACGCACACGCGAGTAATAGAATATACTTAAGTACAACCCGTATTTGTAGGGTTAACCAGCACATACAGAGTAGTTCAGTAGTTGTCAACAGTTCTTCCACTAAAGCTCTCCGCAGGCAGTAAAACCGGACCTGTCCTGACACGACGAAAGCTGCGTTGGGAGTCCAAGAGGCGGGTGTGGGGCAGAACCAGGAGCAGTTGGCGGAGAAACGAGCGTAGCCCCCGGGCTTCTGTCGGCTATCCCCACACAATATGTTATAATCTCGGATGGTCATTGGAGTAAATGAGAGGTTCATTGAATTGAATGGAGCTAGGTTCTATAAAGAGCAGATTTTCAATTGTTATCTAAAAGGTTACAGATCTATTGTGCTGTGGGATATTTTTTGTTTCAATACATATAGAATGGGATACTGATATGTTAAATTTGTCTTTATTTATTCCAATAAAAAAGTAAAGTATGTCTTAATTTTGCCAGGTAAGGTTGGGGCTAAGAATTCCTCTCTAATACTTAACTTGGGGACCAACGGCTTAAATATTTCCCATAACAACAACTATAAACTTTACGTACTTTTACGTCCTTATTTTTGATCCTGGTGCTGTGGGAAATCTTGTTAATATGAATTCAAACTCTTTTTAGTTTGTCTTGCAGAGTTTATACATTTTAATATTCAAGCGGTAAAATGCAAAAGTTTGAGATTTGTCTGAATAATTATTACAAATTATAAAAAAGAAACAGCGGTTTGATGCTTATTAATAATATCTTTAAAAAGAGACGTCCCTAATTGTTCTACGACTAAAAATATAATCATAAAGCTAACTGAGGTTTAACATTGTTTTAATGGAGACAATCTTCTTGTTGCTGTCGTTAGTATAGTATATCAATTATTTTATTCATCTTGTGTATATTTGGAGTTTTCTTTTATTTATTTACAAAAAACAGTACACAGAAAAAGCCTGGATACTCCAAAATTCAAAATTTCAGTAAAATAAAAAAAAACAGAAACACTACAGAAGGCCTACTAGTAAAATTATCATAAACTTTTTAACTTACTGATACGTCGCTTGGGTAGATCTTCCTACAACCCTGTCTTACACTTGGTGTTTCACCAACGTAAATACGTAAGTTAATTTTTTTTTATTTGGCATCTGAGCATATTTAAAAAGAATCTTTGCAAGATTTTCCAGTAACCGCAAGTCCAGGTGTCGGCGGTCTCACAAAGACTTTGTCCGACAGGACAAAGAATGGCGGTAGGCGTACCTCGGAATCCAAGTTCTTTTTCCTTCCTTCAACAGACCTATTTGGTCTAAGCAATTTGGTTTACCGCCAGCTATGCAGAATATTCGACGAGAACCTGGACACCAGACCAGAGTACCTGGTCGTAGGTTTTCCCTGCTTCATTTCTGTAGCAAGCATAACTATGTGGGTAACCCTGTACACCCAGCATTGGTCGGCGAAGGTTAGCTTAAAGCATCCTTCTTTTCAAGGTGGCATGAGAGATCAAGAGTACCAACATTTCTGCCTCGAGATGGTTTATTCCTGGTATTACCAATCCTAACCCTCACCCTTCATGTTCATCCTATTTCTCCGGAAGCCGTGCAGAAGCGTTTTAAGTTTCATTTCGGCAGGAGGTGGTTCCAATACCAACCCTCACTCGTTTTTAATCCATCCTATTTCTCCGTAAACCGTGCAGAAGCGTTTTAAATTTCATTTTTTCAGGAGGTAGTTCCAACCCCAACCCTTACACATTTCGAGTAGTTTATTCTATTTCTCCGGAAGCCGTGCAGAAACATTTAAAGTTTAATTTCGGTAGGAGGCAGTTCCAATCCCAACCCTCAGTCGTTCTGAATCCATCCTATTTCTCCGGAAGCCGTGCAGAAGCGTTTCAAGTTTTATTTTCGCTGCAGGTAGTTCCAATCCCAAACCTCGCTCGTCTTGAATAGTCCATCCCATTTCTTCGGAAGACGTGCTGAAGCGTTTTAAGTTTTATTTCCACTGCAGGTGGTTCTGATCCCAAACCTCGCTCGTCTTGACTAGTCCGTCTTATTTCTCCGGAAGCCATGTAGAAGCGTTTCAAGTTTTATTTCCACTGCAGGTGGTTCTAATCCCAAACCCCGCTCGTCTTGAATAATCCATGCTATTTCTCCGGAAGCCGTACAGAAGCGTTTTAAGTTTTATTTTCGCTGCAGGCGGTTCCAATCCCAAATCTCGCTCGTCTTGAATAGTCCATCCTATTTCTCCGGAAGCCGTGCAGAAGCGTTTTAAGTTTTATTTCCGCTGGAGGTGACTCCAGTCTCAAACCCTCACTCGTTCTGAATCAATCCTATTTCTCCGGAAGCCGTGCAGAAACGTTTTAAGTTTCATCCGGCAGGAGGTCGTTCTAATCCCAAACCTCGCTCGTCTTAAATAGTCCATCCTATTTCTCCGGAAGCCGTGTAGAAGCGTTTTAAGTTGTATTTCCACTGCAGGTGGTTCCGATCTTAAACCTCGCTCGTCTTGACTAGTCCGTCTTATTTCTCCGGAAGCCATGCAGAAGCGTTTTAAGTTTTATTTCCGCTGGAGGTGACTCCAATCACAAACCCTAACTCGTTCTGAATCAATCCTATTTCTCCGGAGGCCGTGTAGAAGCGTTTCAAGTTTTATTTCCACTGCAGGTGGTTCTAATCCCAAACTCCGCTCGTCTTGAATAGTCCATGCTATTTCTCCGGAAGCCGTACAGAAGCGTTTTAAGTTTTATTTTCGCTGCAGGCGGTTCCAATCCCAAATCTCGCTCGTCTTGAATAGTCCATCCAATTTCTCCGGAAGCCGTGCAGAAGCGTTTTAAGTTTTATTTCCGCTGGAGGTGACTCCAGTCTCAAACCCTCACTCGTTCTGAATCAATCCCATTTCTTCGGAAACCGTACAGAAGCGTTTTAAGTTGTATTTCCACTGCAGGTGGTTCCGATCCCAAACCTCGCTCGTCTTGACTAGTCCGTCTTATTTCTCCGGAAGCCATGCAGAAGCGTTTTAAGTTTTATTTCCGCTGGAGGTGACTCCAATCTCAAACCCTCACTCGTTCTGAATCAATCCTATTTCTCCGGAAGCCGTGCAGAAACGTATTAAGTTTCATCCGGCGGGAGGTCGTTCTAATCCCAAACCTCGCTCGTCTTAAATAGTCCATCCTATTTCTCCGGTAGCCGTGTAGAAGCGTTTTAAGTTTTATTTCCGCTGGAGGTGATTCCAATCTCAAACCCTCACTCGTTCTGAATTAATCATATTTCTCCGGAATCCGTGCAGAAACGTTTTAAGTTTCATCCGGCAGGAGGTCGTTCTAATGCCAAACCTCGCTCGTCTGAAATAGTCCATCCTATTTCTCCGGAAGCCGTGTAGAAGCGTTTAAGTTTCATTTCGGCAGGAGGTGGTTCCAATCCCAAACCTCGCTCGTCTTGAATAGTCCATCCTATTTCACCGGAAGCCGTGCAGAAACGTTTTGAGTTTAATTTCGGTAGGAGACGGTCCCAATCCCAACCCTCACTCGTCCTGAATTAATCCCATTTCTCCGGAAGCCGTGCAGAAGGGTTTAAAGTTTTATTTCGAGAGGAGGTGGTTCCAATCCCAACCCTTACACATCCCGAGTGGTTCATCCCATTTCTCCGGAAGCCATGAAGAAGCGTTTTAGGGTTAATTTCGGCAGATGGACCCAATACTAATCCTCAGTCATTCTGATTAGTCCATCCTATTTCTCCGGAATCCTTGTAGGTTTTGGTTATTCTAATGATTAAAGATTAGTCCACAGTTCTTAAAACTTTTTCAGTCTTAACGGACAAGTTGTATTAAAAAAACCTCATCATCCCAAGCATTAATACCATGTACGCCGACTATGTTTTTCTGAATTTTATTTTATATTAATGAATAATTAGTAGACTATAGGACTTAAGCATTAATCTTGTATGGTTGTTAAAATAATAAAATTGAGTATTTCATTAACACAGCTATCAACTGACAAGCAACAAGGAATATAATTGTCACGTTCGTTATAATGATAGAAAATATGGTCAGTGTCACTTGTATAAGCTTTCCTAGTCGTAATTCACCTTGTTTATTTACACGTTACAGAAACTTTCATCTGCTTTAGAGTGGATTGATGAGGTGTCAAGGTCTGAGGTGACAAGCCACATCGACACAGGAGTCGTCCTGAGCGATGGTGCGGTAACCAGAGCAGTCACACTGCAGCGGCCACGTGACTCAGCTACGACACCGAGCTCGCCCTTCGAGGAAAGTAACACCGGCATTGAACTTGACCGCTGCGCCGCGCCGCGCCGCTCCAGCCGTGACCGGACTGGAGGAAAGTAGGGTGGGTTTACATTAGCATGTAGAAGTGGCGTCACTAGCCGCGCCAGTTGGTAGTGTTGCGCCACTTTGGGTTTACACACATTTGAGTGGAAATCTAGTGAAGCAAACGAAATATTGTTGCGGTTACGACCTAGAAAACCTAGGTCGTGTTGGACAAGAAAATGGATTAGTAGAAGGACAAACCTTGGTGCATCAAAACTTCTGGAAGAACTTGCAACCGAAGATGTAGACAGCTTCAGAAACCACCTAAGAATGTCCGAGTTGAAGTTTGAAGAGCTGCTAAACCACGTTGCTCCTCGTATTCAGAAATTAAATACAAGGATGAGAATGGCTTTACCTGCTAAAATAAAGTTACAAATTACCTTGAGGTATTTGGCTACAGGTGACTCGTTCTCTTCTTTGCAGTATCTGTATCGTGTTCCAAAGTGCACAACTTCTAAGTTTGTACCTGAAGTGTGTGAAGCTATATTCGAGGCTCTAATTGAATACTTAAAAGTAAGTATTTAATAATACAATGTAAGGGGTAAAATTTAAACTAAATGAGGTTATTGAAACTGTACTTTATTTATTTTTATACAATACAAAAATCTACTGAAAAAGGAATATTGAAAAACGAAATAAACTCAAAACGTCATACATTTATAAAATACTAAGGGCTTCACTTAAGATATCTTTTGCGTCAAGTTCAATTGAATCTTCTTGATTCGGAGACACCATGGAAGAGGATTTAGTTAAGGTGTCTTCCCATTGGTAGTGTGACATGGAATTATCGCGAGCAACGGTCATCCTCTAGTTCATGAGGCACGTTTGAATTTTTTGCATTACTGCCAAAGCATTTATCTCGGGAAGCTTTTTTAGCTGACTGGCAATAAACTGGCCGAACAATTCATACTCGCACATATATTTTTTACGTTCAGGTGCAAGAACCTTATTTGAAATGTCCTTCAGTTGTTGTACTGCGTTTTGTATTTTTCCTAGGCGTTCACCTGCTACTTTTTTTGATATCGGTTTGGCGTAAGGAATTTGCTTAGAAGCACTTGAGGGCTTCTCACGTATAATACGACCAGTAGAAGTAGATGGAATAGATGAAGAAGGGATATCTTGAACATCTCCAAAGATAGTTTCTTCATCTTTGTCTGCATCATCTTGCTGAACTTGAGTGCTTGATTGCTCCTGAAAATAAAACCTGAGATGTACCGTACAGACGAACTTTTAGTAACATTAGGTGAAGTAAAAAAAAAGTAGAATCTACTTCATCTATTATTGTTGTGTTGTTCGAACAATAGACCAAGTAGATTCAGCTTTTTATTAACTCCACCCAATTGATATATAATATGTCAATAAATGCAAGTGTTTTTTTTCATATTACCTACTCTTACTTTATAATACGATTGTGTAAGGCCGTAATAATTAAATGCACGGTTATCTTTAGGGTCCTACTTCAGAAGAGGAATGGCAAGAAATTATGCAAGGATTTTAAAGTAGATGGAATTTTCCACGATGTTGCGGAAGCATCGATGGTAAACATGTCTCTATACGATGCCCAAGCAATTCTGGCTCTGACTTCTACAACTGCAAAGGTTCATTTAGTACAATACTTTTCGCAGTTGTTGATGACGCTTATTGCTTCACCTACATAGACATTGGAACAAACGGACGTGTATCAGATGGTGGAGTGTTGGCAAAAAGTGGATTTCAAGAAGCCATAGACAGCAAAAAAATTAAAGTTACCATCTAATGCTTTGTTTGTTGCTGATGACGCATTTCCCTTAAGGGAGTACATTATGAAGCCATATAATACTCGATCTGGTCCTTTGACTATAAAACAAAAGGTTTTCAATTATCGTCTATCTAGGGCTCGACGCATAGTTGAAAATGCATTTGGAATTCTTGCATCCAGGTTTCGTATATATGAGGGCAATTCCGCTAAGCCCAGACAAAGTAGACTCATTAGTGAAAGCAAGTGTAGCAATACATAACTGGCTGCGAATAACAAGTCATGGTGTGTATTTTTACAGGGGATGTGTTGATGAAGAAAACATAGACACGGGTGAAATAGTACCTGGCTCATGGCGTCGAGCAGTACAAAATGAAGGATTGGTTAGTGTGAAAGATAGATCACAACCTCGAAACCCAACAAAGGCAGCAAAGCAGGTTAGGGATAAACTCGCAGATTGGTTTATGGAGGAAGGGAGTGTTCCTTGGCAACTGCAGTTCGTAAATGATAAGGCTGTTTGAAAAACTCATAATGTTCTTATGTTAACAACTACTGTAATTTAATAAACAAAAATAAAAGTTTGATACAATTGTGATTATTTTTAGTTGTTTCATTGGTAGAAGTTTAGTTTAGCTACTTCTATTATTTTTTAACGTTTTTCACCAAAAATCTGTAAAATTTTTTTATGGTTTTAAATAAATTTGTATGAAAATTAATTTTCTTTAATAGTACTAATGAAATGTTGGCGTACATACCTGAGAAAGTCCTATTGATTGGCTCCCTCGAGATTTGACAACACCTCCAATGATTCGATCCATTGTTGAGAACCATCTCAGCGTCGGAACGTATACATCATCGAGACCTGCCCCTGAGACTGCTTTTATAGATCTTAGTCAGCTCGTTGCTGTATGTGTTGCGAAGAACACGTATTTTATCTTTAGCCTTCTTGACTGTGAACTCTCGTTTCTCCATACCACGGACAATTTCTTCCCATGCGTTTTCTTTTGCATTTCTGTCTTTGTATTCGTCTACTTTATAGTCCCATAAGCAACGGTACAGCTCATACAACTCTAGAAATTTTTCATTTCGGACAATTTCCATTTTTCTTCCCTTTTTCCTCTCTCTTCTTGCTTTCCTTTACGTTTCTTCACTAATACTTTCGGCCTATCTTCACTTTCATCACTATTCTTCTCAACTCTTTCATTATATTCTTCCCCTAAGGTTCCTGCACTGTCATATTCTACGTAATCTGCCATAACTCAACAAAAACCACTACACTGCTCGAAATGTTTTTACTGAATTTTCCTTGAGCTACACAATACCTAGTGGCTTGAACTGGCACTCCAATGTGACTGGCGACCACGTGTAGTTGTTTACACGTTCCACTGCAGGTGGCGCGCCATTTCAACTGGAGCGCCACTGTCTAGTGACACCACTAATATATGTCGGAACAAATATTGATGGCGTCAGCTAGAATGATGCGCCATTTCACATCTCCACTAAAAGTGGCGCGCCATTTCTGGTTTACACGCTCCATTTTTCTAGCCACTTGACAGCCAGTAAAAGTGACGCCACTTTTACATGCTAATGTAAACCTAGCTAAGAGTGACTGGAGCTGGAGAAACTACAGTGGTAATAGTCGAGCCTTCGTATTCTGCCTTTGATTTACACCGTGCGTAATCGCCGCAGCATCTCGACATGTGTGTTTGCACAGACTGCAAAAACAGTCGTACATGTGATTAACTGCTCCGGTCGTTATGTTGACGCAAGTGTGAGGTAATTTGTGACCATGTGATTGGTCGACATTAAACGTGCAATTAGTGGTTGTTTAATTTGACGGTTGGAAATCGCCAGAGAAAGCATTATTTGTATGAATAAGCAATAATAGCCGCTAAGGTTTTTTTCTGAAGGTGTGGTCTTCATAGTCCAGGAGCCGAGAGCCAATCTGTATTATTAAACACATAACCTGGTGTTTCTAGAAATCGATAGAAAATGGAATATCAAATATCACTGCGTCACCTAATTATTTATTTATTTATTTCAATTATATATACAATAGCCATAGATGCAATATCCTTATAGCTATTTTGAAATTGTATAAAAGTTAACAAAATACAATAAATTTCAGTACAAAGGGAAAAAAATTTTAAGCAAAAATATTAGGCTAAGCAAATATTAATAAATTAAAATAAAGCTTTGTACAATTTCAGACACTTGGTATACCTAACTAAACAAAAGAATAATGTTTATAACAATACAAAATTGAATGGTTTGCTTTACTCAACAAACTTTGTCAATTTGGGATTTGAACTACCAACTGTGTTATTGAACACATCTGCCTCCTGCTTAAATAAATTTAAACGTCTTGCGAACTTCATCTCAACCCTTAACTACACACCTAGGAATATTGTCAGGACCAGAGGATTTTTTTGACTTTAGCTTTTTTATAGCAGAAAGTACTTCCGCAATTGAGAACACACAATGTTGATCTTTAGGCCCACTTATATACAAACCCTTAAATTAACGCTACCTTTATCCAGTTCTCTGAATATGGTAAAACTGTATTATTTATCTCTCTGACGGACTGTTTTAAATGTATAATATACAGCCTGCATTTATGTAAACAAGAAGAAGATGACAATGTCTGAGCGACTGTTTGTGTTTGTTAAGTTTGTTTACACTCTGCTAGTCTGCTAAAAGAGAAGAATAACATGAAGTGAAGTAAAGTTGAGTAGAGTTGAAGAAATTGTAATTACACAAATTACGATTATTTGCTATATTGTACACAGCTATAATTGTTTACTCCACTAAAATTCAGATTCTGATTAATAGATCTTTATAGGTTCAAGCACCAGGTGTAAACGGCCGTTTCAACAGAACAATCGAAATAATGGTGGAAGTAAGTGTGGTTATGTTAATAATGGGTATGTTTTTCAGGTACTATTATATACCAAAACGAATTTACAGAATTTTCTAACTATATAAGTACAAATGAATTTTTTAATTGCAATTTTAGCTCTTAACTATTGTAACTAAGTAGTTTTAGATAAACCTTTTAATTTATACTGTTTTATTTAGTATGTATTAAAGTATATGGGTAGGGTATGATAAGTGGACCCCAATTGGCAAAAAAATTACTTAATCATAACCATTGATATAACCAATCGATACTGATTATATATACGGTTATGTGTGTATATATAACAATAATAATTATTATTATACATGCACGTAATAATATATAATCATACATGTGTAGCCTATAATTATAAACAACTCAACAATTATGACATAAACAATATGAATTGTGGTTCATAATTATTTATGAGTTTTCCTGTTTGTTCATTCTCATTTTGGTTCATTTATTATTTATGTCATTTCTTAATGATTTATGAGCTTTCTTATAATTCTACATATTTATATTTTAATTTAAAACACATGTTTGTTATTTAGGGCTATAGATACTTTTATAAATTGATAGTCTAGGATAAATTGATAGTCTAGGATTCGAGATGAGAATGTTAGGTATCAATGATTATATTGTTCGATATAAAAAACTGGGTCCGCTTATCGTACCTTACCTAAGTATATTTTAAATTATATATTATCAAATTGTACATTTTTAATAATAATTATATTTTATTTATTGCTAAATCTATTTTAAACTGTTTATAAATGATCAAAGTAATTGACCTAAATTAACTATTCTTAATGGTTATTTGTAATAGTTTTCATTGTGCTATAACTATTGATTTTTGCTTTATTATTCCTCCATATTAAAATTAATTGTTTGTGTAAATAAGAAAAATAAGTTGACTTAGCCTATTCGATGTAACGTTGTCAATGGCAATAAAATTCTTGATTCTTGAATATGTTAGGTTATGAATGGTATATTGACACTAAACTATGCCTCACCTGAGTTCTGCACTAGAATACAGCAGAATCTCAATAGTTTACAAACAGTTAAATTTGTTATGACTATTAGGTATACAATAAAAGTATCTTCAAAACTGGCATTCAGTGCTGCAGTATAATAAGTGGGGGTTAGAGTATAATAAGCAGACCTGGTATTCTATATCGAAATTATTGAACGATATTTAATTATTATACCCATTGATATAATCAACCAATAGTGGCTGCAGTATAATAAGTGACCACCAACACAATTGGTTGATTATCAAATGATTCGAATCATCAATATTCATGACTATCCAAATGCAAACTGTCAAAGACTAAAAACAAAATGTCGGACCAAATAACGTAATAGATATTTCAAAGAATAGTACAGATTTCCTAGTTTTCAGTCTTAGAAATTTAAGTAAAATATTATTAATTTACAAATTAAAATTTATTTACAGCAAACATTGAATTACATTATGTATTTCAAGGATAAACGTGACTGCGTGTGAAACCAAGAAGACGCATACATCACTGTTTTGCCTCTATTAGTCAATAACGAAACACATTATTTTAATTTTAAATGTATTTCCAAACACAATTTTACTTTGAATTAATTTTGGGGGAACTGAATTTAGTTTTATGCTTTTAAAATCGTATTATGGTGAAGCTATAGTTCTTTTTGGAAATAAATGTATTTTTTTCAGATTGCATAAAATAACTAAATTATATTTAAACATTTGAGCAGCGTAGTAGATTACTTTAGCCAATCTGAAATGGCATTTCTGCAGGTACTGATTCTGTGTTCTGGTTGGAAGAATGGGATAAGGACCCATAGGGATCACCAGCTCCATACATGGTCTCACTTCCACGATTCAAGCTCCTGTGCCACTTTATGTTTTAGAGCCATCTGTGGTAGCCTTGGTGGGGTTGCAACTAAGGCCCATTCCATCATACCAGTTTCCCACCATGTTCAGAGCAGCATTGGTCAGTTCTGTGACTGTTGTGTTGAACTTGCCACTCACAAGAATCACAATGTCATGTGTGTACCCCTGTTCAAAGACACAAACAGGTCGTCTGCAACTAGGTTCCACAGAAGATGAGAAAGGTCGCCACCCTGGGGACAACCCCTTGTAGTACTTGCACTGATGCTCATTCCCAAAGTTTGGTATCCACCTTAACCGTGAGTAGGGCCCTTATTAAATGACATATTTTACTATCAATACTATGTCTTGAGGAGACCGCATTAAAAATTGCCTGAGTTTCTGTTTTGTTAAAAGCTCCTTCGATGTCCAGAAAGACACCTATAGCTTATTCTTTTGCTGCTAGCGCCTTCTCAATCCTGCATACCAATTGATGCAGGGCTGAGTTGCATGATCTTTCTGGAGTGCAAGCATGTTCATTTGGATGGAACTATAACTACTATAATTTTTAAAAAACCTACAACATAATTTTGACCAACAATTTGGTTTTGTATTGTTTAGTAGTTTAGATATTCAGGAATATCGATGATTTGATTGTCTTGGTGGTCACTTACTATACTGCAGCCGTTCGTTATTTATCTTGGAACAAATTTTTAAGCTTACAAGAAATATTATTTTGATATTGATACTTAAGTTACATTCACTAGAAAATGCACAACAATAGGCTTATATGATTTTGTTCAAACGTATCATTTTGCAATATTTTTACAAAAAGGCTTGCTTGCAGAGTGCTGATTAGAGAGGGTAATTTTCAATAATCTTATTGTCATCCTATACTGATAGTTCAAGTAGTATTAAAATCAAGATAAGTTATCTATTTACATTTATATATATAATACAAATTGATAACTATAAGAGGTATCTGATATTACGTGCAAAACTTATAACAATTCTTTTTCATTATTCTAGCCAACGAAGACATATATTTCAAATTCTGATTCTTCGAGAGAATTAGAAGCACTGTCAGCGCAGCTAGACAATTTGGTACAAGAAGAAAGTTCAATTAGAAAAACTTTGGAGTATGTGAGAATTGCCAAACAGCGAAATAAAATTGAAGAATTGGAAATAAAGAGTAAAATAATGGAGGTAAAGAATAAATTACCAAGAACCCGATCCCAACCAAAAGCAGTTAATAATAAAGCTTCTGAAGTGGTACAAGACAGTAGTGTAACACTTTGTGATGACCCCGAAATTGTAAACAAAACCAGGTTGGACTTGAATGTTGAATATGATTATCGTTACCAGTACCAAGAGGAAGAAGAAGAGAGTGAAGAATCAGATTGAAAATTCACATTCATTGAATTATTAACTCCAGGTAAGTTAGCCATCTTGAAAATATTACTAACATTGTCAACTCGATAAAAATATTTAATGGATATCAAATTTGTTTATTTAATATAATAAAAGATACAATATCTGAGTTTAACGTCTTTTTTTTAAATAGGTACTAATACTGTAGGCTATAAAGAGTGAATGATTTGTATAAGAATATATAATTACTGAATAAAATTTGAATTTAGTGGTTTAATATCAACAACTTTATTTTGTCAGGTGATGTTATATAACATCAACAACTGTAGCTATTCAGGCTATGTTATAACATTGCAAATATACCTTAAAATTACAAGATTTATAGAAAGATCATTTTTGTAACTAAAAATTATCAGGCCTCAACATAATTTACTGATTTACTCTGTAGGCATTAACATGATATACATAGACACTATGTAGGGAAATCTATCAATATTGTGTTTAATAGTTCACATGTCTTTTTGCTCTTTAAATTTTGTGATGGCCATCGTTCAGTCATGAAGACATCAGTAACAAAACTGGTCAAGACTTGGCCTTGGGCCGCAAGTTCTATTTGATTTTACCGTAGTTGACATAAATAAAAATCTCATAAATGTACTCAATAGGAAAACTTTTTTAAATCTTGGTCCCTAAATGCATGTCTACAAAATCTTTGACTGACATATAATTTATGTTTTATGACAAAACAATTTTTAAATGGTACAGAATGGCTGATCTCCAAACTTAAAAACCATACCGTAAACATGATTGTACCAAAGTAAAATATATTTGTTGATCAATGTATGTGGCGATATTTTTCAAACTGTAATATTAAGTGTAGATGATGAAAAGACAAACTCAATCAGGATGACCAACAGACAAGACATCATAGCAATATATTGAGGTTTGCAACTGTAACTACGTTTGACAAATCTGTAGCATTATTTTATTCAAATTACTATTGTTATTCATGTATCTGCATATGTAAAACTATGTCCGTGTTAAAATCAATAGTTCCTCTGTTCTAAAATGTGAAACTACTAAAACAATGTATTTTCCATTTATTACAATGTTTACATAGTCACGGAAGCTAATCAGACTTGATAGTAGGCCTACTAGTCTTGAAGCCAAGAGCCAATTTGCACACAACCTGTTTTTTGTTTATTCGGTACAGGAATTATTTTTCTTAAGAAAGAAATCGTCAGCAACGCTAATTTTAGTGTAGGTCGATATAGGAGGGTACCAAAAGAATTAAAAATATGCAATTTTTTTCAGATATTATTTATCGTACTTCATACAATTAAAATCAGTAGTCAGATATAAGATACATCATTATCAGACAACTAGGTAAATAGACTAAAAGTCGCCAACTTAAGGATCTGTATATATAGTTAGATGGTGTGCTATAATAGGTAACACGTGTGTGCATGTGGCAATTTTGTCTGATGAGTAATATCACTACTGGTAAGTTGGTACATGTGCTTAGGGATGGTTTTGGATAAAGTAAGAAGACATTTTAGAAGCTTGTACATTACACTATAAATTTAGGAAGCTTTTCCCTTCAGTTACTAATTTAACTAACATGATAGGTTGTTCTTAATGTATAGAGTAGTTACCCATAATCATATTTGGTTAATTTAGGAGCTAATATTATGAAAAACAAATTTTTTTAGGGTTTAATTTAAATTTACATATAACTACATCTGTTACCTGTATTAGTTTGTGTTTTTTCAGCAAACTGCCCTTTTTATTTATTTTAAACACTGCTTTTGGTGAATTAACAAAGAATTTAAATACATACCATGTTTTGTTACAGATGCTTCATGCTAATAGATCTAGCTTGAACTTTCACTTGAAAGACTTGAGAAGATTTCAGAAGATTCAAATATGAGTCGATTGTCTGTGATTTCCATTATAATATTGTATACTACGATGAAGTTAACAAAGAATACATTTTAAAAATTGTAAATACTTTTTTTAAAGTTTTTAATAAATGTGTTTAAAAAATAATGTTTGTATAATTTACTGTGTTACATTTTATACCTTATATAAGGAGATTCTTATTTACTGACTTCTTAGGTAAGAGGTCTATCACTTTGCTATGAATGTTGAAGATTTTATTGTATGATTGTGTACAGTGAAAGATTTTGCAATGAATAGGTTGATAGGTTGTTGCAATGAATAAATTGTGTTTTCATTATTCACGATTCATTTTTGTTAACATCTTCTATTCAGGAGACCAAGAACGATGGAATTGGGTTACAAGACATGAACTTTGATATGCTACCAGTGTGGTAACACTGTTACAAGCTAAAAATCAGTAGCTTTCTAGCTTAGTATTTTAATACTCTAATAACAAATTATCATCTGATCCTAGCATGAAATATTTTGATAAATGGCTCATTATTGCTTCCGGTCATCCATCTCCACAAGCAAATCAAATTTATAAAGCTTATACTGTAATTACCAAACTGCCTTCATTTAGCAGAATGCAACATACAGTCTTCCCTGCATGATCGAAGTATTCGTATTTTCGCAGGCTCATATTAATTTGTCTATATTTTATCAATACAGTGTTAAATTGAATTTTTAACTTAGTAGTACTCTTGATTTAAAGACACATGAGAATAATTTATAGTGAATCTAAATTATAAACAATTAGTATGAACAGCCGCGCTTGTAAAGAGTTAATGAGAAAGGAAGCCTGAAAATTAGCAATAATTTAACTTGCAAATTACAAAAATACCACCCAGTAACAATGCATGACCTGGGGACCTGAGTAAAGTGACGAGTACGATCCGCGATGTATCACCGGCCGACACGTCTTCCGCGTTCGATCGGCACGTCCTCTGTAACACTCCTTTCACACACTAAGACGAAAAACTCGTGAAAAAGCTTGTGAGTGAAAGGAGTGACCGTCTAATTTGCACAAGTCCTAATCACTTTACTTTAGTACCTTATTCTTTTTACCTACAACTTAGCCTATCAGATTGACGATATTCGGCTAAAAATTACAGATGAACAAGTAGGTTAAGGCAATTAATTATCGTTGCATAATTTTAGTTTTAGCCAAGAACAGTAAAATTGAACCAAATTACGAATTTTGCTTGAAAATCCTACATCTGACTCGACTGTAATCGAATAAACATGTTTAGATAATATATTCAAAGAGTACACATATTTCACATGCCAATTGTAATGTTATTGGAGTAACTAAACATATATAGGCTACCAGTCATACAGGGTGTTTCGTAACTCTCTGGATAAAGGTAGGCTATATCACATTACTGCTCAGGTGAACACAAACACATATGAGCATGGGTATCCGATGCTTAGTTTCTCGCCTTAATAAATAGTAGATGATACTCAATTCTAGAAAAAGCTGAAAGTGGAGTGACTGGAAGACAAACCATAGAAATTTTATACAACGAAACAAAATCATGTCGGAAAAGATAGAAGTAAAACACGTAATAGAAAGAAAGTTGCTGTGAGGGAAAATCCGAGTAATAGTTTAGCCTACTACAGTTCACCAAACTTGTTACAACACGAACTTTTTGTAAAATGTCCTGTTGAATAGACATAATTAACTTAGACTAATAATCGTGGACTGTTAATAAAGATTTTTCTTCTTATCCCTGACGAACCTTACCCCAAAAGTTACATTCTATCACCATATCACCAAGTACATAGAAAAGAATGTTAAAAATAACCAGTAATGGCGTCCTAAAATCGGCTATAATTTCTCCTGTCGTGTAAAAGCAAGCAAACCGTGTTCAACTAAATTGTCAGTCTATACTAAAGGCCCTTAAAGTAAATAAAAGAATTGCATTAATTGTTATTCATATTCTTTTATCTATAGATTTGTAGAGATAAATTTATTCATAATACAGTCTCTAAGATGAGCTACACGTGTTTAAGATAATACACAGGCTTTTAAGAAGCCCTCCTTCATATATACAGATCAACTTTGGAACTAGGAGTCGTTTTGGGCTGTTAAAGTCATGCCCTGGCGAAGTTACGTAGCTACAAATTTGCTATAAGTGCTACTGTGAAGACAGATTTAATATACAACATCTATCTGTAACTATATATAAGATATTTAACTAAAACGATTAGTATTTATTACAGTGGAAATAAATATCAAAATTATACAATTCAAATCAAACTAATGAGAATTGTAGGCTATATCTCTTCAAAACGAACAATTTTTCGTTCAATGAGAAAATAACACAGGGAAGCTTACATCCTGTACACGTTTGCATTCTCAACTACCCCTATATAACTACTCAAAACACTTTTAAGTACTAATAGTCCTAAACTTGAGATCTGAAATCAAATTAGCAATCAGCGACAATATACTACTGTAGTACATCAGTAAGAACATGACAGTACAGTAGTTACAACAATAATGGAGTCATAAACATAAAGCCAAGTAGGAATATAATAACTTAATTTGCATACACCAACACGGAATAAAACAAAACTTCTTATGGGAGTGTGCCTACCAGACAGTTTGGACATATCTTACAGAGCTACTAGATGACGTGTAACTAATTTGTTATATTTAAATATAGTATCAATCCTCAGACTAGACTATATACAACTAATAGACAAATAGACTCATACTTAACAATCTTTAAGAGGAAAAAGGTTAGGAAATATTAAGAACTTTGGAGCAATTAATTTATTGACACCGAACCACTTTTAGTTCCACATGTCACGACAACACTTGACTTACAACAAAACTAAAGCAAATTCTTACTGGCACAGTCTATAACAAACAGTGGCGTATATAGAAAAATATTTTGGGGGGGGCTGAAATACGGGGGGGTCTGGGGGGTATGGAATACCCCCCAGTAGAAGGGGGGGTCCGGGGGTCCTCCCCGGGAAAATTTTGCCAATTTAAGTCTTAAAAACACAGGTTTAAGGTTTTTGGCATGTATAAACGCTAAAATGGAAAGAATGAAAATCACTCTTTCGGAGAGATTTTTAAGTTTTTCATGGCGAGTTTCCTTCTTTTCGAGCAGGTTTCACTTTTCCATTTTAGCGTTATTATGTTTATATAGAAGGACCTGTATCCTTTGTATATTATTTTTGTATAAATTAAAATTCAAAACTTAAGTGTCTGCTAGTTTGGTAGTTTTCAGTTGTTAAAATAGAAAATAATAGAGGCTATAAAGTCCTATTTTTAAAATCTTTGGTTTAAAATAGTTGTTATACAAAGAAATATATTGTCCTACGTATCTAAAAAACACAACACACCACAATATTATAAGTTTGAAACTAATAAATGTTGACTATATACTATATTTATTTTAGCAATTGAATTGTTATTTTAGTTTTTTTTAATTTTACCTTAATGAAATCAGAAATAGTAATTTCAGTATGCACACAATTCAAATATTTATATCGTTAAAAAAACTAAAATCTCAAACAGCCTTCCAAGCTACAATAACCAGTTATTGTAGGCCTACTTTATGAACTGTTACAAGGGAGAAGAAAATGAAATTATAGCTAAAAGTATTCATGAAACACTGGTTTATTGTCATTTTACAAAACAAAATCCAAATTTCTAGACTTCAGTGAAAATTGTTTTAAAACTTCCTCATCAGTTATGGTAATTGTCTCTATGAATAGATAAAAAGTGCAAGACCATTCAACTGTTTTCCGAAGTTGTGTTTCTCAGATACGTTTTAAGTCTTCGGAGAGATGAAAAGCTCCTTTCTGCAGAAGCCACTGAAACGGGTAAAACCGCTAACAATTTCAAAATATTAAACATGTTTGGGAAATAGTCTTTATCACATTTTTCAAGAGCAGAAATTGCAGTTTTTGGCAAACTTTCTTTTTCTTCACGATTCCACTTTTGTTTCCACAGTAGAAATTCACTTCGTACCTCATCTCTGAAAGATAGATCTTTTTTCATAAAACGTCAGGGCAGGTTCCAGGGATGAAAAATTCAGTTTTAATGCAGTGCTCAGGAAGAACATTCTGTAGTGAGTCGATTACTTCCCTGTGGTTTTTAAAACGCTCCAGAAGTGAACAGCAGAAATCGTCAAGGGTATGGTATACAACTACACGCCGGTAGTATTCTTCCACGTTTGTATAAGGAGTATTGCAGCGATTAGTTTGCTTGCGACATGTACGGGGGGGTTTACTCTTTGATACCTAATTTGTCAGTGCTTACTTTTTAGCTCACTGAACAAAGCCTGGAATGTCTCTTCTGCTTTGCTTCGCCTTTCCTTTACTAGTTCCAATACATTGGAAATCTGTTTGTTGGCTTGAGCAAGATCTATATCTTTCTTTTGGAGCATCTCTGAAAGGCGGATAGTCAAAGAAAGCAAGTTGTTCAAAATAAAAAGACATGCAACAAACTGAAAACTGGTCACGGAGGCAATTAGTGTGTGTGCTTTTACAGAAGCTTCTGCAGTCGATTCTTCTTCAATAGTTGATAGAGCGGTAATTATAGGCTCCAAAGCTTCTTTAAACATTATAACTGAATCGTGGCGTTGCACCCAGCGAGTCTCACACAGACATATAAGTTTTTTTCTTTTCATCTCAGGGCAGCATTCAGAAATACTTGACTTAAGTATCGCAGTTCTCTTAGCTGACTTGTGAAAGAAAACTACACACCTCACTGATGACACCCATACAATTCCTTATCATAGGGATTTTTGATGCATCAGATAGACATAAGTTAAGAGAGTGAGAGGAACAATGTGTGTATATGGCTGAGGGTACTTTTTCACTTATGTATGCTTGTACCCCTCTGAACTGGCCACTCATGACAGAAGCCCCATCATATCCTTGACCACGTAAAATTGTTTAAATCAAGTCCAAGACTGGTTAGACTTGACCATTAATGTATTGGCTAAACCTTGACCTGTTACATCATACACGGGTACAAAAGCCAGAAAATTCTTCCCTAATTTTAAACAATTCCTCGTCAACATATCGGACACAGAGGGAAAATTGTTCAATTTTGGCTTAATGTCTGTTGTCTCATCTGCTAATACTGAATAAAATACAGATTTTCTCACGTTGGATACAATTTTTGACTGTATTTGGGAACCAAAAATACCTATAATTTCATTTTGGATAACAGAACTAGTATACATAGTTTTGCCACCACCAGTTTCTAGCTGTGTTTTAAGATTATTGTCCCCGTAATTAGCCCTGTACTCTTAATAAAGAGCGAAAATTACCATCATTTTGTATAGGCTCGTCAAGATCCACTCTTCCACCATCACGATGCCCTCTAAGAGCAATTTGTTGCCTTCCACAAAATCTAATTGTCTGGATTATCGGTATAATTCTATTTTTGTTTTCCTGAACATTCATTTTTCTCTGCATGTTGATACTGTTTATCACACTTTTCTGTTTTTCCATGTACTAAGGATTTTACGTCTTCAGCCATTAACATTGCAGTTTTATGATATTGTTTATTTTCATGTTGCATGAAAACCTCCCTAGCTTTCTTAAGCTTTGTAGTAAGTGGTTTTGATACTAATACTCCTAAACTCTGATGGTTTCCTTTCCCACCTGTGTTGTGTGAGAAAAAAACACAATATTTACACAGGGCCCCTTCCTTTGCTTCCGAATAAGCTAACCATTTGAAGTCTTCCAACCACTTATATTGAATACTTCTGTTATTTTTCAACTTTAGGAAATTCGTAACTACGTTGAGGCTTCCAACAGTTCTCAATAATTGAAATTTTCTCTTCATTTTGAAGTGGAAAAAGGAAGTTGAGGAGCCAGTAATGACCAATATCATTGATATTGTGAACTAACAATGTGTGATTACTCTCGTTAAGGTTATGTTCAATTTCACCTGTGTGATCCTTGATCTCAACAACGCTGCCAGTTGATGTAGCACAAGTGGAGGGGACTCGGTGTTATTTCAAACGATGTCTGCTCGTCGATCTCAGACGAAACACGTTTTTTCTTCACGAAAAAAGCTTGAATCGAACTCTGTCTCTTCATTTTAAATGTTTAATGTAGCCTATGTACTTCACACGTAAACTGTCAACTATAAAGTAATCAGATCATGTTTAAATAACGCGACAACAAAACATATCACTTGATAACAGTCACTACAATCACAGCACATATGCATACAGCACTTAAAATGTCACCACGGGTGATACGCACTAGACAACAGCAGACAATGGCGTGGTAGTGCGGAATGAGGTCAGGTGTGGTGGGAGTGGGTGAGGGGTTGTAGGAGGAGGAGGGTTGCTAGGCAGCGGGGCCGCGGCGACACGTCATCGTCATATACGCATGCCTGGCGCTGGCACTACACGAGCGGCCGACGCGACAGTCAGGAGCGTCAGGCTACCTCGCACTCTTTACAGTTGCAACGCTTATTTGCAATGCTTACAAAATATTAGTAATTTTCAACCTCTGAAAAAAATAAATATTGAATATTGTTAGGTATCATAATGTATTCTTAAAAATTCCACTATAAACTATAATACTAATGTAGTCGAAAGTATAGAAGCACAGCTTATTGAAAATAAAAATAAATTATCGTATATAAGTTATAATATTTTTTTTGTGTTTTCAAATTTTGGGGGGGGCTCGAGCCCCTGAGCCCCCCCCTTATATACGCCCTTGATAACAAATAACACAAATTTCAAAAACTCCGCCAATACATTATAGGGAGCATAAGGTCACTTTTAATTAAGAAGGTGCAATCGATTTTGGGTTGAGTAAATTTTAAAAAATGGTATAGTCACAATCCTTCAAGATTGTCACTACATTTGTCTTCTTTCTGAACAAACAAATTTTTGTGTAATTGCAACAAGAATTATAAATGTTAAGTAGGTTAGTCATTCTGAGCCCTTTTATAATTAGATCCATTGGGCCATTTTGTGATCAGACCTATTGAGATCAGAGAATCTAAAAGAATTCCCAGTCATAAACAGAAGAGCTACTCTTTCAAAACACCTAATACTATGAGTTTTCCTATCAAGGCAATTTGCTTGAGTTTTATTTCTTTTGTTTGTAAATCTTAACAAATAAGATTCATGGTCAAAAATTATCGTCATATCAAATTTCAAATCTTGAACTGAGTAATTTGTAAATTTGATATGTTATGAACTCATATTTGTTATAAATTCAAATGTTGTAAATTTGAATTTATTAAGAAAAGAAGAAGATATTGGTTTAATCTGTGTGAAAAATAATTTCATATATTATGTTTATGTAAACATCGGTATAAATCAAATGAAATAATCAAGTATTAAGCATGCTATAAAATAGCTGCAAAGGTCGATGGCATCAAGTTGATTGGCTAAAGCTTGATATACTTCTAATAATTGCCATGCAGAAATGTGCATATTTAAACTTTTTGGTGCATCCAATAGTCGTAGTTATTAATAATATGGACTTCATTCGTGTACCTTTATGTTATAATCCTAACAAACTATATTTCCTTTCCCTTCTCAAGCTTCAGGAACTTTCTAGTGCAGTGTGGCGCCCCACATGTGTGAACTTGAACGTTGGAGGGGATCCTTATCTGGCGATTACAACCGTTAGGGGTCTAACGAAATGACGAGGGAATTTTTTTTAATGACTGATTTATATGCCTTTTATACATGCCTAATAAAGTGCACATTACTCCTAAGTAGCTAACACAAACTATTTCATTAATTCAAGGCTTAATGTTAACTTAATTCTGAATTCAGGTAAAATAAATTAGAAAATATATTATTAACATATTTAATACATATATTATGTAGAGCCGGTTATAAGAAGATGAAAAGTACAATAGTCTTATGAGATTGTTTTAGTAATTAACAAATATAATGTTGAGTTACAAAATTTGTATACACATTTGAAAATGATTTACGTAGTTATCAGGAGTATAACAAATGCAACATAAAGCTTGCTCTCTCTTAAATATAATTTCACTATTGGCTGAACGTTATAGAAGCTCATCACTCAAGGAGCTGGAAAAGTTTCAACCTTATGGATGTGCAGAAACGGTACATCACTAATTGCAAATGTCGATATTGTGGGGTGGAAGGGTAATTTGATAGGTCTAATCTACTGTGGGAGATGACTGTTGGAGTTGGTGGGGTTCATTCCCGAAGTGTCCAAGGTTCTTGGTAGCCTCAACAAGGGTGTGCCACCCCACCCCTGCCTGCTTTGACTGGAGAGGCTGGTTCAGAGCTAGCCTCCCCTTCTTTCGAGAGGACATGACTTGAGATTCCGTATACCAGTGAAAAGCTTTAATTTTATTTAAAAGTTATCTTGGTCCTTACGTTAAGGCTTGATTATTAATTACTATTTTAAAAGACTATCGCATTACGTCCAAACGTACATGAATATAAGCTTAAATGTAATTCATAAGATACTGTCACGAGACAGGACCACGTCGTCCGGTTCAAACACTAGGCCTATCGCATGCATCATCTAAGAGTTGTCTGACATTAATGGCAAAATGGACTCACACGCTCTCTCCTCGCGCTGAGACCACATCGTTTGTCTCAATTCAAGAGAAACATGTTTCAATGGTTCGGGTGAAATGTTGCTAAAACACTTCAGTTGGTCTGTTCAATATATTCTGTAAAACTATGGCCAAATATAGAATCAATCATTGACCTAGCTGGGAGTATGCCAGGTGATGGTTCGCGTAATTTTTAGGCTATGGGCGTCATAGCAACGACATCCTGGTGGGATATGGTCTATCCCATTACCAAAAAGCTGTCTGACATAATTACCGCCAAGAGTACTAAAGGTTACTTGTAATCATGCAAGAAGGACTGATCTCGTCTATATTACGGTGAATGTCATGTAAAATTTAAAGTCTCTATCAAGTCTTATCAAGAACAAACGGTTCCCAAATATAATGGGGGCATGTTATCAGGTCATTCGTTGACTAGTCTATTTCCATTCGCTAATTGTATGCATTTTTTGTAATAAGTTATGATTTTATTTTTTAATATAGAAATGCACTTGGAATGTATCAGATTTGTTTTAATACTGTAAACAAAATTACACTTAAGGAAATATCTTATACTTGATCTCATTAAATAAACACGGTGGAGTCAACCAATTTTCTCTTCTGATATATATTTACCTTTAAACAATGTATTGACTAAGTGTATTTTTAGGTTTTAATTTATAACTATCAACCTACATGTTGATTGAAAAGTAAGTTGCATACGCTCTTAACTTTTTTGTTATTTTAGATGTATAAAATGTGTTTGCGGAAACCTTACTAGCTACAAAGGGCTACACTAATAATGATAGCTTTCAAATATTTGACCCTCAGAGGACAGGGAGGTGGACGGTAACTGAAAATTTTCAAATAGCACTTATAGTCTTATAACAACAAGAATAACCTGGAGACCAACGGCTTACATGTGACTTCCGAACCACCAAAAATGGCCGGGCAGGCGATCTGCTTGCAAGGACAGGATCGCTCAGCGATCACCCATGCAACCAGCAGCCACGCTTGATTCGGTTATTTAGAGATAACCGGCGTACCCACTACACTGCGTCATTGGCTCTTCATACACAGTCTTTATGTATCAAAAGTCCTCCATCTGGTGGTCTGTTAGCAATGGCTATCAACGTAGCGTAGTGTTACTGCTAAAGCTATCTTACCTAGAGGCCACGGATTCATTCCCGGAAATACCTATTATACAATTGTAATTGTTTAAATCCGTTGTACCTTAAAATGTTTATTAAAACTAATTATAATTGCACTGGTGTAAAGTTGATCCTTGGAATAACGCGGGTGGGAACAAGTCCAGCGGTGAATGAAACTGAAAGTGAAAGCACGAGGTCAGTATAGGTCAGGTCCTGAGGTCAAACCCAGTTCCTCACCACCGTTAAGGTTCGCCACGCTGGCACCGACACAAACATCGAGACAAACCGGTATGCGAGTGTATAACTGTCTCCTTGCCGGCGAGACGTTTTCTCTCTCACGGCAGGAATCCATCGGTCACTAACCGATCTTGGAGTATCGTTGAGTATTCTGATGCAATTCAATTTATTCCGATTAACGGAGTCCTCAATCCTTGTTTTCGAGCCCATCGTTGAAGGAGCTTCGGCATAGCCTTGGGTATAGATAAGGAATTTGTACAGTTTTGTCAGTACGGTTTTTATAACTTTAAATTACCTTATCTACTCTACATCTCCCGTAGCTATATTACATGTAGCAGCTGTTCTGTTATATTATAAGAAATCACACTCTAACAATGATCGAATTCATCCAATAATTAAATGGAAATTAAAATTTTCATTACAACAATTATTGTGAAATTGTAAACAAACGCATGCAAGTTATAAAAATATCACTTTGTTTATTAAAACAAGTCTTAATGCTCTTTCAGAGATATTTGAATTTATATAGCTTATTCAAGATGCGTAAACGTGAAATTGTGGTTTAATAAAGATTGAATAAAACTCTTTAAAACCCTACTTTGATTTAGAAAAGTTATTTGTGGTACAAAAGCATATCTTTGCTCTTTTATGGGTATAAATCTATGTGAAGGGAACGAACTACATGAAACCCTGTCTATAATGATTCTTATGTTATTCTCTAAATGTATTTATTTTTATCAAAGCTCGATAGTATCACTACTGAAAAATAGACAACGCGTTTGACTTTAGATAAATCATTCAAGCTCGCAATATATTTCTCTAGTTTCTGCATAACGTATTTAGTTATACATGAATATTTAACTTTTACTGACCGATGTTTGAGAATATCAATGGTTAAACAAACGAGAACTTTACATTGCAATATAATCCACGCAAGAAAAGATTTGTATGAACCTTTACAAACAAGACGATCAACTCCCTTAATTTTTAAAGCACTTTGATCCGAAACAAGAAGGCAGCCTTTTAAGGTGGTGTGTCGGTTTACGTTCGAAACAACTTTTGTGTAATTTTTAAACAAAATTTTTACCTTTAAAACGCATTTTCTGAAGACATGGAAAATATAAAATATATTTTTTATAGTTTAATGCGGAGTAGTAGGCATTCAAGGTAGAATTTAGATTAATTTTCTAACCAGGCCCTAAGAAAATCAATTGAAGACAAGCATTTGAATTTTTACAATGTGTATATGTAAAATGTTAGGAGGGAATCGCATGAGTTTACAACAAAAAATAACTTTCATAAATAAAGCTTAAGGATAACGCGTGATGTTTTCAAATTATATTTAACTAAAATGTAATTACCTTACGTGACATATAATCAAAAAAGTTACGCTTTGAAGCTATAATTCAAGTAATTATGCGTTTAACACTTTTCTTCAGCCATTTTTATTTTGGCATGATTACGAAATTTCCTAAATTCTTTACTTTTAATACCTGTAATTCCTTATGGACTGATCAAAATATTTTTTTTCATCCTTTTCTGTCATTAATGTAGTTTAATCTTAAGTGTAGGTTATAGTGAAACAATCTTGAGTTTTCCTCCATAAGAACAATGTTAAAACTTAGACGTTTTGCGCCCATATTTTTAGTCGTATCGTTATGGGAGGTGTCTCATTTTAAAGACGTACTGAAATACACATCGAATTATCAAATCATATACGTTTTGTTGTAAAAGCGAGTATTTAAACGTTAAGGGTTCAGTAAAGCGTTTGGATGCTTTATATTATACTCGTACATTTAAAATGAAATTTTCCGTAATTCTACGACCAAAAATAATTTTTTTATAGAAACGGGTTTTAACATTGTTTTAAGGAGCTAAAGTCAAGGTGGTCATCAGACTTTTTTCAAATTTTAACAAAACACAAAACAAGTTTTTATCAAAAACAAAAATTTTTATTGATCTTAATCGATAGGCAACTGTTTTTTAAGACAAAGATAAATGAGAAAGAACATGTGTCCTATAGAAAATCACTGTACACATTTGTGTAAACGACCATCGATTGTCGGAAACACTTCGCGAAAGCACTAGCCGAGGCGCGCAGCAGCTGCGTGGAGACAGCGCGGTCGTAGGTCATTTATTTAAGTGTCTCGAGGTCATTATTGTTATTGTTCAACTCTTCCTTCTGTGACGCAACAAACAGCTGTTACCCACTTCCGGTGTCCGAATCGTCTCAAGAAGGCTGAGGTGTTATTACATCCGGCGGTCACAGCCAAACCTGCGCCACGGTACTTATGAGGCGCGTGTCACACCACATGAAGGTTATGGAGCTTGTCCACTTGCAGTTCGAGACCATCTCTAGATGAGTAAGTTGAATCTCTGGTAGTTTGCGGAGATTACATAACTACTCAGGAGATGGGGCGTTAACAAGTTTGCAGCTCCTCTTCATTAATTGCCCGAGAAACATTTTTATGCTAGTACTGGGAAAAGCACTTAGTTTCGTAACCGTCTGGGTCTTGAATCGGAAATAGCAATACCTGAGCCTTCTAGAGCAGAGTCGGTCACTGGAAGGGGATAACAGGTAATTGTTGAAAATCGAGGTAATATAAAGTTTGTTTAGAACCAACGTAAATTATTTTTCTGGAATATGAATTACTATGTGGGATATTCTAGGCGATTATCTAAACATGTGTGTAAATTAAATTAATAATAAAAATAAATTAAATTACACCAAATTTTGCTCAAATATTTACGATAACAAAGCCAATAAAAAAATATCATGAAATTATCTATGATATTTCCAAATGGTGGCCATAAAAACTTTTAAAATTTGAATATTTTAAAAACCAGCAGTTTTTCTCAAGAACTACATGAATAACAATTTTTAGAGAATATTATCACAAATCTATGAAATAAATCGAATAATAAATAATTGATTTAGAGCAAATTTACTGCGACAAGACATGGCCCACATTGAGAGCTGCCGTTTATTACGTTTTTGTTTTGTTGGGTATTTGCTGAGAACCTCAATGGGGGCCATGCCTTGTCACAGAAATTTGCTCTAAATCAATTATTTATTATTCGATTTAAATAATGTTAGTGTCATTAGATTTGTGATAATGTCTTTTAAAAACTGTTATTCATGCAATTATTGTGGAAACTGTTGGTTTCAAAGTTAAAACTTTTTATTGGCCGCCTTTTTGAAAATACTAAAGACAATTGCATGAAAATGTTTTCTGTAATTGGCCTTATTATCATACAAATTTGAATCAAATTTGGTATGATTAAGCTTATTAGTTTTAAGATATTATTATTTTTATAAAAAACACATACAGACAGACAGATTGGAAACTAAGCATCAGAGATCCATGTTCATATGGTGAAATATGTTTGTCTAGACCTGAGCATTGAGCAATAACGTGGTATACCTTCGACCAGAGAGTTACACCCTATGTAGTCAAGTTTGTTAAGATATGTTTAATTCTCAAAGGGAAAAAGTTTATTTTCCTCACTATAATTTTATTATAGTTTCAATGGAATTAAATTACAAATTACTAATTTCAAGTTGTTATTCATATCATAAACTGTATAATGGGTGAATTAAGTAAGTAAATGAGGACATCTAAGACAGCCAAGTTGTTTTTGAATCCCGATGAGTATTGACTAACACGGAAGATATTTCAACACGGTTTGGCAAGTGTAAGCAATATAGTTTAACCGAACGAAAGTGACCAGTTTTATGGCTTTGGACCGTCAGCAAAAGTGGTGACGTAACAGGAAAGTCGCGACCTGAGATGAATGGATAACTGTGCAGAAGGACGCCGCCAAACGACCAAACGTTGAAAGGCATTTCAGGCAACATACCTTCCGAGAAGTGAAGAGCACCATCTCCAAGTGATTCTTAACCTGTGGAGAGTCAGAGATTAGCGTCTCCACGATAGTAGCGTGGCATGCTGCGACGACTCTCTTCGAGACCTTCAGGTGGTTTTAGAGAAATCTGTCTGGACGTCGTTTAAAAGTGGAATGCGACAGCGTGTGAGAGTGGAGATGAGGTTCTAGTTTTGAGGGAAATCTTTATTTTTTAACCACAATCACGGGTGTAGGCCTACAGAATGGAAATAATTAACTGTTTGTTAGTGTCATAATAATAAAAATTTACTGAATGCTTTAAAAAATGTTCATCAAATTGAAAGATTTATGTAAGTATGGTCTATTTATATTTTTCTCCAAATACGATTAGCTAGAATGCTCTGAATTTAAAAAAAGTTACTCATTAGATATGGAATAACACACAGTATGTGTCTAAAATTGTTTGAAAAGATCTGTTGTCTTATTGGCTGAACGTGCCTTCATTCCAGAGGTTTAAAACATTCTTTTCATGTACTCCATTGAATTTGGCAGACCGTAATCTATCCTTTTGTCATGGCCTTAAGGGTAACCATGATAGTAACAAGGAAATAAGAGAATAAATGAGGTTACAAAGACACTGAATTTAATCATATGAGATTTTAACATGACATGTTTGTTCATAAAGTCAAAATAAAAATATAATAGAGTGGAAAGTCAGTTTTTCAAAAACCAATGACAAGATTTGATTTCAACGCACTCTTGTGTCGTCATGCCCACCCTATCTCACCGAAACTTTTATTATTTTAACACTGATGTGAAAGTAAAAAAATATACAAAAATCCCATTCACTAATTTAATGTGCCAAAGAGAGGTCAAGGTCACCAGGTGAACTGGGGAAGCCGAACAAAAACCAAATCTCACAAAAAGTTGGAGTTGTCTGGTTTGGTTGATTCAACGTCGCAAATCCAAAGGATTTGGATGCTGGAACCAGTTCACATCCAGCCACCGGTCAAGTTCAATGACCCGGAAGGTTTAGCAGAGGTAGAACCAATGTTTTATCGCTACTTCTGTCTGGTCACTTTCTAATTTACTCATGGTAACAAACGTGCCTCTATAAAGTTACGCAACTTGGAAGTTTCCATTTGATTCATTCAGAAGTGCCAATTATCCAGCTTTATAACAGACGCGTTCTTCCGTTTCTGAACCACCCATTTCTGAGTTCTGTGGACACAAAACAGTTTCGTGTCTTCACGTTATACCCTAGGGCAGGGGCGCACGGGACCACCCCCCCCCAAGAGCATTCGATTTCAAATTAATCGATCGCCTAATAGTCTATTTTCTTTCGAATAAATATTTCATTTATATTGAAATCAATTATAATTTGTATATAATTTTAATTTTCGAAATATACTGCACTGCACATATAATAATTCAATTTTTCTCACAACGCTAAATATTAAAATTTCGCCGCTACGAAGCAATTACGAAAGTATAATATGCTAGTCTAACATTCTACGTAATCAATTCCAGTACACTTTTTTATCTATCCTGCATAAACATTTAGTCTTGATTAAGTTACCGAGTTACGAATTTTCAAAATCACAGTTTAATTGTAAAGCGGCAAAACATTTTGGTTGTTATTGATATAAAAACTAAAATTTGTTGTTAGTAATCAGTTGTATGTATCGAAACGTAGAAACTAACATGCTAAAGTGTAATATACATCAACGTTATTGTAGCTCTATTGCTTAGTTAGTTTTTGACCCGAGAGTAGACATCAAGATTTACCCTTGGCCTTGATTACTGATTTAAACTTAAATATTTTGTCCAATATTTTGTATAAACTTCCTGGTGATTGGTGGAAGAGTGGTTTTACTTTAAACTTTATACACTCTGACCTTGTATTTGCCCTCCTTTTATTAGTTCAGAAGTACTATAAACAAACGATTTTAGGATTTAATATTTTAAAAATTTCCTGGGATGGGCCCCCGGACCTTCCTACAAGTACTGGTCTGGAGGATTTTTTCATAACTTCAAATCCCCGGTGTTGCAGACACCCCCCAGAGACTTTCCAGCTGTGCCACTACCCCAGGATACGTAATAGTACTCGTACTTACTGTGTTGTATCAACACAAATTTGGAATGTTTTAATTTATATTTAATTCCCAAACTAGTTCAATTTAAGCGTATATGTTGAAATATTAATTATTTTTTTAGTTTTTTGTGAAAGTTTTTGTTTTATGATTTCTACAAATTGCGGTATTAATAAATTATAATTATGTTTCATTACTTCATTTCCACTGGTTTTGCGACGTAACGCCGTCGAATTATCTGACAGTAAGTATTACTTGTAAGTATGGTCTTGAAAGATTATGACAATAAAATTTAAAAAAATACTCAACCCAAAATCGATTGCACCACCTTAACAGTGTAGAGGAGGTAAACTTGAGGAGTAAACAGTTCCCAGAACGGAACTATAGGTACACGCGAGTAATGGGATATACTAAAGTGCAACCCGTATTTGTAGGGTTAACCAGCACATAAAGAGTAGTTCAGTAGTTGTCAACAGTTCTTCCACTAAAGCTCTCCGCAGGCAGTAAAACCGGACCTGTCCTGACACGACGAAAGCTGCGTTGGGAGTCCAAGAGGCGGGTGTGGGGCAGGACCAGGAGCAGTTGGCGGAGAAAGGAGCGTAGCCCCCGGGCTTCTGGCGGCTATCCCCCACTAGATATGTTATAATCTCGGATGGTCATTGGAGTAAATGAGAGGTTCATTGAATTGAATGGAGCTAGGTTCAATAAAGAGTAGATTTTCAATTGTTATCTAAAAGGTTAAAGATCTATTGTGCTGTGGGATATTTTTGGTTTCGATACATATAGAATAGAATACTGATATGTTAAAGTTTTTCTTTATTTATTCCAACAAACACGTTAAATATGTCTTCTTTTACCATGTAAGGTTGGGGCTAAGAATTCCTCTCTAATACTTAACTTGGGGACCAACGGCTTAAATATTTCTCATAACAACAACTATAAACCTTACGTACTTTTACGTCCTTATTTTTGATCCTGGTGCTGTGGAAAATCGTGTTAACCATGAATTGAAACTCTTTTTAGTTTGTCTTGCAGAGTTTATACATTTTAATATTCAAGCGGTAAAATGCAAACGTTTGAGATTTGTCTGAATAACCATTACAATTTATAAAAAAACTAAAACAGCGTTTTGATGCGTATTAATCATATCTATAAAATGAGACGTCCCTAATTGTTCTACGACTAAAAATATAATCATAAAGCTAAGAGGGGTTTAACATTGTTGTAATGGAGACAATCTTCTTGGTGCTGTCGTTAATATAGTGTATCCATTATTTTATTCATCTTGTGTATATTTGGAGTTTTCTTTTATTTATTTACAAAAAACAGTACACATAAAAAGCCTGGATACTCCAAAATTCAAAATTTTAGTAAAATAAAAAATAAATAAATAATATTAAAAAAAAACAGAAACACTACAGTAGGCCTACTAGTAAAATTATCATAAACTTTTTAAACTTATTGATACGTCGCTTGGGTATATCTTCGTACAATCCTGTCTTACACTTGGTGTTTCACCAACGTAAATACGTAAGTTAATTTTTTTTTATATTTGGCATCTGAGCATATTTAAAAAGAATCTTTGCAAGATATTCCAGTAACCGCAAGTCCAGGTGTCGGTGGTCTGACAAAGATTTATACATTATCTGACAGGACAGAAAATGGCGGTGTGCGGACCTCGTAATCCAAGTTCTTTTTCCTTCCTTTAACAGACCTATCTGGTCTAAGCAATTTGGTTTACCGCCAGCTATGCAGAATATTCGACGAGAACCTGGACACCAGACCAGAGTACCTGGTCGTAGGTTTTCCCTGCTTCATTTCTGTAGCAAGCATACAGAACTACACTATGTGGGTAACCCCGTACACCCAGCATTGATCGGCGAAGGTTAGCTTAAAGCATCCTTCTTTTCAAGGTGGCATGAGAGATCCAGAGTGCCCACATTTGTGCCTCGAGATGGTTGTATCATGATGATTCCAATCCTAACCCACAACCGTCATGTCCATCCTATTTCTCCGGAAGTCGTGAAGAAGCGTTTTAAGTTTAAGTTCGGCAGGAGGTGGTCCCAATCCCAACTCTCACACATCCCGAGTAGTTCATCCTATTTCTCCGGAAGCCGTGCAGAAAACATTTTAAGTTTACTTTTCGGTAGGAGGCAGTTCCAATCCCAACCCTCAGTCGTTCTGAATCCATCCTATTTCTCCGGAAGCCGTGCAGAAGCGTTTTAAGTTTTATTTTCGCTGCAGGTGGTTCCGATCCCAAACCTCGCTCGTCTTGAATAGTCCATGCTATTTCTCCGGAAGCCGTACAGAAGCGTTTTAAGTTTTATTTTCGGCAGGAGGTGGTCCCAATCCCAACTCTCACACATCCCGAGTAGTTCATCCTATTTCTCCGGAAGCCGTGAAGAAGCGTTTTAAGTTTAATTTCGGCAGGAGGTGGTCCCAATCCCAACTCTCACACATCCCGAGTAGTCCATCCTATCTCTCCGGAAGCCGTGAAGAAGCGTTTTAAGTCTAATTTCGGCAGGAGGTGGTCCCAATCCCAACTCTCACACATCCCGAGTAGTCCATCCTATTTCTCCGGAAGCCGTGAAGAAGCGTTTTAAGTTTAATTTCGGCAGGAGGTGGTCCCAATCCCAACTCTCACACATCCCGAGTAGTCCATCCTATCTCTCCGGAAGCCGTGAAGAAGCGTTTTAAGTCTAATTTCGGCAGGAGGTGGTCCCAATCCCAACTCTCACACATCCCGAGTAGTCCATCCTATCTCTCCGGAAGCCGTGAAGAAGCGTTTTAAGTTTAATTTCGGCAGGAGGTGGTCCCAATCCCAACTCTCACACATCCCGAGTAGTTCATCCTATCTCTCCGGAAGCTGTGAAGAAGCGTTTTAGGTTTCATTTCGGCAGATGGTGGACCCAATGCTATCCCTCAGTCGTCCTGAGTAGATCATCCTATCTCTCTTGAAGCTGTGAAGAAGCGTTTTAGGTTTCATTTCGGCAGATGGTGGACCCAATGCTATCCCTCAGTCGTCCTGAGTAGATCATCCTATCTCTCCTGAAGCTGTGAAGAAGCGTTTTAGGTTTCATTTCGGCAGATGGTGGACCCAATGCTATCCCTCAGTCGTCCTGAGTAGATCATCCTATCTCTCCTGGAAGCTGTGATGAAGCGTTTTAGGTTTCATTTCGGCAGATGGTGGACCCAATGCTATCCCTCAGTCGTCCTGTGTAGATCCTATCTCTCCGTAATCCGTGCAGGTTTAGGTTCTTCTAATGATTAAAGTAATGAGTCCTCATTTTCTTTAAAAAAATTGCAATCTTGATGGGCATGCTTCTTTGATATCATATTAAAAAAACTAATCTTGCCACCGATTAATACCATGTACGCCGACTATGTTTTTGTGAATTTTATTTTATTTTAATGAAAAATTAGTAGACTATAGGACTTAAGTATTAATCTTGTATGGTTGTTAAAATCATAAAATTGAGTATTCCATTAACACAGCTATCAACTAACAAGCAACAAGGAATATAATTAATTGTCACATTCGTTATAATGATAGAAATCATGGTCAGTGTCACCTGTATAAGCTTTCCTAGTCGTAATTCACCTCGTTTATTAACACGTTAGAGAAACTTTCATCTGTTTTAGAGTGGACTGATGAGGTGTCAAGGTCTGAGGTGACAAGCCACATTGACACAGGAGTCGTCCTGAGCGATGGTGCGGTAACCAGAGCGGTCACACTGCAGCGGCCACGTGACTCAGCTACGATACCGAGCTCGCCCTTCGAGGAAAGTAACACCGGCATTGAACTTGACCGCTGCGCCGCGCCGCGCCGCTCCAGCCGGGACCGGACTGGAGGAAAGTAAGAGTGACTGGAGCCGGAGAAACTACAGTGGTAATAGTCGAGCCTTCGTATTCTGCCTTTGATTTACACCGTGCGTAATCGCCGCAGCATCTCGACATGTGTGTCTGGACAGACTGCAAGAACAGTCGCACATGTGATTAACTGCTGCGGTCGTTATGTTGACGGAAGTGTGCGGTAATTTGTGACCATGTGATTGGCCGACCTTAAACGTGCAATTAGTGGTTGTTTAATTTGACGGTTGGAAATCGCCAGAGAAAGCATTATTTGTATGAATAAGCAATAATAACCGCTAAGGTTTTTTTCTGAAGGTGTGGTCTTCATAGTCCAGGATCCAAGAGCCAATCTGTATTATTAAACACGTAACCTGGTGTTTCTAGAAATCGATAGAAAATGGAATCTCAGATATCACTGCGTCACCTTATTATTTATTTGTTTATTTCAATTATATATACAATAGCCATAGAGATGCAATATTCTTATAGCTATTTTGAAATTTTATAAAACAACAAAATCAAATCAAATCAAATTCTTTTATTGCAAGGACAAACATGTATGAGTTGCATAGCAAACGTCAATATTCTACGAGTAATTCTAAAATTTTACACATTCATACCACATTACCTCATTCAAACATACAGTTTTACAATCACGCATCTTTCATTCCTGGCCAATGAAACCCACTTCAAACATTGGAGTCAGTCATTCCAATTGTGTGGTCTCCCAGTCGAATTCAAAAAACTCATCTGCATTATAAAATGCATGCGACACCAAAAGGCGTTTGAGACGAGCTTTGAACGACTTGGGCGTTGGGGTAGTTTTTTATAGAGTTGGGCAGTCTGTTGAGGAAATTAACACACTGCTTGCGAAGGCAAGTGTTCACAAATTACCGTTCTGTGTCTTCCTCCCGTACGGTAGTTTTCTCTGCCTCGTGTCTCATACATGTGTATGTCCCGGCCTCTGGTCTGGTTAAGGCACATTTGTACATACAAAAACATGGTTGTTTTTCTAAAATGTAGAGACACGGCAACGGTCAACAGCTGCAATTTCTTGAAAACCGGCCTGCACGACTCTCTGTAATTGAATTTTTTGCGATGATTCGAATAGATTTTTTTTGAAGTCTGAAAAACTCTCTGGAAGTGAGTGTTTGCACACGCTCCCCACAGAAACCAGACCGTAAGACAGATGGGGGATAAATCAAGCCGTAATACGCCGTTATCAGTACCTGACTCGGGCAGTATTTTGCCTAAAGACCTCAGAACGAAAATTCCTGAGGAAATTTTGGCACAAACGTGGTCAATATGATCATTCCAGGTCAACCCTCTATCAAGGTGTATTCTTCCCAGGAATTTTGAAGAGCAGACTTCGTCTAGTGTGGAGTCCCCCAAGAAAACTGCGGGTTCACTAAGGTTTTCACCACACACGCAAAGAAAAAAATTCAAAACATTTGATTTTGATGAGTTTGCTGTGAGATTGAGGCTGTTGAAGTGTTGGACACAGTTGTTGATGTCAACAAAAGCCTGTTGTTCCAAAACTTCACTGGATTTCCCACTGAAACAGAGGAGTCGTATCATCAGCATACTGCACTAGTTTTCCATGCCGAAGTGATGATCCTATGTCGTTGACATAAATCAGGAAAAGCACAGGACTGAGTATGGATCCTGTGGGACACCATATTTCAGTTTTATTGGCCTGGACAGTTGATTTGAAATTTGGACAACTTGGGATCTATGGCTTAGGAATGAGCTAAGCCATTCAAGGGGCACGCCTCGAATGCCATGAGACTCCAGTTTGTCTAGCAGTGTGTTATGGTCAACGCAGTCGAATGCTTTGGACAGGTCAAGAAACACACTCATTGTGTGTTTTCCGATTTTCTATATCCCCTCCACAATCATATCAACAAGACTAACAACTGCGTCAGTTGTCGATTTGCCCTTTCTGAACCAAAATTGTTTCATCAGAGAGCTGATTGTATTTGTCCAAAAAAAGAAAGCATTCTTATGAGAAAAAGTTTTTCAAATATTTTGCTTTAATACTGGCAAAATTGAGACAGGCCTATAATTATTGATAGACAGCGGATCGTCTTTCTTAAATATTGGGACAACTTTAGCGACTTTCAGGAGGGAGGGGAAAACTCCACTTTGGAAATGAAGAATTTATCAGTTGGGTTAATGGTCTCTCACTAAGTGCTTTGAAGACACTTTTAATGAGCCATGTTGACATAAGATTTAAATCGTTTGATTTTTTGGCTGGGAGCTGCTGAATAAATTCGTTTTAAGCTCATCCTCAACAACAGGCGCCAACACCATGGAGTCTGTGGGGCTCTGTCTTCGCGAGGGGCGTACTTGAGGTTCAGATGGTCGAGGACTCAGCCCACCAGCAACGGTTGCGAAAACCCCGTTAAACTGGTTAGCAATCTCAGTTGCATCTTCCTCAAGTTTGTCCCCAATTTTAATTTTGATTTGCTTGTGAACTTTTGTTTTATTGTTAATGATGCCTCCAAGTTGTTTTTGAAATGTTTTTTGGAAGAGAGAATTGATTTAGAGACATCATATGCTTTTGCAGCTTGGATCACTTTTCTGTAAATGCTTTTATATTTCCTAAAAAAAATTTTGAAGTTGTCATTTGAAGTATTTTTATAAATTTCCGAGAAAGACTTTAATTTTTTCTCTAGAAACCAAAATGCCTTTAGTGATCCAATGTTTGTTGTTTGATTTTTTTTTCGCAAACACTAATTTTTCTGGTAGGGCAGCAGATGTTAAAATGAAAATTTAGAGTGTCGTTAAAACGTTTTGAATTGCTGCTCTACAGGATAAGATGAATTTAGAAAATTCCATGTCCCTCTTTAGACAGGGAAGTGTTGAGGTGAGCGATGTTTTCTGGCCTTACGTCTCTTACTGTTTGTGTACTTTTGGGCTCCCTTTCTAATTTTATTCCACTTATTATGACCTCTTGGCCATAGTGGTCGGATAATAATACAATAAATTTCTGTACAAAGGGAAAAAAACTTTAAGCAAAAATATTAGCAAATATTAATATTAATAAATAAGCAAATATTAATAAATTGAAATAAAGCTCTGTACAATTTCAGACACTTGGTATACCTAACTAAACAAAAGAATAATGTTTATAACAATACAAAATTGAATGGTTTGCTTTACTCAACAAACTTTGTCAATTTGGGATTTGAACTCACCAACTGTGTTATTGAACACATCTGCCTCCTGCTTAAATAAATTTAAACGTCTTGCGAACTTCATCTCAACCCTTAACTACACACCTACCCAGGAATATTGTCAGGACCAGAGGATTTTTTTGACTTTAGCTTTTTTATAGCAGAAAGTACTTCCGCAATTGAGAACACACGATGGTGATTTTTAGGCCCACTTATATCCAAACCCTTAAATTAACCCTACCTTTATCCAGTTCTCTGAATATGGTAAAACTGTATTATTTATCTCTCTGACGGACTGTTTTAAATGTATAATATGAGAAAAAACTATCGATCCATGTTTTTAACCCTTTTGATACCGTCTAATTTCGACCTCCGCCAAAATTAGTGTGGCTGACTCTGAATTCCTTTCCTCTGAAAAATCTCTCTATATATTTCAAGATAAGGCAGGTTGTGTTCTTATTCAATGCATTGGCTCTCGTTTTCTAGATTATGAGTTCAAAATATTTCAGATACCATCCTAAACCAATTAATTATTAATTTATATTACAATCTGGTTTAACTTTAACAAAATACGTACGCAAGATGATGATCTTCATAATTGAATAAGATAAGCGTAGCGTGTACATGTATGCAACATTTTTGGTGTTAGGCTGGCCTATTTTAAAAATATATTACCCATTTTCCCCCATTTTAAAGTTGCATTAAATCGGGAAATTTCATGATAAAATTCCAATTCCAAATACAAAAAAATTCCAAAATAAGGAAGGAATTTGGAAATGACGGCAAGTATTCTGTAAGAGTGATTCGGTTGAAACACTATTAGCACAATTTGGCGAGTCTTGGACAAAGTTGGTTAGGAAGTTTCATGATAAAATTCTATGTTAGTTAACGTCCTATGATACATAAAAATTATAAGTTTTAGGACAATGTTTTTATACAAGAGAGGAATATAGAAATTATGGAAAATATACGAGTACTTTTAACATCACAACAAAATACTCGTATGAATAATAATATAGTTTTGGATTTTTATTTATATTTTCAGCTGATTTAAATCGAATTTGTTATGTAATTCAACCCTAAAGTGTGTAAAGGGAGTTTCTTTGCTAAAAACTTAATTTTTCATTCAAGGATTCTTTTACTTTTACCAGGGCAAGTTTTACAAGATGAAATGCGAGGTTTTAATATTTTTTGGCTGTAGGACAGATATAAATATAATCTTGAACTGATATGAAACTGATAAGAAATATATTGTGAGCTCCATACTGTTTGACTTGTTGGTATTTGTTAACATCTACCAGGTTCCTGCGTCCAGTTTCACTGGCCTTTGGAGCCAGTTCGGCTAATAGACCAGAAAGGAATGAGTGACCTTCATGTTATGGACTCACATCTTTATGAATTTTTATGACAAATGTTTTTTAGTATTGGTAAGAACATAAATGGAAAGCAGAGACTCCTATTGTATAGTCTTCTTATTTAAAGAGTATGAAATAATAATGCAACAATTTGTTGTCTGATAAAGACTACATCAATGTTTTGTTGCTTTAATAATTTTAATTTTTGCGCTGAGAACTGGCTCGAGTAATTTCGAAGTGCGATGCTACTTTCAATAAATATTTCAGTTATTTTTTTCTCGATTACTCGAGTGTGTTGTTGGATTTCTAAGAAAGTTTCCTAATAACTGTATTACTATATTCATGTAAAATACTTGTAAAATTCGTATGTTTTGAGTTATTTTAAAAAAACATGTTAAATGGCAACCACCTTGTAATGGATTCTTGTAAAATTTCGATTATATATTTTCTTGAGTTTATTGAGTTTATCAATGTTAAAATTCATGCGAAATTTGGTTGAATGTATGTGTAAAGGGCATAAATAAAAAAATGTGTTTGAACGATAAAAAGCACAAATGCATAGAGACAGAACATCAGAAACTTAAAATATAACTGTAGTTTAAAATGAGTTTGCTATAACCACAGGAATGGTCCTCTAAATATCCGACAAGAGTTATGGAACACCCTGATGTATATTGTTTTGGTACAAAACGACTTTATACTATTAACTAAATAGTAAATATAGACATATTGGTTACTATTTTGATAAGCAATTCCTAAACCACGTAAATTATATATATATATATATATATATATATATATATATATATATATATATATATATATACCGACAGCGCTCAAAGAATTTTCCATAGTGCTGCACATTAACCCTTCAACTGCTCCACGGTGTAGGAACAATCCTAAGGTGTCCACTTCTTCACTCCTTCCTAGCCTACATGTCATATGAAACAATGGATAATCATACGATGCTAGGTATGCTCCAACTAGTTCCACCTTTTACTCCAGGCTATTATATTATTACTCCTTATAACAGTAATTCAATATTACTCCATTGTCGTAATCAGGAACTTAGTTGAGATGAGAGCAAAACCTAAAATTTGTTAGAATGTTGGAGGACCAATGAACCTCTTTTGTGAAATAATATGTATTAAAAGTGAGGGTGATAAAAAATCGGTCAAAAACTTTGATAAATTATTAAATTTATGATAAGCGTAAGAGTCTCATAAACCATTTCAGATACAATAATATTGTTTATTACAAAGAAACTAGGAGTTCCATTAAAATCAAGATTTTAACGATTGCCATGTTGGAGAATATGACGTATCAAGCTAGCCAATGAACGTGGCTGAAATATTTATACTATAATTTTTTTACGAAGTTGAATATGAATCAGATTTTTTTATTTGTCAAGCTCTTGGTGGTTGAGAAAGTCTTATTGTATTTACATGTACTCGATGTCTTGAAATAGATTGAGACAGAAATAAGTGTTAATTACAAAATGTGTTTAGAAATCCAGAATAATTTTTTCTTTTGTTCTCTTCGTCCATAAATAATGGCATTAATTAAATAGTTTTAAATTTAAACGACCGCTATATTGTAACGAAATGGTGGACTGAACTGGCCAGCGAACTTAGCCTAGATATTTACCCGTATAAGATCAGTTTTTACCAACTTTTCAACGTTGTCTGGGCGTTTTTGGAGCCAATTATTATTTCTGCAAGCTGTGTCATGTAGCATATAGTTATGTAAACTTTAGAACGGGGCACACGGTATGAACTTTTGAGCTAATATGATTACAATTATTGTACACTCATATATCATATTGTTTATTTAAGAACGAAATCCAGCTATGTGACATAAGGTAGGACAAGAACTCATGATGTGTCCCAGAACCAGTTTAGTGATGTATTTTTCCTGTATTTAGAACGATTAAAATTATGTGGCATTTATTTATATTTGAAAGCAGTAATACCTTGGTTCTAGGTAAAGTTCCCAAACTCCATATACTATCAATGTTGGTATAGAAGAAAGTTTAGTGAATTATGTCATATACTATCAACATTTTAAAATTTAGTTGACGCCTCCTTATGGCCAGCGACTTATTTTGAGCTCCTCTAGGTTAACTTGCTGTTTCTATGACGTCATTGATCATCAAACGGGGACGTATTTCACCCAGACAAATTTGGATATCTATGCGTTCCCAATGAACTGCATAATCTGTTGAAATTTCCGATGAATTCCATGAAATGACTTTAGCAACTTTTGTAGTTAGCGGGATGTTAATCCCAATGAAAAAACAAAAACTAGGTAATTCGACTGATTACTTACTGTATATTAATAATTATATCCCCAGCCGCAAAGTTGCGAGAAGGGTATAAAACTACCTATTTTCCAAGTATCACACCGAATACAAAACTCAAATTCTTCACTATTATAAATTAAATATTGAATTTCAAGAAAACTTTAAAAAAAAATACCAACATAATAAATACCAACTACTACATTTTTTCATGCTTATCTTTATATTGCTTAACATTTTGCATTTACCTCAGAGAACATACATTTGGGATTACTATGGTGTAACAATTTGTTGTGTTTTGTAGGTAAAGCATTATTTTATGCTGACCTATAAAGACAATCATTGTATTTTTGGTCAATTTGTTACTTGTTTATTTATGTTAATACAGTATTTACATCTTATATATTTGTATACAGTATTTCATATTGTACTATTACATGATAAATAATATTAGAGTATTAAATAAACAAAATGTATAAATAATAATCAAGAGTCAAATAAGTTAATTACAAAATGTTATTCTACAATAATTCTTAATTTTGTTCTCTTATACAGTCAATTATACTGGCATCACTTTGTAATTGACTTATTTGTTTCTTAATTATTATTTATTGATTATTTATATAATTTATTATTTAAATAATAAATAATAATTAATAAATACTTATACATTCTAAGATTTTTGACTATTTTGCATTTTTTTTTTAATTGGCAACGGACAAGTACCTCAATATTTTGTGGGTTCCCACTAAAATTGCTCAGCAAGCACTAGTTTTCTAAAGAAATTTGTTGTGTGAATGTTAATATACTTTCCAGTTTGATATTGAAATTCTACATACTTTAGTAAACATAAATAAATATAATAAGAGTACCTTTGCATTACAATGTAGCTTACATTTTACAGCAGATTAGAAAACCCTCGGCCAAAATGGGCTTGCCAGTATATAAGTCACTATATGGCCAGTTGAAGATATGTAAAATGCATGGAGTGAACAATTTTATATTGTTCTGGAGTTTTTTATAAATCTTTACCGGTATTCTTGTCAGAAAATTTGAGTTTTTTTCGAACCGATTTGAAACTTTTCCTCCTAACTCCCCCTTAAATATATACGCAGTGGCAAATTTAAATTTTAAACTGACATTTAAAACTATTCAGATGATTAATATTTCAAGCCCAGGCAATAAAACACAAATCGCCCTCGGACAAGAAATGCCTGGAAAGCAATCAGTAGACAATACAAATGAGCGATTGTTTCCGGTTGGCCGCCATGTACAGGACTAATTACGGACAGGATATTTCCTGGTAGTCTTGCGAGTGTTCCAGCCCATTGCAAGGATAACATCATCTGTTTCTGGAACTGTTCCAGACAAGCGAGGCATGTGTTTGCCTTATGTGTGATAACATCGTTGCTTCCCGCCTCAGCCACTTTCTTGCATTTCACTTCGCATCCTGCCACCGCATAGCTCGAAGGCCTGGCCTGGAACCTTTCAATTGCATGGAACTGCAGTTGCATCACAGGATTCCTGGACATTCTTCAGCGCACTGGAAACTATAATTTACAATTGAGATGCCAACCTCGTAACGGACTTTTACATCTTAATAGTAACTGAAATTAGTCTGAGTGGCCATGTTTTTGTATCAGTAGATTTGCTTATTCCGTTATATAGTAATTTAGAAATCCTATTTGCAGTTAAATAACGAAGTAAAAAATAAATAGTAAAAGTAAAATTGATGGCTGTAGAGTATTAATATTAATTACTAGAAAAAGAAAGGGAAACTGTACTCCTTGGCCTACACCAACAACTAGAAATTATTTCATAACGGATGATTACTTAGAGCACTTCTTCGCATGTTTTTGTGCTATTAATTACACTTTCTAGTTATTTATTTAATAAATGGACAATGCTATTCTCACCGTCAACGTAATGAGGCATGGGACAATGCGTTGTAGATTATAAGGCGGAGTTAGAGACAATACACCATTTGTTTTAGTAACAATATGTAGTTAGGTAATTAGCAACATGAATCATTATAATCTATGGAGCGGTTGTACCTTAACAGGTTAATATAATAATAAATACTCTCGCTTATGACACGATCTCGGATATGATTTGTGTTATGTGACTTTAAACCAGAGGTTCTAGTATGTAGTAACACTCACTGGTGAACCATGTATGGGGTTAGATCTCCTATGTCACCTGCTAGATTAACTCCTAAATTGGCCAAATCACTTTGAGGTTGATTGTCAAAGGGATTACATTTAACAGGACGCCGATCATAACTTGATTGTAATATTAGGTTGTCCTGATAGTTCAGTTGACCATGGAGCTCAATATACCAGAGATTCAATCGACAAGGCAACTAATGTGCCTTCGTAGTTCACTTTGGGGTTTCCTGGAATTCGTCCACTCTTTCCTCCACAGACTAGAGCCTGTTCCACTTTTTTCCATAAATTTTTTGGCACTTTTTTAAAACTGATTCTCATTACTGGTATACATATTGAGGAAGCTTGTGTCCGTAGGAAATGCAAAAGATTGGATATATTGGATTTGGGAAGAATCAAGAGCCAACATGATTACAAGACTGTCAGTGAGGATAAACATATAACTGCGAGAGTCTCTGTATAGACGAACACAAATTATGACGGCATGGAAGATGGCGGCGTGATAGGCCTTGCAACAGGTTTGTTTTGAGGCCAACATACACCATATCTAAATCTGCTACACGAATTCCTTCAGTTAAAGGAAACTTGATCCTTTGAGAAAATTCTGGCAGATCTCGAATTAGATGTGACTCGAGATGAAAAATACTCTCTATTGATTGATGATAATAATCTACCTATAGGATATTGGATTTTATACCTAAGACGATGGTAAGAAGAGCACCCTAGATTCTTTTACTAGTGAAGAGACTGAAACTACTGTATATTTTCTTGGCGCATGAGTATCTCCCTGTATCTTTCGGCTTCTAACTTGAATTAAATAACAAGAAAATAATAAAAAAAACCTTATGTGCATTAGAGAAAACGTCAGGCATAAAAACGAACAGACCTGCTTGGTTAACTCAAACGCCAAAGCATCGGTTGTGACATCGAATACAATAATTGACCATTTGTAGAGAATTTTCTATAGACAACAGCAGCATGTTTTATTAAAACTAATAATATTGACAAAATTGAAATTCATGCCACATGTTAGATAACGGAAACTAGAATCAAACATTTCCGGTAGTAAGATGAGAATTTTAGAATCGTTTTGTAACGAGAACTTCCCACTCTATATATTCATTCTTCACCCTGTGCTTAGATCCAATGATCAAGTAGGTTTATCGATACCATAGCTGAACCGGTTTTTACGAAGAAAATATGTGATAGGACATTTGTTTAATACTAATACATAGATAAAGCTTTCTACACATAACTCTCCAGCGAAAGATAATCATCAGTAGACATAACTTTGTGGCTGTTTGATAAAAAATATTGATAAAAAAGTAGAGATGAAATTGTCATGAAAACAATTCGTGTGTAATTGCGATCTATAAGATATGTTGTAAATTGTACTAATTCCAATCGTGTGCAACTCAAAAACACAGCCTAACTCAGCTATGTGTGCAAGAAGAGACAAAATAATTAACTCAATTGTCCTTAGATGGCGGTTTCCTTTATGGGTCAGCTCTTACAAAGTGGTTTGGAATCCCCGACAAAAAGCAGCCGCGGTGTTCGAGACAAAGGATGTAAGATAGCCGGCCCAGTTACGTAAGAGAAAGTAAAAGTGGCCGACCAGGTGGGGCTCTGCTCGCAGCGACCTAGTACATGATTTCCATTTGGAGTCGGAAACGGTTTTGGGAAGATACTTCCGCTGCAAAGGTGAGGGTGAAAGTGTCAAGTTCCCAGGAGCGTGAGCGGCCAAAGAAGTCCCGACCTTTCGTATGCACTTGTGTATAATTGATTGTGAAGTCTTTGTTCGATAGCTCCATTGTACAGGATTGGTTTCTCTGAATGCTATGATAAATGATGAAGGTAATGGTTGCTCACATGATTATGTAGTATTTACGATTGTTGCTACTCTGTTCATCACGTTACTTAAGCATCTCACCAGAGGAAAACACTACCTTGGGTTTTCAAACCAATCAGACGTTTTGAAGAGTAGTTTACCATAGATTTTTGTTTATCTGTGTGTTTTCTTTTCATTTAGGACTGAAAGAATCTTATCACTGCATGAACTTCAACGTAATCCTATAAGGACTTCTGGACGCCTTCTTTAAAGATAGGAAATTCAGGATGGGAGATTCGGATCGCCATCTGCCTAGATCCAATGGTACAGCCAACAGTGTAGAGACCAACAAGTTGGCATTATCTTAGTCATACTACCTTGCAAAAAAGTTTGCGTTGTGGTTCATTCTCTTCCCATCAAGGGGGGATAGAGATGCTTCTTTTACAAGCAAGTTTGAACTTGTTAACATCTTACATTAAGGGATTCCCATACAATCGTCCTCCTCAGAAAACTAAGCCAATAGTTTAGTAATGTACCTCGTTTCATTAGATTGAGAAACGGTGCCTAGTTATTTGGACTGGTCCCTTAAACCCTTTCTTTATATTGTATCAGGTCTTATTGTATGTTGGTTCGTGGTTATTTCGTTTTTTATTTTGTTTTTGTTATTTGAATCATCACCGACTTTATAATTTATTAGTCATTATTTTAACATTTCTATTATTAATATAGTTGTAGCTATTAGAAGCAACACATTTCCAAATATAACTTATTTTTATTTTAAGGGCTACATTATTGTTATTGGTACTTACAACTAGACTAAACTTATTTCAATTTTCTCCAAGAATTTTAAAATTCCTATTATTAATATTATTGGTCAAGTTGATGTTATTAAGTTAGTTTTTGATGGTGATAAGTATTATGTTTGCATGCTTTTAACTTGTTTTTGTAAGGTTAATAGAATTTAGACATTTGCCATCGTTATATGTTACAAACATGTATAACACGCGTGATACGACATGAACGTTACAACAATTGACTCCTGTGCAGTGACATCGATTGGGTTAATTCTCTTCAGTCTGGACTTTATGCTGATCTTCAGGTATTACTTAATATGAGTATTATAACTTTGAGAGACAATCCATTGCCCCATTTTCTTAGTTTTTAACGTCTCATTTCAATCCTCCAAACGTAACGTGTACTAATTTGTAACATACAACGATGGTTAACGTCCGAAAACCAATTATCCTTTCAAATCATCCATCATTAATAACAAATAATTGCCTTTTGTTTCCTCTTTTTTGTACGAAACCATTCCTATTATTACTTAATCTTTGTAAAATAGAATATTGCCGTTGGGATAAGTACATAAACAAGTACCTCAATACCTCGACACTTAAGGTTAACAATGTGCTTCTACTGGGCTTCTATTGGGTTATCCACGTGTGTGACATCATCGGATTTTTCTATATAACAAGTGTGGGCTGTAAGGGAAGTTTGTACCTAACAGTCATGAGTGAACACAGTGAAGATATTTATGTGAAGCTGAGAAAATAAATCTCTGAAACCAACGCAGGATGCGGGTGACCAATACTTATTTCAATCTGCATTACATCATTAACGATTCTTACGATTTGAACAATGTGGGCATTGTTACAGTAAAGATTACAGCTATAAAAACTTAAAAAAATACATTGTTTTTTTATGAATTGCACTTCATTTTATGTTGATCAATATGTGAGATTCTCAGCACTTTATGAAAGGACATGCAAATGTCCTGAAGGTCAATATTATTATGAAGGGTTGAAAGTTCTTAGCATCGGGAAGGTTAATAGATTGACATCCTTGCTCAACTGTTGTCTATCAAATCCAAAATCCTAACTTGCTAGTTTACATTAAATGGATTCATTCACAATCAATAGAATACATTATTCACAAGAGACACGTTTCACTCAAATTCGTTTCGTAACATCACCTTTACTCGCGACGTAACTCTGAGAATAGTAATCCTGCAGGATACGATCCCCGGAGGCGGCGGTGGGCAGGACGACGCGTAGTCATTATGCTCAACCTGTTATAACAGGTCCAGTTTCATTTCTGATTGCTGCATCACTTCCTGGAGACGACGAACCCTCAACTGCAATTAGTAGAGGAGCCTCCCACACGTCATTGTCACGGACACCGATTGTTTGACGGTATAATGAGATATTCCCTCAGTCAGGGAGTCAACCTTAATTAAGTGACGTAAAATTGGAAGAACACCCTGAGAAAGGTAGAAGTTCTTCTGGAGGTAACTCAAGGACCCTATTTGGGACCATTTTTATTTTTCATTATTCACTTAACCAATTTCTTCAGACTCGTGAATGACAAAAAAGTATAGTTAAGAGCACACCAAATGTTACGGCGGGAAAAGGTGTACGAAATAACTTCATTGTACGTCTCTTGCACAAAGTTGTGCAATAATGTGTTTCAAGTGAAATTAAATACATCGATACAAAAGAAATCTATGCGTTTTATGGAAAGGAAGCTCGCATTAAATGCCAACACAGAGGTAGAAAAGTTGTAGTTAATTGGTTGGAGAAATCGTTTGCACGGTTCAATCTGAACTACTGGGAGAAGGCGATCTCATTTCACCCATATGTCACGGATGTATCACAGTGGATCATTTTGTACAAATACATTTCGATCAATTACTTTCTATTTGAGAAATTCGTGAAGCACATGGTTTGTTTCAAAGGATTTATGGTACGTTTTACGGAAACAGTGATGGGCAAACAATAGATCTTTGAGGTTTGATCGCGCGACCTTCAAAGACCTTCAAAATCTGGTGAGATGTAGAAAGTGAAGGTGCGTGCCTGCCCGGGCATGATACCGATCTGTGCGTGCTGACCAGAGGTCGATCAGGGGGGGATTGTTCCTCCGTTATCGCCATTATCTTATCTTTCTACTCACTCTCGGTCTCCTTGTTGCTGCTTCCAACCATTCTCTGTAATTTTACTAGTTCTCGGGTAGCATTCTCAAATCAATTATACAGGAATGTTATTGGAAAACTTATATAACTTACTAGTAGAAATTACACGTCTTTACATCTTCTAACACATGTTACAGCATTCCCCATAATACTTTTCTCCAGAGTCTGACTTTCCATCTCCTTTCTTCTAGTAATCTTTGCTATACATCTGCTCTGTCCAAACCAGTACCTTCTACCCGAAAGTTGCTATAGTAATACTAATTTGCCATCGTTCAGTGAACAAAAAATCAGTAACACTAAGTTTCGAGATCTGCAATCTGATCTCTTCTTCAGGTAAAGAACTAACCTAATATATAATTACAAACTAGGTTAACTGAAACGATGGCAAATGTCGGAAAAATCCTGTTTCCTTCACAATCCTTCCATCGTCAAAAATAACCTTCAAAGAATACTAATTTCCTTCCTCTATTTATAAACTGAGACCATTTCATGGTGTGTCTTATGTTTAGAGATTCTATAATAAATATGATTTTTATGACTCATTACTTATAATGTAGTCTACCTATTACTATCCGTACTTTGGTCGCACTTTGTTCTTTCTATTAGCATTGGCAACTACAAAATTGGTAGTTAGTACATACAGGGTGTTCATTTGAAAACTTCTAACTAGTATTAAAAGACTTATAGCCAAAGTAACAAAATTCTGTAAATGGGAGTGTATAGTATCAATTGGGAGAACAAACAACATTCTAAATGGGGGTGCACACCACCATGACCCCCCTCCCCCGTAATCAAAGTCAAAATTTCGAAATGGTAACTAACATTTTATGGCACCTAAAATTGAAGCCTATAAAAATGCTGTATTTTGGTTAAAAAATTGAAATCGGTCAAGCCGTTTGGTATCAGCAGCCAATAATGTAATTTCTCACACAACAATAAAGTCTACAAACTACTGTACTACTGCTAACAACACAATACCATTACTTACTGAATGCAATGATATTGCCAAAAAGCAAAAGGTTTTGTCTAATATCAACATAATTACTTAATGGTGTGTTGAAACATGACCAGAGATAGCAGCTTACCTGACCAGTCTTCAACAATACTGTAGATAAGAAAGATAAAAGATAAAAGACACTTAAGTAAGCTTGTCCTGTTTACTTACAAGACACTTGCTTGTCCAGTTTACTTACAAAACACTTGCTTGTCCTGTTTACTAATAAGACACTTGCTTGTCCTGTTTACTTACAAGGCACTTGCTTGTCCTGTTTACTAATAAGACACTTGCTTGTCCTGTTTACTTACAAGACACTTGCTTGTCCTGTTTACTAATAAGACACTTGCTTGTCCTGTTTACTTACAAGACACTTGCTTGTCCTGTTTACTAATAAGACACTTGCTTGTCCTGTTTACTTAAAAGACACTTGCTTGTCCTGTTTACTAATAAGACACTTGCTTGTCCTGTTTACTTACAAGACACTTGCTTGTCCTGTTTACTAATAAGACACTTGCTTGTCCTGTTTACTTACAAGACACTTGCTTGTCCCGTTTACTAATAAGACACTTGCTTGTCCTGTTTACTTAAAAGACACTCGCTTGTCCTGTTTACTTACAAATACTGATAGCGAACGATTAGTTTGAAGTTTTGAAATGAACACCGTGTATATCATTAATATTCGCATACTAATATATTCTAGAAAAGGTATGTTTGCAACATTCCAGTTTAGTAAACTTGACTGTATATTTTTTTCCCTTTTTCTCCGGTTTTTACATATAATTATTCTTTCCTTAATTTGTTTGACTTCAGTAAAATTTCTATTGCTGACATGTGTTAATAAAACGAACCCTCTTCATTTGCAGAGATTTGCCTAGGTAAGTGTAAGAACTTGAATAAATTAAATATATGATTTTAACTCAAAACTTAACAAATTATCTTCGCTATAAAAATAATAAAGCACACCCCTTTCTAAATAGTTAAAATGCGTGACTACTCAATTACGGCTAGAATCGTACTGAAAAGAAATCTAGATAGACAACAGATGTGGGGAAAGATAACAAATATTAATTAGTTGAAGAAAAATTACTGTTTGACATAATTTGCAAGTGATGAGATGGGTGAAAGGAAGAGTTTACTAATGAAATTAAATAGAATCTAATAACATGTTTTAATCATTTTACACGATAGCAAGTATATGGAAGAGAAATTATAGATGGTATATCTATGAACTACGAATAGTTTATACTCTAGCCTACGTCAATGTCAATAGCCTATTATCAGACTGAACATATTTTGCACTATATTTTGGATTAACGTTATAGTACCGAGTGTCTGGATCAATACTTCCTGGAACTTTAATTGTTACAATCTTGACTTTCTTTAAGGAACATATGGATACTCCAAAGCACATACATAGCAAGGAAGTATTCCGGGTAGGAAACTGCTGAACTCCTGCTCTTTGACTGCCCTTCAATAGCAAGGGAGCGGTATGCCATCTTTGGTAGTTTGGAAAAGGGTGGGGAATTTCTCCAGAAGGACCTGATAGGTTGTTTTCTACGGTTTGTGGAACTGCTGATGTCATATATTGGTAGGTTTCATAGTGTGCATCCAGGATGCGCAAAAGGCCCTTTAGGTTTAAGTGCATGGCAATAGGCCGCCCCATAAAGGAAGAAGTGTTGCTATTGTTGGTGCTGTTTTCCATGAGCTGAAAGAAGAGGATAGTCGTGATCCCTCGGGCGCAAAGTGATATGAAGATGCAATTATAGTGAAAGCCAACATTTGGACCGAAGGGAAAGACGGGAAGAGTACTGATCGTAATGGTATTGGATAAGATATTGACACTAATGTTGTATAGACATACACACATGTGTACATACGAGTGTGTATGATTTCACACCTGTGCTTGTGTCATTCACTTGCAATGTGTTGACAAATGTGTTTTCTTTTCTTAAAAAGATACCAGAAGTTATGCCGATACGAACAATGTCCTCAAATTCTTGATAGATTTCTGTTTGTTGTTTAATTTCAATGAAGTTCAAAAGATCATATTATGCAGTATTATTTATTAGAAAATTTGCTACATTATATGTTCACATCATCACACGTTTGTAGTTTTAGCAATGGATAATTCTGCACTTAAGATCATATCATCTATTTATAACTTTACGGAGGACTTTAAAAGCTCACTTATCATGTCTATAGTATTGTTTTGGATTTTCTCTGGTTTTTATTCGTCACATAATATCCTATTTTTTAGTATGGGTATCTATTTAAAAGAGGAACTTCATTATTATAAATAAGTTTGGAAGGCATTATTACTATTGATGAAAATGAGTATGTACTTTTGTCACCTATTTCTTGTCATTAAAAATAAATACACCAAATGTAGAATTACCTTACCTTATTACATTACACTACATGTTTTACTGTGCCATGCATAAAAATTCCAAGTGAACTCAACTTGTTTAAAAATGTATTTATTTTGAAATTTTGTCGTTGCTTGGTTAACCATAAGATCAATGTAAAACTATTTGCTAAAGCTCCTAATGGAGTAATATGCACAACCATTGAACTCTATGTTGGTCACATACATAATAAAGATTCACGCAAAATTTCAAGTCTGTAGATTCGTTAGTTCTCGAGACATTGTGGAGACAGAAAATTGTTCTAACCCTCAAGTATACTAGAGCGATCTCGTGGGATCTTTCTGACCTTGACACTAAGGTGCAAAAAGTGGCACTCGCTTGTCCATCCTGTGGTGAGTGAAAAACTAACCCGGGCCTTGGGTTTAGGATCACTGGGTTGGCAGGAACCAGAACATCGGCAGTATATTGAGAATGCGGTATGGCGTGTGCGGACCTGTAGTGGTAAATCATCTAGTTTTTTCGACCCAACAAGAATTCGGAAGACCAACCGACCTTCCGGTCCAGGAAACTCGCTTCATAAAAAATTGCATCCATTCATCTCTTTAGGTACGCAGATTCCTTTTTAAAATTTATGTTATAAGTAATCATGGATTGTAACATTACATTTAGTTATACTGTATATAACAAAAGCTAACGTCACTTTGGGTGCTGTTTTATTTTTTTCATCTTAAACACAAAAAACGTGGTAGAATAATATTTGTTTTAGACATGTTCCCTGTATGAAAACTTCTCAAGTTTCTTAAAGAATTATAACATGCGAGAATATAAGCACTTAGAAAAGAATTGGTTTCTACAACTGACAGTTAGAGGACTGGTCATGTCGTTAACAAAAACATTACTTCTTACAATAGAAAAGTAGAGTTGTGGATGTGGCAAGTATAAGTATCAGGAGTACAGAAGTCGCTAATCTCTGAGAGACAAACAATCGGGCAGACACTTTTCCAGCCTATAGACAGTCATAAGAGAAATCTGCCAAATCACATTTTTCATCATCATCGAACTCTATCTTGTCCGTATATAAATGGTTCATGCACAATTTAAAGCCTACAGATAATCTTCTCGAGTTACTCTGCGCGTGGTCAGGTTACACGGACGTTAAGCCAAATCCCATAGAGCAACATCCACAATCATCCAATTTTGCATATGTAGAAATGAAGTTCTGTACAAAATTAAAAGTCCGTTGCTCAATTCGTTCTCGAGATATCCTGCAAAAATACAGAAAGACATTCAGAAGAGAAGTTTTCCAGCCCCTTGTGATAGTAAAATATACAAAGTTTAAATCTACGTAAGGATTCTTTGGAACTTTGAGGTGCTCGCTGAAATGTGCAGTCTACCGAGTCATCGCGTTGCAGTCACTGACTAAGTAGGCCTTGGCAGTGTGCAGATGTTTATTCCCAAGTTATATTTTGTTGGGTCTGTAACTAGTTTGAGCAATAATGGAGGTAAATAGCAGTTTACATACATAATACTATTTATGGATATAATATTCTGTGTGTTTTGACCGAATTGTGAAAGAGAGATTATAATTTAGTCGTAAGCAGTGTTTCAGTTATCACCTATTGGGGAACAATATACAGAGTAACCATTTCAGAAGAGAATCGACTTTAAATAAAATAGTTTAATTAACTGATACAAGTTTTTCAACTTGCACTGAGCCAATGAAAAGGTAGAACTCTGCCAAAATGTTTTATCAGTAAATTCGGGGTTTTTACTAATAAAACATTTTAATGTAACATGTTAAAATGTTACATTTCAAATCCAAGTATTAATTCTTTGTTTGAAGTTTGTATTTTTCACGATGGAAGGATTAAGAAGGAAACAGTATTTGCCGGACATTTGCTATTGTTCAGTGATACAAAAAAATCAGCTTCGAGATCTGCAATCTGATCTCTTTTTCAGGTAATAACTAACATAACACATAATTATAAATAATACAAGATTGCAAATCTCGAAACGTAGTATTATTGATTTTTTTATCATAGAACGATGACAAATTTCCGGAAAAATCCTGTTTCCTACCCAAGTATTAAATTTAATATAAGTATTACATTAATATTAAAAAGACACTTGAAACATTGCAGATAAATAGTACTAGACCACTTTTACAATATATCAATCTGATAGATTTAATCTGCGGTTAAACAACTTGATCATTGATTTGTTGAGATATGACAGACACGAAACTAATTCCTGAATGAAAATGAATAATTAATCTTCTGATGAGAAGAAAGTAGAATATCAGATGTCGGCTCTGAAACGAATGACCATCATGCGGAAGGTTTATTGATTACATTGATTTACAAGATACACGAATAATTAAATTTCCAAACCTTAATTAGCTAATCTGGGCTATCATTATTTTATAAATGGATGTTTTGTTTAAAAACATATAACTTATTGATGGAATAGTGTTATTTGGATTTAAAATTATTGGGCCGGAAAACTTATCTCGTCTTTAAGTAAGTTTTTTGTATTTACTTTTTTTAAGAAGACGCTAATCTCCTTTAATTAGGCCTTATTCTGGCCGTCCTCTTGGGCTACTTGCCTGTGCGAGGATCTTATCAAACAAAATAAGGTCAACGGTATTGATAAAAAGTAAGAGACAGGATTTGAACCTGCTCAATCTCTAACTCTGATCCAAAGTCCGACATCTTATACCTCTCGGTAATCGGCAACCCCAATTCTATAATACCATGTATTTTTCCACTTAAAGGTTATACCAGTTTTTTAAAAGGGAGAATCTTGTCTGACCAACAATTATCGACCAATTTCGATCTTGTCTGTCTGTACCTAGTAAAGTTCTGAACAGATTGTTCAATTTGTGGGAAGGCTCCATACATTTTCAATTAGCCAGTTTGGCTTCCGAAATAATGTTATTACAATTGATGCAATATAAAAGCTTGTGGTCTGGTGATCGAAGGGTTTGATAGACGAGAGTATTCACTCAGTGTATTCTTGGATCTGTTCAAGGCCCTCCATTGAGTCCATCATGCTGTACTCCTGATTGAGCTTGAAGAATACGATGTAAGGGGGATTACCACACATGTGCATTAAGTCTTTTCTGGAAGGGAGGCATCAGTGAGTCCAAATTGAAAACTCAATCTCACATAAAGTAAGAATTGATTGTGGGGTCCCTCAGGAATACGTTCTTGCTTGCGTTCTATTTTTTTATTAACATGAAAAATTGGAACAATATTATTCAAATTTGTCATTTTGTTCACAGAAAAGAAGCTTATGATCAACTTCCATCTCAGATTGGTGTCAAAGTGATCAACAGACTCCCGGAGTGATTAAAAGATTGGCAAAAAAGAAATGTTTCAAAGCTCGATTAAGATATCATTTAGTGTCGAATTCGTTTTATTCCGTCGATGAGTTTATGAAAATCTCTGGGAACAATAAGACTTTCTTGTTACCTCTGTTGCAGAAATAAATGATATTTTAACATTGCCGATTGTAAAATGGATGTTTTTTACTTAAGGCAAATACGTATTAGTATAAGTTGTATAACTGACGCATGTAATACAATTGTATAACATTCTACTGCAATAAAGAAAATTCGAATTTGAAATTTGTCAGACAGACATAAAATAATTCTAGCTACTCGTGTGATAGGCTTCATTAACGCTCAGCCAATATTCATTTACATTTTAACTCCAAAGAGGAACAGGGCTTTACATTGGTTGGTTTGGCTTTCATCTTAATTAGTTAATTAGAGTTAAATAACATTAATTTGTAAAATTAATTAATTTTATCAAGGTTTAAAGTTCTTTTTGCTGACTTGATTTTTTTCAACGAAGCAACCATTTTGCAAATATATATAACAGACAATACACGTATTAAATACAACAAGAAAACACAATAAGCTCAAGTGGCAGAATTACAACAATTCTAACAAAAATAAACCAATCACAGCGAGGGTGATTGGTGATAAAAGTGGTGTCTTCCACTTCAAAGAAGTCCAATTTAGGGTAAAGTTCATTGCCAAGACGTTGTTGGAGTCAAGTCAGAGGAGCAAAGTATCAGGCGGAAATCGATCCGCTTGAACAGATGAGGAGAGTCAATAAAATGGTTGAGAAGCTTGAACAGAAATGTGGCGTCCTGAAGTCGTATTATATAAGATAATGAGTCAAAACGATTAGCAAGGTCTTCAAATGGCACTTTACGATAGGGGAAAACACATTCTCATTCCAACAAAAACCGCAACATCTCCTTTGTATCCAAAAACAAAAGAACGTTCATTATAGTGGAGACCAGACCACACAACAGTATTCAAGAATTTGCCGAATTAAGGTGACATACAACATTGTGAGAGTCTGCATACTGAATGCATTTGAAGCTGAGCTTCCTTGTGGCTCAGGAATACAGCCTCAATGTGCCTGTGTGGACAGAGAGAGAGAGAGAGAGAGAGAGTTCTCTTACTTTGAAGGCAGTAAGAAGATCTAAGAATGAATCATATAAATTGACAATCTCAAGATTTAAATTTCCTTTCGCAGTCTTAGAAATCAGTCATACATAAGAATGCATTTCAAAATGTAAAAATGTCATAAGAGAAACTGTAGAAACAATAAAAACGAAAATACCTAAACGAAGAAGATAGTATGAAATTGCCTCAAACATACATTTGAAAATTGACAGATAGACAGAAATGAAACAATTCTAGCTTCTCGAGTGATAAGCTTCATTAACGCTCAGCCAATACTATGCTCAATAATATGCTTTTCCTTATTATGAATAAGCATGATATAACAAACGCGCGTATTTTGTGAGTATTCAGTATGAATATTCAAATGATAAGCAGTTGTGACAGGCTACTGTCAATACAAAACGCTAAACTGACTCTAATTATATTCCACAACCGTGTAGACACGGGCAGTTTGCTGCCAAAACAGGCGGTCGACCACCGGAACGTGTGATTTTCTTGGCCGGCCAGTTTCGTGTATCTGGACCGGCGGCCGGTCACAACCGTGACTTGCTCATTCGTCCGTCAACTGTAGGCCTACATACTGAGTCGTTGGCGCTTACCGTGTATTGGTGTATTGACCTATCGGCTTTCTTTATTTACATGCGTTGGAACACAATTTCAAGCGTCTTTGAAAAGAGTGGTTCGTTTACCATAGTCTAGAGTTTTAAGACAGTTAATTTTTTTGAACAAATATCAAAACCTTCCGGATCACTCTACGACGAAACATTGCTTACACAATTAATAATTATCTTCTTGAAATATTTCATAAATCTCACTGCAGATACCTATATTCACCGAACCCGAAACTACCAATAACACTATAATAATATAAGCGTCTCTACAGGCGAGTTCAATGGGCGGATCTTCCATGTTATCGGCTGAAGCTTAACCAATCACATATAATTTATGATCAATATGGCTGCTTTACCAGAGGTTTCCAACTTTGAGGCGATTTAGTTGTTTTCGTTTAGTTTATTTTTGTTTTTTATTATTTTTACAGTTTCTCTTATGTCATTTTTACATTATGTAACATACATTTTTATGTATAAGTTCATACACAAACATTCCTCGTAAAGGTTTAACCATACATGCAGTTTTGAAGTTGTCGGCATGACTTTCCTAGGATAAGAAATCCATCTAATGTATTTACAACATTGTAAATAACAGCCCTACGCGTGCTGTTATTTATTATGCTGGGAAAAAAAAAGATTAATTTTACTAGCCATTCATATAACAATATCAGCCAATTATCCGAGAGGGGACTCAACTTTCAAACGATCACTTGTATTACAAACTTGCAAAAAAAGATATCTAATAGTTTAATATACAACACGGAACATATAATAACAATGCAACATAAAAACAATATGCAACACACAATAACTTAAAAAAAGCTTAAAAGAAAACATAAAAACACAAAAAAGAACATTTTAGCCAACTCTTACAAATAGGCTACTTTTAGTTGAAACAAAAGTTGGCGAACAAAATATAGTTAGGCGAAAAATTTCTTTGTAAATAAAAAAATAAAAATGTAATTAAATATAATTAACATCATACTAATACAAAAAAGTAGGACGACGCCACATCACGTTTCTTCACTCAAATCTATAGCTCATTGATTTCATTCTCGAGGTATCCTGCGAAAAGATTTAAAATTAGACAACCAGACAAAATACACATTTTACAGCTTCATACAGACAGAACATAAGATCTGTCAGCCTAATGAGTGATGGGTGGACTTCAATGACGCTCAGCCAAATCCGTTCTTGATATATTCAGCGGAAAACATACACACTGGCAGATAGACAGGAAAGAAATATTGCCACAACCCCTTAATGATAATAGAATAAAAAAAATATACAACATTTCAATATAGTACAATTCATTCTATATATCTCTTGAATAATATGCTTTGGTAACGGTCCGCCAAATCCCATGGAGGGACATGTCACCATCATTGAACCTTGTCTATATATTTATATCAGTATAACTGATAGAACGGAAATTGTAGGACCTGATAAAATGTAACGAATGTCTTATCAACCAATCCACCAAATATCACTTATAAACTTCCATGTGATTCAAACTCACCTGTTTACAAATTTGTTTATTACATAATAAATGTTCTCGTTGCTATCGTGGTTACCCATAAGACCAATGTAAAAATGTTTGCTAACGCTCCGCCAACCCCCATGGAGTGACATGCACCACCATCGAACTCGATGTTCCTCATAGAGAAATGAACATTCAATCAAACTTTAAAATATATAGGTCAGTTCGTCCTCGAGATATCGTGCTGATGGACAGAAATGTTTCCAGAACAAAAGAGTGATAGGCTTAGCTAACGCTCAGCCAATAAGATCGCTCTATTGTCTTGACTGTGTATGTGGTTACGAAAAAATGGCGAGGCGACAGTGTTACGCTTGAGTCAGAGATATATAAAAATATGTAAGCATTTTTCTAAGTTAACGGTGTTTTTCCTAGAAAGATTAGGGTGTTGGTTTCAAGGTGTGGCGTGTAGCTCTCTAGAATCAAAATTTCAATCAAAAGCGGTTTCTAACAACGTAAATTTTACCTTTCATCTGCGGCTACAACGATGACCGACTGTGACTGGCAAAGAAGAGATGTTCAATCACAGTGAAGATGCAAATCTTATCGCCGATGGGTCTGACCGTTGACCGGTGCTCGGCGAGGAGCAGCGTGAGTAGGAAGTGCTCGCCGGTGACCGGTGTGGGGAGGGGGGATGTCCCGCGATGAAAGTGCGAGGCGGAGGCGAGGTCACGGTCTAGACCGCGACAAGAGCAAGGGTAGACGCTGCCGTATATAAGCTGCTGGGTAGCGCTGGCAGTTGCAGCAGACCCCAGATAGCCGCAGAGCTGGACAGGTCTAACATGGGCGCCACAATACCGGTGAGTACACGTGCTCTTGTGTTCTCATCTCATACTGGTGGACTAATGTGACGTAATAGTGAGCAGTATTACATACGTTTTCTCATTGTGTTTTTATCAGTGTGTGGTTGTATTAGGAAGTGTAGCTGCATCTTTATGGTACTTTACACAAGGCAAATGTTTTTATACTTTTAAACGTTTATAAAGAAATATAATACCTTAGTATTATACTTGGAGTGTTAAAATATTTAATCTCTTTGTAAACTGAGGTAATTTAATAATGATTTGCTTACAAATTTTAGTTTATTTTTTTATTTTTAAGACTTTCGTTTGAAGTTGTCAACTCAATTAGTGAAATAGATAGCAATGAACACAAAATGCATAATTTGCCAACAACGCTATAATGCAATTTATTCTTACACATAAAAAGTTTGACGTTTGTTTTTATACTTTTGAAGTCTGAATTGGTTTTATACTTGAATTAAGTGGATAAAATAAGTTTTGAAATATAATTTCAGTATTCTATTACTTTTATTTAATATAACATTTACAAAATTTTAAAATTAATTGCACTGAACATTATTACTTTTTATATTTACAAATACTAATTTTTGGTTCTAACTTATCCGGCCCAGAGGACCATGTTAAACGTTTAAACAGTTGTAAAATGCAAAATAAAAAAAGGAAGTAACGAAAATTTTAATTCATATTGCTGAATCATAAAAATCGTAGAAAAACGCAATCATATGGTAGTGTTTACATTTAATTAGACACATCATTATATTTTATCAGACATTTAAATATTATCCATTCGTAGTTACTATTTCACACTGTATATACAATAAACAAAAACACATTTTCACGATTTTTTTCTTAAACTTTATTAAAATGCTGACTGAGAGACTCATCAAACATTAATATTGAGCCGATTTTCTACCTGTATAGTAAACCTTGATGTGTGTTGTATGAGAAACGTGTACAATACTGCTCATTATTTAATTATATTCATTTCAAAAATCTGTAATAGTTAAACTGCCATTAATGTCAACTTTTATTAAAGGACCCATAAAGATAGTATTACTCCCATTTCACTACAAATAATACAAAAACAGACAGATAACTAATGAGTATTTAAAAAGTAACGCAGTTCTTAATTATGTGTCTACTTCAATTTGACAATTTACTTACTTCTTTGTTAACAACTATTGTGTAACTATGTAAACAACTGACATTTAGTACATTGTGTTCAATCATTATAGGCTACATGAAAATTATAATGGATGCCAACATTCTTGCACTTTTTGCTTTATTGTTACAACCAAAGACTATCTAAACTTAGACGTCTCACCGTGATTAATAACTAGAATGCAGTCAATAGAATACGCTAGTGACGCTCTGTCCTGTGAATAGTAGTTCTAAGGATGGCCGTAAGATTGCACTGTTAGGCAATCCAATGAGAATTAGTGTTCTGTCTTTTATGTGGTTACAACAATATTCAAGTTCGGTGAAGTTCTACTTTAATGGTATCTGAGAGAGAAGCTTCTTTGGGCAGTTGTCAAATGTAGGACAGCAATGTCCAAGCTTTTGAATCTTATAAAATACAGAACGAATATTTTGCAAATAAGTTTTTATGTTACCCTTTAGTACGAAATAATATAGCCTCCAGAACCTATTTTCTTTTGTTATTCTTCTAAACACTTAGTTGTTCCCAGTTGCCGTTAAATTTGAACAGTATCTACTAACTACGTAGGCCATATTCAGACTTTCTAAGTTTGCAGCAAAATGCATAACTCTAGCTGTTGAAATTTTTTAATGTGTGTGTGTATGTGTGTCATTATTAGACAATACATTTCATTTCAACAAACAAAACTGTTCGAAATAACATACACTGGTTCAAAATACAAGTAGCTTAGAAATGTAAACTCAAAGTTTAGATTATCAAAGTTCATCTTGAAATATTACAAAGTTTAAAATTGTATTATCACTGTATGACAAATTTTGTTTAATTAACAAATTAAATTTTATTGTATAATGACATTTTTTAGACCAGTTATTTAAAAACTTTGTTCAATTCTTAGTTTTTCACATACAATTCTCAAGCCCAAGTGATCCTATGTGTTTGCTGATTCTGCCACTTTACTTTAAATACTTCAGGTGTATTATTTGCACTCGAGGAGCTGCAAAAGTTTCATTTCTGTCTGTCTGCCTATCTGAACGATCCTTGAGAACGAATTGACTTATAGACTTGAAATTTTGCCAGAAGCTTTATTTCAATGCAGGCAACATTGTGTTCGATGATGGTGCATGCCATTCAGTGGGATTTGGCTGAGCTTTAGTTATCATCAGATTTACACTGATCTTATGGGTAACCATGATGGGAACGAGAAAATCGCAAATAAATAAATTTGTAAACAAACTGAGTGCACTTTTAATACGTGATTTAGTAACCCATGTAGCCTAACTATCTGCCAGATATCTTGACCTGTAAACTTTTTACATTTTGTATGAAACTTCATTTGTACATAGACAAGAATGAGTTCAATGATAGTGCATTTCCAACCATGGGATTTAGCCGAGTGTCATTGAAGACCATCACGCGGTAGGCTAGCGCAATTTCTCTTTTCTCTGATTTAATCATTTCTTTTCTGTATAATTGTCTGTCTATCCATTTCAAGAATAAAATAAGCAATGTACAGTTGACATTTTTGATTTTTTAAACATGTTACGTGAAACACATAATAAGGCGTACTCCTACTTACTAAAGTTAAAAAATACAGTAAAACGATATTATATCCCTGACTGAGTTTATTTAAAATGAATTATATTATATTCAGTTGCAAATAACCATTATTCGTTAACCAATATTTGTTTGGATTTTTCAAGAACTAAATAAAAAATTATAGTAGTAGATAAACATTAATGACGTTTTAAATCGATGGATTTAAAAACATACTCGTTACTTATAAATTACACAATTATATTTGAAACAGTGGTTTTTAAAATTTACTACCGGTACATTATAAATTTAGCAACCTTCTCCAATTCTTATCTCAATTATATTATTTTTTGTACTTTATGTTGTTACACAGGATTCTCTTTCTACACAGGATAACATTCGTTGTAAATACTTTACAGTATAATTCATCTGTGGAAAATTCGATCTAATATTGCAATTTTGCCATTAGAAAGGAACACCGAAAAGACGTCTGTCTGTAGAAACACTTTCAATTATTGTTACTCCGATTCGTGCACTGTCACGGCCAGGGTCACTTGAGTGTCCTCTGTCATTTTACTCCCTGGGAGCGGTTACTGACAGGTGAAACGTGGTGACAGTGGAGTAACCGTCACCAGAACCAACTGATGTTACGATGTAGTCAGGAAGCATTCTTCTGGTGCAGCTTTAATTGCACTCACACTCAGGAGGAAATAATGCGTACAGCGAAAGTGCATCCACCCATTCCCCTTCCCTCTTAGCTTCGCACACTTGTTATCATAACTAATGACTGCTGCATCTCAGAATTTCTCCGACTCGCCACCTCCTCTTTCCTCCCCACCTCTTCGGGATCATCCTCCTTGCATAACCGGCCAGACCGGTCACAGGAGCGCTCTTACTTCCGCGTCCCTGCACCCATCCACTCCGGCTTTCTTGGAAATTGCGGTTTAACATTTAACGTCCACGCCAGGACCACGCAAAACGATAGGATCGAATTTCTCCGGTCACTGGATCGCCTGGACATCGACATGTGCCGAGTGCTTAACACCTCCGTGAAAGCGGCTTGGGTGACGAGTTCATGATCTCATTCTTGAAAGTTGGCCAAGGTTGGTGTCGGTTTTATCATCTTTCACTGAGTACATCTCTATCTGGAATTTCATTTACTTGGGAAACATCCCACTAGAAGTATCTAATTTCAATATCAGATCAGAATTCAATATTTCTTTCACGGTGTTGTTAAAGTTGTATCCACTAACCAAAAAGACGACTACGTACGTACGTTAGAGCTACATTAAAATGTAGAGAAGTCCGATATAACGGCCGTAGGGCATTTTAGCCAGCATTTTACTTTTTATTGCCATATATGGAAAATGTGAAACATCCTTCAGTATATTTCATTGAATTATTGGAGAATAGTGAGTTTTCTTTTAGAAAATAACAGAAAATCCTTCAGTATAATTTGTCTAAGAAAAGAAATTCAATGGGACCAATGTTAATGTTACAAATGAACAATAATAAAACAAATAGCAAACATAACAGACGAGTGTTACAGTTTTTAAATGACAATTCAAACAGCATTTAACGTATAATGTACCTGTACATATTGTATAGTTAATTTAGTAAGAAATGGAAATCGTACATTCTAAAAAATAATTGTAGACTACTATGTACATGTATGAATTATTATTCTTTATTAGCAGTATCATTAGAATGTTGGAATTGTCTTCAACAATAAAAAAACCACTCCTTTCCATTAATATTTTTACATAATTAGGCACTCTGTATTTTGTAACAGTTATGAGAAGATACTGCATCCTATCCTAAAATCTGTTGCCACTTTGAACGCTGTGGTTGTGCGCTACATAGGTACAAACGAAAGAAATAGTGATTAAAGTTCTTGTATGTATTGTAGTACACGTACGTTATAATTGAGTATTCTCTGACAACAATAAAACATACCCAATATATTAAATTTACCTAATCAAAATAAAATCATTACTAGAAGATACAAATAGATTGCAACTCTACACAAAAGAATTAGCAAGGTATGGCCTATATACAAATCGCCGCACAAAACTAGCTTTATCGCCTACAATGTCTGCCGTACAATTCCCATGTGGATGCAAGTTTTATACTCTTTTAAAGCCAAAGTCTATACTCAATGTTGCATTACTTTTCATCGTATTCAAAAATAACACACAGCACCAAAATATGACTGCATTGTTCTCTTCTCCTGATAGGCTATAATAAGTTACGACGGCACCAACAAGTTATGCAATCCACACGATCATCACAACATAACCTCAAACTCCCGCCAGTCACGACACATCAGCTGTGGGTTCAGCCTGACAATCAGCTGGCTCCTTGCCTCACGTTCCAGCACACATAACCTCACTTCCTGTGATATCCAGACATTACCATAACTCGTGCTTCTCACAATTGCTCGAACCTTTACTTTACTTTCACATTCATTTCTTTTCCGTTCCAATACTTATCTGCGGCGCTGTAATTGCTTTGGATACACGCCACACTCAAGGTCTTGGAGAAAGCAGTTTGAAATATTCAAGAACTAATAATACTTTGTTGTTAATACGATTCTGTACTGGCCATCTGACAGTTTTTTTCTTGTTACAGCTGACTTGTGCGGTGCTGGCGCTGCTAATCGCCACCAATGAGGCGACATTCGGCAAGGAACAGTGAGTAACTTTTTTTATTCAATCTCACAGACAAACAAAATTTGAATAGTTACTAACATTTTAATCATATAAACTGTTAGTTCTTCCGTAAGGAATAGCGAAATTTTATTTTAGTTGTCAGTCAACATTTTACAATATTAATTCTGTGAGCTACAGGAGACGATCTGAATGATGTCAAGTTTCGTATTTATGGTAAAGTAAACTCGCCACTTGGGGTCCAGAGTTACACCGAAAAACCGATATATTTCTTCATAACATTAATTCTTTAAATAAGAAAATGAATTTTGAAACCTACTTCAGATATTGAAATAGAATACGTAACTAAAGACTTCAAATTGAATTCCGCCTACGAACCGTAGGCACAATTACTTTATATAATTCTCCCATATATTGACTCATGTTTGCAAATTAAATATTTGTTTTTATTAATTGAAAGTTATAAACGAAAATATCTTCAGTTTTAAGTCTTATAAAGGATAACCTTTAATCTTTGAAATAAAATTATGTGTTGCATTGAATGTTTGCAAATCGCCATATAATACAAATTTATGTGTTAAATATTAATTTTCTTTTGTAACAAAGTTTGATTATTTTTCCTTCTCAATAATGTTTTATGTGTGTTACAGTGTTCACATTCGGGTACACATACCTGAAATAATCAAGGAAGTTCACCATGAGCAAAAAGAGATAGTTCACGTAGAAGACCACAAGCACCACGAAATTCACGACGATCACGGCGGCGGTGGATTCGGAGGTGGCGGCGGTGGCTACGGAGGAGGTGGTTTCGGAGGAGGTGGCTACGGAGGAGGTGGCTACGGAGGCGGCGGCTTCGGAGGAGGCTATGGAGGAGGTGGTCATGGAGGTGGAGGTGGAGGTCACGGCGGCGGCGGCGCAACTATAATCAAAATCATAGGCGGTGGATTTGGAGGAGGTGGTGGTGGTCACGGCGGTGGATACGGAGGAGGTGGTTTCGGCGGTGGTGACGATCACCATGGAGGCGGAGGAGGTGGTTACGGTGGCGGAGGATTCGGAGGCGGTGGATTTGGAGGTGGAGATGACCACCACGGAGGAGGAGGAGGATACGGCGGTGGTGGATTCGGAGGAGGTGGATTCGGTGGAGGAGACGATCATCACGGTGGAGGAGGAGACGGTGGTTACAGCTACGGAGGCGGTGATAGCTACAGTGGAGGAGACAGTTATAGTGGAGGAGGTGGTCATGGAGGCGGAGGCGGTGGATATAGCTACGGAGGAGGAGATAGCTACAGTGGAGGTGGTGGATTTGGAGGCGGACACAATGACATTGGTGGAGACGACGGTGGATACAGCTATGGAGGCGGTGACAGTGGTCACGGAGGTGGTGGATACGGAGGCGGAGGAGGCTTTGGAGGAGGTCATGGAGGTGGTTTCGGCGGCGGATACGGAGGCGGCGGTGGATATGGAGGTGGTCACGGAGGCGGCGGTGGTTATGGAGGTGGTCACGGAGGCGGCGGCGGCGGCTACGGAGGTGGAGGTGGTTTCGGAGGAGGTGGACATGGGTGGGAAGACGATAAGAAATAAGTTACCTTGCCATAAATCATCGTGATCTTCATCAATCTCATCTTATCATCAAATGATCGTCGATTCGCCAACCGATCATCACCAGAGGACTCGCCATCTTCCCCTGGATAACCTTACCTCGCCGTACAGTACAACTTCTTACTCACCATTCTTTCTCTCTAGCTTATGAAGCACCGACTGAACTCTTCTTGTTGATTCCTTTTTATTGTTATTGTTTTTCGTTATTGTTGTGAATATCATGTAAATACGGATACGTGTGAATGTCGAATAAAAGCGTGTTTATAGTAAAGAGCATATGTTTTGTTATTTCCCATTGACAAATTTACTATTAAACGAAGATATTTGGTCTATTTAGATTACAGATAATCAACATAATGATAATTTAAGAGATGAATAATTAAATGATCTTTTAGTATAAAGAATAAATAATTGATATAGAAAATCATCTGTGAATATAGGTTTTTAATTCACAGTAAATCTTTATAATAAAATTATATTAACTTTCCGTTTAAAATTGTACTATTTATTATTTATATTTATTGTATATGACAAATGGGAGGCTATAATTTACAGAGTATCTGAAAAGAGACCTCCATTGAGATTTATAGTACATACATACCTAAATTCCTTATAGGCTTTAGATCTTACAGTAATTTTAAAAGTGCTGTTTTGGAAATTGTTATATTGGATATATTTTAAAATGTTCCAATATTATATAACTAATATCGGTAATTAAATAAAACTGGTGGATTCGTAGCTCGCAATCCAGCAACTGATCTTGGTTTAAATTGTAATTTTGTTTAGAAATAATGAAACATATACACCTAATTAATTATATCAACCTTGCTACCAATCAAACAAAATACTTTCAATTGCTCAGTATAAGTATTTAAACTTTAAAGCCTTCGTTCAAAAAATGACACAAGAGAACTTGTTTAATGCACGATACTCGTTAGTTAACAGTAGTTATTACAAAGAAAAATGAGATAGGAAATCGCTTCCATTGCATTTAAATGGAAGTTACTTAATTATATTCGTATTTGAAGTTTATGGTGTCCATTTTATTTTTTAACTATTAATGTTGAATATTTTTGTATTACCTCTCTTCCTTCAAGAGAATAGATATTACACAAGTTCAAGTATCAATTACACATTGATTTCTGAAAGTGTTTGATAAATATAACTTTGGTACCTATCTTGATCCACTACGTGCTTGGCCCCTTACTATATCATGCAAACGCATGCATCTCTAAGTTTTGACTGTTTAATTCTAATAAGTGATCTTCTTTAAAGGTAGTACATAAAGAGTGGAGACAATCTAGAATTAAGTTCACTCGAGGTTCTAGAATGATTTCATTTCTGCCTATCTGTCTATTTGACTGCACGATAGCTCGAATTTCTATAAGAGAAACACTGTGTTGGGTGATGGTGCATGTCACTACATCGATGGGACTGAGCGTTAGCCAATAGTTTTCTATTGATCTTAAAATTTGAAAACAATCTAAACACAAAAATATGAGATTCAACGTGTATATATTTACAAATGTGGTATAACTCCCCCAACACGTACACATGGAAAGGTCTTTTGCTGACGTTTTTCGTGGCCAAGAGTAAAAAGAAAAGTTTAGACTTTTATAAAATTAAACATTGCATGAAATCAAATTTAATGAAAAAAAAATGAGAATATACCATATGGAAGATATATTACTGTAGAGATAACATTGTATATTTAACTTTACGGACAGAACAGCCAAGATTGAGTTGTAAGCGTGTCCAACCATTGAACTTTACTGAACGTCATTGAGGTCCATCACTCAGTAGGGTGACACAATTTCCAAAGTGATGTAAACGTTTTTTTTTTCTTTACGACTGTCAGCCTGTTCATTTTTCTGTCCACAGAACTTCTCTAGAATAGATTGAGCTATAGCCTTGGCATTTTGCATACAACCTCAGAAAATAATATTTGAATAATAAAAGTACACAATAATTATTTCTGATTTGAACAATTACTAAAGCTAAAGTAACCATGCACGAAAAGTTCAATTAATGTTTTTAATTTCCCTTAAAATCAATGTTTTTTGTACATATTTATGAATAATACATGTATTCTAGACAAATGAATGAATTTGAGTGAACTGTGAATCATTGCATATGGGATTTTTATTTCCAAAAACATTTTACTTGTGACTGGGTAATGAATTTCGATGGACCAAGTTATCCTTTATAAATAAGTGGTCTTGAAAGTTTTAACGACCACTTTAAGGATACTAATAATAAAACCAACTGCAATATTTATGAAATTGAATTATTGATAACAACTAAAAATATTGAAGTCAAATACCACTAAAAACAAAACCGTTTCGAACGAAATGTGCTGAAAATAATTATAGATTTTAAGGAATACTTTAAAAGCAGTTACTCTTAAAAATTGAAGGCTTAGATAACTGAATATTGTGGTGCAGGTGGGTGGTGTAATTTAGCAAAGTGATATCTTTAATAAATCACTACAATTTTTATATTACCTCTTTTAGCAATGTATTCTATGTCAGGATTGGACTCTTTAAATAAGGAAAGGCATTCGTTTTGTTATAGTAGTCAGAAAGTAACATAACTTACTATAGTATACATTGATGTAATTTTAACTACTTTTCATAGATACCCCCATTTGTACTCGGTCGAGCATATTCACTTTAAATATATTTTACGTTGGTCAAATTTACTATAAAAGTAAACGTTATTTCATTTTATGTCCTAGGATCTGAATATCTTCTATATTATCTACTATATCTGAAGCCATAAATATAACAAGCAAACAGGACTGAAGCAAATCGGTGTTTTACTGCGCTAGGCCTATGTCCCTTCCTCGGCTAGGGCTCAGAGAAAGCCTGTCCAGCCGATTTGAGTTACTGGAAAATCTAGCCAATAATATTACTTGCAATAATATTGCTTCTTCTTGGCCGATTAAGAGTAATCTTCAAACTGTAAAGACTTTACAAGTAGATCAATACATTACATTATACATTAAAAAGCTGAATCAGAATGAGAATGTTGAGTTTAGTTCCAATTCATCTTTTTTTCTGGTTAGTGCAGCGTCTAAAATCTGCCACTGTCAGACACTTCACTCCTGGAATCTGGAGCCTGAAATATAAATAAATACAAAACAGTCGGCGACGAAAAAGTTCAGAATCGAACACTACATCGTTTTAACATCAAAGACCACAAAAGAAGCCTTTCTGGGTTTCCAGCAGCCATCCCGTATAACCCAGATGAGAAGGTGTTCTCATTATCTCATGAGGTGCACAATTAATGGGAATTTTGTATCTCTAAATGTAGACTCCATATTTCAGGAGTAAGACTCGACTGTGTTAGATTTCAGAAACTGCACTAAGCGGAGCTACACTTAACATTCGAATTGAATCAACCCCTTCCACCTTATCTATGAAAATATTGGAAATATTTGAAGTATTTACAAATCTCATTGTTATATTCTATTATATTGGCCGTCAACTAAATGAAAAAGATTTAAACGACCAAAAGGCGTGTTGTAAATATTCATTTTGTAAGTTTCACATTTTATACCTTTGTTATAGTTTTATTTACAGCACTGTTACAACATATTAATTTTTAGTGGTTAGATTTATTTATAATACCTTGATACATGATACCTTCAAATTAAAAAAAAACCAATCACCTTGAAACCTTACTAGGTTCAACTACTTATAAGAATATAAATGGTTATGTACCAAAGATGTGCCGAAAATGTTATAGCTATACTTGAGAAACTACACTAAAACCCATTCATTTCGAGAAATTACAATACTCAAGCTTGTTTCCTGGATTAAAAATTTGGTACAACTTCATTAAATATGTCGTTTACATGTTGACTCATTTTTAAAACTTACATAACACATTTTAGAATTAACAAAAATTGATAATTATTTAGGGACATAATTTGGTCAACATATGATTTAGATTCATTCCTCCATAAGAAATCATTCTTAGTACTAAAATGTTTAAATTAATTAAAACAGACTAATTTGTTTACCTTTTACATGCCATATTCTCAAATGAAGATTTAACATCGAATTACTCACCAAAGAGTAAACTTTAAGATTTCATTACACTTATTACAGATTGATTGAAACTGGCGTAATGCCAAATCTCAGTTTCTCTAGTTTCCTAACAAGCTCGCAATGTTGTCTGCCTACAGAACAGGAGGTACAATGCAACTCTATTGTTTGTTCTGTACACCTTCCAACCAAGTAAGTACAGTATCGTCCAGGTACAAGCCAATAGGTGAAAGCTCTGTACATAAAGCTGCCACCGCAAGCCACATAAAGGCAGCTTGCCAATCGACCGTGAAAAGCCTTTCAAATGAAGTTTATCTTCCAGTCTGTTCACACTATAAAGCTTCTTCGCATGCATAGTTATGGCCTGATATGGCTCTTGTTTTCTTTTCCTCAAATATGTATTGCAGGCACAAAAATTCTAAAAGATCACATTGTCAAGAACGTGTGATTAAGATTGGAGTTCGAGCATTTTGAATTTGGGATTCGAGTATTGTGTTCAAGTAAGGTGGTATAATTATTTCTCAGTTGTTATGTTTTATTTTTATAACTGCAGTTATATACGATATGCTCTTTTCAGAAACGAAATATAAATTTCATCGTTCCACAAGGGATCGTGGGTGAGGGCATTTAAGGAGAATATTTAGGCCGTCTTGGACTAAAAAACTACGAATAATATAAAAAGATAAGGATGTAATGTTTACAAAATGTTTCGGAAATAAAGAATTACAATGTAAAAGCCACCTACAGACAGACAGTAAACTAACCATTTCTGACCCATGTTTATTTTAAAGTTTTGTTTGTCTAGACCCGAAGAACAAATGTCTAAAATAATACCGGATATATTTTTGTATTTGCAACTTTTAGAGTTAGTATGCATGGAAATAGACACTTAAAATGGCTGTTGTAGTTCCTGATTTATGCGTGTCACAACGCTCTGGTATGTTTTGTTTGTTTTAACCTGGATTGTAGTTACATTTTAGGTTAGTCAATCACCTGAGGAAGTGGTCAGATTGCAGATCTCGACACGTAGTGTTACTGATTGTATTGTATCACTGAACGATGGCAAAAATGTCCAGAAAGTCGTGTTTCCTTCACAATACCGGAGAGTTCATAAACATACTGGATACATTACAATATAAATAATAACTAGAAAGATTGACATGTTTTATTCACTTTCCTTAAGTAAACTTAATTCAAAAATATAAACCTTTCAAAAGTAAAATTTATTGTTTTAAATATAATTTCCTCAAGTTGTTATTAATTTAAAAACATATTCTAACATTAAATCAGAATATATGCACAGTAAATATTTAAAAAATTTACCCTTATCTTCGTCGGGTTCCTTGAGGCTAGTTACAAAAGTGCTCAAAATCTATAGAAACGAAAACTACTTTTCTTACCTTCAGAAGAGTCATCTTAATGAGCATGGGCACTAGAAAATCCGAAAACCCAATACGAGTATATTATTGGTAAACAAGAGAACAGGTAACGTAGATTATCTATTAAGAATGAACTCGATTACTTTACGAAATAGAAAATTAATATTTTTTAATGTGAAATTGCATGTTACCTAGATCTTTATGTGGAAGAAGAACAACACTGATAACTGGCAGCGTTTCTTGTAATTGTGATCATAGCATCCAATCATTCGTCTTACTTTCTCAAATCCATCCCGAATTAAATTAAAATTAAATTTTATTGCTGTTTGAAATTGCATGGATTGTTTTTGTAGTTGGTTAATATCTTCCCACCTGCAAATGAGGTTATATGATTGTAATGATCAAATTTAATAGTTTTACTTCACGTCAAAATGGTGTGAAATTCACTTCTGTACTGATTGATAGGCAATACTTGTTTATCGAGGTCCAACAACCTTCTGAAGTTTTTAAAATTATGAAAATTTTTTGTTATGATAAAACGTACCTTGAAAGCAAAACCCCTTTCAAGCACGTTATAAAATGTTTTGTCCGTCTACATAAATATTGAAATAATGATACACTTCTGAGTTTTTAGTTATTAAAAATTATTGAATATTTCGTCTACCTGTTGTAACTTAATCACCCAGGATTTGAAAGTTTAAACAAGTAAATGGATGTTCGAATCCAAAAAACTAAAATATTGATATTTATTAAAATACAGTATGTGTAGTAGATTCCATTATTGGACTATGTTAACCCAAGAACGAGGACTTTACTAGACGTTCTGGAACCCCTCCAACAATGGAACTATGAGTAAAGGGTTAAAATGAATTTTAATACTCAGACGGCCAAATACTTTAACTTATTCTGTACTAAGTCCCCGTATTTTCGTACCTATTCAATAAGGGATATGAAATCCCTCAAAATGCGATATATACAGTAATCTAAATTATTATTTCGTTTCATTTATTTAAATATTGTTTAAATTTCTTTTGTTTTATATTAATCAGATTTTGAAGTTACAAAAAATATATGTTTTGCTTTTTAACTAGTTTTTACTTCAGCGTCACGTTTGATAAATTTGCTTTTGTAGTTTTAAAATGGAGAATGAATTTCCCCTTCTTAAATGCCTTTAAATGACAAAATTATTAAATTCTAAATTTCTTGTGTTCCAAACTCTATGCCTACATAAGTTTTAAAGTTATTGGAAAGCGCTCAATATTTTTTTTTAACAATAAGACCGTTCGGATTATATACAATAATTTAAATACTAACACCAAACAAATAATGTAAAAGTAAATTTGTACAACACAAGTTTGAAACTCATAATTTTGAGAATTACCACGACATGATGACCATGAGCGTGGGCGTGTATTATTGATTGATATTCAAGACTATTATAGGTCATGTCATGTCCCAGTTGCGCCGCATCCGGCAATTCGCTACCTTGAAATCACGTCATCATTTCGAAATAAATGATCCTAAATCCTGTCAAGGTGATGTATGAAAATACAGTTTTGTTCGAATAACTTGTAAACTATAAGAGGTAGAAATGGAGTTTATGTTTTAAAATGATTCTTTTTAACAATTTTTAATTTGATGTGTCACACGTTAAATTATAATTTAACATTTTTGGGTCACGGGGCTGCGTCTGTTTAAATCTGAAAATGTTGGTACTATAAGAAAATACTTATAAACATGATCATATGACATACTCTTTCTAGTAAAAAATTTTGACACCCGCAATTTAAGTACAAACGTACCATAGTGAAAGGAAAAAGAAAAACATTTCCAAAAAAATCATGCCATTTGGACAAGACTTAGGATATTTCTAACTTTTTGTACCAAACGTGTTAGGATTCCAAGACCATTAAAATAATGGGGCACATGACTTATCTTGCTATTTGAAATTTTGAAAAGTTTCGAACCTGTCACCCTCATCTTTGTCACCTCTGTATTTCAAATGTGATAAAAACGATTTTACGATGTTCGCTTATGAGATTTATTTGAGTTATAGTTTATTACATCGGTCTATGTCACCACAGGAGATTATAGCCAGGTAGTCTGAAACACTGTATAAACAGTTAAAACTACTAAGCTCTTGTTCTTCATACTGTCACTCATTTAAAGCCATTGTTCATCTTTTAAGGGAGATTAAACCACTACTAAGCGCTCTGTTTTAAGCAATTTCATATTAGGATAACATATAACCGAAACACATGAAAGCTCAGTACAGGTTATGGCAATATGTTAAGTTACTACAAATTAACAGAGTTTAATTTGTGCAACTTTTAATGCATCTATAAACTAAAAAACATTTAACTACACAAAACAATTAATTGTGTTTACCTTTTGTAGCTGTATCCTTAAAAAATTAATTTTTTGGATCCCCATCCAGTTGTGGACTCCAGAATAAAGGAGTCAAGTACTGTATGTGACACTGTCAGATTCCATGAGTCAAGTCTGTGACAGTGTCAGATTGTAGGAGTCAAGTCTGTGACAGTGTCAGATTCTAGGAGTCAAGTCTGTGACAGTGTCAGATTCTAGGAGTCAAGTCTGTGACTGTCAGATTCCAGGAGTCAAGTCTGTGACAGTGTCAGATTCTAGGAGTCAAGTCTGTGACAGTGTCAGATTCCAGGAGTCAAGTCTGTGACAGTGTCAGATTCTAGGAGTCAAGTCTGTGACAGTGTCAGATTCTAGGAGTCAAGTCTGTGACATTGTCAGATTCTAGGAGTCAAGTCTGTGACAGTGTCAGATTCTAGGAGTCAAGTCTGTGACAGTGTCAGATTCCAGGAGTCAAGTCTGTGACAGTGTCAGATTCCAGGAGTCAAGTCTGTGACAGTGTCAGATTTCAGACGCTGCACTAAGAGGAAGGTGAAATAGAGCTAAACTCAGCATTCACAACGAAATATTGCACAAATAACTGATGTTCTTGTTCAAACCATGTTCTGTAATAAATAAATTGAATTAAAGAATGTGAATACATTTATTTCACTATAATCATCATATTATTCTGTACTATAATGTTCAAATTGTATAATTCAATACACTCCTTCGTGTTTGAGGCGTTAGTATTTTTATGAATTGTATAAATTTGTAATAAATAGATTTATATTAGATTTTATGTAAAGAATTAAAACTGAAAAAACACAGGTTTTAGACAATATAAATTTTAATCATACAATAAAATGTATAATTATATACAATTTTATATCAATAAATTCACCAAATAAATATATAATACTATCAACTAATATATTATTATATCATTTTTATATCAATTAAATATGCAATAGATATATCAAAATTCCTTGTTTAATTTGATTGTTTAATTACATATAGTTCTGGTTTAAAATCGAATCCAAATAAAAATCATTTCTGTTTGAAAAGCTAATATGGCGTCAATTGTGTCCGTATATTTTGCAAGAAGAACGGTAAGTCCAGTAAAACAATAAAAATAAAATAAACTCAAATTCGAATTAGACCATGTAAAACTGAAAATTATACTATTATCAAGTCATGTATGTATCCAACCTTTTGTTACGAGTTGATAACCATAAAATATTTCTAAATGAGTGGTTAAATTTCCTTTGCACTAAAGTAGCAGCTGTGAAAGTGTAAAAAATGCAGGTGTGGTCCAAATGGGAAAATAATTTTTCCCGCGGGGAACACAAGCTACCGCGCCTAACTGGCAGCTTTCACGACTGTGAGTATTGTTGACTGATGGGAGAAAGCACGTAACTGCTCCAGTTGTTGGTACGCCTGTGTTCCGCACTCGTATAATGAGCGGAGTATCATTCCTAGAATGGATCTCATGAATCAGATATGTAAGGAATACTGTACTGTGGTAATGAGACAACGACATATGTATCTTCTTGATTACTTAACTATAAGTGAAAAATGTGGAGTTAAGGAATCATATACGTATTATTGTAAACGGCATTTCTTGACAAACATTCAATATTAGCTTTTTGCAAACATTACCCGAACTACCAAACGTAGTTGGCTGAGCGTCAGCGAAGCCTATACCTCGAAGGCCTGAAAATGTGGTTTATGCCTGTCGTCACGACAACTTGAGAACAAACTAGCACATGTTATTATATAGGGTTTAAAACGTTTTAACATTGGTCATGTTGGTAACCATGGTGGCAACGAGAAAATCCTAAAGTACATAAAAATGTAAACAAACTGAGTACAGTCATATTAAGTTTGAAAATATGACATAGCAACACATATAGCCTAATCAAATAATAAAATAGCTTGAAGTATGTCATGCAATCTCAGCCAAGCCTGTTTCGGGATATATGTTGTACCTACCTTGTATAGCACGAAACGTTATGCTGGTAAACTTATAAAGTTTAATTTATTAGTTGCAATCGGCTCAAGAGCGAACTAACAGACCACAAAACAACCACAGCGTAGACTGTTATGTGACACGTGTTGTGGCATACTCATACTTTGTGTATTAAATACACAAATACATCAGGTTGTGTCAAGGTCAATCAAGAGCTAGATGTAACTAACAAACCACAAAACAACCACAGCGTAGACTGTTATGTGATACGTATTGTGGCATACTCATACTTTGTGTACTAAACACACAAATAAATCAGGTTGTGTCAAGGTCAATCAAGAGTTAGATGTAACTAACAAACCACAAAACAACCACAGCGTAGACTGTTATGTGATACGTATTGTGGCATACTCATACTTTGTGTACTAAACACACAAATAAATCAGGTTGTGTCAAGGTCAATCAAGAGCTAGATGTAACTAACAGACCACAAAACAACCACAGCGTAGACTGTTATGTGACACGTGTTGTGGCATACTCATACTTTGTGTATTAAATACACAAATGCGTCAGGTTGTGTCAAGGTCAATGAATAGCTAGATGTAACTAACAAACCACAAAACAACCACAGCGTAGACTGTTATGTGATACGTGTTGTGGCATACTCATACTTTGTGCATTAAATACACAAATGCGTCAGGTTGTGTCAAGGTCAATGAATAGCTAGATGTAACTAACAAACCACAAAACAACCACAGCGTAGACTGTTATGTGATACGTATTGTGGCATACTCATACTTTGTGCATTAAATACATAAATAGATCAGGTTGTGTCACTGTCAATCAAGAGTTAGATGTAACTAACAAACCACAAATCAACCACAGCGTAGACTGTTATGTGACACGTGTTGTGGCATACTCATACTTTGTGCATTAAATACATAAATAGATCAGGTTGTGTCACTGTCAATCAAGAGTTAGATGTAACTAACAAACCACAAAACAACCACAGCATAGACTGTTAAGCGATACGTGTTGTGCATACTCATACCTTGTGCATTAAATACATAAATAGATCAGGTTGTGTCACTGTCAATCAAGAGTTAGATGTAACTAACAAACCACAAAACAACCACAGCATAGACTGTTAAGCGATACGTGTTGTGCATACTCATACCTTGTGCATTAAATACATAAATAGATCAGGTTGTGTCACTATCAATCAAGAGTTAGATGTAACTAACAAACCACAAAACAACAACAGCGTAGACTGTTATGTGATACGTGTTGTGGCATACTTATACTCTGTGCATTAAATAAACAAATGCGTCATGTTTTGTCACGATGAGACACTAAATGCTGTTGAAAACTAACTTTTTGGTTAACTGGATCTTTAGAACTTACTCGTTAACCAGATACGTTTCCTACATAGTGACTTTTGTTTAGCGCCTTTACATATAAAAGCTCAGGTATAATCATATATATAAAAAGTTAATTTTTACGACATACAATGAATGATAGCGTACTTCTGTACGCCACGCCAAGGCAGCGCTGAGGTTCGATACAAACTTTCAAGTCTATAGCTCATTATTATCAGATAGAGCGACAGACAATCATACGGAAAAGAACTTCGTACATTCCCCGGCTATCAAAAGAGAAATTGTGTTAGCCTACTGAGTGATAGGCTTCAATGACGCTCAGCCAAATTACATGGTTGGAAATCCTCCATCACAGAATTCATTCTTGTCTGTATGGAAATGAAGTTTTATGGACAATTTTAAGTCTACAAGTGTAATATTCCTCAATATATCTTGTCACATGATACATTCACATATTTGTTCATTAAATTGGGTTTCATACCGTTGTTCAAATAATATAAGTTTACACCACAACCTTAAGTTACCATAAAATTAAGTTGTAGGTTTGAAAATAGTTAGGTTACACGTGTTAATGTGACATACATGTTAAAATCTCTCTCTGAGAGTACTTGTTTGTTTACAAATTTATTTATTACTCTATTTTCTCGCCGTCATCATGGTTACCCAAGTCATTAACGCTCAGCCAAATCTTATGGAGTGACATGCACTCATCATTGAACTCAGTGTTTTTATTGCTCATGCACAACTTCAAGTCTCAGTTCATATTCAAGATATTGTGTGGACAGAAAGACAGACAGGCAACACGAATGAAATCCATTCAGCCCCTTGAGTGATTCAGCCCCTTCTTGCAAAAGTTTCAGTCTATAGATCTGTTTGTTTTCGAGACATGGTGTGGACAGGCAGACAGACATTGTCTGTCCAAAACTTAATTTCTGAACAGACAACGGCCAAAAATTAAATCTTTCCAGCCCCACGAGTGATAGGATTCAATAAAGTTCAGCCAATAATGCCTAACAGTAATGTAATACCGATGGATTTGAAATTGGCGCCATGTGGGGGATAACGGAAATTAGGATAGACCGTTTCCGGTGAGCTGTGGAGGACACTACTATACATGATCATCATTTTGGCATCGACTTTAGCTTGGATTTTTTTTCTCTACAGTTTCATTGCTTTCTCTATGACTGATGTAAAATGGGGTATTTCAGTGGGCGAGTACATGGAAAGTCGACGTTATCTATCTAATGTGTTGCTGGAAAGATGAGTCTGATGACAAGCACAAGTGAAAGAATGCGTGGCGAATTAATGCAGGTATGAAAGTAAGTGAATGAAAACCGTGTGCACTTTTAGTTTAACCTACATTAAAATGTTATTAATTATAGAATGCTATGTAATATACAATGTGAAGAAAATGTAAACACAAATGTTAACTAAGGAACTAAGTGAAAGAGAAACTGTTGTTTTATCCAAAGGGTTCAACTATTTCTTGGTACCATAAATCAGAAAAAGGTCTGAAATCCATGACTGGAATCGAGTCGGCTATTTCGCAGTTGTCTGTGGAACAGGGAGACCGTTTTTACTAAACAAAATTCCTCCCACAAAATCCAATAGAGGGACTCAGGGCTGTATCGATCCTTGAGAAACGTGATAGTCAACATTTTACTACCCGACAAAAAACGCTTCTGTTTTAATAGACACAGTAACGTACAAAGAGAAAATTATAGAAACATTATCGGTGACAATTATACCATGCTAAGTAAATATCCAAACGATGTATTTCAGCGCAAAATATACAAAACCTTTCTTAAACATAAAGAATGTTTTCCAAACAAATTAAGGTTCATTATTGAACAAGCTCTCAACGTTAAAGCTAACTAGCCTCTCGGTTTCAGCCAATTTCAAAGTTTTTGACTTGTCAGCGAAGTCTTTGGTACTGAATAAAAGGGTTGGCTTGTCCTAAGGGTCGTGTCAGGATGCCCTTAAAATATAAATGGTGATTTAAAAAATTCTAAAAAACCTATTTATGAATAGTATATTGTATATTTAAAGTATGCTAGCATTTTTGAAGAGATCAAATTGTACACAAAAACATAAAAATAAATACATCTTACATTTTGCACAAAACTTCATTTCTAAATAGTAAATGACATCTATTATGGTTCATGTCTAACGATGGCATTTGGTTGAGCGTATTGACTCAATATTAAAAGTCGATGACAAAATCTAATTTCAGTGCACTCTCTACCTCACCGTAACTTTTATTAAGTTATTTAAACTTCTATGAAACCTAACTCAATTAAAATATGTAAATGTATCATATGTCAAGATATCTGTGACAGGATCTGGACCAGGACCATGGAACTTGGTTGGGTGTATTGAAAGCCTTTCACTTAGGAGCCTGACACAATTTCTTCTTTTTTTGTCTGTTTGGTGGGAGAGGGAGTGGGTGTAAAAATGTCATTCATATAATATGTCTGTCTGGCTATTTGACCTCCTGACATGTCGAGAATAAAATTAACTAGGCTGAACACTTTGCATACAACTTTTTCAACACGTTGTGTGGCGTAGTCCTACCTTGTTATAGACAAAGTAGACCACATGTCGCGTATTAGACTTTGTTGAGGCTGCAAGAAAATTGTCATCTCTATAGCCACATGTGTTACTAGATCACATTTTCAATTGTCTTATTGTTATAATTAGTTTCTTTAAATTGTATTTTTTCTGTACCTTTCTCGGTGCCACTGTGGTTACTCATAAAACCAATGTAAAAATGTTCACTAATGCTCAGCCAACTCTGAAGTGAAAACACTATCATCGAACTCGATGTTTCCATATATATAAATTAAGCAACATGCGTATTTTCAATTCTACAGGTCAGCTATTTTCGAAATTTCGTGCGGACAAAAATTAACGAAGTGAACTTTGTCCAACCTTTCGAGTGATAGGCTTTGCTAACGATCAGCCAATTATATTTTTGCTACCTTACGCCAGGTGTAACTTCAGATCAAACCTTGTCCATTTGCATAATCTAGATCAGCCCTATATCTAGACGTATTTTTAGGAATTGCGGAAAGTCTTTTTCACTAAAAGGACATTGTTCATCACGAAAGTTGATTTCGATGAGCTCGGTTAAAAATGTATTAGTATTTAATTCATAACTTTACATTTTCAAGTATATTTCTGAAATATTTTAAATACATTTCTATACATAAGTTGATGAAAGAAGTTCTACTAATAAATTATTATTTCTAACATATTAAAGAAATAATAGATGTGTAATTATAGATCCATACATTTGATTCAAATTTCGTAGAATAATTTTACATAATTATATGAAATTAAATACACCCTATAACACTTTACTTTGCTTTAAAGGTCGTATACAAGCCGTTCAAACGTCTCGCTCTTTACCTCTATCTTCGAGATAAAAGTTACGTGGAAGACCCCCCGATACAGTTTTTAATAATTTATTTCTATTCTACAGGTTCGTACCCAATTAAATTGTAGCATTTCACGTTTTGTAATGTAACAAAATAGGAAATTATGAACACAAAAAGATTATAAAACACAGTCTCATATTGCACAGTTTTATACTAGGATTGCACTGTTGAATAAATATATTTACGAGAAGGTAACGGTACTATAAATTTATTAATAACAATAATTTATTGATAACAAAAGTAAAATAACGATAAAAATAGGGAAGTAAACAATAAACAATAAAAAATACAATATATAATAAGGCAGTTAATCTAAAACTGCTTTCACACTTTAATGGAAAAACAATAAAATTAATTTATTTAAATGTGTGAAACCATTAATAGCATACGACCATAATATAGTGAAAAGTAAAGAGATAATAAAATAATACAAATGGCTAAAACTAAGTAATTGGAGGGCAGCGGAAGCATTAGCACTTGATATATAAAAAGTTTGTGGTAAAAGATTACAAACTTACCATCATTAGTTTCAATAGTGATGACAAGTGAAGCTCTGGAAGCTCTATTACAAACAATACACACACACACACACACACACACACACACACACACACACACACACACACACACACACACACACACACATATATAGCTTTTTTAATTTTATAAGTTTTTTAGTTGACGTTACAAAAAATGCTATATCACAAGCCAGTCCTACAACTACAAGTCTAAGGAACAAGTGATTTTCAGAAGCTTCACAGATAAATTCATATTAAAGTCATACACAAAACAATAAAGTGGTGCAAGAAAATTTTGGAAAATATGTTTATACATTTTTAACTCACAATCCATGACTTTCTTGAAGACAGAGAAAGTAGAAACAGAATTTTGGTTTGGAATTACAACCACTAGGAAATTTAGGAATTTTCGGAACTAGGCCTAAACAAAAACGGCAGAAGATAAAAGTGAACTTACGGATTAAGGAAACTCTATTTTTGAATTGGCATTTACTTAAGAAAATTACACTTTTTCTGATAATTTATGAAGGAAATGTTTTTAAATAAAAAAACATATTACTTCCTTCAGCGTTCAGAAGATAAATACATACAAATATACATAGTCTAAAAATGTTCTATAATTACCCTGAACAATTTTACTTTATTCCTAATAAGATGTTTAAAACTGCTGATTCAAACTCCCACCGCTCCTCGTAAAATAAAATAAAAATTTTCTTTTTTCCGGCCTTCATATGGCATCATTCATTACCGCTGTTACAAAAATTTGGGTAAGAAACTATTTCGATCAAAACCAGTTAGAATGCACTCCTTTAGATATGTATGACTCGTAGTTTGCTTCCATTCATCTGTACGGAAGCAGTCTTGAGTAGCTTACCGCATCCTCGCCCACCCAGATACATGTGGCTGCAGACCCCACAGTGTTTCGGCCAAAATCATGCCAGAGGCCGATGTTTGATGAGGACCCCGACAATGGAGGTGCTGGCTGGAAGCTAATTACCCAAGTGAAATGGTCAACGTGAGGGCCATACACCTGGCACGAGGACAGAGGCGTTAGCCAACCTTACGGTATAAGTAGGAGAGGCCCTTGGACAGTGGTCAGACTGCAGTAGAGCTGTCACTCTAACATGACAATGGGACGGACAATGGTGAGTAGTGCTACAGATAACATATCAGTTGTTACAGATAATGTGTTACAAATGTTCCTATAAACCGAAATTGATATTTGAGACTTGCTATGTAATGAAGTGCGACTTGGTTAATAATGTTGTGGTTCTGACTCTAAATTACTTTTGTACATTCACTGGATGATTAAAGGTGTAAAATAAGGATTAGTCAACCGTGGCTACTACAGCATAGCGTTAAATTACCACTACAGCGTTTAGCTTCCATAATCTAATTCTCTGTAATGTTAATTGTTAAATATGTTAATAAAGTGAAATCGATCATTTTCAATTATGTTTTATAGCATAGTTTTTTCCAATTTCCAATTTGTTTAGCAGCTATACGCCATTTTGTTTTCTTTCTTTCATTAAAACAATTTTATCTTCGTTGTTTTATTCAGAACAAAGATCTCTTTACGATTGTTACAGCACTTGATAAGCGGGTCTTTGTCAATATAAAAAAATGTGTTTTTAAATGTTTTCAAGGTTTTATGAAATATCTAATAAGCCACTGTTTTTAACAAAATGTAATTCTCTACTTATATGTATATTCAAAATTATATGTACATTCCTACTTATAATTCAAACGTTTAATCCTCTAGCTCACAGTATTGATTTTAATAAATATTATTTGCAACATATTTACCATCATTTATAAAAAAAATGCAAAGAACAAAGATTGGAATAGAGCCAGTGACAATCAGTTTGTTTTATACACACACAAAATTTAAACAAACTTAACATTTAAAACAAACTTTATCTGTTCATAGTTTCTTTAGGCGAATTTAATTTTCTTAAAAATGTCTATCGTACTCCAATAATTTCATTAAAATATAAAGTGTTTTTAAATTCGCTGCTCCGTACACAATACGAGCCAAAACTTAATTAATTAAGATTTCACTAAAATGCTTAGAATTTTTTGTTAGCATACATCTATACAACAATGTTATTTCTGCACACGTTTAGTTTCTTTTGGAGTAAATTACGTTCCACAAAATAACTGAGAACATGATCACAATTAGGCAATTATAACTATTTGAATGTGTAGCTGTAGTACAAGTACGATCGTTAAAGATACACCTAACCTCTAGAGACCATTGATTGAGATCATTAAAGACACAACTAATCGTTAGAGACCATTGATTGCGATCATTCATGATACACCTAACTGCTAGGGGTAATTGATTGAGATCATTAAAGATACACCTAACCGCTAGAGGTAATTGATTGCAAAGATAAAAATCACGTTTTTTACAGGACAATCTTCATCCAACTTTTGTATATCACACAGCAAGTCTCATAAACCCAATTTCATTCAAATTCGTAATAAACATTTATCATGATCCAATATGAATATTACAATTTTAGGCCCTGTAGCAAACCGTACTGTATTCAAAATCTTCAACACAGTCAAGTTTTATTACAAATAAAATATAGTCAGCATCGTCGCTTCACCAAACTCAAAACTACTTGGTGGGTTAAGTATGCAACTACCTAAGTTTGGTGAACTTTATATGTTTTTCTATTTCTAATTTCTTTCTTCCTATCTAACTAGAATTATTCCAAAATAAGTTATATATCTAATACATATGTTATGTATTTAACTGCATTTGGTATTACCCATGCAGACAATGCTTAAAGTACCGATGTACTTGATTTTAACCATCAAATAATCTTGATTTTAACCCCTTAAGAACAATGACAAAGTTCAAAACATTTTATGAGCACAGTTTTTAGGGAATTGGAAGTACGTGATAATGGGTGGAATACTTGTGGAATACTTGACACTATATCTGTAGCTAGATATGTGACATAGTTTAGCAATGTGTTCTGCAGCTGGATGTGTATCATAGTTTAACACATTGACTACGGTGGACCCAGGTTACTATTATAACTGTCCTGGCTGTCCTAAAGTTTTTATATGACCGGTGTCACAGTAAAGGTGTTATATACATACATGATTAAAAAGCGTTCAGATGCTTTTTAGTTTCGATATGTGTATTGGTTAGTCATAACAGCCTAAATTTTTATTTTCATATCTTCATTATTAAATACAATATTTTCTACAATTAAAAGAGTTTTGATTCTTATCGATCAATCTTTAAAATGAAACATTTCCATAATTCGACGACCGAAGTAGTTTAAATTAAACATTGATTTTAGGGAAAAAAAACTCACGGTCGCTTTACTGCAGGTTCGGTTATATTTTTCTGCTTATAAGAATTAATAAATAAAATTGACACTTATGACACTTTATGGCATGGTTGAAATAAAATTGACTTGAGGTATTTTCTGATTATCATTTTTATGAGTTACGAATAAGTTTCATTAATTGTAGCTTTAGCATTGGGTAGTGATAATATAAAAGTCAATTTTATGTTAATTCATAAAGAAATACCCCTCTTGAGTTGAATGATAAAAAACGGTAAAAACTGAGTTCTCACTGGCCCACAGCCATGACTGCACAACCACTGTCGGTTACGGTGTGACCATCATAAAATGTTATAAAAGGTTATTAATTTTCATGACTTCATCAAATAAAATTTAAATAAACACATATACACGATCCATACGACAAACCGTCAAACAAATAAACAAAACACAAAGTCTTGTGTATACTGAATCAGATTTTTTACAACATATACCTATTTAATGTTCTACCTTTTTTTATATACCTATTTATTACCTTTTTTTATTAATTATTACTAGGTTTGGCTCAGAAATGAATCTAAATAAACCATCAAATAGTATAGTTTCTATCAAGAATCTTATCAAGGCAACTAGTAATGGAGACAAAATATTTAAGAAAAAGACAGTGCAGAAGTACGTAATGATTTGCTAAATAATATGCTCTTTGTTATTACGAAATATTAAACTTACAATTATGGTAATATGACATAAACAAAGTAACATTAGATACAGCCTCATAATCTGGGGAATTACAAAGTAACAACGTTGTAATACAAATGTTAATATTCCCAGGGTGCCGCTGTGGTGTTGCTGTTGGTAGTCGTGATGGCAGAGTCGTCCTTCATCAAACCGTGAGTACCTTGTGATTACAAGCATTTTAAAATTACAAGCAACGGTCACTGAATTTCTATGAACAGAGTAAATAAATGGTCTAAATATGTAAACTTAAATCCCTTCTCTAACACTCAATAAAGTGAATTCTAGCCCAAAATCTCTTTCAGCATATCTCTGTAGTAGCAATTGCAATACTAATGACAATTAATTATGTACTTCAGTGGACCATTTTAAACGAAACGTCTAGTTAATGTAATTCCCATTGCAGAGTTTTATTTGAATTATTTGTAACCTTAATATTTTATTTTTATTTATATATCTTTTTTAAAGGAGAGGCTGATCCTTTTTATTAAAAGCCATATTCTGCCCGTCCTCATGGGCCACTGGCCTGTGCGAGGATATTATCAAACAGAATAAGGGGGAGTCGATACAGTACAAGGTCGAAGGTACTGATAAAAAGTGTTTCGGTCATAGACAGGATTTGAACCTGCGCTATCTCTAACGCATCTCTGTCTTAGACCCGCTCGGCCATCGGCACTCACAAATATTAGATTAACTCATTTCCAACTTAGATCAAATTTAGATTATTTCACTGAATCTTATCCTAGTAAATAGGGACCGTAGATTCTCCACGTATTTTTCAAGTATACGATTATTTATTGGGCGTTTCGTAAAAATATCTCAAATATGATTTCTAACGCAAAACCAAAAATCAATACAGTTATAATATGGCTACTATTTAGGTGGATTTCATATAAATATGCCTATTGCAATTGATCTCCAGAATCCAAAACCACCATAATCCGAAAATTTATATTTATTTACAAACAGCCCCAAGTATTACCTCCTCATACAAAATCACCAGTAGGACTCAATCTTAGATATAACCAACGAATAATTTAAAAAATGCCCTCTATGTTTAGGGATAGTTACATATTTTATTTAATTATTTTGGATCCTACTGTTTGTTTACGTTTATAACCTTATTTTAATCTTTTGTTTGCTTTGAATAAATACTATATTATGATATTTAAAAATTTAACTGAAAAAACGTGAGCTTATGAATACGATAATGCCGTATTATTTTATAAGCTTATACCGTAAATAATCATACTATACTTGGTATACAGGCAGTACTTGGACATAGTTTGGCACATAGTTTGGTCAGCCAAATCAATTCTAACCAATACAAAGTTTTAAGATGATGAGCATTCTCATTAGAGTAAAAGCTTCAACTCAACTAACCCCCAACAAAGACATTAAACATCCAAAACGATAATTTTGTATTAGTTATAGAACATAATAAATAAGCAACTTATTCTTTCAATTTATTCGATACCCTCCAAAGGTTTCTAGATGGTGGCCATTCAAAGTTTGGAAAAGGAATCCAAACTTATGTTTATATGTTAGTTGTTGTGCATATAGAGCAAAACAAATATGTTTTAAGTATTTCAGGTAATTTATAATAACTGTTATTACGTAGTCTTTAAACCTCGTAAGGTTAACAGATAACCGGCGTACGGACGATTTCGGTAGTTTATAACAGTGCAGTAATATTATGAACTCGATAAGTTCGGTAATTCTTGATAGATTCAGACTACAAGTGGCACAGAGACTGTATTTTCAGATAGTTTTGGAGAGTTAGTAAGCCAGTCTTAACCAATAAAACAAATCAAATGTAAGATGGCAGTCATTCGCATTTGGGCAAAATATTTATGTCGGGTATGTCATATCATAAATCAAAATTAACACCTTTCTTATAATTGTCCAGCAATTTCAACAACACTTATTCGTACTTATTTTTCGATTACTCTTAAGATGGTGGCTGTTTCAATTTACAGTATACATTTGTACCGGTGTAAGAAATATCCCAATCTGTAACTCTATCAAGTCCACGTTTTTGCAAATAAATGTGTATAACCACAACAATATCTGCCTTGGTAGGTTTCAAGATTAAGTACTTTCGGAGAGTTTGAAAGTGTTACGATTATATTAACACACCAACATTAAGAGTTATTGTTACTTAAGTGTTGTGAAAATTAAACATTTGAACTAATAATGCATCATCAGTTTGACATTTTGATTTAGAAAAGAGGACCACGTGTGAAATCTACCTTTCTCCAAACATAGCCGAAAGGGGTATTTTTATCAGCAAACATCCTTCCTGCAATATTTCCTTTCCATTTTATAATTTACAAAGGCGTATACATTTTAAATTTCGATAAAATTTAATTTTTTTACTTTATGTTACTCTAGAAGGCAATACTCTGTTACTGAATATTTTACTTTATTTACCTCAGAATTACTGCTAAAAAAGGTTACATAAAAACAAAACACTGTTCACTCCGAAACTTGAAACAAAGGTAGAAAATGTATTTTTTCGTTTATTTATGTAATTATCATTATGTTATGGTGTATAAAAATATTTAGACAAATACAAATATACAGAATTGCAAGAGTGGTGGGGTGGGACATGAAGTGTTTTAGATTTAGCCACTTGCATACTACTACATCCAGTACTGAATAATGCTTGCATACTGTTACAAATTATTTCATTTTTATTCAACTAAACCCATTTATATTATAAATAATCCAATCATGCCGCTTTAAAATAATAAAATACATTTAGTACAGGCCAGGGATATTTTATGGACGAGATAGCAAATGTTGTCAGAATTCCGATTTTATTTTGGATGAACACAACCACGTAATAAACAAGTAAGCGTGTAGCACGATACACTTCAGTGGAGTCCAAAATAGAGAGAAATATTGTGAAACAACCTGTGTGATTAAAATTGGTTAACAGGTTCTCCAATAAAGCAACTTAACACATAAATAAATTAGTTTTTTCTTGTTCTAATAACTCAGAATGCTCTGAAATAGCCCAATTTAAATACTTTTGGTTAATCCGGACAATGGCTAAGGCACGTTTAAAATCTCACTTAAAAGTATTGCTTTATACTGTAAGCAGCATTTAATAGCGCGCCTTGAATAACACTAAAAGCAGGACTCAATATTAGAGAGTTTAGATTTAGCGTTCACAAATTGCAGGCTGGCTGGTCAGGCTGAATTCAATAATGTACTACTAAAACTGACTAAAATGGACACAAAATACTATAGATTTTATTGTGTTAAATTATGGCTTCGAACTTCCTGAATGCGTTGAGTCCCAAAAATCCCAAAATCAACCCCAAAAGATAAAATAATACTTTAAGTAGATCGTACACTCAATTTTGTGTGTGATGAATTATTTGGAGCAACTGTGAAATATTAATTATTTTCTGGACCTAAGTTTTTGTCAAAAGTAAGTATTTTGAACAGAGCTGTCGTTAACAAACCACGATTAGTTCAAATTAAAAATGTAATGTACCTATCACAAAAAACCCTAAAACTAAAAAATACATAATCTATAAATATGAAATTTTTTAGTTATTACAATTATGCATAGCTACAAATTTAAGTATAGATTAGAAACAGAGCTTAAATTTTTTGACTATTATATAATAACATAATATTAAATTCTATTTTAAAATTTTACCAATATGTCCCAAATTTAAGTAACTAGAAAATTTCCCTGAGTTTAAAATAAGACGAATGTGCAAACAAAGTGACCGATAAAGACTATTGTGTAATAAACCCATTAAACGGCATTAGGCTTTTATTGTGAAACAATAATCTCTGAACCAATCTGAAAGATATTTGTTTTAAGTTCACTACCACAGAATTTTAATTTTACATTTGTAACAACTATGTTATTTTATTTTAAATATCATGTAAAAATGTAAAATAATTTTAGGACGTTTATTGAACTTAATTTGCAAATACAATGTTATTTTTTTAAATTTACTTTAAAATATAATACATACGTTCTAAATCATCCAGGAAGAATTGTCTCAGCTTTTATGGTGATATAGTTTATGTAAATTAATCCAATCAGGAACAGACATATTCTCAAAACTTTGGAAAGTTGCCTTTGACTGCCAAAAATAATATTTTTCAGTACCATACACTTACTTATATTAAAGCTATAACACCTCATGAAACGGACGAAAATATCAAAATTGATTTAACTGTAGAAAATTAATCTAATAAAACTTCGTCCCTCCAGGGAATAACCCTGCCTTGTGTTATGAATTGACCTACAAAGTCTAAGCAGTGTTTCTTTTTTTGTTCATTGTTTTTTTTTGTGATAAGTACACAAAACAATCTTTGTTTTTCAACCGAAGTGTTTCATCGAAAAGTTATTCTCTATCTCCAACATTCAGGACTTATCAGTTCGGTTACTAACAACATTCCAGTGTTGTTTACACTAAAGAAGAGGATAATACTTCCCTCGGGGGATTCACTTTGGGGTTAGTTTATATCAGTCAGCCGGTTCTTCACTGGGTACAGAAAAAAACTGATGTCACTTTAATATGGGCAATCCAATAGATATCCGAGAATGGTACATCATTAATTTTAGAGATATTGGGGTAAAAAGGGCTGGACGGTAGATCTACATAGTTTAAGGCGGGGAATGACTGTTAGAGTTGGCGGGGCCCCTTATGTACTGGAAACCAACTTGAATATAGAATTACGGTAGATGTCACATTCCAAAAATGTAATCAAAACGCTTACAAACGCGTTTTAGTTTTTCGATAATTTTATATTTTATTCAGAAAAAATCTTTAACTTTTTGTACTTCAGCGCTTAGACTATCAACAAGTATCCACTTAAAAAACTAAAAAGCGTTCCTCATTAATTACATCTTTAAAATGAGACATCTGTGATAACGCTATGATCAAAAGATAAGGGCGTAAAAGTGTATGAAGTTTAACATTGTTCTTACCCGGCTTTTAATGTTTAAGCCCGTTTCTAGCGGGGTCATGGTGGATTGATGACCCTTGGAAGTGAGGTTGGAAGACGACTAGACTCCTCTTTCTGCTATGTGACAATACTGAGACAAGTAATACCCGTTATCCTCTTCAAGAGATCTTGACAGGATGTGGTCCATTTCCCTAATCTAATCTAGCCTGAATACCCTGCCACTCTGGAAGTAGCGCAAAGGTCTTCTTTGGACTGAGTGTAAAATATGACTCCATGATTCTTGAAACAAGCAGGCTCCTACTTATACCTGACGAGGCAACAACTTGTTACAAAGGGTTGTATGTGGGGTGATAGCGCAAAATACACATCTGAAAGAGACTTTCGGCTCTAAAAGGAGGCAGTCAGAATAATTACAAATTTTAAATTTAGAGAGTTGTGCAGAAATGCCATCAGGGGTTCTAGATTAATGACTTTGCCTTGCCTCTGTACTCTATAGGCCCTGTATTGTCGATACAAATTTGATTTGACACAGGGTAATGATGTCAACGGATGTAATACGAGAGGGAGGGGAAATTTGAGAATTCGGTTTCATATAACAATGGCTTACAAACACCTCCCGTCTCAGGTTGGCGTCAAAGTGATCAACATAATTCCAGAGTGCATAACAAATTTGGTAACGAAGAATAGTTCCAAACCTTTATTAAGAGATATTTTAGAATTCTATTCTGTTGATGAGTTAATGGCAAATAGCTGGTAACAAATATGGTTAAAACTCTGTTAGTTAACTCTGTTCGCAACATGAACGAAATTTTAACATTGATGGTTGTAAAAAAAGAGATTAACATAACTTGATTCGAAATGAATGTGATACGTAATACAAATATACGTCATGCGATACAATGGCACAAATTCGATAATGGAATAAAGAAAATTTGAATTTAAAAGTAGGTTTAGGGATAGTATAAAGCAATTGCATTGGAGAGGAATTGTTCCTTTACAACTTTGATTGTTACTAGAGCTCTACACCGGTTTTAAAACTTTCCTACTGACGATGAATCCAAATTGCTTTTACATTTTCTGAAAAAAAAAGTTGTATTAGGCAAATATCACCTGTTAAAATCAGTTATGTTCAGAAATTGTTCTTAACTTGGTAGTGGGGTACCTTTGTTTACAATAAATTTAAAACAAACTTTTCCGTAATACGAAATACGAATTAAGTCCATAAAATCCTCAACTCTTTATTGTCCTGCAAAATTTTTTACTTCACGATGTTTGTGAGTTTAACCACAAATCCACTCCTAAGAATATATTTCACTCCATTTATTAAAAATGTTTAATACAATTTTCATAAAATACGAATGCCTTTCACATAAAGCAAATGACTGAAATGGCATATCTTTTGGTTCGTAACTGGTGTTTTATCTTACATTCATCACGTGCTTAAAATAAATAATAGTCGTAATACACCAAACAATAACATTTATTTGCTAAGTATGCAATTTTTAAGAGTGTATATTTTTTAACGAAATTAGTATATAGTTTTTAACCTTTTTGAGCAGCACGTTGCAGACATTCCATGAATAAATAGGTAGATGGTAAAAAAATAGATGGGACATTTATCATGTAGGTTTTATTTACAATGTAATTCTTTGCAGGCGTCTTTTGCTGTGACAGTAAAAAGATGTCAGACAATATTTCAAAGAGTGTGGAAAATAAGAAAAACCTTTTAGTAAAAATCTAAGATTTAATTTTATTTCACTTAGGCTAGTTTTGAACTTGCTGCGTCCTTGAACCCACAGACTAGGATATACGTTAGCGATTAAGCCCGTATAACATAAAATTTATATACAAACCGTTTTCAGATATATTATCTGTTAAACAGTTATTACAGTAATATTTTTTAATTTCTAAGCTTCAGTTTCCATGTTTGAGTCGTTGAAACTTGTTGAGTTGATTCTCAAGCACATTTATTCTCATGCATGAATCTAGCCTAAGTATGTTTAAATTTAAAAATTAAATTTTCAAATTTGTAATTTTCATCATTCAGAATCGTTTCATAACTATGTCATGTTGCTTTTGCAATTAACATAAAAATTGCTTTAACAGTGTTAAATTAGTAAGTATACTACAATGGAATAAGAGAATCCTAATTTGTTTATAGAGTGCCTCATTATGAAGAAAGTTTATGATGCATTAGGATGTTCGCTACAATTAGTTGTTTAATAAGAACTCTTGGTAACAGAAATTACAGTGATCGCTACAGCACATTCTCACCACCTTTCCTCCTCACTTTCCATAATATATCACTTTCCATCCGCACTAGGAGTGGTCATATTTAACCTGAGTGACCCTTTCTTTCATTTCAATGTTAGGTACCATGTTGCAGAAGCGATGGCCAGGCAACTGAGCTCCGTATATAACAATTATAAATTACAAGTTTAAAATTCTTGTACTTATTTTTAAGCAGATTGAGATATTTAAAAACTAATTAATTGTACCGTGAAACTCAACATAAACAATACAATTCAATATCATAATTTAATGTCACATGACTCTTGTTGCATTTAAAATCTTAAAACAAAATATATACGAGTCAATTTTATTTACAGGTTCTTTAATTTAATTTATTAAGAATTCTTATACTTCCCACGCTTTGTATACTCTGAATAATAGCAATTAGAGTTGTTTTGTGTGCAGTAGAATACTACCTAATAATGTATAATATATCAATTATTTATTTAATTATATTCGCGCGGAACTTTAGTGTGCAACATTGTAAAAGTTTGTATATTTCTTTCTATTGCAAGGTGTGACAATCGCGATATGTACTTTCATAATATAGCGAGAAATATGTTTATTAGAAACAGTTTTAGCAAGTATTGTTATGAGTAGGTTTTAAGACTACGCATGAATTCACAATCACTCTGAAAATTGAGAACAAATGAGAACAGTGTGACCCCTGCAAATATTAGGATGCACATCAGGAATAGGTATGATACGAGACAGTCAGTGTACAAATTGAAGGCACCAATAAAATCTAGAAAATAACGTATTTAAAAAAATACCGCTTGTTTGGAAAACACATGGTACAATAATTTATAGAGCTAATGTTTAGTAGTTTATATAATCGTTTATGCTAGGTAAGTTTAATTTTATAAATAATCTTGCTATTAAAGTTAACTTATTATATATGAAGATTTTATAACGTTTAACAATTTTACTGTCACTGTCTTAAGATAAAATGTATGTTTTAAACTTGAATACTTTTACTGTCACTGTCTCAAAGTAAAATTTATTTTTCAACCTATTTTTGCAAAAATAATTTCACAAGACTGCAAGTTCCGAGATATTAAACACGGATTTTAAAATAATTTTGTTTTTTATTTGAAGACACTAATCAAAATGTTATTAGTAAGCTGGAAGAATATATCATACAAAATTAAATATTACATTAAGGCATAACGTATTTTCTGTTTTGTACAGATACAGCGCCTCTAATAATAAATAAGTCCAGCTTTAAACACTCAGTTTTCAGGAGTGATAATAAAGAGAGGCGAGTTGCCAGATTCTCTAATAGGTGTCGCTAGTAGTAGTGTTCCGAGAACAGGTCAGATGTGATTTTAGTGCCTCAAGACGTATTAAGTGGTCAGTTTGTATAGTAAAAAAGCAAGAACAATATCGAATCAACTACCTCAATTTCAAGAAAGTTAAAATTGTGCATGGAATCCCTCTGATAATTGAATTGTTAATACAAGATAATTGAATACAAGCTCTAAGCTACAATATGCCATAAGTCCGGCCTTATACATATTTGAATAATGCGAAACAAGTTTTTCACATGTGTAAAAGTTTTTAGAGATAGCACATACTTATTCTTTATTATTTCATAAATGATATTAGTTTTATATTTTATAATTTACTGAAAATGTAAGACTTATTTAATTAAGAAATATCAAATATAGATCGATTAACACTGAAAATATGATATCCATTCATCACACTGATATAAATTCAAAGACAGTTAATTATACGGTTAATAAAATAAATCGAGTTAATTAAAACAATACAGTAATACAGTAATTCAAATTTAAAATTTCCAGCAATAATTTTGTGGGCGAATAAAATCAATCTAGTATATGGTAAAAGAAATATTTTGTTAGTATAGTCCAGGGACGTGTTTCCGTTTTCGTACGCGTGACACAGGATATAGAAAAGTACTGTAAGATTTAACATTTCCTAGTTACAACCACGGACATAAGATTAGTTCGAATGTTTTGTTGTTTATTTTGTTATATATTTATGTAGAAATAATAATTAGTCAACAATGACTCAAATTCCAAGACAAGTAAGAGTGTCGATAAATTGTACGTAATGTACAATTACATAAGATACCAATAATGATGATTAGTAAAGTAGTGATATAATCTAAAATAATAACGTATTACATTTTAAAAACAGATATTTGCTTTTCAAATAAACACGGAGAGATATGTACTTGTTTTGTTAACACGCGTTTGTCGCCTCTATTGAATTTTATATTACAACGAAATAAGCTTCACGATTAACCTTTTCGTTGTTATATAGAGAGTATTAAGTAGTTACAGGGGATTTTAAAAGTAGTGTATAAAGTTTAAAAATTATGAGTAGACAATAAAAATACACATAATAATTATTTGGCTCAATTAGACCAAGAATAGAGTTGTTGGATGAATCAATGTGGGATCTTAAGACACTGAACTAAATCTAAATCTGGACTCTAAACGGAAAATCCGACATCAAAGTTGGAGTTTCTGGAAAAGATACAATATCTTCTTTCTTCCAGGCTTAATTTAGACTACCATGATAGTAACAGCATTCATTTCTGGTCAATTTAGTTACCTCGCTCTGTACTTCAGTGTTGGCTCGAAAATCATATATAAAACATAAGCACAAGCCGGGAGCAACAATCATGTCAAAACAGCTGATTCCAATTAACTGTCAATGATTGTTGTTCCTGGGCTGTGCAAGAATACCTTTACATGGTCGTGCTCGCTTCTTCATTGCCAGATTTTGTTGAAAAAGTACGGTTGGAATTGTAGTGCAAATTACAAAATAGATAGTATCTTGTAAATGTTTTACAACTAAACTGGATGTTATGTTATTTGTCTTGAAGCATTTTCAACAGGCATAATTTTGTTACTGTTAAAGCAAATCACACAATTAAAAACATTCTCTTTATTTGTCATTACCTGTGTGCAAAGTGTAGGATTTTTAACGTTACTAGTAAGTTAATAGTTGTGTATACAAAATATAAAATGGCGGCTAGCGTTTAACCACACATTTCTTGACCTTTTTTGTTTGAAATTATAAGTACTATCAGCCACAGAATCTTGTGACACTTTTTGAACACCCTGTACGTACTTGTATATTGGTTATAAGTCTCTTTTGAAATCCATGTAGTACTTCAAAACTTGCACCTTTTCGAAATTTGTCAAGGATTTGTTCTCCATAGAAATGTCGTTGGATCGTGTGCTTATATTCCAGTTATGCCACGGCCGCTCCTGTCTCAGGACATAATTCTGAGGTCCTTACACGCCATCGAGCGTGACGGTGGATAAGGTATGCCTCTCCAGTTTTCTCCATCACAGGTATGGAGTCTGGCAGGTTGCAAAACTCGCATGTCGTCATTCCCAGTCTTACTATAATTGTCCGTTCCAAACAAGTAATCGATTCACTATATGCATAGGGTTCACTTCTGGCTTGTTTGTACCTTCCAGTTAAACCTACATTGGGCACATTAAAAATAATATGTTACTTAAATCTGGGCAACCTTATGGATGTTCAGGAGCGGCATATCACTAAGCGCAAATGTCGAGATATTGTGATGCAAGAGTAGTTCGATAGGTCTAGTCTACTGCGGGAGGTGACTGTTGGAGTTGGTGGGGCTCTCAAAGTGTTAAGAGCTGTTGCTAGCCTAAGGTTACCTCCCTCTACCTGCTTTGACTGGAGAGGTTGGTACAGAGCTGGCTTCAAAAGAGACATAACTGAAATTAATGCCTAAAATCCTTCCTCGTGGATCTCGACAGCAGGCGGCCCTTGCCTCCAACCTTACATCCAGACTATCTTGTCACTCCGGAAGTAGCACCAAGGTTTTTTTAAAATTCAACTTCTTGTCATAAGACAATGAAAGATTGAAGATCCGTTAGTGAGCAAGTCAAGAATGAGAGTGTTTATAAAACGTATCAGAGATAATTATACAAAACACTACCACTAGTGGTTGAAGGTGAAATTTGTGTTTTCGGTTGGAATGTGGTATAGAGGGAGTTCGACACTGATGATGGATGCGCTGCTTAGTAAGATACATATCAATATGTGTATTATTTTTACTCAGTCTGTAATATTTATTGGTCATTTGGGTTCCAAAATTGTCCAAATATTGCGAGAGCATTCAATGAAATTGGTTGTATCTCAGGAGAACAGCTTCTAAGCCGATAACATCGTATTTACATCATGCATGTTCATATGGCTTAGAATCTAATAGTTTCATAATTAAAATGTCCTGATGCGTATGGAGTTGCTTCGGCAAACCAAGCAAAGGCTTCTCCGAGGAAAAATTTATGACCATCCTTGTAGATGAAGATAATCTGCAAATTCCGTATAAACTATTTTATGCTCGTTAGTATACCTACGTTTGTACGTCTGGAAGACAGACCAATATAAAATTGAAACATCCCTTCTTATCCTATTTTCTGTTTGTGTTGGAACAACTTTTCACACCACGGTATTCCTTGAAATTCGTAAATAACATTAATTGCTGAAGATTTACTATATTATCGTATTACCCTATTGCAGTCCACCTGAGGTCTTGAGAGGGGGTTGAATTGTGGACCAATCTAAATATAGAACAAGTTTGAAATATTTTTCGAAATTTTGTAGATAGTCCTAACTGTATGAGGACTTTTAATTTTTCATTAGTTTGTCAATTGCAACAATTCGATCAAGAAAAGTACGTTTTTCTGAACAACCAGGTTGTCGGTTAATAATCAAGTTGCTCTGTATGTACGAAACTTATGTGAGACAGTAATGCTCAGTAAATGACATATTCAAATTATGTATACAGGGTGTCTATAAACTACTCTATCAAACTTCACTTCGAATGTTTAGTTTAGCTCCAGTACACCTTCCTCTTGCGTAGAGCTCCTGAATATCTGATGCTGTTGAAGACTTCAGTTCTAAAATCTAGAGTCATGATCGTTTGAGGGAATGCAAAAACGAGATCCTTCCGCATCGTTACGACATAAAAAACATCGGGGCTACAAAATGCAGTGCAGTCTAGGTGAAGATGTATTCTCATTGCCTCATCAGGTGCACAATTGAGTGCACAACGACGTTAGTTGACACGAACCGAATCATGGTGGAGCAACCGAGTCTTCTACACATGACGCGTTTATTATTTATTATTTTATTTAGTCGTTAGTTTGTTGTATTTACAAGAAGAGGTGAAGTAGCACTGCGGTACACGTCACAGCCGACTCTAGTTATTACGGAAGACTAACGAGACACGCAGCTAGAACAACATGCTCTGCAAACTAGGCGAAGACGGTATGTCATTAGCCAAGACTAAACAAGGGAGAGTTATGTCACTTCTTTAATGTCGCGGTGATGCCGACAGATCTGCTGTGATCTTGGCCGTGACGGTAGCTTTGTGACGACGGCAGCCACTTATACTCTGCCGCTTATGGGAAAACTCAGTCCGTTTCTTGTTGGCTGAGCGTTAGCGAAGCCTATTACTCGAGGGGCTGGACAAACTTCATTTATCTTCCCACCGTAAAAAATCGAACTGCGTTGTGTACTAAGCTTCATTTTTATATAGGCAACACTGAGTTCGATTATGGTGCATGTCACTCCATTGGATTTGGCTGAGCGTTAGCGAATATGTTTACATTGGTTTTTAAGGGTGATTATGATGGCAACGAGAAAATCGCAGAATAAATACACGTATGGAATAATTTAGTACAGTCATATGGCATTTTCACCACAGATACAGGAATTCAAAAATAGTAGTCAGTAACTTGTTTTCTTCTACATGCCGCCATTTCTGGTTAGACCAACCTTTTGAGATGCAGTTTGTGGCATTCAACTCTACTAACTGAGCTCTTTAAAATGAGGTATCACTCGACCCATGTTTACATTTAAGATTTCTATAATCGCCCTCTCCACAGAACGTCCCTCCCAATGTATGCGTTTGATTGTTATTGCATAAAAAAGTAGTTAATATAGCATTATAACACTGTGCACAGTTTATAAATTATGTCTGGAATTAACTGAAAAATAAAAAGGCGTTTCCAAATTCTTCAAACACACTTTTTTGTTAAAAAAAAAAGAAGAAACCGATCACCTTTTAAGTCTTATTCTGCCCGTCCTCATGGGCCGCTGGCATGTGCGAGGATCTTATCAAACAGAATAAGGGGGAGAGTTAATACAGTACAAGGTCGATGATACTAATAAAAAGTCCCACAGATCACAGACAGGATTCGAACCTGCGCTATCTCGAACTGAGACTCAAAGTCCAACGTCTTAGACCGTTCGGCTATCGGCACTCTCACTTTATACTAGGTTTTCCACATCCAGAGGTATTATGAGGTTCAGCTTATGCACTGTCGTAGCTTAAAACAACATTTAACTGCAGGAGTTTGGCTGGGATAAATCAATATTATTACTACTATTTGATATTTTATTTTACAGGGTGACGCGGGTGGTCCACTACCACCACCCCCCTCCGGCTCGCTACGTGTACTCGAGACACGTTCACGTCCACGAGCCCGCGACCCGACTGGTGCGCTACTACAGCAACCCTTTGTACCTCGACCACTACGACCACCACCATCACCACCCTGTCGAGGAACTGGTGGAGGCACCCCTTCCGTACTACCATTGGCATCGCAAGTAGATTGTAACATGTCACTCATTCCTTCCCTTCAACCCTTCCCTAGGTCGTTATTTGACCTGCTTTCATTTATACTGTCCGACAACTGTATTGTTTCATTCATACCAAAGTTTATTCATCTTCTTTATGTATTACACTCATGTATTGATGCCCACCATGTACTGTTATAAGTATTTTATACTATGAACATCAGAACGTGGTAGTTGTACAAGTACTTATGATATTGATTACTGTTGTGTTTGATTTTGTTGGTAATAAACTGTATTAAACATTCATAATTTGTCTCTTCAACCCTGATAATCCATGAACTCAGCTCTGTAATGCTTAAAGCTGGAACATATAGAATCTGAAGTTGAAATTATGTTTTCTTGTTTAACTGTGGTTTCAGGTGTATTCCGTCCCTGAGATTTTCATATTAAATATTTTTTTTGGACGAAATTTATAATTAAGGCTACAAAGATAACACTTGGTGTGTTGATAATAAGTTTTACAAATTCGGAATAAATGGACAAAAGTCTTTATATCTTTCCTGTAACTAATTACTTTAGTGGAACAGGTGGTATCGTTATACAGACATTAAAAAGTTATTATAGAGAACGTTTGGAGCTACAGTTGTCTTTCCCGGTACTTCTTGTCCCATTATAACACATTTGGAAAACATCAAGTGTAAATTACCTTTATAAGGAGTGGATCTTGAAGTGAAGGACTTAGTATTGTCACTTCGGTTGCACCAGCCAGCAAATACATCAAAAGCAGAATTCACGTGTTTTGCATTTCACATAAAATCTGTAAAAATTCGTTGATATATAAATAAGATGCTTTCTAAGAAAGAGGGATTAAGGGTAGTAATAAGGCTATATTATTTCTCTCTGCCTGTTGTGAAGATCACTTCGATCCTTTGTTCCTTTAAAATACAGGTTTGAACATGTCCAAAATTCAATTCACAAAGTTCAATTGGATGTTGGGAAAATAAAAACCCAAAAGTTTCGATTCAATAATTACAGAATTATCATCAATACTATTATAATTTTAATGATTTTGAATTCAATGTTATTACACTATAATATGCTAATGGTTTTATCCGAATTTTCTTCTACCATAAGTCGTTAGACTCCTTCATTGACCGGAAGACTGACTATTCATAATATAGCGTGATTATTGTAAAAAAATTGGTAATCTATCTAACTTGAAAAAATAAAGTAAAAATGTTTTAAAATTGTATTTTTCGTTTATCTTTTTTTTTACTAAACATGTGTTATCTAAGCAAAGTACAGAAATATACACTTCAATTTGGGGTGTTTGCTGATTTTTTTAGTGATTCTTTAATTTTTTGGTGTCAAAATTTACGGAAATAGACAACATAAAGGAAAATTGAGTAGGACGATATAAAACTCAATTTTCACGTAAAATCCAATTCCAAGCGAATACTAATTAAAAAAATCAAATGTAAATGTTTTGAGTGACAATTATAACGATTTGCACCTATGAGACAATGTAGTCTATATTGTTAACCTATCATATTAATTTTACTTCCACTATTGCCTACTGAAAAAGAACTCAAAAATGTGTGTAACATAACTACAAACTAATTGTACATCATTTATTGTGATCCAAATAACAATTTAATGTTGCTTTTTATTCTTTTCCTTATATTTTGTTTTGTTTTGTGTTATTCATTTCTTTACGGGGCAATTTTTACATTATAATGTTTGTATGAAGTTTGGCATAAGCAATAATGCAGCCATAGTTTTAAAATTATAATTATAATTTAATGTTTTCGGGTCGTTAAAATATACATGAGTACTTCAAATTTAAAGTTTGCAAACTTGGTTCATTAGACATTGCTTAGTAATCTTATACAGAGAGGTAGATGAACAACTACACATTTTAGAATTTTCCCTCATACGAACTTTATTGTCTGCTTTTGCACGTTTTGGTTATTTAGCATTTTTAACCATAGTTCAAAATTATAAATCCATACAATATCTCACCCTGTGTTACCGGAAGTGCTCCCGGTGCGTGCACAACTTTGTAACGCACGGACAACCAACGGCACAGTTTTAAGAAGATCCTGTCGAGATCTTCATAGAAGGCTTAATGAAATATATTAATAGTGGATTACACGTATGAAGGAAATACCTCATAATAGTACGTTTATATTCATGAGGAATACATGTCTCATAACAGGCGACCAGTATAGACAAGGACGTAGGGACAGGAGGGTGGGAGAGGGGGTCCGGCCCACCCAGTTTCTAATATTTTTCAATAACGTTTTATTATTACTTAAATAATTCAGTATTACTGTCATGTACTGCCGAATGATCGTACACAACACTGAAACGGGCCAAGAACTTTTTAAGGAATAACATGGGGAATGAATGAGCTGCTTACTGCAATTAATTGCCTTACTTTTTACCCACTACGAGAAAATTTCAGTTTCTCCAGAGCATGTACTAGATACCGTGGCTCAGAAGTCAAGAAAAAGTTTACTTCTGTAAAAATTCTATTACATTTTATTATTTCTCAAGGTGAATTTGTATACTATAATATACAATATACTATAAAAGGTACTGGGTTTTGCAGACAATAAAAGCGTCTTTTTTTGTAATTACATTATTACACTTAAGTCTAATCAATTTCAATTGCACCTACAGATCCTACTAAAGCAGTGCCTCCACAATTATAAATATCAAATAGTCAACTTTTTTAAAACATGTAAAATCTTGGTGCAAAATTCTCTATTTTGTTTATTAATTGAAAGTTTCAAAAAATGTAAATGTTTCTAGGGGAAGCCTCCGGATTTCCAATCCCGAATCTTTTTCATGGTTACGTCCTTGAGTATAGAGTATAAATATTTAGGTGAATTTCAAACATTATTCTAAAATGCGATTGTTGAGTTCATATCCATCTGAACTCATCTTGAGGGTTACCTCACTCACAGACGCGATGCGTGGATAGTGACTCCGTGAACTGCCAGTGCCAGGGTTGCATCACTTCCTGTCGCTGAATATCACCTATTGTATCAAATCAAATTAAATCAGTTTTATTGCAGCAAAAATAGTACATTGTATAGCAAACGTCACAGATTTTAATCTAAAATTTCTTACCTTCATACCACAAAATTCTCATTCACATATACAATTTTACAATTATGCACCTTTCATCCTTCGCCAATATAACCCACTTTAAACAGCTGAATCAGTCGTGTAATTGAGCGGTCTCCCAGTTAGATGCTAAAAACTCCCCTGCATTATAAAATGCTTGCGATACCAAAAGGTGTTTAAGGCGCATTTTGAACGCCTTGGGCGTTATGAAATTTTTTATTGAATTTGGCAGTCTGCGAGGGCGTATCTCATGCATATGTTGCGCGGCCCTGGTTAAGGCACACTTATAAATACAAAGCAAAGAGGTTTACAAAATGTACAGATACGGGAGAGTTAACAGCTGCAATTCCTTGAAAGCTTTGCCTGTACGACTCCCTGAATTTTATTTTTGCGATTATTCGAATAGCTTTTTTGGGAGTTTGAATTCTCTCTGAAACTGAGAGTTTGTGCACGCTACCCCACATGACCACTCCGTAGGACAAATGGGGGTAAATTAAGCCATAATACGCCGTTATCAGTACCTGATTGGGCAGTATTTTGCTAAGGATCTCAAAACATAAATGAAGGGAGGAAGTTTTGGCGCAAACATGATTGATGTGCTCATTCCAAGTCAATCCCTCGATCAAGGTATATTCCTATGAATTTTTAAGAGAGGACTTTTTCCAGTGTGGAATCAGCTAACAAGACGGCAGGTCCACAATGGTTGCCTACATCGCGCAAAGCAAAACTTAAAACGTTGGATTTTGAGGTGTTTGTTGTGAAATTGAGGCTTTGGAGGTATTGTACACAGTTATTGATGTCAACAAAGACCTGTTGTTTCAACACCTTACTTGATATTGCACTAAAACAGAGAGTAGTATCATTAGCACACTGCAGTAGCCCTCCAGGCAGAAATTTTGATCTTATGTCGTTGACATAAAACAGGAAAAGCACAGGAATGAGAATGGATCCTTGGGGAACACCATAACTCGATTCAGTTTTGACAATTGGTTTGATATTTGGACAACTTGGGATCTATAACTTAGAAATGAGCTAAGCCATTTGAGGGGCACGCCTCTGATGCCATGGAACCCAAGTGTGTCGAGCAGTATGCTATGGTCAACGCAGTCGAATGCTTTGGACAAGTGTGGTTCCGACATTCCAGCCGCAGGCCATTGTTTACTCAGAACCAGACACCCAAACTGGGCCATATTTACAGACGCGATGCGTGGTTAGTGACTCAATGAACTGCCAGCGCCAGGGTTACCTCACTTCCTGGCGCTGAATGTCACCTGTTGTTACGGCCCCAGGTCACCGGTTCGAGAAAGTAACAAAACCAGTTCCTCCCATTTCACTGTTACTCTGTTATTTATGATCCTCGGTTCATATACTGATAAATCCAATCACAGTTGTTATCACGATACAGACTGTTTAATTCAGCGTATTGCAGCTCTACCTCACGCTGCAATAAGCCTACCTGTAATCGGCTTTAGATATGTATCCCCGCAATGTAGGTTTCTCTTGTAAATTTCTAGCTACAATATTACTATCATAAAGCTGTTTCAACTTAGCACCTTTTGTTTACGGGTTTGAAACCGGACTCTCCCTGGGGCTAAAGTGAAAGAACAGTTCTACGTGCACTAGCTGCAGTTATCATGTGCTCTGGATAATATAAGATTGAACTGTATTATCCAGTTTCCGGATAACTGATTGGAGTTTATTTTATTTTTAGAACTTTACCCATAAAATATTTTTTGAACAACGTTGTGATGTATAATAAGTACCTAAGTAAGTTAATTATATTTGATTTCGTTTGGTGTTTACGTTTAGAATAAAATTTGGGGAAACACTTCATTACACTTATTCTTAAAACGTCCTTTCGCTTGCTTCCATAGTGAAAGAATGTTCAAGATGAGTAAGATTGGTGGCAGGGGCCACATTCTGTTGAGATCCCCTGAGGAGAGATTGGGAGTTCTATATCTCAACCATGTAATTTTGCTTGAAAGGGGGCTAGCTCTGTTACAGCATCTTCTTGTCAAAGCGGGTGGAGGTACTGTACTCCTCATGTTTAGGCCAGCATCAGCCTTTAACATTAATGGAGCTTCATCCACTCCAACATCATCCATATTTGCGATCAATATGAGCAGTTCCTGGACATCCATAGGGTTGCCCAGATGTAAGTGACACGTCGGTTTTTTTTCTCTCTTCTGGGGTTCATTTTATTACAAAGTCAAGAACAGAAAAAAATATAACAAAAACCAACTGGTTACAACACTGGTTATGAAGTCAAAAGGTGTTATGTACAGGATCTGAATATTCCTTAGCGTATAGGATTTCTTATTCCTAACTATTATGCATTCAAAATATAAAACTGCGAATATTAGATCAAATATAATATTATTCATGTTTTGAATGGTTATATTTACGGCTATCAATTGAAATGTGAATATTAAGTTTCACTTCAACATTTACCAATGTTTGCTAAGTTGCTAATGAGCTATGTTCACAGCATTTATTTTATATGTATATACTCGAGTGCAACACAATGGGATGGGCTGAGTTAAAACTACAGTATTCATTTTGCATGTATATAGCCTACTTGAGTGCAAAACCATGCTCACTCACAGTAAAATTAAAGGTAATACCCAAAACGTTAATAATCCTTTTCGTATGTCACTTGTACAAAAGCGTTAAAAGTATTCATGTAATATCATAGTTTTTGACATTTGAGAAACCAAATAGAATTCATGCAAACTTTCTGTAGTATGTAAAGTTTGACTCGAGCGAACAACGTTAGCTTATTGGTGAGATCGAATTATTCTACCACAAGAGCACCGCGCAAACTCTACGTCGCATGTCGCGTCACGTCGATCATCTCCGGCCTCTTGAACCAGCTGTACTGGCGGCCTATGATTTTAGCCTCATAAGAACAATGTTAAACTTCATGATATTTTATATCTAATATTTAGTCGTAGAATTATGGAAGGTGCCTCAATTTAAAGATGAAATTACTTATGTATATATAGAAACAAACACTACAAAACAGATGTAAATCCACTTTCATTTTAGCAAACCAACATAAAGTTATATAATGACTAACATTACAAACGATAGTGAATAAATATAGCCACTCTCACTCAAGTCAATTCAAAATGTTCAATAATAATATTCAGAAAGTCCATGTCTTTTGCAATATTCATGTTAATTAAATAATAGGCTAAACTTATAAATACAAAGTTTACACACCAAATCATACAGAATGCAATATGCTATTTCTTAAATAATAAATATGTAGTATATAATTACAAGAGATTACAAAGAGATAAGAGGAGACCACATACTGTAAATACTTTACTAAATTCAAAATGAGAGACACTTATTTATTTGCAAAGAGGGAAGGATAAGCAATTTATCATTTGCGGCGAAAAAGGTCAAAGACCACGACAACATATCAACACTATCGGGCAGAGCGTTGTGTAGTCACATCAACACATTGGCGAAAGAATGTGTGTCGAAAGCTGTATGGAAAAAGTGGGGACAAGACAACGCTCGGGTACATATTAATACGTATTCAAACGAGTATAAAAAAGTTCGATATTTTTATTTGTAATTCAGAAAATATCCCAAATATTTTGTACTTTATAATTAAAATATTACAAAAATATAAACTTTATAGGAGGAAAAGTAAAACACATTTGAATGCGTATTAATAAGGTATTAATTAAGGTTAAACAATGTTCTTATGGGAGAAAACTAAAGGTCGTTTCCCCATAGCTATTGTTAAGTCCACTTCCCTCCGGCATCACACCAGAAAAAAAACTTACTTAACATGTAGTTTAATGGGGCCAATCATACTTCCATGGACATCCGATGATGTTTTGGACGCGTCCTTGCAGGCTTTGCCAATGCATATTTAAACTAAAGATTTTGTATCAATTGGCTTGGATTTCCTGAGTGGACGCGCCCACGCAGGCTTGGCAATCTATACGTAAACTATAGATTTCTTATTCATTGGCTTGGATTTCCTGAGTGGACGCGCCCACGCAGGCTTGGCAATCTATACGTAAAATATAGATTTGTTATTCATTGGCTTGGATTCCCTGAATGGACGTGCCCACGCAGGCTTAGCAATCTATACTTAAACTATACATTTGTTATTCATTCATTGGCTTGGATTTCCTGAGTGGACGCGCCCACGCAGGCTTGGCAATCTATACGTAAACTATAGATTTGTTATTCATTGGCTTGGATTTCCTGAGTGGACGCGTCCACGCAGGCTTGGCAAATGTATACCTAATCTGTAGATTTGGTATTCGTTGGCTTGGATTATCTGAGTGGGCGCGCATGCGCAATCCTCGTTAACTGATGCAAGTAGAAGGAAATAATACATCAAATACCAATCTCCCAACACGCAGGAAGAATTGGCATGTCCTTGGACGTCCTCGATGTTAACGGACATCCACGGACGTCCATGAAAGTTGCAGAATCCGGTGTGAACCGGAATGCGGAACGATTTTTGATACTCAGTACGATGTGCTACTGTTAGTAGAGTCGTCTCACTAGCCTATCAAAACTGGTTCTGGCCCTCTTGGTTCACTAACCTTACTAACTAGCCCAACGAATATCTGCCTCTTAGTAGTAATTTTTTAGTGCTACTAAAGTTTGTTTAGAAAATGTCATTGCCATTCAAAATGTCATCGAAAATAATATGTACTTTAGTGTAAGAATTAATCATTCATACTATTGTTTTTTTTGTATAATTTCATGTCAAACATATGTTTGAATGAATTGTTGACAAATCAAAGATTTTAAATTTTTTAGGCACAAACTTCTATTTTATTATATTATTTGCTTATAAAAATTTAATATTCTTCGTTGATTTTATGTAGTGGTCTAAAAACCCCAATTTGCAGTAAAGTGAACAACACCAATTTATATGGGGTTATATTTTATAAATATCCAGTAATAAAGTAATAAAATACCCAGCAAATTTCAATGTTCCTTTATATTTCATGCATAATATATTACAGTTTTATTGTATTTTACTATAGCAAATTTCAATAAATGGTTACTTTAATCACTGGCAATTATATTTGATTTACTAATATTTCGCACTCTTATTTTTTTATTAATTTGCAATTTGAAGTAAATGTATTAATGCAGGTTCGTAAAGTCCTCTGTGCAAACGGTTAATATTTAAAATTAAATCATTCTTTAACTGTACAGTTACTTCGCGATTTTTGTACGTAACTGATAAGATGTTTAACGTAATTCCAATGACATCTTCTACAGTATTGTTTGTGCTATTTTCTAGGTTTTCTGGTTTTCACCATGCTAAAACGTTGTTAATACAAGTAAAACCTTAAGACATTTAGGCCTAGCCATGGAGAGCAGTTTACATTCACAGGATGATACACAGAAATTGGTTAAGCCAACAATGCACATCCGCTTATAAAGGTTATTGGAGGGGGGGGGGGAGAACATGTATCGTGATTGGATGAAGCTCAAACAATCAGCGCTCATTGTAACCAATCAGTCATCTTTCTCATATAGGCTTCCAACGTTTTAGTAACAGATGCAACTTCTTTGATAAACCTTCGAAAATAATTAAGAAAGGGACTTTAACAAAACTGACAATATACAATCGTGCAGGCTATTTAATTTTTTTATTTAAATTTTCTTTTAACCACTCTCCTTTTTGTACTTTTTTTAATGCAAGCAATAGAATTATACATTTTACTCACAAAGCGATTACGTCTAACGTGAAATGTATGTTCCTCGTGTTTTGCGAACTTACCAAGAACTGGACTCACAAGTCGTACGTAGGTCAGCAGGTTTTACTGAATTTGGGACATTCCGTCGGAGCTGGTTCCGCTGTTTGAAAACACCCTCGTTATCAAACACAACATTGCACATGAGTGCACGGGGCAAAAACTAGATCTGGATTTATTCGCCTTAAAACAGGGTTTCACTCTTTTTCACGATTCGGGACACAATAACGAGGTTTCTGACCTGTCCCTATTCCAAACTGGAGAGCGATTCCAAGTTTTTGTGTGTTGAGCAACCGGTTGACTGGGTGACTTGCGGATGAGTCTGCCTCCTACGTCGCACATTACGGAGGAGTAAAACGAATCAGACCTGTAAAGGTCAGTTCCAATCAGCTCATATTTAGGATCAACGGCTATAATTTTGTTCTCTGTTCTCAATATTAGAGACCTTAGTAACTTGACCGTTCTACAAATGTTATATACTCCAATTACACGAAATGCCTACGCGGCACTGAACTACATACTCGCATACTAGACCACTAAAATAATTGTTATTGAAATATACTTGTTTTAGTAATGAAACACAAGTGCAAGGTGATAAATTAATATTTCTAAATGACTAGTTACTTATTATCCTTAAGCCTTCTATTCATATCTGAAAAAGGTAATTTATTAAGAAGATTAATGTTTTTCTCTTATAATCAATGACACCACTAGGGTCCTTTGTGGTACTTTCTCATTATGAAAAAATGTAAATACAAATTAAAACTTTCTGAGAGTTTCAGGCATTAGTTTTATTTATGCTAAGAATATAAGTTTCGTAATCTTTGTCATTTTTATTCAAACATCTCATAAATAGGATAGGAGCTGTAATCTTAACTTTAAAACTCACTTACCTTTATTCATTCCTACAACCTATACTGTATCATTTACATAAAGGAAGATGTTCTCACTAACCAATACACAGCTAGACCGACTAAAAGATAGATATGTGAAATTTGGTAGAGGCACACTAAGGAAGAATTAGGGCTTCGTCCAACTAGCCCTTAAGGATATAAACATTCATTGTAACAATGAATTGCTCCAAACACATGTTATTACTAGAAGATTTTGTAAGATGTGACCAGCTTTTCGATATAAATCGATTCCAATACACATTAAATGAGTAGCTTGATACACAGTGGTATCGTGGATCGGTAATTTTCGATACTGCGGCTCTTTTCATTCGATTCCAATAACAATATATTAAAAATATTGTTATACTAGCAGTTACCCGCGGCTTCGCACGCACTGTTTAATATTGACGGTCGTAGCCTGCACATTGAAAGCAATTATGATCTAATATGATGGAGCCATATAATATTTTTAAAGTACAAGTAAACATAATAAAAAAACATAAAGCCCCTTGTTTTCCTTAAGCTAAAATACCAGTTTCAAGTTCCGTATGTGGAAATATTAACCGCTTTCTTCATTAATGAAGGTTTTGTAACAACATTTAAATAGTATTTGTAATGCATTCAATCGTTTAAATACATTACCGGTTCAATATAGTAGTAAAAATTAGATATTAACTTAGTCTTTGAGATATGCATTACTCTAATGACCAAGCCCTGAATATTTAATACATTCTAAAATTTATATGTAAACTAGCTGTTTCCCGCGGCTTCGCACGCTTACGTAAGCCTTGGCCATGTATTGCACTTCTGGTTCAAGTGCATTATATTTCTAACACCGATGTAGAGTTTGCCTTGTTGTCACGATCAAGAAAATCTGTGTATGCTTATTATATAGCCATTACACGTACATGTATTTTATTATAAAGCGGTCTAACAGTCAAGCTTTAAGTTCAACCATAAATTTATCTTCAAGACAAACATATATTTCTAACTTAGTGCCTTCAAATAGTCTTTGGCAAATTATTATACGTAACTGTCTCGTAATTGCAGTTTATAATGTGCAGGCACTTTGAAAACGTTTATATTTTGCAGCGCCACCTCGTGGAGAGTTTTATAAATGAGTAGACTATAGCATATAAACCTTATCCGTCGAAAAGTACATATACATTCAAATTTTCATAATGATCGGTCAAATAGTGTACGATTCCATAAATGAATGTAAATATATATATATATTTGTTTTAAATATATATAGATAAATGTTTCTGCCTTTTTGGTTTACTTCAGCTGTTCAGTGCCAGAAGCTGTTTGTGTCCTTTTAACTTTAAATTACATTTCGTAAATATTATAATTATTTTCCCGAATAATTTTTTCTACTCTTTACGATTAAAATATTAATGTTTTATACCTAGGAACCTGCGCTAGTTCATAACGAAGCCGACAGTGTAAACAGTATCTAAATCCGTAAAGTAGTTTAGAAAATATCGATGCACAAACAGACCAACACAAAAAGCGACTTTAATTTATACTATGTGTCGATAGACTCCTAATTATTCCAAATTGTTTTATTGCCTGAGTTCTAGGAAAGACTATCACTCTTGGGGCTGATAAATTTAATTTCTCGAAAATTTACTGACCTATAGACTTGTATAAAATTTTGTATAAAGCTCTATTTAAATATGACGAATACTGCGATTGATGTTACTCCGTGGGGTTTGGCTGAGCGTTAGCGAATATGTTATACATTGGTTTTACCCATTATGACGGCAACAAGAATCGCAGAATAAATACATGTGTAAACAATTTGAGAACACGTGTAGCCTAATAAAATAAGGTAAAGACTTGATATTTTGCGTGCAAGTCAGCGAAGCCTGACGTGCCCCACGTCGTGTGAAGTATCCTATCTTGCATTAATTTAAATCTATTATGGAAACGAGATAATAGCTGAATAGAAATTTGTAAACAAAACTGTGTACAATCATATGATAATGAAATAGGTGGCATTCTATTTATAGAGTAAAAAGAAAATATAATAGACTGCAGAATATGATAAAGTTGGTTAAAGCATTTGATTCAGAGCAATATTTTTTACAGGAACCGTTATTTGAAAACTTCTATAAAAACTTACAGAACAAAAATTTTAATAAAGCATGTGGCAAGGTATCTCGAAAAATATTTTATATATGGACATTGAATTTTGCATACAAGTGCATTTCTACAAGGATGAATTCTATATCGGTTGGTGCATGTCCAACCATTAAATTTGAAATTTGATAAAGTCATATATGCCTATCATTCAGTAGGGTACACAGTTTCTCTTTTGTTTGGCGGGAGGATGTAAACGTTTCTATTCTGAATCCACAGGAAATTTAGATAATGAAATTAGCTACAGATTTGAATTTTTACGTGCGACCTAGCTAAGTCTGTTAAGGGACACGTGGTATAACGTAGTCATACCTTTGTTTTTTCGCATATTTTAGATGATTTATAATACAAACTTGGTTATGAGTTTGAATTATGAAAACATTTCAATAATTACTAAGTTTAACGTATTATTTTTTACTTATTTATTTATGTATTCGTTAATTAATTTATTTTTTTATTTATTTATTTTTTAACTTATTCCCTTTCCTGCCGAGAGGGGAGGAGGGTGTACACATTTCTTAGGATCATTCGCTTTTCAATTGTTAAGAAGAACATATTTATCACGTTTATTTTAGTAATTAATTGAATATTAGCTAAGCTTATCACTGTTGAAGCTGGAAAATTCCATTTATGTCTGCCTGTCTGTCAGTCCACACGATATCTCGAAAAACAGTTGACCAATTGATTTAAAATTGTGAATGAATCTTCATTTACATATTAGCAAAGTTGAGTTCAATTATGGTGCTTGTCACACCATGGAATTTGGCTGAGCGTTAGTGAATATTTTCACATTGAGCTCATGGGTAACTGAAACCCCAAACTGAACCCAATATTCTCAGATTTCAACATGTGAGTAAAAAGAAAAAGAGCCATTTTAAAATCTCGGTGACAAGATACTATTTTAGCGCACTCTTTATGTTGTAGTACCTTCCCTAGCTCAACGGAGGTTTATTGAAACCTAATTTAAAGGACCAAAATGGTAGTGCATTATGTGGCAAATCAGAAGGATGATTTTAAATTTTGCGTGAATTTTAAGTTCTATGACGGTGAATATCCAACCATGGAATTTGGCTGAGCGTCAGTGAAGGTTATGATTCTGTAGGCTGACACAGCTTCTCTTTCCTGCTGAGAGGGGGGGGGGAGGTGTACAAATGTCTTAAGATCATTCGCCTTTCAATTCGCAGGGCATCTCGATAATGAAATGAGCTAAAAATTTGGAAAACTCGTGAAAGGCGTTAAAAGATGTTTTTATACTACACTAAGAATTTCTGACACTTATTACCAGGATAATTGTAATATCAATTCCTTAAAGTAAGCAATTGCTATAATGATAACAAGAAATATTCTTGTTCATGAAAACGTCGAAGAATAAGTTATACTGTACTACATTGGGGTTTACATTAATAAATGAATTTAAATTTTTCAGGGCTGATAATACTATTTTATTATTATACTCTGATGTAAAATACTGACATCTTGCCTCAGACACACATCTCTGAGTCCTAGTGTCCTAAGCTCTGAACACGTCCCTTACATTATCATAAACTTTTCCTATAACTGTTAATATGAAAAATACTTCCCTTTAAATGGACATATAATAGAAGATCATTTATATGAACCCGCCTAAACATAGAAACTTAACATAGAATTACCTGTAAACCGAGACCTTAACTAATACAATAAAAACTGATTCACCAGAAGGTTCAGCACGTACAACTTCTTTACTGGTTTTAATCATTAAATAAAAAATGTAATAACTTATCTACTTTCCTTTGTTAAATTTTGTTATTGATGATGGAAGGTTTGACAGAATAATAGGATTTCGGGCGTTTGCCATCGTTATACACAACAAATAAAAAAGTGTTTTGCTTAAATGTGCTAGAATTATTAATATCCACAAATTTAATACTTACGGATAGAGCTCGCGGAATTTTGCATCGAGGCTGTGACATTCCAATTTAGTATAACTGATATCAACACACTTTACCGGAAGTGGGTGCTGAACTCAGCGTCGCAAAAAACTGGAAGCGTCCGTGGTGGTTCTGGATGTTTTATCGTACTATTAAATATTATTATTTATTATATACTGTATAAAGTCATCTTCATGTTATGTTTAAAAATAAAATGTACTATTACGTAACTGCAGAAAGATTAAGTGGGATAAAAAAATTGCTGTGCAAAGGTTATCTGATAAGTTACAAAATGAGTCACGGCCTGCATTAATAGAAACCATAACGGGATCGCTCAGGTGTTGTCGTGTGGTTTTAATGCTGGACATTACACAGGTCGTGCAGTTTTAAAACACCTGCAGTACGTAACATCTCACGATCTCTGTCTGTCTGTCTGTCTGTCGACAGGAGCTCGCGGCCCATCTGTAGGAATGGCGCAGTGCAAGTGCAGGAATGCATGTGCAGGCGGTGTCGTAGTCAACAACTTTCGCCCGTCGTGTGATGAGAGTAAAAGTGGTCGCTATCGCAGGATCTGGAGTAATTGGAGGCTAGCATATTGATAACTGAGTGAGGAGTTGATGTTACCGGGCATTGACGCCCTTTCCTGCCGGTTGGCAGCAGGACCTTCACAACTGCGTGAGGTCTCTTGAGGTCGTTGAGATCTCTCAGGCAGCTCAGACCACTCCTATTTATCGTATCTTCATGAGAAACGAAATACAGAACTTGTCAGTTTCTAACTAACCTAAGAACAAACCTAAGAAATCCTTCAGATTCTGTCGATTTGTTATGATTAAGCTACAACTATTTTGATTGAACGAAAACGTGTCCATTCCATTTATCTCTTTATATTTACATCCTTGCGTTATTAAGCTCCTATTTTTGTGGAGGTTTCCAATTCTTCATCAAGTCTTAAAATCGTCTAACACTCACAAAATTACAAAAAAAGATCTTTGCCGTTTCTTTACTGTATCCTCCTAGGACTGAGTAAAATATTTAATCAGATGAAATGCATTATATGGTAGTCACATTTATTTAGTTCATTAAATATTTCCTATTCAAACGTTCAATGTGATTTTCTGAATTTTAACTACAATGCAGTAGTATTTTGAAAATAAAGAGCCATTTCCATTTTATTATTAGAAGCCGCCTGTTATGAAACTACGTAGACCTTTACCCTACAAAAACATTTAACTTGAAAGACTTATAACGCCCTTATTTTCAGTCGTAGTACTATGGGAGCTGTGTTATTCAAAGGATATAATTAATACGTATCTAAAATCTTATTAGCTTTTTTTCTAAAGTGGATACTATAATGCTCTTACGATGGAGTAAAAAAAAGGTTTTAGATTATTTTCTAGATAGCAAATAAATATACCAAAACCACAAATAGGTTTTTGGATGCGTAATCATTATACAGGGAAAGTCAGAAATATGGTAAAATATTTTAAGACGCGATTGTAGAGCTAAAAATAAGAAAAAAATTTTATATAAAGGTAGGTCCGGAAACGCTCCATTAGTACGTAATGGCTGGCGAAAGATTTTGCTTTGTTTTCAGTTCACCTGGTGAAATTAAGTGATTCTGAAATGTTTTGTTCTTACTTTTTAACTCAAATAAGGTGGATTTATAAGGAAAATTGCCTGAAAAATCAAATAAAACCACTCTAGAGGTTTTAGTGTGAACAGTTTTTGAGGAAAAAGTATGAAATAAGCCAAAAATCTAATAACAAAAATATTGTCTTAAATGTTTTATGTCCGATAACATTGTTAAATTACCAATAAACAAATTGTTTTTCCTAATACAGATTGTAGAGAATTTAATTCTGAAAACAACCATAATAAGCAAAGTTAACTAAATGAGTAAAAAAGTAATGAAATTGACTCCTCACTTATTAGACTACACAGCAAACATTAGCTGTTTTATAATAAATCCGGACCTACCTTTATATAACATGTTTTTCTTATTTTAGCTCTAAAATCACGTCATAAAATATTTTACCATATTTCTGACTTACCCTGTATATTTAAAACGAGACATTTCCCATAACTACTTGATTGAAAGTAAGAATATGATAATCATCATAGGCTTTACATAAAAATGGCGGCCAGAACAAGAAGAAGATAACAAGCAGAATGAGTGTGAGACACAGTGCATCTAACACTAACCGTACTGAACGATAACATTTCAATTAATCTCAGTTTATCTCTAAACAGTCTTAACATCTAGGATCAAAACAGTAGATACCGTACCTGAGTTTAAAAACCAATTACAAACTAACCAGTAGATCTGCGATAACGGGAACTACTTTTAAATGTAGCTTATCTATCAATACAAAACAATTGTTTACAAAAATAACTTCCAGTATTTATGTTGATAACAGTGAAGAAGGTACCAAACTGCAAATTCGAAATTTCATAACTTGGAAATTTGTAATCGAATTAAGACCAAATTTTCATACAAGATAGGTAAGCCATATTTATACTGTTTTTTTTTTTCAATATAAAATGTACGAATTGTATTCTAATTCAACTTACCATATTAACTACTATTCTTGACCGAATGGTTTAAAACATTATGAATTGATCTCCGTAAATAATTGTGGCCACCAATATTCATTCATATGAATAATTGCACCATTTCGTTCTCTTCTTCATGTGGAATTTAGTGAGTTTTTATTTTTAAATTGATATAAAATTAGTAGGTTAGACATATTTACTTTGAAAATAAAAGTTGCCAAATATTTTACACACTTTAAAACCAATTCTATACACAAATGTATTAGATATAATTAAAAAATATCAGCTCTACCTTGGTTTCTACACTTCTTCATCATCATAATTACCTAGACTTTAAGTAGTAATACTGAAATAGCTTACTACTAACAAATGAGAAATAGGAAGCTCTTTGCGTAACATTTTAACACGGTAGGTGGTTATGGTGTGTTTACATTCACTTCGTTATTACAAACAAGGGGGCAATTAAAATACGGAAGAGCTCATTTGTGGAGTTGGTTTACAGCCAAACATAGAGTATCCTCTGATAATTGCATTGAAGATGTTGGTAGTTTAATCAACAATATCTGGATCTAAAAAAATATATTTATGATAAACAACATGTATTATTAAGAAATTATAAAATGTATTACACGTCATATTAAGCCAGGTGAAATTTCTTGGGGCAGTTATTAAAACATGACAACAGTTTAAGGTGAAAATAGTAAAAAGCAACCCGACAGATCCTACTGTATTAATTTGCCACTATTGTCGAAAAACATACCAATACAATGTTTGCCTATTGGTTGGTAGTTTTAAAGCCACATACTGACTTTGTTTGCCTACAGTCTAGTTGTATATGTATAAGGTTGCTCTGTATTTAAATAATACACAAAAACTAACTCTTATTTATATATTTTAGTTCTACTAGTACTTTGACATTCCTTCCGATCCACCCAAGTCATCATTGGATACATTTATCTTTTTGCAGTCTTTTACTCTGTTAGGGTTACAACCTAATTTAAACCCCTATGGATGGTTGATATTCAAGAAAACTCATTACTTTGTCTGTTGAAAGCATAGGCCATCCGTGTCAAACTTCATCTTTTTAGGACATCGGAAAGTTGAAAAACAAAAATATATTATTTCTAATGGTTGCAACCCTATTTCAATCCCTACGGGAGGATATATCTGAACTGATATTGTGATCAAAAACACTGAATATATAAATATGTGCAAGATCTTAATTTGAAAATTATCCTGATTAAGATCTTACAATAATTGTTTTCATTCCTTTGGATTAATTTCATTGGTCCGTGTTTCCGTAAACGTAAATTCCCAATGGGATGTGGAGAGAATCTGTCATCGAAAGCATGGCTAGATAGCAGGGAAAGGCTCTACCCGCGCTCTAGTTCGATATGGGGAAACTATTTCACGGTATAATAACTCATCTCGGCTGACCTTTGGGTTCTAGAGAGTTGTTTACGTCGTTCGCAACAAGATTGTGGATTGCTTTTCATACCTCGCGTTCTCCTGCTCCAACCCCTTGCCTTACTCGCACTTCCGTAACAGGTAATCGCTTCTCACCTGATCATGCAGTCCACTTCCTGTCCTACTCCTGTTCCGGTCCGCCCTGTCCAGGCGTTGCGCAAGCGCGTCATGGAGCTCAGGTTACAGCGCCCTTCACCTTGCCCAATGGCACCACAGAAGATAAGTTACACCTGTTGTGAAAGGGGAGGAGGGCTCCGACCCTGGCGCTTGTGGTAGTGACCACGAACTTTATGGCATAATGATGTTGTGTCAAAACCGCCAACCACAAACAAACATCTTGGCTCGGGACTGAACTTTTGCGATAAAGTTGAGATACATAAAACAGTTCTAAGTTAAAACATCCTCAGCTGAGTAATATATTCGACGATTAGATATGAATATCGGGACACATGTGTTCAAGACATATCTTAAAATGTAACATCACTGTGTTGATAGCAAGATGCTGGAAAATGTTTGTGTCGCCTTGAAGTAATCAATTGGAGTTGTAATATTGGGTTGTGAGGCAGGTGATATGGTGATATGACTAGTTCAGAGTATGGTACGACCTTAGTGTGTTTTTCAAATGTGTAGCAGGCACAGAAAAAGAATTATTGGAAAATGGTTGGACATTAGTAGGTAAGGGAAATGGGCCGTATGTCAAGCAAGGATTTGAGTTTGAGTTTAATTGAATCGAATCTTTATTCACAAAGTTGAACATTCAGTTGTTTGTGCAAGTCAATACATGTCAGTTTATAATAAGTTAACAATTAGCAATAACAAACTCATGAATATTAAACCTAAAATCCCTAAAACGTAAAATAACATAATCCTACATATAGCATAAATACAAAGAAAAAACAACAAAAATTAGCAATTCTAACTAATAAGCAACCTAAGAATGCGATTGAGCCTGCTGCATCACATTAGGATCTATCCGAGGGCCTCGTGTATACTATAGAAAGCTGTACCGGCGAAGTGGCTCTTTAAATGAATTTTAAATGATTATAAAGTATTTTTATTTCTAATGTACTAAGTAAGGAATAAAATTAAGTAATATTTTGAACCAAAGTAAAACAGAAAGTTTTTGAATAAGGATAGTCTGAATTTATTAATTACAAGGTTCTGTGTCTTGTATTGTCTTGTATATTTTAGTGATCTAAAACATCAAAATTACTTCTGTTTTCAAAAAAGTATATCATGGAAAGGTAAATTAAAAGGATTGCCAATGTTAGAGTACCACTTGATAGGATGAACTCCCTAAAACTTTCCCGTTGCTCCAATCCCCAAACTATTCTCAGAGTCCTCTTTTGGAGACAGAAGACTCTATTAAACAAATTGGCAATACAAAACCCCCTAAACATTATGCCGTATCTAATTTTGGACTCGAATAAGTCACCGTAACCCAGTTTAAGAATTTCCTGGGAGGCAAATGAAGATAAGCACATAAGAAGTTTAGCACGGTTCAATTCTGGAACAGACAAAGATAAGATGTTTTACTATAGCTGGACATGAAGTAGAAAAGGATGGATTGAATGGTAATTGGTTGTAAGACTAACAAGGGTAAAGAGATTGTACCAAGCTTTTAATATTGGATCAGACAAAGACAAGGTATTATATTTTGGTTCTATGGCTGGACTAAATAATGGATCAAAGGAAAGATTGTACTTGGATTGTAAACCTAGCAAGTATGAAGAGATTTTACCACGATTTAACCTTGGGACCGGTAAAGACAATAAATTTGTTCCACACAATATCCTGACACGCCGTTGTCAGAGAAAGTATCTTGTTTACATTCATTTACAGGATTATTGTTTAGGCAAAGATAAGTACATAAACAATATCTGTAGTCATCAAGGAATTACTATTCTTTTATATATCATCATTTTTTACAGCGTTCAACTTTAATTTTATTTATTTATTTTCCTTATTGTACGTAATTAAACTACACTTTCAACTAATTAATGGTATGTATCGACATTAGGTACAGCTTGTTAACCACTTAACTTTCATTTCGCTTGGCTAATTAATGTAATGTAAATAGCAAAGATGGAAATCATCTTTGATTCTTGCACAGGTATTAACTATTAGAGAGAGAAAGGACGAGGCAAGTTTTTCAGAGAGACTTGCAAGAGATATTGGCAGAGATAAGCAGGCCAATATTCCTACATATCCGGGTGAGTTTTTTTATTTTAAAGTATCCTGTTCAGGAAAAGTCATTGAAGTCTATCGTGAATAAGACAATCTTTTTCTGGAAGATATTCAAATGTAACAGACCAATATATTCTATTGTGGGTGGAGGAGGAGACACCAGGCAAACACACTGTGTTTGTAGAACACATAAACATAAAAAAACTTTAAAATTGTACTATTGAAAATTGATTTTAAAAATGTCCTAACCCTAATAATCTAATTTTCTTGTGTGCGTGTGTATGTCACTGAACTCCTCCTAAACGAATGGACCGATTTTGACGAAAATGTTTGTGTGTGTTGAAGGGGATTTGAGAATGGTTTAGATTCACAATTTGGTGCACTGGAATTTTTCTTTAATTACTTTTTAATTTTTAAGTAGTTGTTGATTTTTTAATGTTTTACATTGGATCCGGCAGATTGCGCTACAACACGTAATACAAAGGGAACTCATACTTAATAGCCTGCTGTTAATACTTTCAGCTGAATTTCGTCAAAGAGGCAGAAGCATTTAAATTCGAGACAATATTACATTATTGTAAAGTGCTTGATCAGTAGTGTAATGCAGATTGCAACGACGAAGTTATCGAATTTTAATTTAGATTGCACCAATGATCAATAGACCATCTAATGCACCGGGATTATTATTTAAACGCTGTTATAAAAACTACCTTATTGTAAAAAACCTATGTATGTTTACACATAAGGTAATTGAACCTGGTTACACTGAAAGTAATTAACAGCTGTTATTACTTTCAGCTGAATTTCGTCAAAGAGGCAGAAACATTTAAATTTGAGAAAATATTACATTATTGTAAAATGCTTGATCAGTTGTGTAATGCAGATTGCAACGACGAAGTTATTTAGATTGCACCAATGATCAATAACACAGCATAACAAATCATCTAATGCACTGGGAATACTATTTAAATGCTGTTATAAAAACTACCTTATTGTAAAAAGCTATGAATGTTTGCACATAAGGTAATCGAACCTGGTTAGATCGAAAGTAAATAAAACAGCCGAAAGAAAACGCTTTATGATCGAAGTCGGCAAGAGGTTTGCTAAATAAAAGTTCGCTGGTCTGTTATTTTGAAATAATGTACCAAAATAGCACTAATGTACCAGCTCTAAACGTACTAAAATATTTTTCAATTTATAAAGAAACAAACTTGTAGTGTCATTGTTAATCTAGTTTTAACTGTACATTTTTATCAAACATGAAGTATTAGATCTAAACGACAAAGTTACTATGTAACGTTTAGTATACATTTAAAGGCTGATATAAAACCTACCTTAGTTCACTTTTGACAGAAATAGACTGCACTGATTTGTGATATATATTGTCTTAATATAAAAACAAGGCAAAATCAAGTATAGAAAAAAACATACTACGAAAAAAGTAAATAATAATGGCCATAAATATAAACTTTTGGCGTTTTTTCTTAATTGTGGCAACAATGCAACTCAACATTAGCGGCTGAAATATAATTCACTCGATCCAGAAGTGGTCATATACGTGCAACGCCTACTAACTTGCGTGCAAAGCAGCGTGATAGCAGTGCTGATATAAGAGACAATGTAGTCTAACTTTTACATTTCAAGACTGTTCTGAAACCTATCTTAGTCGTCTTTTGACAAAAGTAGGCTTTTCAGAGCTGTATATATTTTCATGATCGGAGAAATGGCAAACGTCTCTCCGGGCTTCGCCCCACTGGTCTCTAAAGCAACAAAAAACCCCATCTTGTTCTATAAAGTTGTGCAATATTAATTGAAAGTGCTTGTTAAAGTGAATCAACTGTTCTGTGTAAACATCGTATTATGAAAGCACGACGATATTTTTAATTAATTTAACCACTATTTTCTTTCTATTTGTTTCATTTACAGAATGAAAGCATAACAAAAGTAACAAAACTTCTTATTTTAATATCGTAGAAACAAGGCAAAGCAATTAATTTATTCTGGATTTTACTAAATGAACTAAATTAAGAATGTGTACATACGAGGTATTGAATTTATATCTCACTGATATTGTGGTACGGCATATTTTATAGTAGTTTTGTAGCTTGCTATAAAGCAAGTGGAATCCAAAGCAATGCACGAGACGCAAAAAAGTAACTTTTATGACAGAAAAACGTAGAGGAGACGTTTTTATTTCTCACTGATGATGTATTCGATACTGATTAGTTGTATGAATACTGATACAATTCCTAGACTGGACCGAGGAAATAGTATGATGCGAACAAGGATTGGGAAGCAAGAGTATGCACTTTACTGTATCATGCATACTGTCGTCATCTTTACATATGGATGACAACTGTTATAATGTATTTAAATTTAAGTATTTAAATTTGTTAGTATAATAGATGTTGATTTTAGGCACATTGAGTTCTGCTCGGATTACGTTATGAGGATTTACATCCGACCAGTACACGCAGTTATGTCGATTACGCATCCTTTTAGTTTGAAACATGCCTCATCATACTACAAACTTAATCGCAAGAAATTTCGATCAGCCTCTGTGCAGATAATTATTGTCTCACAGAATTCCAATCGCCCATTGGAATAATCCTCGTGAAGCGTTTGGAGTAAAGATGGACGGTACGGCTTAAATTTATTTGCTTTAAAATTCTTTGCAAGCTTCTTCTTGATATTTCTAGTTCAGCAGATGCCTTACGAGTCGATTTACCGAGACTAGCTACAAAAACCTAAGCAACATTCTGCAGGTTTTATTCGACGCAAATTGATCGTGGACGACCACACTTCGGGACATTTAACGCTTCCTGAGTTCTCAAATTTCTTATTTAACTTCCGCGTAGACTGTCGAGTGGGTATCGCTACACCTGAATATTTATCACTAAATTTTTCAGTTATTATAGCTGTATTTTTATTATGCTTCCACCACAACTGAAGTATGTAAACTCATTGTTAGGTTGTGAACAGATTAACACGCACAAACAAATAACACATGCAAAGAGCGTCAATTTACACTAGGCACTGGAACAGGCAACAATGAACTTACTCCGTGTTTCTGCTAACTTAACATTGTTAGGTTGTGAACATATTAACACGCACAAACAAATAACACATGCAAAGAGCGTCAATTTACACTAGGCACTGGAACAGGCAACAATGAACTTACTCCGTGTTTCTGCCAACTTAACATTGTTAGGTTGTATCAAAATCGAAACAAAATATCCCAATCTATGGGGAACCTGATGTATGCGCCACCCTGTATAATCATCTGTTTTTTGTAAACATTGTTTTATTTCACAACCACATGTTTAAATTAATTAACCTCTATATTCAATTTGTTTACATTTCTAATGATTAAACACAATAGTAACAATAGTAAGCTTAATAGTAACAACATTTATTATTTCTGCTACCGTTGTTGAAAACAGAGTAAGAAAATATTCTGATGAGAAAATTATAAATTTTAGTAAAAATATTCTTTTAACAGTACATTTCATCACATATTAAGTATATAAGACGAAGTCACTATCTAACTTTTACTATAAATTGAAAGACTGTAATCAAATCCATCTTTTTTGTTTATTGACAGAAGTAGGCTTCTCATACCTGCGTATGTATTATATATGTTAACTCTGATACAAGTTAAATGATTTTGTAGGGCTTCCTTTTAACTACTTTTTAAATAAGGACACATGATATGAGAGCTAGTATCAGATTGTATTGCTGAAAAAGACGTAGATAGGCTTGATTAAACCTTTTACATTTTCCAATCAATAATTACAATAAATAAGCTAGAATAAATGATCTTTTGATTTTATCTCATGTTGAAGTTGGTGGGGCAGTCTAAGTGTTAACGGCTGTGGCTAGATATAAGGGCGTCTCATCCCTGCCTGCTTTGACAGGAGAAGCTGGTACAGAGCTAGCTTCCCCTTCTTCCGAGGAGACATGACTGAGAATAATGCCCAAAGTCCTTCCTCGTAGATCTTGACAGGAGGTGGCCTCACCCATCTAGAATATCTTGTCATTCCGGAAGCAGTGTAAAGGTCCTTTTAGGAATAAAAGCAATTTCTAAGCTTTTTGTCCTAAGAGCACAAAAAAACCTTAACTAACAGAACTCAAACTATTTATGAATTGTTTTATACATTACTTCAGGAGGAAAACTATGATGTCTGAATACAAAAAGTCTTTCGTGACTGTTACGCCAGTGACCGTTTGGTGGGTGGTGGTAGAAGCCAGACCGTAGCGATGTTACCGTACACGCGCGGGGTAATATCACGTTTTAATAATTAAATGTGTGTAATTTTGTGAGCTTTCCTACATGACAAAGCCAGACTTGGAGTTGTATACCGGATGTTCCACGAAGAGATTTTATATTACTTGCCCATTTATGCACCGAACATTTTCAAACTCTACACAATTCATTAAATTCCATAACTATTCGAACTGTAATCCATCCACAGCGACACACTAAATACCTGCGTTTAAAAAATGAATCAAAGAAATTCTGCGGTGTTCCGAGAAATTCTTCTTCAATTGATTGTTTTAATTCCACATCATTATTGAAGCTACTTATTCCTTTAAGTAACCCCATAGAAAGAAATCACACACAGTTTAATCTGGGGATCGGGGTGGCCAATCTAAAAAATCACTTCCACAACCAATCCAACGGCCATGAAGGTAGTCATTAAGTAATCGCTTACAGGAATTGCGAAATGAGGAGGAGTACAATCTTGTTAGAAGATTGCTGGATCCACTTCAGGAACCATAAAATGAGGCAAGACTTGTTCATTTAAAACCTCTTCATACCTATTCCCAGTCATAGTACTATGTCGTAAGATAGCACCTCATTACAACTGACATCTGCCCAAACAGTAATTCCCAAATGAGTAGAGTCTGTTCATGAATGTGTGGATTGCCGGTGTTGTAATAATAACAATTGCCTATTTACAGCACCATTGCGGTAGAAAGTGGACCCGTGTTTAAACAGCTGTTCTTTAAAACTGCAACGCAGTAATCAAATCAGGTAATTCAAGAAATGGTAAAGTTAATGGTAAAATTATCAGTACGTTACCATTATATTTCTACAATTATTGTTGGGGAGCTTTAATTTTCATCGAATATTTTTAAAACCTGCTTTATTAATTGTGTAGAGTTTGAAAATGTTCGGTGCAAAAATGGGCAAGTAATATAAAATCAAACGTTTAAACCTCTTCGTTGGACACTCTGTATAATGTTTTGCTACTAGCTTGTATTCCGTTAGGAATTACATTACATTGTAAGTCCATAATAGCGAATGCCGACCCTCGCTAAGGATCCCACGTTTGTGTACGATGCCGCTGCTCAGATTTACGTTTCAGTACTGACTGCAAGTCTTTAACTGTAGTTCACATTATCTGAAATTTTGATTGACCAGAATAGACTTTGTACCATGAACTTCAGATAATTGCATCTCTAGTATGTATATACATAACTAATATTTATACAAAGGTGTTAATAATCTAATTGCTGTATATAAGTGGCGTTATAGAAAACTATTTGGGGGGGGGGGAACCACTCACTGGTTTGTTTAGGAAGTATAAAATACCCTGAAAAATAGAGATAGGAAAGCTTATGAATCTACTCACTGGAAAACTTTGATATTTAAGTCACCATAAATATGTTATAGCTTAAAACAAACTAATGGGTGCAACTTTAATGTCTTTAAAAAATTCGGGGGGAGGGGATGGAGCTTGAGCCTCCAGAGAACCTTAGCGCTGTTTCTGGATTAACAGGATATTCAGGATGGGTAAGGTTAGGGGGTAGGGACTGCCTCCTATCGAGATCCATGAGGGAGAATTAGGGCACTAATCTCAAAGTCATGTCCCCCCGGAAGAAGGGGAGGCCAGCTCTAAAACAGCTCCTCCAATCAAAGCAGGCAGGGGGTAGGACACCCTTGTTGAGAATAGCAGGAACCCCTGATAGTTAAGGAACGAACCCCACCTACTCCAACAGTCATCTCCCGCAGTAGACTAGACCTATCGAATTACCCTTGCACCCCAGAATCTCGACATTTCCGGTTAGTGATGTGTCGCTCCTGGACATCCTTAAGGTTGCCCAGATTTAAGTGACAGCCAGAAGTGATCCTTGCTGTGTATTTATCCCCCTTATACGCCCATGTTTATATAATAAAATGTAAATGCAAGAATATTTAAAATATTTTTAATACAAAGTAAGGTTATTGAAAAGTCTTGTAAAAGATTACAATATACACAAATTTTTGTCAAAGGGACAGATTACAAGTACGCCTTCGGACCAGTTGTAAACGTATGCCTGCAAAAGTTTCGTACACATTCGTCGTTCCTCGCTCAAAGATCTCGATATAAAATAAAACATAATTATCGGAATGTATAATCTTAAAACAGAGGAGTACATCTCACCAAGGGTCTAGTAACAGGCTTCTGTAAGGTTGCTTACAAAATGTTAAATCTATAACTGATTTCACTCTAGAGATGTCCTGCAGACAGATAGGTAGACGGACAGTCATGCGGAAAGGTTTCTACATCCGTCTGGCAGACAGAATATAAATTATGTCATCCTATTGAGTGATGGTTCTTATATGCAATTTTCCATAAGACCTATACTGGTTGCTATCTAGTTTCAGCCCCATAAGAAGAATGTTAAACTTAAAATATTGTTATGTCCTTGTAATATTTTGTCGCAGAATCATGGGGGTAGTTTTATTATAAAAATATGATTAAACCGCATCAATATACGTTTTTTGTTGGTTATTCAGAAAACCTTCAACTTTTAAATATAGAAAATATACATTTTACAACAAAAAATTAAAAAGTTTTTATGTACATATTAATTATATCTGTACAATTTAACATCTCACAAATGTTCTATGACAAATAATAAGGAGGTTAACATTACTCTTATGTAGTGAAACCCAAGGTCATTTGTCTAAAGCTAGAAAATTAATATTTTTATAAACAAAAGCACTTCATTTCACTCAGTTATCTCTATCTTCAATAGTTATTTTGACCTGATTTCATACACGTAAATTCTGTTGCAAATGAATTATCAGGTTTTGTTGTAATTTATCTGTCAGCTGAAAAGATATCTAAAAGGCTAGGACCAAAAGTTTGTTGTAAAACAAAATTAATTCAAACTAAAAACAGAATGCAGCTCCTTAACATCAACAGACATTACGTTATAAGAATTGTATAACCTTCTCATTTTTCGTTACTGTGATAGTTGTCAAGTATCAATTAATCGAATCGTTAACTAACCCTAGTTTATAGACGTATTGCCGCACTAGCGTAAGGTAATTAAGGAAGTTGATAGGGAGAGCGCAGATTTTTAAGTTAAGACTGTGTGGGACATAGTGAACGAGCATAGAGGTAAGGCAAGAGTTTTGGCAGATATCCCTCGAACCATCAAGGATAGTAAAGGAGTCATTATTAGGGATCCGAAGGACGTTTCTAACTTGTTCAATGATTTCTTCATTAATGTGTCGAATGCAAGTTCATCTTCCATATCGTTGTCTCTTCTTCAACAACAATCATGTGCAGGGGTGTCTTCATTTTTCTTTTCACCTGTTTCTGAAGTGGAAGTATCTGACATCATCAGATCTATAAAAGCAAAGGCTTCTTCTGGCTTCGACAATATATCATCGAAGCTTCTTAAATCATGTACGGAGTATTTTGTTAGGCCACTTGCTCATTTGATAAATTTTTCGTTTGAAAATGGCCTGTTTCCTGACATTTTAAAGTTGTCTATAGTGAAGCCGTTACATAAAAGGGGACTGGTTGAGGAACTTGATAATTTCAGGCCTATTTCGATTGGATCGACATTTTCTAAGGTGTTTGAGAAGGCAGTTTTGATAAGGTTAACGGCTTTCCTGGAGAGTAATAAAGTTATGTTTGACAAACAGTTTGGCTTTGTCAAGGGAGGCTCAACTGTGAAGGCAATGTTTGCTCTCTTGGATAAAGTTGTTAAAGCTCTTGATGAAGGACAGTTTTCTACTGGTATCTTTTTTGATTTGAGAAAAGCATTTGACATGGTTTCGCATGAACTTCTTTTGCAAAAGCTTGACAGAGTGGGTGTGCGTGGCTTGGCAAATCAATGGCTGTCATCTTTCTTGAGTCAGCGTAGACAAGTTGTGAAAATTCCATACGTTGACGTAAATACTAGGAAAAGATGCTTTTCTGACGAGCAGATTGCCAAGACGGGTGTGCCACAGGGCTCCATACTTGGACCCTTCCTCTTTATTTTGTATGTGAATGACCTCAGCAGTTGTGTTTCGAGGGGCTTGTTGTGTTTGTTTGCTGACGACACATCACTTGTAATTGATGAGTCTTGTCGTTTCAATATGGAGATAAATACGTTTGTTCAGTGTAATTCAATAGTCCAGTGGTTTCAGAGTAATGGTTTGGCCGTGAATACTGATAAAACTACATTGCTAGATTTTTCAATTTCATCAAGACGCAATGACTCTTTGAGTGTTTGGGTTGGCGATACAGAGGTTTGTTCTGAGCAAATTGTCAAGTTTTTAGGCCTAATTGTCGATAGGAATCTTAGCTTCTCCTTTCATGTAAATCATGTCGCACGTAAAGTCTGTGCTGGTATTTTTGTTCTTCGTAGACTTTCATCTTTCACGGGCACCGATGTGCTTCTAACTTCATATTTTGCATTAGTTTATCCCTACCTTTCATACGCTGTTGAAATTTGGGGTTTTGAAAATTGCAGAACAAACCATGTCTTTCTTTTGCAGAAGAAAGCGGTGAGAGCTATTGCTGGCATCCGTCAATCAGAATCCTGCAAATCACACTTTAAGAACTTCAATCTGCTTACTTTTCCAAGTATATATATTTACCACACATTGGTCTTTTTTAAGCAAAACCAGGGCATTTTCGAGTCACTAATTCCGCAGTCCGGACACTGTCTCAGGAATAGCAACAAATTAAATATTCCCCCCATGCAACCTCTTTTTTCAAACATCACTGTTTTTATAATGCCGTAATTTTTTATAATTCTCTTCCTGTGGACCTAAAGAATGTAAATGATATAATGGTCTTTAAGAGAACACTGAAGGCTTTTTTAATAGAAAAATGTTTCTACACCCTCAGTGATTTTATTGGAAATAAATAGTCTGTATGATGTAAAATTAATTAGTTTTAATAATTGATTAATTATAATATATAAATATTAATAATTGATTAATAATAATTTTATAGATACAAAACTGTACATGTGTTTTTTTTTTTTTTTAATATTTATGACGCAATCCAATGCATGTTACATGTCTGATGGAAATAAAGGATATTTGATTTGATTTGATTTGATTTAAGACATTTTTAGAAAGTGATCTTTATATCAATGTTACAGATTCCCGCCAAAACAGATAATCGTTGGCGAATATTTTTCGCCGGAACCCGCTGACTCAGAGCTTTCACTGTTCCTACCGAATGTAGTGGGCGCCCACAATGCTCACTGCTCTGGCAAAAACGATGTCGAAGAAAGTAAGAGCGTAATTAAATTACGCGCGTGTGCGTGTAAAATGCGCAGCGGCCGGAACAGACGCAAAAACAGTCGTAGGCCAGTCGCGCCACAGTCGTACTTGGCCGCAACTGTGGTCGAGTCCATGCGACTACAGTTGCCGCGATACTTAGCTGTACCATTGGAGGAACCAGTTGTAAAGGCGTTCACTATAAAACGACACCTCTCTGTTTTTATAGGGTACGCACACACGTGAACCGGTTGTTATTTTTGACTGTTGTGTAGTAAACCTAGTTATGTAACAGCAGTGAAGGTACCAGTTTTATGTTGTTACAGGCAGACAGGTTTATGCCCCATTATTGTCGCGAGCTTATTATTGTCTTTTGAACTTTGCTTACTAAAGATTTGTTGTGACTAGTCCCCGCTAAATGTCAAGTAGTTTATGTATCATAACCTACAAAAGTAATCTCATGCTCAAGTATTGAACTATGATGAGACTTCCGTCTTAATTATTCAAGTATTACTACCCTTAACTGTTACATATTCACAATTTAAGCTCCCTAAACTCTATATAGTCATTAAAATAGTCACAGGTATAGTTTATTAACTGTTCTTTTCTTATGTAATTTTTCATATAAGGACCATAAGACACAAGTTAGAGATGAATTTATTGGTTGTCATTTGCAATAGTAAATTAGGTAATTAAAAAAATTTTTTAATTTTAATTTTTTAAATTTTACCACCACAAGAAATTTAAGAGTAGCACAAACCGTATTATATTTATTTATTACTAGTTAATTACTCTCTACTTCATTGAAGGAGGAGCTTTTCTTATTGGAGAAATTATTTTCTGTAAAAAAACACACAATATGTCACTGGAAAATACTGATTTTAATTTCTTTTGCGCGAGGCCTTTCGACATTTAAGATACCATCGGTGTGTACCATCAGGTGTGAATCCACGATATGAAACTGTTGAAAATAAAAATTATTGGTAACAATTGTATTGGTAATATAGGTAAATTACTCTTTACTTATTTAATCTTTACTTGAATACCATGAAAAATAACTCACTAAAACGAACCTTTCTCAGCTTTCGCTTAAGGGATTCCCATGTAATAAATAATTGGGCTAAAACGTAAAAGTAAATATTGATATAGTTGAATATCATTATTGATTGGTCCGATGTCCAATCTTTTTCACAAACAGTTTCGCATTTTATTCCTAAATGATAACATAATTATAAGTTAAAACTGTGGCAAAGTCTTTTCTAACCATTTATCGGGTAACACTTGAAATAACAGCTTACAATTCTTACAGTTCAACAGCTAGGTCTACATCGAACCCTTTGAGTATGTGGAATGAAGTCCATGGATTAACCAGCTATTGGTGTAAGCAAGGCGCACAGTACGATAAGCTACCAGTTCGGACTACCAGATATTGCTTTACTCTAATTCATTATGCATTTTGAATCACATCTTGGGTATAGATTTTACTTCATAGAACCATTTATAACTTAAACAACTAGCCAGTCTTCAGTAGTGTGCATGTTTAGTTAATACACTTTATTTATTATATTTATCTCTATAAATCGATTTTAATAAGATGTTGAAAAAGAAAAACCAAAGACTGGTAAACCCTGTATAATCTTTAATAATGTAAAATACAGGCAGCATAGGACTTTGAGAAGTGGAGAGATATCTTGGTGCTGCCTTGGAAAAAGTTGTGGCGTATCAAATTAAAACCTATGAAAAAAATATTACAACAGTGACAGTTTGTAATAGCAAATATAGCGGCGAACATCCTGTTACGATGCGTTATCTCTCGTCGCCACTTTGCAACACTCGAGCTGTAGCGACCACTCCGTCGACCGCCAAGTGTAAAGATTGAAAACGTTACTGAGTCAAGAACGAGAGAACAGTTTGGCAACGTAGCATACATGTAGGATTTGGGTAGTTGGCGTTCCGTAATAAGATCCATGCCCTGAAGTTTGGTCTTTCCTGCACTCTTTTACAATGTTGATTATAGTTAAATTGCACGCAATTAAAGTGATTGGTGGCCATCACATAGCTATTCTTTGGAGTTGTTCGTAGTTGTCTTGGAGCAAACTATATATTATATTTAGATAAGGCAACGATTACTTGAAGAGATGTAAATGTCAAACTATACATAAATAATTTATACCTTCATTGACGACCTGTAATCTCAACGTCAACAGTGATAAATCGTTCTATCCACTTTTCTCTTTTACACATCTCCAAGTAACTGATGTTTTCTTGTCAGGGCCATTCAGGATATAATGTTTCTGTTCCCTCTTTAAAAGAAACATTAACAGTAGAAAGCCAACGACTGAAATGTACCTTCGTAATAATTAAAGAAGATGTGTTTGTCGTAATTGTGTTTTCATAGTATTGAATATAACGTCACGCATAAAACGTGTGTTATGTAAGAAATAAGAATATGTATACTTACTTCTGAAGGAAACAGGATTTTTTCCGGATATTTGCCATCGTTCAGTGATACAAAAGAAAATCAGTAACACTACGTTTCGAGATCTGCAATGTGATGTCTTCTTCAGGTCAAACTAGATTAAAATAAACAAATCATACCACAGTTTGTGACACGCGTAAGTCAAGAATCACAACCACCATGTTGTGTGTCAAGTTCGCTAACTCTAAAACATGCAATTAATAAAAAACTAAACACAACACTAATATTACAACTGAACTACAGAATATAGGTCACAATAGGTCTGCATCCGCCGACCAACCACCTACGACTGACCATAGGCCAATAGCAAATGGCGATCGTCAAGACATAAACAAGATGGCGGCAAAAAAGAGGGAACAGGAGTGGGCTTTTAAATGAATAAAAAGTAAATATACTTACTTACCAATCAAAACCTAGTCATCATAATCACTATTATCATATATAATATGTTTTCGGCAAATATTTAGTAGATATTTATTACTGTTATACCACTGCTGGTCAGTGAACCGTCACCAGGAGTATACACAAAGTATGTACTGATAGAGGAAGTTAAAAGACCGGAAAGCAAGATTCATAGACCGGTTGAGTAACAGACATACAGGAACAGCCGGAACTGGCTTCTTATGCTGGTCCATCAGAGATGTTTACTGCCAGACACACGCCCAGCCCCTTTCTAAACGCTGCCAATTATGATGGGATTATGATTGCCATTACGATAATTCATAGGGAATTTTATGTAATTTAGTGTTGCTCTGTTGGCAACGTCATTTATATGATGTGAGTTCCGTAACTACACATCTTGGTAGCGTCCAACTTTATTTTTAAAATGATGAAAAATTATTATTATTTCGGCACGGTCTGTTATTTCACTGGTAGCGCGGTTCTCAGTAACTACACGAATATTAAGGAAACTGTGAAAAAGGTTTTGCAAATGAAAGCATTGGCTAGGTTAGATTCGCAGGACTATCAGTTATAATGTGCATATACAGGGTATAACAAAACTGTCTACACAAATTTTAGCATATTGTTCCATGGACCTTGCGAAGCTAAAAACTAAATGAAACCAATGATCTGTTTCTTTTAGTTTACTGTTTGTTTGTCTATATGAGTTTTTAATGTTTTTAATTGTATATACATTTTGATGATCCAGGTTTAAAAATGTTGGTTTTAGGTTTGAAAGCCTAGTTTATAAAAATCGGTTAGTATTAATTAAGATACAGGCTTTAACGGTTGTAATGCAAGGTTAATAATGGCGAAAAAATGTAAATTATGAAAGTTTCTCTTTGCAATAAACCGTTAAATAGCTTACACCTACACTATTTCGTGGCCGACTTTTATGGTTATGTGGCAAAATGTACTCAAATGTAATCATCCGCCATCTTGAAACGTGATATGATAATACAATATTTAGTCTTCTCTTAATTTGGGACTGCAAGAAAAATAATTATACCTAATTGTTTCATATATTTCCTGGTTTTTGGAATAAAAATAACAACTAAAAGACATACAGACAGACACAAAGTAAAGGAAAAGAGATAGATCATTATTGATTGGATTTAATGTTAGCTTATCTTAGTCCATAGAAGAATATCTAAAATTGTGTGGAAAGAGTTGTGTTTCACCGTGTGTATATTAACTTTTTGTCAACCTTATAATAACATACGATTTTCTTTCATTGGTTAAAACTGTCAAATAAAAGTAGTAAAAGCTATTATTTTATAAAAATTGTTTAACTGTTATTCTCTTACCAAATAAGTTTTCTCGTAGATGGGACTCTTTTTAATAAGTTTATTATATCTCTGTTATATTTTAGTCAGTTACGAACGGAGTATAAAACCTCATAACGGCTGTTTTACGGAATGAATTTATTAATCACTCCGGAGGGATTGAACTAGGGATTCGGGTCGTAAACAAATTTCACATAGAAATTTCGAAAGTTGTAAATGATTTCAATTTATTTTTTATTATTCAATTCAAATTTCATGTTTGTTGTAAAGTATGTTCCGTCAAAGCCGCCAATTGGAGAAGTCGATAATAAAGGCCATAAATTTAGTTTATAAATAAATAAAAATTAAACAATTTTGTTCCTTAACAAACTTTGCTACAACGCCTGACGGTACGGAGCGCTCTCCATTTCAACTTGAAGAATAAATTTTTGATGGCCTTCCTTTCTGGGAACAATTCCTTATTTTATGCGTTTCCATATAAGTTTATTCAAAAATAAATTTAACTGTTTTGAACATACTAGGTACATACAAAATGAACATTTGTATTAATGTAACCGTTTTGACATTTGATATCGAACAATTTTTTAACGTTTTTTTTTTCAAATTAAAAAAAGATTTACAATTGCATACATCCGACAGTTACACCCATGCACAATGCTTGGATGATATGTGTTTTACCTGATGTCCCGAAAAAGTTATTTTTAAAACATATAATTAAAAAATACTAAGTTTAAATTCTAGCTTCCGTTGCAAGACAGTGGATTGTAAGAATAGATTTTCTTCGCACGTTTTTTGATTTCTGGCATATGAAGGGAGACACCCTTCTAGTAAAATTTTCACATGATGACACCCACCAGAAGGAAAACCATAATTTTTGCACAACTCAAGGACTTATCGTCATTGTTACGTGTTAATTCAACTTGATACATCAAAAGATTTGTCCTATTTAATCATTTAGGAAGGACAAAATAAAAAATGCATTGTAAACATTTTGAGATAAAATTCCGCGATATTTTTCAAAGAACGACATAATTTTTTTGTCAAACAGGTTTTACAAAATATTAATGAATCATACATTTAAGAATTAAAATCAATAATATGACACAATAACAAAGATAATAGAATGTAATTAATTACAAATTATACTTTTATTACTAAATTAAATTAAATCTCATTAATGTAGAAATGTTCCTCGAGTTTTTCTCTCTTTCTTCACGGATTTCTTTGAATAAACAGGTTAAGGTAGACTGCTGAAAGATTAATTAATGGATTAATCGCCAAATTAAAAACCAAGACCCCCGGGAGGCAATGATGCGCGGGCATATTTCTGGCCTCTAATGGATGCCAGCCAGCCAGCTAGCCAGCTAGCCACAAGGCCAATGTCGGCTGAGTCAAGGCCTGATAATAGTTGTATTACAGATGAGCTGTGCGCGCGGTCAGAGCAGGCCAAATTTGTACACTCATGCGTAAAAACATCGGTCTGTGTATAATTACTAACAAGCGGGAGAAAGATAAGCTGGGACAGTGCGTTGTCTATGTTTGCAGAAACGCTCTACCCCACAAAATGCCCTGCCACCATCCTCACTGGCCAAGATTGCGGACACAGCTATATGCCTCTCTCTATACCAGATTAATTAGGTAGCATAGTTTAGCCTTGCCCAGTTCGGTTATCTTAGGCGTAACCCGGATTACCAGGTTATCTTGCTTCTGAGTTGTCAAGAAGCCGCTAAACCCCCAAAATGACCCTTCTCTCAAAAGTTCTAGATACGTAGTATAGAGGGCTTTCTATGATTCTAGTTATTATAAACTTTGAGGGTCATTAATTACAAATTTTAAATCATAATCCTCGCCACCAAAAACTGAAAAATAAAAAAACGCTCATGTTCTTCACAAGCCTAGGCCATATCGGTGAATGTCTTTTAAAATGGTTTGTTCATTATTATTATTGTAAGAAAAGTATTCATGACACAGCAAACATTAATATTGAACAACAACAAACAACAAACATTAACATTATATTTATAAGGTATCTCGCTAAGTAAAATGTTGTCCTCACTAATTTACTCAATCATTAACTGATCTCAAATTCGTGTATTCTTGTACCTTTGGAGGTGACGTAGCATACAAATTGATAGAGTATTAAATTACGTGACGCTAAGTAAAATGCAAAGTCCAGATTTATTTACTTTAATCAGTAACTGATCTCAAATTCGTGTATACTTGTACTTGTGGAAGTGATGTAGCATACAAATAAATATGGTATTAAATAGAAAAGGTGACGCAAATTAAAATGCTCAGTCAATAACTGATCCTAAATTCGTTTATTCTTGTACCTTTGGAGGTGATGTAGAATCTAAATTAATTGGATATTAAATAGAAAATGTGACGAGTAAAGATTACCATGTATTACATGTAATTAATCTACCACTCTGTAGCTAACATTATCCAGCATTAGCCTTTTGTACATTAGCCACAGTGTGCAATTACAAGAAAGCGTGAAATGGCATATGTAAATGACACATTCTGAAGGAAACGAGACGTCTCGTTTCCTGGGATTATAACATACAGTGTTATATAACATAAAACGTCATGCTAGTACAATTATAAGGCTTATAGTCCCTTGCAATAGTCAGATACTCGTTAGATATCACTCAAGAGTTAGAATGCGGGCGACTGCACATGGCGAGTATTGAGTAATGCGAGTATTCGCCCAGTGGAGGAAAGTGATGTCCGCCTGTACAACCATTACGTCACACCCTGCATATTAATGTGTAAGCTTTTAAACACTCTCGAGAAAACTGGTAGAACTCCCCATCTTTCTGTTACATGTCGCAATACATGTGCAAATGGAGTGATGCTTTGCATATGGATGAGTGAGCTTGTCCTTCTTTTGCATTTGCAACATCTCATCTCTTCACGAAGATGTCCATAGTCCAGGAGTCAATTTGGACTGTATGACCACACAGCCTGGCTTTTCATGAGATCGATAAAGAAATGTCCCCTAGCAAAGAAATCGATTGATGTGATAATTTTGCTCGAAGATGAATTGCAAACTGTCGGGCATGCAAATACACGTTATCAGCGTCCGTCGGTTTAATTAATAATTAACATACAGGGTGTAAATTGAGTCCTAATACGCCTGGATATATTCCAAATGGATTGAGATATTAATATGCAACCTTCACCAGACATATTAAATTAATTTTTTGGATTTGTTTTAGGGTAACAAAAATTTCACTCCTCTTTTCAAAAGGGGATAGAAGGGGGTAACTTTAAAATCTCAAATTTCAACCCCTATCTTGTGACATGTCATTTCGAAGGTTTATTCAATTGAAACACAATGACACTAAGATAAAAGTAATTTAATAGTCTGATGAAGGTTGTAGATTAATATATCAATCCGTTTGGAATATATCCAAGCGTATCAAAACTTAATAGATACTTAAACAGTACAGATACTTAAAGCTTCCAGTCCCTTTTCTAGTTGTTTTGGCTCCTAGACTATCCCTCTCCTTTGAAAGTGGACTTCAGCAGAATTTGTATGCAAGGAAACAGCTTATAAAGTACGTCTCTAGGGATTTAGGTCAGATTCCGTTGTATGCCCCCAACGCTTAAACTTTTTTCAATGAACTTAGAACGTTATAAAACAATGTAGTTGAGTAACAGAACTAACATTCCATCAATCAACAAGCATTTCCAGGTATTGCGATCGGTATTGTTGTCGCTGTTATCTTATCTTTCTCGAGAATCCCGATTACGGCAGGCCGCGTGGCATCACATGATTACGTATTTAAGTTTTTTGCACGGTACATAATTGTCTTTCCATTACAATTCAATTTATATTTCTGATCGGCCCCTCTAGAATTTGATATTTTACTGATAGGTACTATCTCGAGGGACGTTTTTCTTTCGTTTCCTTCCGTGCTGCCCCGCGCTGATGGCCGGAGGCACTCGCATTTTGGGTGGCAGAGTGCCTCCCAACGCCTAAAAACAAGTTTTAGGGGTTTTTTTTCAATAAAGAGTTTAGTTTTTGTTTGATAATGTTTGTTTTTGTTGAATTTTTGTGTTTGGAGAAATGTAGGGGTGTGGTCGATATAATACGAACGTACCCTTTTTTTTCTTAGCTAGTAACCAATTGCAATTCATTATAATCATCCGTAAATGAAAAATTAGCATTGGGGGCATAATGTTAGTTCTGTTATTCAACTACATCGTTTTATAACTTCTAAGTTCTTTGAAAAAGTTTAAGCGTTGGGGGCTTAATCTCTGCGTTGGAAAAACGATTAAGCTTTGGAATCTGACCGGGATTTATTTATTCTGTAATTTATGCATTAAAGCGAAACTACGGAACACTTTTCTTTTATTGTCCTGTTTGTAGGCAAGGGCCGTTATACCATTTTTAGCAGTGTAAATGAGGATATTAAATTTCCTATGAATTATTTCGTCTGTTTTCAGCTGTTTCTAAGAGTGCTCCAACTGGAACTGCTATAGGATTAGAAATCCAGGCGATCCCTGGAAGATCAAGAAAATAATACTATATGTATTGTAAGTGTATGACTTTTATGCACTAAAAGATGGGTGTGTTTTATAATAATACACATGCATTTGGATTGTTCATGTTTAATAATCCAATTAATTTTTCAAAAAATTATATATTTTAATTAATTTACATAAAAGTTAATAAAGAAATGGGTAATTTATATTTATAGTAAAGTTTAATTATTTTTATTAATGTAACTTACAGGGAAATCTTCCTTACTGCTTGTCTATTAACTCAGATTCTTTAACTTTGATAACATAATAATGTAACTAAAATTGAAATCGTCGTAAAATTGAACAAAATAGAATGAACTATGATTTCATAAAGTGATTTACAATATGTTTCTAAAAAATATATTATATTTTAAACAGTATTATTATTGTTCGATTATAAAGTGTTTATTGTGTAAAATATAAATCCTTCATTGCTTTTCCCACGCCAAAATTGAATTTAAACTTTTGATAAGGTTGAAAAAAATAGTTCGATATTTATTATTCCCAACATTTTATGATTTAACCAAAGAACAAATCAGGTTTCCATACAATAACAGTTAATGCAGATAGATGGTCCCCGGAGCTATCTTATCACGTAGACAAAAGACAAATAAATACAAGATAAGGAGACTGTATCATCCATCACTTTCGGCCACAAACAGTCGGTGTTTACAGGGTTGACTGACCTTATTTAACATTTATTGTCTAACAGTTTCTTTATTGTTTGCCAAGGCCGCAGGTGAAAATATTCGATCTGTAAAAAATAGTATTTAATTTCCTTTTGCGATACCAACCGTTTTTACCCTTACCAAACTAACTTTGATTACGATAGATACATGGATTTTTCTTAGTGGAGATCCTATATTTCAAGACTAGATTGTGTCCTTACCCTATCCTATGAAAATTTAAAAATGCGATACAAAAAAATAATCGTATATACATAAAAAATGAATTTCACGGTCGTTAGTCTCTCTCAAAATCTAAGTGAACGGTGAACGATTTGGCTAATTTTGGTCTTGAAATGTTCGTGGCCGACCAGGGAAGGTTTAACGATGAGAAAATATAACACAACATTGCAAGGAAAATACTAAAATATACGACAATTTGAGTTTGACATACTATACAAACTGTTCTTACTGTCAAAAGTTGGATTGAATGTTTAGTATCGATATTAGTTTAAAGCTGTAACAAATACAAATGACGAAGATGTCTAGTATCATATGTTTATCTCTATGATCAATTTTGGGTAAAACGCTGTCGCCATTATAGGTTAACTATATTAGTGCAGAAAACATTAATATCAGTTATGCTTCAATGCCGAGAAGAAAACGACCAACAAGAGGTCGTCGAAGTAGATCGAATGTGCGGCGAGGCTACTCACGCTAATCGCACTGATGACCCAGAAGAGACTGCATAATGATAGCAGTCGTATTGGTATGGCAATTGGCGTTCTACAGTAAAATCGAATGAACGTGGACAATAGAACAAAGAATGCAACGAGTTTGGGCACATCGATACAACATTAGCGAGCACGGGAAAGGAAATTGACCGTTTTCCGCAAACGCATGACTCCTGTGCACCTGGAACGAGCAACATTTCCTTCGATCCAGAATCCGATTATAGTGCGACACATACCAGCAACATCAAATAACGCTCTGATTGATATTATCTTAGATTGTTATTGGTGAAGGTTCGTGGTCTCGAATCGTTTCACAATTGAGATTAGGTTGATGGAATCTGTGTGACTACTTATCGTGAGGCGTGTAACCTATCTACAGTAATCGTAGGATGATTTACATTGTGGATAATACGCTCAAGGATTCCATCTATATATTCACCACATCAAATTCGAACATTGTTTGCTATTATGATTATCACATGTTTCCTTCGAATCCGGAGATTTGTGGATGAAATAACAGGGATGACATGTCTGAGGATGTGCTTACCCGTGTTGCGATGTTAAACTTCGAAAACCTTCATACTAATTAATGCGGATATTTACAATTAGACATTGATCATGACTAGATATATGTGTGTATTGATGGAAAAATTAAGTACTGCTCGTGTTTGGGTGACAGCACACAATATTTTAATGATTCGAAGTCTTTTGTGTTTATCATTTCTGATTCCAGTGGGCTGATAAACCTAACAAAAAAGTCTGCTCTATGAATTTTTTATTCATTACAGATTCGTGATGTTATTATATGCCGTTGCAAAATGCAGAAAAAAATGTGGGTAAAAAATTTACCCACTTTGGACGGCCACCTTACATTGGAAGCCGCGCCACATGCACGATATTCGCGCAAGTTGCGATGTCGTATGTTAGAAATATTTGGCCGCTCCGAGCTTTTGGATTACAGTCACCTATATCCCACATGGTGGGAATTGTTGTAAAGATAATGGCGTACAACGGGCAAATACTCCATTGTGATTTGCTTTGGTCAGCTCTGCCTGAGGGTTTTAGCTAAACTGTAATTCTGGTAATGATTAGGGTCATTTGAATAAGCTGCGTGTGGATGGCCTTTGGTCGGTGGAGTGGTGTGGTCGGGTGTGGGGCAAATTTTGCGTGGAGTCGTGGCATGAGGAGGTACTGTGGTGGAGACTTGTGGGCAGCAGGAGGCTCGGTCGATGGTAGGGGGTTGTCTAGTTTGTGGAAGAGGAGCGTAGGCTGGGTGTGGTTTGGGGTAGAGTCGTTGTGTCGGGAATGTGAGGCGGAGCGCGGGGGGAGGCGTTAGGGGCTGGATGTAGGGGATCATGAATGGAAAGGGAGAGATCGGACGGGCGGCGGGAGGATGGCTGGGGGCAAGGTTACTGAGTTTGGTGGAGCTATGGCCTCGTTGGGGGTGGGAGACGTCCGGGGGGAGCCGCGCCACTCTGCGGTTGTGGTGCGTTACTGATGCTTTTGGACGGGGCGTGTGGCTTTGTGATGGGTGGGGTGGCGTGTTCAGAATGAGTGCATGAGTCTGTCCTCGGGCTTTTTACTCGTCTTACAACTGCCAAACTGCTGTCCTCGACGGTTTCTCGTGTCGGTTCGACGCTTCAGCTTCGTAATCGATCCGGGCGGATCTCTTAAGTCGCGGCCAACAGGCCCCTCTTTGTTGGGGTCGGGGCACGTGCGTGTCGGGCCAGGAGACTCCTCGAGACGGGTATGCGATCCTGGGTTGCAGCGGGCGGGCGGGGAGGATTGGAGGTAGAGGAAAAGGTTCGGCGGTTCGTACCAGGTTATATTTCCATCCTCTTCTGTTCTCTCTATTAATCTGTCTTTCTCTCGAGTGGATTCTTTTCCTCTGTCTTCTTAGCATTGCTTCTGTTGGTCTGTGGTTGCTCTGGTCTTGTTTTCTTTTGACGTCCCTATATCTCTTCCTTTTCGGGTTTTTGTGTCCCTTTGCCTGTCCTCGGTTCCCTCACATTCTGGTCTCCTTGGACTTTTTCTGTGTCTGTCATTTTCGTGGTTCTGTCTTCTCTCCTTCTCTCCATCCCTTGTCAGGGTCGTGCCTTTCCTCTAGTTTCTATTCATTTTTCTGCTTCTGGCCACATGCGCAATTGGTTTGGTTTAGTTGATAAATTCAAGGCCAGACAAGACATTGATTCCATAATTTCAGGCCGAAGATTTCCGATGAATAACTTGACCAAAATTGCATGCAGTAGTAAGTAAACTATATGATAATGGACTTGCGGATGTTTTCAACAACAACTACCACTGTATGGTCGACCGGCAAATGTTCTAAGGATATCCTAGAGCATTGATTGCTGAAACATCGGGAATGATGGTTACGGTTTGTATCGTCGGCCCACTCGTTGAGGACGGTGGGCGATCGCTGTATTGTGAAGATAAAGGAGCAAAATTTTGATGTAGATATCGTTGGATTGTGCCGGTACTCGCCAATTTCTCTAAAACTTTGAACTACATCAAGGTGGAATTTTGTAACTCTGTCAAATTGATAATGTACATATGTAAATATGTTAAAACAAGGTTGGCGACATGGCCAAGTGGTAAGTGAAAACGAAGTTCACCGGTGTCAGCTAGTATAATATATTTTTGCTCTTGTTTCTTTAGATAAACTCTGAATTATATTTAATCCTGCTGCTATGTGGCGTGATTGGATTGATTTATTATAATTTCCAACAAACGTTACATCATAAAAACCAATGTTTTAGGAAGTGAATTAATTTATAGAGTAACGTATATTAACGGGTTTTTGTTATGCATTCTTTCTTATTTTTTGTCTTTTTGTCACAATTCTTGATACCTTCAGGGATCCAATTTGAAGCCCTTTTTCTACAATACTATTGTTGTTTTAATACTACAAAACAACATTTGTACTGGATTTCTACTTGAAGAATTTTTCTAATTACGTCTCATTCTCCTCACATATCACCGGCCTTGCAAACAAATTTAACACATAGTAAGATGTTACAATGGGATAAAAGTTATGTCTTAATGGTTTTGTATACATTTATACAGTTTATACTAAACCGTAGATTTTGTATAAATGGTTTACTAATAAGAGAATAATATTTATGAAAGTGCAAGCATTATACCATAACCAAGAACAGTTTGCACAAGGTATCAAAGTAGGTCAAATAAAGAATCGAGTGACTATCAACATTAGTCCAAACATCGCTTTAAATGAAAATTGTAATGTTAAGAAAAACCTATTAACGCGTATGTGAGTTCCAGGTATGACGTCATACAGTGCATGTGACGTCACACGGTAGATTGATGTAGCGAGCAATAACCCCAAGAGAATGCAGTAATCTCAGTTGTGTAACGGCTATGAAGTAAATGACCGGAATTTAGAATGCAATTGTACCAGCGAGCTCTTCGTTCAATAATAGAGCATAGATTCAGTATTAATGTACCTGTAAAGATTGTGTACTTTGGGCATTTTAACATATTTTTATTTTGACCATATATCTTAATCATATTGGATCGATTTAACCACTTTGGATTGATTAAATACTGAAAACATTATCATTATAAAGATTTTACTATCACTGGTAAATAAATTAAAAGAAAAGCAAGAAAATATGGAACAACATTAATATCCCTTCAAGACATAACGCAAGAATTAATTTGTACAACATACAGTAATATTTCACATCAATTAGAGAAAAATTTTAAAAAGCATACAAGAAACAACTTGTTACTTACAAAACAACCAACAAATTATAACAAATATTATAAAATCCCAATTACAAAAATACATTAAAAAACAAATCGGGAATTTATTAAATTAAATACAGCGACTGTGATAAATTGAGCATTGGCCAAACAAAAAGGAACATCAAGAAACGATTCAAGGAACACTTTTCACATTTAATTTATGGAAGAAATTAAAAATCTATTTATGCGAATCACTGTATTGAATCTGGACACACCATCTCTAATAGAAATTTACGATTGTTGAAAGAAGTTACTAACACAATACACTTAAATACTTGGGAAACAATTTACATTAACACAAATCAAGAAAAACTTATCAATAATGAAGACAGATCTATTCCAAATAGAATTCTATCTCATCTCGATTTATAAGAAATTAAAATGTGATTCCATATAAATATTTTATACTGGCTAATCATATTTTCAAATTCTTTACCACATGTTATTTTAATATCTATTATTTAGAAAATTGTACATATTTATTCATTTGTGAAGTGCCTGATGATGGAATAATTGATTCCGAAAGGCCTTGCAATAAAGAAATAAATATTGGAAAATTTATACTTATTTACCAGTGATAGTAAAACTTTTTTCCAATGCTTCAAGATTGGTAAAATCTTTCATTATAAAGATTGGTATTATAACCTGGATTGATTTAATAGACTGGTCTTATGATTGAAGAATTAAAAAATTAAATTGTAGGACATTAAAGATTAGTTCCAACTCCAAACAAAATAATGTTTTCGCTTGTAAAATTTACAGCTAACAATTTATAAGGAACTCAAAGTATAATTGTCACCATAAAAATACAAGATATGAATACACCACACCACAACGCGTAACTGGCATCGCTGTAGTATCATATTAAATTTCAAGTCTTTAGCTCATTTAAAATGTCATATTATTTTACGCAGCTTGTTTAGAAATGTATGTTTTCTGTGATTTTTCCTTTTTCATTGTTAACCAAAAGACAGATTTAATACACTATTTGCAGAAGCCCAGCAATATTCTATGGAATGACATTCACCATAATAGAATTTGATGCTGCCTATAATAGAAATGCAATATTTATGCAATATTTCAAATCTAAAGGTTAGTTCGTTTTCGATACATCGTGCGGACAGACAGTTAAAAAAAATTAAATGTAATTTTTCAGCCCCTCCAGTGTTGACTTCGCTAACGCTCAGCATACACAAATAGTGGATGTGAAGTCGTTGATGAGAGAAAGCAGTCAGGATACAAGAAGTTTTTTATAGTCTAATATTCCAAGAATGTATTCGAGACCTCTAATAATCTACTTTCTTGTCTTCTAGTCTTTGTCTCTCGTGAGTAGGAATTTAAGTGTATCATACGAGCATTCTTGAGACCAGCTGGCGTGAAGCGTCGGCCTCACGTGATCGTTGTCATTAGTAGATCCTTGTATGTTCTATCCACACTAATTTGATTTACAATGTAGCTACATACTGGACAGTAAATTGGAACCGACAACGATTTGAACCCACTGATAAATAACGAAAGCGTGATTTCTGATGTAATCGTGACGTTTTAATGGAGCGTAATTGCGTATACAACTAATTGACGACAGTCCATGCATTAATTTACTATTGCTGTTAATTAATGCTAGAATTATATCAGATGTTTTTCTGTTCATATATGTCTCGTGTGCCTGAAGGTTTCAAAATTATATTACCTGCCGGATTTTCGTTTTCCAAGAGAAACATTTTAAAACTTAATTTTGGTTTCTCAAAGCCCTAAATGACAATAAAGAGGCTCTTCCTAGTTTCAGGAACTTTCGTGGTATACACATATTACAAATTGTACATGCATTTACTTTTTTTACTTTATTTTAATTTTATTTTAAAGCTTTTACAAATTCATTTCTTTCCTTCCTCTTAGAACATTAATGTATTGATTTAAAGAAATATATAGGTTTTTTACTTTAATGGTAAAGACTTTTATTTTTAATTATTTTAGAATGAACGTACAATAAGATAAGTTTTACGATAGTTTAGTTCTTGTGCTCACCTAAAAATTCCTGTATACTAAGCTTGTCATAAAATTTCAGTTGTGTTTAACAATTTTAAAACTTACGTTATGGTTTAACTCCATTCAATATTCTGTAAAAGTGAAAAAAGTGATTAATTTAAATGTTAGAAATGGGATTAGGTCGATAGTATGAATCGACCATATTAAGCATACTACGTTAAAGAAGTGAACACATACATAATTACACTTAGATATAGATATGCCGTAAGAGTTAAAAACTATTTGACCGAATTTAACTGAATTATAATGTAAGCTAATATGCATAATTGTTGGAATATTACGTCACTTGCAGTCACCAAATAGGGTAATTATATAATTAAGCAGCATTTTTAAACAAAGTTTAGATACATAATAGTCGATTATGTTTTATAAATAAATGAAGACTAATATTTTAAGGTGTATTTGTGAAGACCGTTACATATTGGGCAAAAAAAGGTGTAAAGAAAGGGCAAAAAGGATGAGGGCTCGAAGGAATGACACAAACAACATACACAAAATATATAAAGCTGTGAAGGTTTATATGAGTTCACCTTCACAGCAGATAATATACTAAGTTATCTGGTGGGGGGGGGGGGGGGGCGATGGCTGAGCGGACTTGGTGTCAGAGTTTAGAGATAGCGCTGCTTCAAATACTGTACTGTCTGTGACCGAAGTACTTTGTATCAGTAACATAGACCTTGTACTGTACAAACTCCCCTTTATTCTGTTTGATAAGATCCTCATACAGGCCAGTGGCCCATGAGAGCGGGCAGAATAAGTATTAAACGGGGATCGTCCTCTCCTTAAAAAATCTTAAAAAATTAAAATATTAAGATAATATTAGCAGCTATGTATAGGTTTTAGCTACGGATAAGTGTGTCGAATATTTTTAATTCTTCATTTCAATACACTAATTGTACTCAAGTACACAACTAGCATTTATAAATTTCTAGAGGCTTATAAACCATATCAAATATTTTAAAATTATACCAGGTCATTTTTTATCTTTTTTAAAGCTTCGGCATTACTGTTTTTAGAAAAAATAATAAGTTCCTATTAAAAATATAATTTTTAGTAGTAATAGTCTTTGAGCTATTCACAAATTCTGATAGGACTGGACTATCATAGAGAGTAACATTTTTATTTTCCAATCCTTTTATTCTGGATTTAACAAGAAAATTCTTAAATCTTGCTTTGAGCCTTCACCCGATGCAGTTGTAGGCGGATAATTAAAACTACATGCACCTCGGAACAATGAGATAATATTGAGTAGTGGAGAGAAACTGAATTTGAGAAGACATGCACTGTGTGTTATTCATGAGCTGGCGATAACAAGATCAGATAGTAGCAGCTCACAACATGCAGCTCAGCCCGACGTAACACACTGTCGAAACTGCAACAAGCAGGTGTAGACTTTTCCCTTACTTAGTTAGTGTCAGGGTTCAGTCATAGAGTTAGTAGATATTAGACAAGAAGCACTAAAAGTGTCTAGAGCAGCCAGAACCAAAATAGTCCAATCGTTGAAGCGGTGTTGCCACACCTTAGCTGACTCTACGATGAGCTACGACCACTACTGTCTGTTACATTTCCACGTTGTCTGTAAAACATACAATGAAAACAATTTCCCCTTACTTTGTTAGTTCAGGGTACAGTCATAAAGTTAGTAGATATTAGTTACTTTACTTCACTGAAGAAGTACTAAACGTATCTTAACTAGAGCAGCCAGCACCAAAATAGTCCAATGATAGTTGAAGCGGTGTTGCCACATCTCTGCTGATCAGCTGACTGTACCATGAGCTACGACCACTACTGTCTGTTACATTTCCACGTTGTCTGTAAAACATATAAATGAAAACACTTTTCCCTTACGTTATTAGTTTAGTCATAAAGTTAATAGATATTAGTTACTTTGCTTCATTAAAGAAGTACTAAACGTATCTTAACTATAGCAGCCAGCATCTAAATAGTCCAATGATAGCTGAAGCGGTGTTGCCACATCTCTGCTGATCAGCTGACTACCATGAGCTATGGCAACTACCGTCTGTTACATTTCCACGTTGTCTGTAAAACATATAAATGAAAACACTTTTCCCTTACTTTATTAGTTCAGTCATAAAGTTAATAGATATTAGTTACTTTGCTTCATTGAAGAAGTACTAAACGTATCTTAACTAGAGCAGCCGGCACTAAAATAGTCCAAAGATAGTTGAAGCGGTGTTGCCACATCGCTGCTGATCAGCTGACTCTACTATGAGCTACGACCACTACTGTCTATTACATTTCCATGTTGTCTGTAAAACATATAAATGAGAACAAAAGTACATGTTTTTAGTAACGGTAACAACTTACTGATTTTTGGTCTGATCAGTGGTAATTTTTCGTACACGTACAACTGGCAACCATGCTGGGCGCGGATTGGAGGGAGGGATTCAGAAGCACCATCCTCAAGTGGAATATTTTGGAGTGGCCTCCTCTAGTGAGTTCTAGTACTGGTACCAGTGCTTCTGCAACACCTTTCTCAAGTAATTCTGTTCTCAAAACATGTTCGATGAGACAATATATTGGTAATTAAATAAATCTACCGCAAATTCCAACCACAAGTTATATGATGGTTGTAGCTCTTAATTATATGATTGAGTCGTAAGCCACATTTAATAAATAAGCTTTAATAGAGGGCAGCCATTACATTTGTGAACTATTTTTTCTAGGTTAGTTCACAATATAGAAAAATAAAGTGTTCCAGAAAAAGCACTATAAATCAAGTGTTGATTTTACGTTACTATTTATTATAAGGTGGCAGCCCTTTAAATTTTTTAAATGTACTTTACAGTTGTTCCATTTCCAACGTTTCTTGTCAATACTAAATAGTGGTCGTTTAAAAGATAGAAAAGAATGGAGAATACGATATCTACCATCTTATTAGGTCGACACCGATAGAGTCTTAATATAGAGAGAAGGTAAACATTATTATGATTAATAATTTATAGAACCGAATTAATAATCATAACTATCTTTTATAAGATTAGTACTCCTAGTTAATTGGATCCGTGAATATTTTGCTTGTATGCGATTTTTTCAATTTTAGACATGTTATTGTGAATTGTTTACTCGCAAAAGCGTAGTAGATTCTTATTTATGAACCCTTGTGCCTTTCTTTGTTAGAAACATAGTTACACAGTTCACTGAACTTGATACCTGCAATAAAGACATAATGAACATTGAGCCATACTTTCCAGTTGAGAGGACTTACGCCACAACAAAGTAAAACTGGTGTAGTATAAATCATGGCAGCTCCTTTTCATTCTCTTAGCGTCAAGAATGCCTAACACTGTATTCGATCCTCTGTTACAATTTGTTAGAAGTTTTTATGTGTTTATTGGTGTGAATTTGCGAACATGTTATCCAAAATGGTTACGAGTTACGACGATAACTCGTACACCATCGTAAAACATATCAGCATAGTATATCGTAATTATATACAAATACTATCAGATTTAAAAGTACTAAAATAGTTGCTGCTTGATCTCTTAGAACACTCCCCACGGTATTACATATGAGTGGTAAAAAATATCAGATTGGTATATCGTAATCAGATAAAAACACTATCAGATTGAAAAGTACTTAAAATAGTTGCTGCTTGATCGCTTAGAACACTCCTCATAGTATTATAGATGAGTGGTAATAGATACTAAATCAAACATTTAAGAAATATTTTATGAGCCCAATATCTCTGATACCCAAGTTATATGAAATTGCCAATGCCAATGGCATGCACATTAAAACAATCATATAGTGATAAAGTTTTTTGAATGTGTTTTACTGTTGTTGTACCATTTACAATGTTTGTTGTAAATACTAGGTAGTTGTCGTTTATAAGAATGACGATTACGATACTTACCGTCTTAACAGTTAAGGTATTCTTAATATAGAGGGAAAGTAAACATTATTTTAATTAATAATTTATAGAGCTAAATTAATAACCATAACCACGTTTTATAACCTTAGTGTACTATAACCTATTATTGGTAAGTTTCATTTTGTAATATAATTTTATATTTCGAACAAGTATCATAACGAATGAATATTGTCATGGCTACTTATGTAGGTACGAATAATTAGGAATAGGCTTTAGAAAAACGGGTTTTCCTGTCAGAAGGAACTTTTATTATTTGAGCACTGCTGTGAAACATGACATGAATGAACAATAACGTCAAAATGTAAACGTATTACGTGGCGAGATACCGCAATAAAGTTCACCTGCAGGCTATAAATTTTGCATGAAACCTTTTTTTACATAGATTATAATGAGGTCTACGACAGTGTTTGTCCAACTATGGAATTTGGCTGAGCGTCATTGAAGGGTAGGGTACGATAAGCGGACCCGGTTTTTTATATCGAAGAATGTAATCATCGATACCTAATATTCGAATCTCAAATCCTAGACTATCAATCGATATAAAAGTAACCATAGTCCTCAATAACAATCATATGTTTTAAATTAATAAACGAATCTAATATTTACAGTGATCAAACAAATTATTATAACCAAAATTAGGAAAACTGAAGACGACCATTTTTGCTCCTCTCGCAGATAAAGTTGTTTCTTTCCCACAAATTTCACATAATGGATTTTTCGGTACGAGTCCAAAAAAGGACACGAAAAAAGTGTCTTATCATCTGTCAAAAAGCAATGTCGTGTAGTTTTTCTGCCATTTTTAATAATCAAATGTTACTTATGTAAAATTGGAATATCACCCTACTTGTACTATTTGAAAGTGTTTACAGCTGTTGATATAGATTATTTAGTTTAATTGTACAAAATAGTTAATCTGTATCGATTGATTATATCGATGGTTATGATTAAGTAATATCGTTTGCCAATTTCGATATAAAAAACCGGGTCCGCTTATCGTACCCTACCCGTAGGCTGACACAATTTATTTTTTGACTGCCAGGTGGATGTACTAATTTCCTTTCTTTACAATCTAACCACAGGAGATATTGATATGAAATTTTGCTTCTAACTTCAGCAAAGTCTGTTACATGCCTTGTTGGAATACAGGAAGAGAAAAAGAATACTTGTCGAGGTACATGTTAAATAATTAAGCCTCTAAGATATTACCATGTGCCATCTCTTGAATCAGGTATGTCTGCAATTTATCTTCCAGGACCGTGAGCAACTTTCTTGAGCTTGCTCCTCACGTCTTCAGCCTACTCCTGGGTGTCAGGTCCCCAGTCCTCCTCCTCCTCACCCCACGGTAACCCACCTTTGCCTGGAGACGAATCTCAGGAAGGTTGACCGGTGAAAGCAAAGGATCTATTACGTCCAGTTTTTTATGGTCTCTTCCGGTCGGCCATAAATTGCGGACAGGGTGGACGTTACTTCAGGTCATCTGCTGACACGTAGCAGATATCGTTTCATAACACTCTCACTCATAGCTACTGCGACCTCGGCTGGCCTCATAATGAGTCCGTAAATCTCTCTGATGTGTTCTAAGTTACCGCCGATTGTTTATTTGATCCAGGAGCAAGTTCCTTTGACGTTGACGATAATGAAGTACCTCTACCGAGACAGATGGTATGCCTATTAATTTGTCTTTATTTATGACTACTATTTCAGCGAAATGCGTTATATTAGGCGTTATTTTCTTTGCAATTCAAACATAAAAGGAGAGTCTCATATTAATTACTTAAAAGCATTCAACTGGGAATTGGATAAGCTACTGTATTTAATTAAATTTATTATTAAAATAATAACATTTTAGGCAAATCCATGCATAAAATTAAATATGCAAATTAAAATATATCAGATACCGCCTTTTTGGTTTATTTAAGTTATTGAAGGAATTAGCTTCACATAGTTTATTCATATGTACTTAAATACATGTTCCAAACTATAGGAAGCAAATTAATACAAACATATTATAACTGTAGTGTTACGGTTATAACTATTTGCCTATATTATTAATAATCTAAATTATGGATCAACTTCTAAAATATAAAAAACAATTACTTTTATGCAATAAAATATCCAGCCAATAACACAATCCGTCATCGAAATGTCCCTGTTATGAACTTAGATATCCCTCAGCCAAAGCCCATTGATCATCGAATTTGCTCTTGCCCATGTAAAACTAAAAGTTCATGGAAAATCTCATGAACAAGTCTGATTAGTTTTAGAGATCTCCTTTGGAAAGACAGACAGATAGACAAAAGGTTAATTATACCGCCCCCATGAGTAACGCTAACGCTCAGCCAATAATTGAATAATAATAGTTTACATAATTAATTTAAAAATTCTTCGGACAGATTAAAGTAAAGTAAATTTGTGTAAGTTAAATGGTGGAAATGATTTGTTTTATGTTTATGTTTAACTTTGATTTTTATTGTAGTTTTCATTATATTCGTCCTGCCAGGTTATTTATTCTAACACTGAAACTAGTAACTGATTCGGGTAGTTGTTAAGATTTCCAATTAATTGATTAGTACCTTAAGAGATTAATGTTGAATCCTCCTCCTCCATATGTAACGACGATTCAAATATACTTCGGTTTTTATGTAAAACACCTTGTGTTACTTAAGATTCTATCTCCGATAGTTGTATTTCGTCAACAAAGTATCAACCTGATTGCAAAGCATTTCAAACTGAAATTATGGCTCGTTGTTCTCTTCCATATATTACATGAATTAAGGTTTGAACAGATTACATGAATAGTTTTAAGGTTTGAACAACTTGACAAAATTTACTGGCACATTACTGACAACATTAGTGGAGACACTCTTCCTCGTGTTGTCAAAGAAATACCACAGCATTGTACAGAACCAAATTTAATTTATTCCAGTTCCAAAAAAAGAGTGTATTCAATTGAATGAAATTTTTTCGCAAGAAAATACGTCATGTGTCATGAGAAGTATAAAAACATAGGTTTGACCTTTTTCTACACTGTAGGATAATCCTTGGAGCCGGTTTTACATTAGTCTACCCGTATCTAAAAGACAAAAATGGATACATAATTTAAGTGCGGACATCTAATGCTTTAGGGATTTCCGATAGTTTTATAGTATTTTTTATTGTTTTAAATATGCAAAAGAACAATTGTATGAATTAAGGTAGGTACCGAGAATTTAAGCGCTGTGACTAACATATGTGGAAGGTAGAAAATATTTGAACGGTAACAACCGTTGTTCGTGGCGTAGCCCTTGCGCCGGACATCAGAACACCTCATCCGTATGAATGATTGATTTATCTCCTGTGTAACTAATATAATGAAAGATACTACCTACGGGTATTTAACCTAACATTATTGATGTATCCATTTGTCAAGTTCTATTGAAGTTTTAGTTGTGTATACATGCTTAGGTAACTGTGTAAATATCATGTAGTAAAGAGAAAATAGATAAAAGGTCCTAAAGATATTTATAAAAGTGATAAAGAGTTCAAGTATAACAGTTTTATGAATTTTTTATATTTTTTATAGTTTTATATTTCTATTTTTAGTCCCTCCAAAAATTACACTGTATTAGCTAGAAAAATAGAAAAACTTTATCTTTGGCCAAAACTCCTCCTTACTACCTCGTTTTAAAGAAAATGGTATATTAACTTACATAGTTAGTATATATATATATACCATTTTCCTAATGGTATATATATATACTATGGTATATTCCTATGTAAGTTAATATACCATTTTCTTTAAAACGAGGTAGTAAGGAGGAGTTTTGGCCAAAGATAAAGTTTATATATATATATATATATATATATATATATATATATATATATATATATATCGTATGGGGGACAAAGGCAGCTATCCATAAATGAATAAATTAAAAATTACAATTATTAAAAAGTACGTAAGAACAAAGTTCTTGAGTCATATATTATGACTTACATAGTTAGCAATTTACAGAAATGGTTATATACACTTATAAAATGTCATTATATTAGTAAAACCCCATTTATCTAAAGTGGCGAAGTGTGAATCTGCAAGTACAAAACTTACCTTAGTGATTGCCACGGAAGACATACGACAATACTGTTGTAGAATTTGGCAAATTGAACACCTTAAGTAACGCTGAGAAACCATTGATACAACGATAGTCATTGTATCATTGATCTGATAATGAAACAAAGTCAAGACATTGCTTTCCAAGTTCCCGTAGTTCATACATGCAGCTATGTAACATGAGCCAACTTATGTAAGTGACAGCTGCACACATGACATGTGACGTTGGCCATCAGTTTGATCGTTATGATCAGAAACCGAGGATCAGTGAAGGGCTGTGAAATACTGAGTGTGTGATAACTATCAGCAAAAAACGGTGAAAGTGTTTGAAACTGGTAAATCACATAGTATCACCAATCGGCAAGCGATGGCAAGATCGTATCTGGAAATTGTCGACCAATAAGCTTAGTGCAGGCAGATCCACAAGTTTTCAAAATCCTTGTTTTCAAGTTGGATTATGCCCTGCTATTGGACATCATTTCTTTATTGTGTTTAATTTATTATTGTGTTATTTATTATTTATTGTGTTTAATAATTACGTCTGAAACTAGGGTTAGAGAAATATTAACCGTTATATCCCTTTGCCAATAAAATTAATTTCGTCCAAAAAGAATAACATGTTTATAGTTCATTAAAAATAATATTTTATCAAAAAAGGTTAATTAAACTTGTATTACCGGTTACAATTTCTACTCACTGAGGATGCATATTATGATAAAGTTAACTTGTTCCGTGGAGGTGACAGTTTTATAATTATATTATGCTTGTGTGTAATTCTTAACTATAGACATGCTATTGTGAAATTATAACTCGCAAAAGCGTAGTAGTGAGTGATTTATGAACCATTATATTTTACTTTATTAAACACATAGTTACACAGTTCACTGAACTCGATACCTGCAATAAAGACATAATAAAGTAGATTGAGCCATACTTTCCAGTTGAGAGCACTTACGACAAAACATGGTAAAACTGCCTCATAACTATGGCAGCTCCTCTTCATTCACTTACTGTTAATAATAATAATATTCCTTTATTGCATAAAAACAATTTACAACAATTGCATTGCAAGCGTCAGTAATGGTACAAAAAATACATCAGTTATTTGATGATTTGTCAACTAAAATTATTATTTAATGAAAGGCAATAATCAGAACCAGGGATTTTTCTCGTTGCTCTTAATTTTCAAAATTTTCATCCCAGCGGCCCATCATGAACTCATCAACAGAATAAAATGCCTTTGATACCAGGAGGTGTTTTAGACGAGCTTTGAATTTTTTTGGATCATCGAGTTGTTTGATAACTTCAGGGAGCCTATTGATTATTCTGACACCAACTTGTGACGGCAAGTGTTCAAAAGCAATTGTTCTGTGTTGGTCGATTCTAAAGTTGTCCCTGCCTCTAGTCTCGTACTGATGGACATCCCTACCCTGCAGCAACTCACATTTGAGTCTACAGTACAGGGCGACATCGAGAATATAGAGGCAGGGTAAAGTCAGCAATCCAAGCTCCCTAAAGGAATCTTTACACGACTCTCTGGGGTTCAATTTTGAAAGAATTCTGACAGCTTTCTTTTGAGTTCTAAATGCTCTTTAAGAATACCTAGCATAGTTTTTTCTATAGTGTTTTTATTTTTATAGAAAAAGATTAACTCGGAAACCTCTCTTAATTTTTAACGTAGGAAAACTTTGTACACTTCATATTTTAGATAAGATTATATTATTTACATTAATTTATCTTAAGAATGTGTAATGGACCCATCTCATCTTGTAAAATCTGAATGTTATATTTAGTTATGTGTTTTCTACAGGCTTTGTTTTACCAATAAGACAGCCAAATGCTCCACATTATTAAATTATTATAAGTGTGTTCCTACATATCAGTTAATATTGCTTTTTGTGTTGATAAAATTATGTTCTCTTGAAGATGGTCCCAAACCATAATCGTTTATCACATTACGGCTAATTTATCCAAGATTTACTAGGATACTTACTTGCTAGTCAGTATCACTGAGGAATTTGCTCTAGTAACATGAGTAAAACTTTGCTATAGTACACGTCTCAAACCATAACCTCACATTACGGCTACATTTTCCAAGATTCGCTGGGATTTTGATTTTTAAGTTTGCTTATTTGCAATTCAGTATCATTACGAACCACTGACAACGACAAGTATCACTCTGCTATAATACACGTGCCGAACAAAGAAAACGATAAACCAGCAATGTGTGGCGGATTGTGTAGCAGAGGAAGAGAGAGGTTTAATGCCTGACAGCCGTGAACTTGAGCCAGGGGCATAGATCACATCTCCGGTGTAACAGACTATCATTACAGGAGGTACTGTTGTGAGCTGGAAAGTAAGAGTGTTGTGCTGACTAGGCTGAGCCTCCGACCTTGCAAGGCCGCTGAGTCACGATCAACAGGAGTCGTTCGTTGACTCCAAGGAACAAGGCGAAGGTGAAGGTTACGCTGCGATTTACGCAGTCATTCGGAGATGGCTTCTGCTGGCGATAGATAAAGTGGTCTTTAAAAAGGTTTGCTATTAAATTTGTATTAAATTCGTTTAAAACTATCACTTTAGACTTCCTGTTCGTTGTTTTTACTAATAGCTCTTTTCTGATACGGGAGAGTCATAATATACGAGACTTTCAGGATAACTTCATATAGAATTTCAGAGAATTCTGTTTTCTCAGGAGAAGAAAGCACAAAATATTTTATCTCTACACTCTACGCTACTATCAGGCTCTGTACAAGCCTCTCCATTCAAAGTAGGCAAGAAGTTGCACACCCTTATGTCTAGACTATCAGCAGCCCTAACACTTAGAGAGCTACACCAACTCCAAAAGTCATCTCCCGCGATAGAAGAGACCTATCGATCTACCCCTGCACCCCAATATCTCGACATTGTGGCTAGTGATGTGCAGCTCCTGGACATCCATAAGGTTGCCCAGATTTGAGTGATAGGTTTTTGCTGCACCTAGTATAAACCAGCTAGAATTGAATCCTCTTGGAATGTGAAAAACACGTTAACTGAAATGATGGTTACATGAAACAACTAACCGGGCATATATTTGATTAAAACTACTACAAAATAAAAGAAACGGCAATAAATAATATAAAGACAATTTCAAATTATAAAATTAAATCTAACTTTTCTGTAGAATTTACGTTAAATATTATTTCTAAACTTCTAGACTCGTCTCGTCAAAAGCTTGTCTTGGTCCATATTTTGCATGAAAATTCTATCGTTCCCAAGTTCATAAGACAGTGTGATTTACTTTCAGATGTAGTGTTTTAGACCCCTGGTAAACATTTAATGTACGTAGATGTTCCTTATAAGATCTTCTCGGTAAAACCCTACATGGCATAAACGTGTAAAAAGAAATGTTTCTTGTTTCCTATTAAAATTTGGTAAACAATATATTTGTACGCAGTCTTCAGTTTGGATTGTACAAAGTTCTCTCCATATGTGATCTTTTCGGTTAGTGCTAGTTACCAATACATGTTAACAAGAAATATTTAACAATATACCAACTCGCAGAAGAGATCAAACAGGTTTTTGTACAAAGACTTTTTTTTATTTTACTATTTCCTTAATTAATTGAAACCATTTTAAATATACCTAACAATAAAAAAAACTCTAATTTCGTTATTTTATACCAAATAATTTTCAAAACAAGCATGTACATATATTTACTAATAATTAAAATTATTGGTACTAACGGATCTATCACGAAAATAAAATATTATATGGTATACATTATTTAAAATAAATAGTGTAATAATCTGGGTTTCAATGAATAGAATAACAGATACAAACGTCTTAGGTAATTAGGTAAATTTATAAATAACTTTGGAAATAAATATATATCACATTCTTATTTTAACGCCTCGTAGAAAATGTAATATTATATTCTGTATGCGTTTATGAGTAAAGACGATTTAACACCTACAACTACGTGTATTATATGACACTGTAAAGTCTGTATCTCAGCCTTGGAATAAGTCCATAAAAAATGTTTAGCTAATTAATTTTAATAACTTAATTTTATTGACTTTTGTTAATTACTTTAGCATGGTGATTGAAGTATAAGGAAATAGATTCAATGCATATTACGTGTGCATGGAATGCATGGATGTATGGGGATATACGTATTATCTTTAAATTGAAAATAAATAAACCAAAATCGCAAATATCTCTTATGAAATTGATGTATTTATTATCTGATATATAATTACAAACAATTATTTTCAATTAAATATGTGACGTAAACGTAAATAGTTTTATTTTAATAACATTGCCTTCGTAAGTTAAAAATTATAATAGCTTTCAAAATTGAAAATAGCCTGTGTTATTAGCGCTAAGAACTACTGCAACCCATGGGTATTTTATTGTCGAATTAATAATTTCCGTGTAATAAAACTTTATCAGATGCTGCGCTATCGAAATTTACAAAACTACATTTCTGCTATAACTTCAGTGAAACCAAAATAAAATTTAATCGAAATTAATTCAAAACAGATTTTAATAATTAAAATAAAACATAATATTTTTTAACCATATGAAAACTAATAATTTATCTGATATCATTGTTAGATGCTATATTAACAACAAGCACACATAATAAAGAATCGATTTTAATAAATAGTTTCTTAGACATATATCTCAAGGATGAAGTTCAACATACCTCTCAGTAATTAGATATTGGTCGAGGAGGCATATACTGTACGTGATACTTTAGATTAGCACTCAAAAAATAATTTTGTTTAAATATATAAACCTACTGTATTCATAAAGCTTTACTTATTGGAAAACAAATTTTAAAACATGATTTAAAATAGAAATTATTGTTCATAGTAAATATTATAAAATCATTTAATTATTAAAAATATGTAATTAATCGTTTAAAAAACTCGAAACTGAAAAAATGTAAGCTTACTGTAGTAATTATTTAAATTAGTTTGACCGATTTGAGTTACGGTTATCTTAAATCAAAGCTATTCTTATACATGTTTAGTTTATGTGACTTATATTGCTGTTCTTAGAAAAAAAAAAAAAAAAAAAAAAAAAAAAAAAAAACATAGTTCTGAGAATCCATCATTGTAACAGGTTCAATTATCGATTACGTAACGGTAAACACAGCCACTGATAAGAGCCTGGAGGGACGTCCAGTTGCAACGCACCAGTTACATGAAAGTATGGAGTCTCCCCTCCCCAGCGCGCTTCCTTCCGCACGCCTCAACTCTACCCTTGGTCTATATAAGGTGAAGGACACCACACGTCCGTACAGTGTTAGCGCCGTCACCCGCCATGGATGCGACAAAACTGCTTGTGAGTGTTATCAACATGTGATTGTGGTTTTATCTGTTTATTACAGTTCGAACAATATAAATTTATCAGTTGTGTAATAAATTAAATTTATTCCGATCACGTAACTTGTTTCAAGTGTGTTTTGGATTTTCATATTCAAAAAGTGCTGATAGAAATTTTTGAAAATAATGTGATGGTTAATATTTATATTAAAAATGTCTTCTAAAACTTTTTCACTGTAATTTTGGGCATCATGATATTTTAAATAATGATGTACTAATGAGAAATCGATATTGATTTTTATCTATAGGTCTTATCTATATTTAAATGTAAACTTACAATAAAACAGCATTATTAAAATTAATATTCAAATGATTCGAATTATTCAAATTACTAAATCTTAAAAATTTAGTTTAAAATTAAATATTGGAAATTTGAACATTTCATTCACAAAGTTACAACATTTACTGTACATTAACAAATTCTATATTTGCATTTGATAAAATAATTATATAAATTATTAGATAGTAGATTAGTAGCAGATAGATTAGTGGTAGATTATTATTATTATTATTAGATTAGATAGATATTATTAGTAGTAGATAGTAATTATTTTTATAGCGTTATCTTTACGGTTAATCTCGTTCACAGATTGTGATGTTGGCGCTCCTGGGCCTTCTATCTGCTGCCCCTGCCCCTGACGGGGGCCATCACAAAAAGTAAGTATATAAGTATGTAAGAAAACAAAGAATCTGTAATATTATGTGTTAATTTGTGGATCAACCCATTTCAGTATTAGAAACACAAAATTAACTTTTTTCTTCATCTTCAGTGAAACCAAAATAAACTTTAATCGAAATCAATTCAAAACTGTTTTTTAAACCGTAAAAAATTCAACAGGTTTCAAAAAGTAAAAATAATACTTTTTTAACCATGTGAATTCAAATGATGTGTCTGTTATCATTGTTAGATTAGAGCTATTAACAAACACACATAACAAAAAAATGAGTTTGCTTAATATTTTCTTAGAAATAAATCTCAAGAAGGAAGTTTTTTAATATATTCTCAGTAATTAGATAAAGATCAAGAAAGCATATATGAGATTCCTTTAGATTAGCACTCTAAAAGTAGTTTTGTTTAAAGAAATAAACATACTGTATTCATAAAGCTTGATTAATCGGAAAAATCGTATAAAACATGATTTAAAATACAAATCATAGTTCATTGTAAATATTGTAATATAATTTCAATATTAAAAATATGTAATTAATAGTTTAAAATCCCCAAAACTGTAAAATGTACAGTAGTAATTGTTTACATTAGTGAAGAGGTTAATTTTATTTAGGGTTGTCTTAAATCAGAGCTATTCTTAAATTTAGTTTATGTGACTTCTATTGCTGTTCTTGCAATAGAACATTGATATATGTATATCTCTTTTGTACAGTTGTTTCGCTACATATATATGAAAAATCAAGTTTATAAAATAGGTTAGAATGATTAAAGAAACAAAATTAATGTATTATATCTCAAAAGTTTGAAATATTTACGTGGATAACTGTTTATAGCTAGACATGTTCCAATATTAAATATTTACTGTGTAATCCAGTATATATTTTCATTTTTGTTTTATTTTAACCAAAATAAACACAAATATGTGACTCACTTCCTGTGGTGTACTTGTATTTAGTACTAATTATACTCATAAACATTCCATTTTTAAGTCAAATTGATAGCATAAGGTAATTTTGCCCTTGAGATGGCACACTGTCCTTGTGAAAAATTCAAATTCTCACAATTTGATAAACAAACAATTATTATAAATTAGGCTTCAACGGCCGGAAGTGTAAATCAGTTAAGATTTCAAATTTAACATAATTCCCTGTTTGCATGTTTAGGTAAATATGTTTAAATAACTAGGCTTCAGAAAACGCGGCCTTAATTCCACTATCACAGCTGTATAATTTCATCCTCAAATTATTAATTAGTGTACTCGTTCTTAAGCTAACGTGGCTATTGTCACGACTTACAGTTAAGTTTTCCGGTTCATGTACCCCGGTACATGTATCGGTTTAACATATAATGACCGAAGATGGCGTCTAAGAATTGAATTCCGTCATTAGTGTTTCCAAGCGTTCTGAACAGGAAACTGAGATGTTGTGATTAGTTCGTATTTCAACACTAAAAGGCATAATTGAAAACTGACTATTCTAACATATCACACAATTTTTCGTTTATGCACACACAGTACCTTCAGATTTAATGTAAAATTATAGAACAAGGCTAAAATAATTATTACACATCAAATTTGGACTGATTAATAATATCAATTTAGTTTTCGATGAAGAATATTGTTAAAGGAATACTGTAGTTCATAATGTATTACAGCGAGGAATTTAGAAAGCAAAAATAACATAAGTATTATGTAACAATAACAGTGTTCTAAGTATGATAACTGTGTCTGTTTAGAAGAATTTCGTATTCTTTGACATATCCTCAGGTAACGAAAAGAAAGAAACACGACTAGCTCCAACACAATTTCTAAAGATATCTGAAAAGTTGTATGTCTGTTATATTTTACCTTAACTTTCTTGTTTGCCGAGCTTTAGCGAAGCCTATCGCTGTAAAAATTGTATTTCCATTTTTTCTACCCGTCTGTCCGTCCATTCGATATCTCGAAAACGAACTTCGCTATAGACTTGAAATTCTTCATGAAGCTACATTTGTGTATACTCCATATGGAGTCCAATGATGGTGCATGTCACTCCACAGGATTTGCCTGAGGGTTAGTGCATATTTTTACATTGGTATTAGAGTACCCGTGATAACAACTAGGAAATCGCTAAATAAATAAATTTCTAAATTAAACGAGTACAATCATATTACATTGTAACATGTGACATATTAACATATATAGCGTAATGGAATTTAGTTACATACTTGAAATTTTGTATACAACCTCAGCGAAGCCGTGTAGTGCTTGAATTTTACTATAAAGCATTATTATATAAAATAAAATATACAATCTTGACTACTACCCGCACAAGAACATTTTCAAAATCTGAGTAGGGTTGGAAATCGTACCGGTGACTAACACAATCGTGTCTGTTATTCAGCTATTTACGTCTTTGATTAATATGTTGAGAACCATTCTTAAAATTTAATTTTGTTTGAACGTTAGAACGGGTTTCGTGTGGTTTCTTCTCCGACGAGAAATGCACATTTACAAAATTGTCTGTTGATCTAGATTAGGAGAGAACATGTACTTTCATCCTATTACAGTGTAAAGCAATACGAAATGACGTAGCCTATAAACTGTTCTTTTGTTTGTACCCAACTGAACAGTAATGTGTGTTTCTAGAACGTGGCACGTACTTGAAAGCTTTAGTTTAGTTATAATTTCTTCTTTATAAACATAACTACATTTGTTTTAATATTTTTATTCCTTCAAAGTTCTTGATGATGATTTCATTAATTTAAAGGACGAAGTATAACTGTAAAGCACAAGGTTTTACGTCTTTACGAGTTTGAATGTTTCCAGGAATTACTTCAATCAACCTTTAAACTAGCCACCTCCACAAAAAGTACTGTAGTGTACTTGTAGTTCGTGTACACATGCCAATCGATAGTAGAATTAATGACCACCAAGCATAGCAGGCTTCTAAGATATGTCGGTTGAGAACGATTAGTCATTTAGAGAAGGTAGCATGGCGTTGCCTCTGAGATAATAATTATAATCGGTTACGGACAGAGAAGGTATATTCTCGGTATGAGACTGTTTATAGGCGGCAATGTGTTGCCAATCGCCTATAAATATCACTCTAGATTTTAAAATCCTAAAAATTGCATTTGAAAAGTTGTAATGAATAGTTTAAATCAATACAAACGGTATACAACTCTAGTAACTATTCACCGACTATTTTTGTTTTGATGTTATAGTGTTGGTATTAATTTTTCTAGTTTAAATCGGCTATTTTTATATGAAATTCATATATAATATTTTGAGTATTCTTGGATGTATTCTTTGCAATACTATTTCTAAATATAACGAGAGCTTTTCAAAACTCTATACCCTTTATCTCAGATGTTACCATCAGTCTACTTTTGATTTGCAAATTTCTGAAATAATAAAATTAGAAACATTGTTAATCACATATTGATGACAATTAGTTTAAAAATTAAGTTTAAAATATTTTAGCGGTCTATCTAAACAGGCAATTCCTGTATTATGCGCGTGTTTACTTCTTCCGCCTACCAAATTTACAAAATTTGTATACCTGTTACTAGAACTAAGAGGAATAATTATTTTTCTATACAGGTATGTAGGCTAATCCAACTAAACCCCTTTTGGTTTTAATGCATTATCAGCTTATGGATCATATTCTCCAAAAGGAAACATTTCCGTATTTCATATTTTTAATTAATTTTTGGAGTTCATACAAAAATAATAGTAAATATACGTTACTCCGGAAGTTTTGACGAAGCTATTGTTACGAAATCTTATGTTATTGGCAATGAGCAAAAAAATATAAAGGACACTGGCTCTATCATCGTTTGAACAAACTTTATTTTTAGACCCAGAGAAAATTAATTTAGCTTGATTTTGTTTGATTGTAATTTATTTTGTTTTTATTCAGTTTCTGGGGCAGACACTGATATTATGTGCACTTGCCTTTTCTGATTCTGAAGCGTCCACGCAATCTCCCTTCTATATTTACGTTAAGGCTAAACATTTTACAAAACTTATCCAATGGATGGCAGCACCTAGGTGGCCAAATTTATTTTTCAGTTTTTCCTTTAATTTTTAACCGATTGTAATTTAAAAACCCGAATGTAAGCTAGACATTCATGGAATTGGATGTATAGAAGCAGAAAATTTAAATTTTATTTATACTAACAAAATAATTATGTGTAATTTCTATTTAAAATTTGAAAATGAAAATTTGCTGGTAGCCATTTTGTGGACAATTATTTTTTATGAATTTTAAAATATTTACTTTAAAAAACTGTTGAATAGTTTGACCAGAATCCTTTATTTTGTTATTTACGTTATTTATCTCTTACCAATATTATTGGAGAAATAGGCAGATCACAGGTCTCTTCTGAATCAAGAAAGTCGAGTGACCGCAGTTAAAGCGCCAGGCTGACCAGTCCGTTATCTTTGTCTAGTGATAAGAGGTTTAACTCAGATAATAATACTGATAAAGCTTTAAAACTGTCAGTTATCAGTTACACGTTAGTTTTCTAAAATAGATTATGAAATTGGTTCAGGTATAAAACATCGTATATTAAAAGTTTGTTTCATCGGCATTTACGTAATAAAACAAAGAGAAACACAAACATTCCATGTGTTGGTAGCCACCTTATGTTTAGATCAAATGAAAGATTGTTTCAGATGGTGTGTTAATTATTAAATGCTGAATAGTTTTAAAGGTTAATGACCTTTATACAATTCTTGCTTGAGAGAATTGATTAAATATTTATTTTAGTTTAGCGGAATTTCTAATTAGAATGTCAGGTCAGATTCCATTATAGGCCCCCAACGCTTGAACTTTTTTCAATGAACTTAGAACGTTATAAAACGATGTAGTTGAGTAACTGAACTAACATTCCATCAATCAACAAGCATTTCCAGGTATTGCAATCGGTATTGTTGTCGCTGTTATCTTATCTTTCTCGAGAATCCCGATTACGGCAGGCCGCGCGGCATCACATGATTATTTAAGTTTTTTTGCACGGTACATAATTAATTATTGCCTTTCCATTACAATTCTATTTATATTTCTGATCAGCCCCTCTAGAATTTGGTATTTTACTGATAGGTACTATACCGAAGGTGCTTCCGAAGCTCGCGCTGATGGCCGGAGGCACTCGCATTTTGAGTGGCGGAGTGTGATCAAGAATATAAACAAGTTTTGTGTATTTTTTCAATAAAGAGTTAAGTCTTTGTTTAGTAGTGTTTGTTTTTGTTGAATTTTTTGTGTTTGGAGAAATGTAGGGGTGTGGTAATACATAAGTACCCTTTTTTTCTTAGTTAGTAACCAATTGTAATTCATTATAGTCATCCGTAAATGAAAAATTAACGTTGGGGGCATAATGTTAGTTCTGTTATTCAACTACATCGTTTTATAACGTTCTACGTTCATTGAAAAAGTTCAAGCGTTGGAGGCATATAACGGAATCTGACTGAATGTCATAATGATGTATGGTAAAACGTGGATTTAAAATCAAACAAAACGTTGCTATTGTGTATATTATACCCGTAAACGCTGAGGCTATTCGAAAACAGAAATGTTTTATATAGACTATTATATTTATAGGAAGACAGTCTTATTTTTATCTCATGATTCTAACTCTGTGGTATTGATGTGTAATTATTTTGGTACTGTGTTAAGTCAAAGTCTTTAAATTATAGCTAGGTTGGTTAATTCGTAGACATATAAAATATACGCTTGGCTTCTTCCTAATTTTTTAGTCTTGAATTGTTATAAGACTAATAAAATATATGGACGCTATTAGTAGTTTTAACATAAATCACCATTAATTTGTTCTGTTCCAGGTTCATAATCCACGTTCCATTCAAAATTCACACGATCCATCATCACCACGTCAAGAAAATCCCGATATTCCACCACTACGAGCACTATGACCACCACCACCACCACCATCACGTCCACGATCACCACGAGGAGCTGCACCACGACTACCACGAGGACTACCATGACGACCACTATTGATCACGATTACCTAGTCACAACGGTAAGTGTTTAATACTGCTCAGACTTGAGATATAAGAACATTAGTTCAAATTTGAAGTTTGACGATGAAAGGATTTTGATGAAAACTGAATATTTCCGAACACGTTTGCCATCGTTCAGTGGTACTATACAATCGCTGAACAATTGTATTGTATCACTGAACGATGGCAAACGTTCCGGTTTCCTTGGATGTATAGTTTTACCGTGGTGATGATGGAAATTTCGGACATCGCGTAACAAGATATCTGTCTAAATACCACAAGCCACGGGCACAAAAATACCCCAACACCATCTAAGCGTCCAGTTTTCGAAAGAAATCACTGTGCGCTTTAGTCGAAAATCACACGCTTTCACACTTATAACACAATCATCTGAACATTGTTATAAGTTAACATTTACAATGTTTAGTAAACTAAAAAAAATGCTTATAAAGATGTCCGAACAATCTGAAATAATCGTGTTATTTCATCACAGATCATACCCCAACATAACATAAATGTTCTCGCAAGCATATCTACCAAAGGACGTACCCTGAAAAGATAAAAAGAAACTAAAACAAAAATAATGGCTCATAAAAATTTACTACATAAAACCTGTATACTGAGACAGTTAGTTCGTAAGATTGCGAACACAAAGCCACTGATAACCCAGAAAGGTAATTATACCATATTTCATATGTTAATAGTTTAGAATATTAATATGATAAATTATAATTTTTTTTTTTTTAGTATATGACGATGGCTTTACTCTTTCACAAATAATACTCATTCTTTCTTAACGTACATATTATATATATATATATATATATATATATATATATATATATATATATGACAAGAAATTATTTTTAAACCGTAAAAACTCATATTACGTTTTAAAATGTTCTACACTAATTTGTCTTTGCTGGTCTGTATGGCAATTAATCTCAATCTCTTTAAATGTAAAATTCATTATTACAAAGAAAGTTTTATATTCGGAGCCAAATTTTACGTGCTTTAGAAAGTAATTTATGTTTACTGGGCTGCGAGTTTTTTGTACGAGTGTTTTATATCTCTCACTACTGATGAAGAGGGACACCAATACGGTTTTAGTATGCCACCTACATAGACTACTGTAGAAATATGAGAAGTAGATCAGTTCCTGTAACAGAGACCTGCGCGGTAAAAGTGTCGCGAGATCGTTCGATCACGACCGTCTCCCCTAGATCGTGATACAGACTAGTACGTACACAGGTTCTCTACTGTTTTACAGAAGTCTACCAGTCTTCATAGTTAATTCATGAAACTAATGTTGCTTCTTCTACTAACGATTGCTTTTGTTAACAAAACCGTCAATATTAAAAATATACATTGTGAAAGACCAACCGGACTTCAAGGCTTTCTCTTCATTATAGTCCAACAAAACTGACAAAGTACGTTTCAATAATGGGTATCTAACCTCTTCTTCAAGAGCTAAAAATTAAAAATTAAACGAAAGATGTATGTTTGACAAACTAACAAAAACATGGTGATTAACACGCCAAAGTCATACTTGATAGTAGAAATGTTTAACGCTAACTTATTTAGTTTTGAACACCTGAAGAAGTGTGAAGATACCAGTTTTAGAAATGTAGTGGTCAAATTATAACTATAGCATATGTCCGGAAATATTATTTTTAACAAAGAATATGCCCAACATTGAAAGTTATAAACTACAGTCATCTTTTTATCCATATCGATTGACAAATACGTTCATAAGTAATATAAGTTCATACGTTTTCCAGAAATCTCCAAACAAATCTTAAATACCATGTTGTGATTTGGTATGATGTTAGAAACTCTGAATTCGCAAACTCTATTCAAAAATACACAATGTAGGGGTACGCCATACCACGTGTCGCGTAACAGGCTTCACTGATGTTGTATGGAGAATCCCAACATTCTAGCCCGTACCACAATGTGTGAAACGTGTTACTATATCTCATGTTGTTTGACTACAATCATTTTGTTTACAAAATTATCTATTCTAAGATTTTCTCGTTACCATCACGATTACCAATATAAAAGTGTTCGCTCATAACGCTCATCGGAAGTCCTTGGAGTCCAACGGAAGTCTGGAGTCCAACGGAAGTCTTTGGAGTCCAACGGAAGTCCTTGGAGTCCAACGGAAGTCACATACGCCACCATGGAACTCGATGATTCCGTTTTAGAAATGAAACCATGCAAAATGTCAAGTCGTTGGATCAGTTCGTTCTCTAGATACCGTGCGGAAGACAGACAGACAGAAATGAAATTTCCAGCATCTCGAGCGAGAGCCTTCGCTTAATTTTGTCCAACATTCGACTAAATACTTTCTATGGCTCAATCTTCAAACAAAGTGACAACAGTATTCCCTTTTATTATAGATTTGGATCAAATATGCCCTAGATGATGAGCAATGAGTTTAATATTTTGAGAAAGTTATAAAAATATAAATTTTTCAAAAAGTCAAACATTCCTCTTTTTAATTAAGATCAGGCACGTTGGCACGCTATAAAACTGAGTTTTTATCAAATTCCCGCATACCCACGCCTGTGGTCCCCATTTCATAAATACCAATACACATCTTATAACAGCAAAATTATCTGGAACGGCATTTAAATTTATTCTTAACTGATTAATCATAAATACCTAACCCGTGTATAGTTTACTCAGTGATTACATTTAACATTAAAAGGTGATTGGCATTGTTTTCCCACAAACGGTAATTTTCCCACTTAATTTCTAGTTAACACCTATATTCTGTGGAATAACAAGTAGCATCATATCTAGGAACTGAAAATACATGACATCAGTAAGGTAATGAATTACGTAAAAAATCCAGGGGCAAAAGTTGCGTAAAAATGAGTAATTTACGTAACTGTACTGTTGTTGAAGTCCATCGTTGAGAGGCCACGCGATTCGTTGTATTCTGCTGAATGGAAAGCAGGTCCCCGGCAGTGGACAGGCGCGTGCTCTAGTGGGGAGGGGCGGAGTAGCTAACAATATGTGATTATTGCAGGGAGCGCGCGGAGGGATGAACTGGTGAATCACGCAGGCAGTAATTGTCGAGGACGCTGGATGCTACAGGAAGTGTTATTACTGTGACGACTGGTTCGGAACCCTGCTACGCTGCAGCCTCATGCCGTACGCGCAAGTTTCTCCTAATTACACGAACCTTTGTCCGGCGAAGAACAAGGAATTCGCGTGATCTGATACGTCTGTTCGTACCGGAAGTTGTGACAACAACAAGGAATCTGCGGTACTTGGGCACCACTTTGTGGAGAAACGGCGTCGGAAACAAATTCCAGAAGTTGGTCACAGTTCTAGATCCAAATCTAACAGTTGTTGCCATGGATGTTTATCTTATAATCTCATTATGTTTTTGAACAAAATTAAACTAAAACTTGTGACGTACCAATATTTAAAAACATTACACGCATACATTGTGAAATACACCTTTACATACATAAAACATCTAAGTACATGAAATCGAAGGACACCTATCTAAAAAAAGTCTCAATTAACCCATAGTATGACCTAATTCGAACTTTTCTTTTAAATGTATTCTTTCGAAATAATTTAGGTACACACTTCTTGGTCAAAATGATTAGAAATAATACATTGTTTATGTTTAATTATAAGAGTTAAATGTTGTTGGCATTAATTCAGAAAAATGTTTTCCGTTATTTAAAAAAAAAATTATTCAAATTTGGGTAGCTCTATTCTTTGCCTTCAAGCAATGAAAGCCGGTCTTATGTGTGTAAATATACTTTTTTGAATATTGGACAATATGGGTCATTGTCACAAATCTTTCTCTTCACTTCCTGGAGAATCTGCTCTTCCATGTGCTATGATAATTATTATAATCTCGTATTCTGTACTCTTGACTCCACAAGTCCGCAGAGTATTTATTAGCCAATCCATCATACTGTACCAGGAAATTTGTTCTTTAAATTTCAAGGAATCTAATCTCATTTTCAATCTCAATTTCTATGTGATAAATATAAGATAAAATTTATGTCTATCAACTCATGAATGTCACTTCTTGAAACGCCCTGAAGATAAGGCAGTGGCTTTGATTTTAGATAATTCATATTTCCTATAACCATTCAACCAAGATGTGTTTCGATAGTGAAAAGAGTAGGCCTACATGTCAAAAATAGAAACCGCACCGTCTAGTCAATTATCTTGCGGTAGATTCAGCCTTTATTGGGTTATCCGTATAATAAGAAAAGTTTATACACTCACTTTTCAACCATCCATCCATTTGCCCGCTTACCTTGCCAACAAAGTCTACAATATTATGGGCAGAAGATTACTTATGTATTATTAAGGTTTGCAAATGTAATTTTGCAAACTTTATGGATAATGGTTAGTGAAATCCTACCAAGCCTTGAAAATCTCTCCATCTCTTGTTAAAGTACGTTTTTTGAAGTAGATTCCTTTGTCCCTAAATTATGACCCCAATGAAAGCGAGGTCTATAACAACTCACACTTCCCGAAATCTATCGGTATCTAAAGTAACAAAATTTCACCAAAGGTATTTACAAATTTGTATTTTGTGTATTAGAAAATTAATAGACATATAATTACCAACAGTAATAGTTTTGATGCGCTTATCTCTGTCTCTATCAGCTCATTTATTGTTTGTAGTAGGTGGAACTTTTTGCTATCACGCATTAGTTCTGCTTTCCTCAACGAATGATACACAAGAGTGGTGCTCTCCATTATGTACCAATATTCCTAATTTTAAACGAAGAAAACGACGATGAATGTAGCAAAGATCTCGTTTTTTTGTCTTGCATACAGTCACGTTTGACTGCAGTGCAAGTTTATACAAAATAATAAAGCTTACTGTGGGCCTTAACTAATTAAACTATGGGAAATGTCCTATGCTTGTATTGTACTTTAGCTTTTTTAATAAACAACTCTTTGTATAGCTTCTGAATTCATTAGGCCTATTTTATTAATTAAATTTTTGTATGGCAAAACCGATCCGTTCATAATTTTCCCCTCCACATCTGACAAAACTCATTAATTTTTGCAGGCTTGCACTTGTTTATCTAAACAGTTTTATTTATTAGTATTAGTTCAACATCTTTGCCGAAGTATAAAAACTTCCTCTGAGAGACATATCTCCAGTAGCAGATAAATTATTGCGTGTATACGTAAGTGTTTTTTTTTTTTTATCATAAGACTTTTTTGAGATTTGACTATATTGAGTTCAATTCATTGCTAGCCTAACTTTAAAAATCTAACATTATTACCTATTACACCCAAATCTTGCATTCAAATGAAATTAGAAACTTGGATTTTTTTACCTTATTTTGTAATTCATCCCAGTCAATATGTACATAAACATAGATACATCTGTATAGATAAAGATTGCACGATAGTAGTAAACGCGCATTCCGTTATTTATCTTTCGTTCATAAAAAAATATGATTTTTGTTTTGTTTTTTCAGGTTATATGTTATGTGCCTAAACAATGTTTTCTCTTCTTGTTTTCATAAAGAATACATGACGTTAAGTTAGTCATTTATGTTATTTTGTTTTTTTAATATTCTCAAAAGAAATGCAAAATAAATATTATAATAGTACAATTTTTTTACGTTTGGTCTCAAAAGATAGTGTAATTGGATGTTATGTGACAAATTGAGACTAAATAAATATGACGAATATATATTGCTGAAAATAAAAATACATAATACACGTATCTTTGTTCCTGTAGAATATTTTTAGAGACCTTATAAGAAATATACGAATTCAAAACAATTTATTTACATATTCAACCGTTAATAAAATAAGAATAAAGTATGTTTCAAAGCTTTACAGAGCGTATTTTGAATGTTCTATAAATGTTTCAAATAAAGTAATAAAACTAATAAACAATACGATTTGATGACATAAACAGACAGGCACTATTTACCAACAACTATACTGAAATATAGCACGGCATTTAATCTCACTTATCACAACACAAACACGAAAACAAAACACCGGTTACAGATAGTCTTATAGATAACGGCTGTGCAGAATGCCGGAAGCAAGCTGTCTATAAGTCAGCTGTTAGAACTCTTGAACCCAGACGTAGATTGCCAGACAGTAAACGAGTTCTTCTGCTGCTATTTGAAGTAAACAGTGTCCTCTGTAATGAAGGAGGTTAGGTTATGTTTGTATAATACAAGCAATATTCTTTAATTAAACAGCTGTTTTCAACAATGAGCGTTATTAACCATCTGCTTTAAAACTACAACGCAGTAATCAAATCAGGTAACTCAAGACATGAATTTCTATAGGAAGCGAAATGGTAAAATGTTTAATATGTCACAATTTTTCCTACAATTGTTAGTGATCTTTAATTCTTACAGAATAATTTTAAAACCTACTTTATTAATTGTGTAGAGTTTGAAAATGTTCGGTGCATAAATGAGGAAGTACTATCAAATCAAACGTTTAACCCTCTTCGTGGGATACCCGGTATATGAAAGGAAACGGTGTTTACAGTGAATAATTATCTGTTTACGCAGGTTCAATATTCCAAATAAAAATATTACTGAGACTAGTTTTATCTGAATAAATTATTCTACCATATATTTACATACATTTTTAATTAAAATTGTATGAATTATTTTACAAAGAATATTCTTTACAACAATACAAATCGAATCTGCTTATGAATGATACTTCCCGAACAACAACTTGGCGAACTTGGGACTTGGCATGATTGCCGCCTTGATGGCTGCTTTTTGTAAAATATTTACAAACTTTAAATAACTGTTACAGTATATTTAAGATTGCACACATTAGAAAACTTTATTTTAAATTAATACCTACATATTGGTATGCAATTTATAAGTTTAACATAGTTTTAATACATTAAATTTTATTTGCAAGAAAAGTGGCGTTAGGTCGGAATTATCCGACTTTTTCCACTAGTAATTAACTGTTTTAGGTAAGAAAATCTTGAGTTTGCCACTCGGAGGGCTAAAGATTTTGAAGGCCGACACTTTATTATTAACGATACATTTGTTTCTTTTAGCAGAAAATAACATCCCAATTAGACATAACGATGCAAAATCCAATGCCGTAACAAACTGTTTCTGGGTTATGATTTTTTTTATTCAAAGCACTAAACGAAACGAAAGAGACCATATTTGTAGAGGAACGTTTTTGTGTATTTCTTCATATTGAACAAAATCCAAAAATATTTCTTCACAATCTTTAAAACACCCTGAATGAATGAAGTAATGAAAAAACACTCAAAAAGTGTAGTTTCCCGACGTGATTTCCCGGAATCGCTAATATCTTACTTACCGTTCCCCTACTCCTGGAGGTTAAGAAGCAACTGATGGATTACGAATATTCAGTAATAAATTGACTCCATCTGTTCACCCCGCAGTTAAATAACAGAGTTAACCACCAGTTGCGGCAAAGATAATTAACCGTTACGGACACACTGGAGGGCACGAGCCCACTTCCTAGCGTCAGATGCAGATGCATGCAACGTTCTTAGTGATTACTGCCGCGTTGCATAATACGTGGCGTAATGTCATAACCTCAGTTTAACTGCAATTGCTTAGGTTCTTCACCCGTACACCGTTTATTATCTTGATGTTGTATAGTGGAGGTTTTGAAGCATAAGCATATCTTCAATGTTGAACTTGAACCACCAGATTCAATCCTTAAGAAGAATCCATGGCTGTTGCTACATCTTGGGGCATGCCTTTTTTATGTAAAATATTAGCATCGGAAAGGTCAGACTGGTGAGGTCAGAGAGCCAGTGGACTATAAATGGACGGTGACAGTATTACCAACCTTGCTAATTTTTTCAAACTTCAATACTTAATAATTTGATTTTTCATAACTTTTTAAAACTTGAATTGCCCTTTTCTAAGGAGAACCGTCGCGTCGTGTAGTTTAATACGTTGGGCTGGGCCTGAGTCAGATATAGCGCAGGTTCAAATCCTGTCTATGACCTTTGCACTTTTTTCACTACCATAGATAGACTTTGCACTTATTTCACTACCATAGATAGACTTTGCAATGTATAAACTCTCTTCTTTATTATGTTTGATAAGTTCCTCGCACAGGACAGTAGCCCATGAGGACCGGTAGAAAAAGACTTACAAAGGGATTTTTAATTAATTTTAGGAAAAAAAAACATTATTTGTAAAACATGGAACTTTTAATTCATCTCTCAGTATGAATGATTTGTTTAGTTTTAATGACACAGAATGGATTGAGTTGTGAGTTCAGTGGTTTTACAGCCCTTGTAAATAAATAAATAAAAATGTCTTTATTGGTCCATAGTTCATCAAAGTACAAACTCCATAACAACTCCTGTCAAAGTATACAAAATTCATTATACGTAGATCACACAATAATTCCATTACGAGTAACATTTATCACGTAAATATTCCTGCAACACTTTTCTTAAATTTTAAGAGGCTGCGGTTTTTTATTGCAGTGAGCAGAGCATTATATTCTTTTGGTCCAAAGTGTCTAAATGCCTTTTTCCCTGTCTCTAAACTTGTCCTTGGTAGGTGTAATAGACCATCCTGTCGGGTAGAGCGCTGACTCACCTCATGCCTAAAACCAGTTTTCTTCTAAGATATTCTGGCCTTCCCGTCCGAAGAACCTTATGAATCAGCCTAACGGTTTGAAGATGGGAGCAACCCTCCACTGACATCACACCAGCACTTAATCGGTACTCGCTTATGTGATAAAATTCCTCAAACCGTAAACAAATTTCAATGCCCTATTCTGTAAACGGGTGAGAACCATCACGTTTTCCAGTGATAAACAGAAAGCAAAGATTGGAAGAGCATAGGTTGGTTATTAAAGGGAAAATTGTTGATCTTATAATCTCTAATTTAGAAGAGACTGGGAGAATTGTGCTTAGCTTAGATATAAATTTTAACTTGGTTCTAACATTTTTACATATGGATTTCATGTGGTAAGAAAAGTCGAGTTGGCAATCAAATGTGACGTCAAGAACCTTCAAAGTATTGCATGAAGTCAAAGGCTTGTCGTCTAGGTTGATACAGCCTTCAGCACTGCACTTTCCCGATTGGTCATTCAAAGATGAGCCATTTACTATCAAAACAGAACATTTATCGGAGTTTAGCCGAAGATCATGGTCATCTGACCACCTCTTTACTCTCTCCAAGTCAATTGTTGACTTTAAATGCAGCTTCAGCAGACTCAAAGGTTCGATAATACAACAACAGCTGTGAATCATCAGCATAAGAACTTAGCGAGCAGTATATCAACTGATCCTTCAAATCTGCGGTACATATGAGGAAGAGAATGGGTCCCAGGCAACTGCCTTGAGGAACACTAATAGATCTAGGAATTGCCGATGACAATTTCCCGTTACCCTTTGTGTTCTGCGTTCGTCCAGATAAATACGATGAGAACCATCTAACCGAAGTTTCATCAAATCGATAAAGGCCAGCTTTTCCAGCATCAACTCAAAGTTTACCGAATCAAAGGCCTGTGAGAAATCTAATGCAGTTATCAAACTATCCAAACTACCATCCTTAGCTGAAAGCATGTCATGTACTAGATTGAGGAGTGCCGAGCATGTACTAAAATCCTTCAGAAATCCCGACTGAGACTCCTGTAACAGTCCCTCAAATTCCAAAAATAAAACTAATTGCTCTGAAACAACTTTTTCCAATATTTTGGGCAGAGCTGGGAGAATTGATGTAATATATGGTGGAGTAGTTTGAAATAATTACTTTCTACCCACTATTAGAGACCCACTGCAGTTGCGTAGCGTGCGTAGACAGAGAGCCAACCTTGCAACGCACGGTCCCGCCCCTATTACAACTATCTAGTTACTGCGCACGGCAGATACGGTCGAGAGCGTTTCCCTGTTCCCTCATGCGCATGCGTGATGCATATGTGTACATCGGCGTTGTTATTTTGGACTCAATGACTACAACAATGTTTAATTTGGTAGAGGAACCCTACAATCCTGCCAAGAGTACTTTCTCTAACATGCAAGTTACGCTTGGTCCACGCTTCCGGCTTCTCGGTATGGCAAAGAAATATTTTAGCGTTCTTTAAATGAGTTCATTGAGTATGGAACAATCCCTCTTTTCCCCGAATTTACAATACATCCTGCGCGAGCCGAAGGCGAGTTTTTTGTAAGAGTATTAAAAATAAGACATTTAATATGTTTTAATTAAAAATACAACCTGATGAAATTTAAATGTTATTATCTGAAAAAAAAATCAATATTACAACAAGAACTTACTGATTCCGGTGTAAACTGACCTTGCAGTGGAGACCATATACTTTGATAGAATTGCGCATTATAAAGAAGAGCCATGTTTTCGATCTCCTTTTTACATTCCATCATGTTAAGACATGTTAAGTTGTTTTATTAAGACACTCGAAAATATGCATGCATAGATTTCCCAGTGAGAGCATTCGTTACCTTTTTATACTCGCCGAACTTAAAAAATATAAAACTCATCTAAAACCATTTTATTCTAATTGCAAAGGAAACAATTCTGCTTAGAGATGTAATGGATAAATGCCAATGATTTTTTTGCGTCGCCATTAAAAACTATAAACGAATGTGATTAAAATTCCCATATAATATAATAAATACTTTAAATAGATATGACTCCTCATGGTGCGTTCACCCTTTTTATCTTTTTATATATATATATATATATATATATATATATATATATATAAAACAGCTCTTAAACATATATATATATATGTTTAAGAGCTGTTATTTTTAAATTAGCTCAACCAAACATTGATTGCACCATTATAATGACGATTTGCATAACATGATCACAAGAGACGAGACAGAAAGCACATTTTGCTAATAAATTCAAACGCCCTTGCAATAATTATTACCCAATATAGTAACAAATAATTCACACGTACCCCGTTGGCTTTAGCAGCACTACAATTAAGAAATATCTCATTTTCGCCGAAACAAAGCAATAATTCAGTATTCGTCATAGAAATTAAGAAATTACATTATGAAAATCACTTTCATGCCAATTTTACTTCTTTACTGCCTCACGAACGACGCATTTCATGGGCATGGTAACGACTCAAGGTCATTACCATCAATCTTGACCTCGACTTCTCTCTGAAGTCAATGCCGCTAATTCTTTGCCCGTGCTACCTAATTGGCTCCCCGTAACAACACCTCTATAATTGCTCGTGAAAGTCACCATTTCCCTATTTACATGCGTGTTATACACTGCAGCTGCCCACGTGTCACTTCCTTCCCCCCCCCTCCTACACCCCACTTGGCTGTCAAACGGCTGGAAACTTCGTGCGTCCTTGTTTTATCACCAGTATTACAGCGGTTAGCCGCGCAGCTCATTATTATCTCCACGTTGCAATCATATCATTTAGAAAGCGTGCTTGCAATTGATCCTGATTAAAAAGAGAGGTCCATTATAAATATATCAGTCATTAAACAAGGAAGATTTATTTATTTTTATACGTTTTGTGAAGTTACACCACATCTAATACTTTTTTGGACTGATGTGAATATTGAATAGAAGCTTTAATATGTTTCTATTGCACATACTAATATAAATATATATATTCGCCATTTGATGAAATCACGAATATCTAACAACTATCACCTAGAATGCATTGTCAGTTCGGTACGGATCTTATCAAAAAATTATCATAAGTTCTGTTCTGTGGAACAAATATTAATTTCAGGTTTTAGGATCTGATATTGATGGTTATTGAAACGTGGGTTCCCACGTTTATCCATATCAACCTTTTGTAATTTGCGTACAGTTTGATTCAATTTAGTATTAGTTACAATTGTCAATTACTTTATTGTGATGTGTTCGTTTACCGTTTTTTTTTTTTTTTTTTTTTTTTTTTTTTTTTTTTTTTTTTTTTTTTTTTTTTTGTACTCTTTAAGGTGTTACAGTTGTTATTGTAATTCATATTGGTAATATAGTTGCACTAATATCATGTCACAGTCCAGTAGATTTATAGTTATATAATTTTATTAATCTCTAGTTTTCGTTTTCGTTTGGTATTTGTTGCTGATGAGATGTTTTAATATTGGTGTAGATATTTTAATATTATTATTATTTGTTTTACTGGTATTATTGTTTTGGACAATTTTGAATTTGCTATTAAAATTTTTATTATTTATAGATTGTTATACTGTTAAATTGATACAACTCATTGTTAGGACTGTCACATGATTAGTAACAATTACTGTGCTGAAAAGGATGTATTGTTGCACCCTATAACAAATAATTAGTAAATAAATACGCAAATAATAATAATATAATAAGAAATATCTTTTGTTTACAGGGCTTTTCAACGGCTATAAGTCACCGGCGTGTAACAAACATCACTGGTCGCAGGCAGAGTCCTTGTGTCGTCTCGGGATTCGTGCTGAACTCCAAATTTGACAGAATGAACTCCCCTCTTCCTGCGCGAAATCAAAACACTCGAAAATACTAAACAAGTACAGTAATTTATCAAAATATACTGCCTGATTATGGATTGTTTTAAAATATTACTCATTGTTACAGATTTTAGACCAAAATATCGCTTAAGTATTTTCCTCAAACTTTTCTACCTGAGAAAGGAAGCAGATACTTACTATCGAAAGTTCGTGTTCTATTTTGTTTTCTCTATAACAATCTTGAAATCTTTTCTCATATAGTTAAATAACGTTTTACATCCTCAAAGTAAAACTGAAAATCTACTTTTTGTGACACATTATTAAACTCCCATGTTTTCCAATTTACACGTTTGTTATAATATATTATAACGCAATTGCATAGTAAGGAAAAGAATGGAAAGGTTTAAAAAAGACTTATTTTCTCTCGAGATCTAAATTGGAGATGAACGGAACAAATTTTATTTCTTGTACATATTTAGTGTGTAAATATTACGTAGATACATGTACAGTTTAGACTAAGAGCTGTTTTCGTTTTAAACTGATGTAGTCCAGCGTAGTTTTTAACACTGAAAATCAAACGTGCTCCCTTACCAAGCGTGCTACTACTTTTCTCCACATAAGACTGGATACTTGTTATGTTGATTTTGTAATAAAGATATTGCCTTCAAACATGTGTAATTTTTAATCCCCAACCCTGTTATCAACCCTCTGGTGTGTATGCTTATTTCAGTAGATGTTTAAGGTATTTATGCTGTTTTAGTTTGCTTATATCATTTATCGCATTTGACAGTGAGAAAAGACTGTAAGACATCAACACCATTCGAATAATTTATTTTAATTTTTTATACTACATGCTACTTTAAAAATAAGATAATTTTTATACAAGCGTGATATAGATGTCGGTACTATTTTAAGAAATGGCTACTGCGTAAAATATTTTACGGTTAAATTCATTAATAGAATATTGAATTTATTTCTACTTTTGAAACCATACAAAAAAATCAAATATAGACTTAGAAAAACTAAACTGCCACAATAACCAGCTGAGTAGCAGCTACTATAATCACTGTGTAAATTATAACAATTTTACAACATAAGAGTTCATGCGAATCTCCTTCTGGAAGAATAAAAATAAGAATAATTTATTCACAGAATAGAACTCAAAGTTTTCTGTGCAAGTAAAAACATCAGTATCAAAAGTAATTATAAAAAAGCAACGGAACATCTGTTTACAATAGAGCCTACTATTTAAAGGTAGAACACAATAAATTCTTGTAAAATCTTTAAGTTATTCCTACTACAAAAAAGTCGGTCTAATCAAGACATCTCGAGAGCCTCGTGGAGACTGTAGAAAACCTTCCCGAACAAGTAAGCCTTTAAATAATTTTTGAAACTGTTTACATTTCTTTGAATTTTGATTACATTTGGAAGTAAATTGTAGAGTTTAGGACCAAAATAAAAAATTCGAGTTTTTGAAAAGGTTGAGTCTGAAACGGTTTGAAATGAAGTAATTTTTGTGCCATGTGTTATGATAATGATTTAAATGTGGAAAAAGATTTTTTTTTTTAAAAGAAACATTGTCGAATGAAAAATGAAACGCTCTCTGGAATATGATACTGTCAAAGACTTGACACCTGAAATTTGCAGTCCAGGCCTGAAGAGATGCAATAGTCGACGAAGAAGTTCAATACAAACTATTTGTATCGATTTGACATCAAAGACGCCCAGACCAGAAGAGAAGACTGTCCAGATTCCAGGAGCCAAGTCTGTGACTGTGTCAGGCTTCAGACGCTGCACTAAGCTGAAGGTGAAGTGGAGGTAAACTCAACATTCACATTAAAAAGCGTATTTGATACCTACAATTAATTGGTTCATAGTTTGGTTCTTTCAAAGTACTGAGGTTTTGTGGCTGAAGTATCGGCAGTTACTGGGAATCCAATAGGGTTCTCTTAGGAAGCTAAATGAACAACGGTTCACGTGGAACCTGAGCTGAGGTATATTCGCAGAATTTTTGGTCTTCCCATATTCCAAGTATAGGAGTTGTCGAATTTAAAATGGTCACCACCAGTGCCCTCATCAATATTCTTTTCCTCCTCTATCGTTATTCATTCTCCAATTTGTTATAGTTTATCCTGATGGCTGTGATCAAAAAATAGCACTGAGCTGTGCGCAGACTCTAGATCTTTATCGGCAGCTTTCTATTTCCGTAGTACACTTCTAGTCACACCGGTTGCATGACGGCATATTATTAGATACCATCTTAATCAGTCAGAAGCTGTCTGTCTCGCTAACTGAAATATGGTAATACTCATTTACCAGTCATTACCAGATATCAGAGCACGCCACATTTGGTGTGTATCAGTCACAAAGTGTGGTATTAGACACGTACCAGTTAGGCAGCCACGCCGCCGGTTGCAAAAAAGGAAAAGACGAAAAATACTAGTTTTGCCAGAAATGAATAACGTCATTTGCATAGCGGCACTGTGGTGTATAACATCCTTTACCGGCAGCTTCCTGTATACCCTTCATAGAGACAGGTTTGATATGCCTAAATGCCAGAAGTTGTGAGGCATACAACTTTCAGAACAGCTAATGAATTATTCTGCTTGCTATAGCAATGGTTTGACCAACAATCTAATATAGATTTTGTCCACAGTGTACTTTTGACAGGATGGTAAACCTTTGTGTTCAAAGCCTTCTTCTGACTAATAAAATATTAAAGTATATTTATAACTAAATATGTTATATTAACTCGTACTTTTGTGGAAGCTACAATTTAGGCAGATGCTATTATAAAAGTACATGTTGATTATAGTATTTTAATGCATAATATCTCAGTCCTCTTTTTCCAAATTCTCCCATAAGTTTTACAGTTCAATAGTTTTACACAATATAAAATTTTAGAAATAGAATATTGGTACCTTAATTGCATTATTTTATCAATCATTAGGCAACTAAATACACAATTTTGGTGGCTTTGCACGTGTATGAGCAGTTCTGGTTCAAGCGAATTTTATATTTCCGACGACAGAATAGAATTGGCCTTTTAGCCACTATAAAGAAAATATCTCAAAAAGTGTATATTTATGGTCATTGTAATTTATTATGGTCTCAGTATTTGTTTATGCCTAAACAGGCTATATTTTTTTATTTACCTAATGTTTTACCGTGCATTTTACGAAACGTTAATAGTTATTCTGCTAATCGAGGCGATGACGAATCCAACAAATCAGAGATTACTATATACTTACTGTACAGCCTTTCCTGAATTATAAAAAGCGTAACCGACCCGACTTTGTTTTATTTATAAAGATTCAAAAACAAGAAAAAAAATAATTTGTGGTTAAAGTGGCTGGCTGGTGGTCAGCAGTTTGTGAAGACACAAAAAAATGTGCGTCAGACAACCTTTAAATAACATATGAACTTCTTGCTTGTCAAAGTTAGTAAAATGTTTCACTGAACTGCATGACTGTAATATTCACAGTATATAAAGCACACACAACTGTAGCAGCAGGTTCCAAGAAGGAGACGCCGTTAATTAGAGTCATGTAAAATGAGTAGGCACAGAATGAGAAACAAACACACAAGCAAATAATTGTAGTACTATAATTAACGGCTACTCCTTCCTGGATCTTGCTATTCTAGTAGCAGGAGCCAGGAGGAAGAAGCCGTTAGTTGTAATCCTGTAAGATGAGTAGCCACAAAATATGAAACAAACACACACAAGCACATAATTGTAGTACCAGTACTATAATTAACGGCTACTCCTTCCTGGATCTTGCTATTCTAGTAGCAGGAGCCAGGAGGAAGAAACCGTTAGTTGTAATCCTGTAAGATGAGTAGCCACAAAATATGAAACAAACACACAAGCACATAATTGTAGTACCAGTACTATAATTAACGGCTACTCCTTCCTGGATCTTGCTATTCTAGTAGCAGGAGCCAGGAGGAAGAAGCCGTTAGTTGTAATCCTGTAAGATGAGTAGCCACAAAATATGAAACAAACACACAAGCACATAATTGTAGTACCAGAACTATAATTAACGGCTACTCCTTCCTGGATCTTGCTATTCTAGTAGCAGGAGCCAGGAGGAAGAAGCCGTTAGTCGTAATCCTGTAAGATGAGTAGCCACAAAATATGAAACAAACACACAAGCACATAATTGTAGTACCAGAACTATAATTAACGGCTACTCCTTCCTGGATCTTGCTATTCTAGTAGCAGGAGCCAGGAGGAAGAAGCCGTTAGTCGTAATCCTGTAAGATGAGTAGCCACAAAATATGAAACAAACACACAAGCACATAATTGTAGGACCAGAACTATAATTAACGGCTACTCCTTCCTGGATCTTGCTATTCTAGTAGCAGGAGCCAGGAGGAAGAAGCCGTTAGTCGTAATCCTGTAAGATGAGTAGCCACAAAATATGAAACAAACACACAAGCACACAACTGTAGCAGCAGGATCCAGGAAGGAGTAGCTGTTAATTAGGAGTTCTGTAAGATCCACTTATAAGGAATCAGTTTAGTCCGTAGTGACCACGTGATCGAGCAATGAGGTAAGGTATAACGCCCGAGGAAGATCGGAGAAAGTGGGGTGAAAGGTCGTCCCTAGTTGTCGCTTGCACGGTCACCAGCCAGAGAAGACGTACGGCCGCTGACCTCTGGCCCTGTACACTACCGGGCAATGATGAATCACCAGGGTTTATTTCAAAATCACTTGTAATAATTTAACACTTCAACTATTTCAACTAGTCATTACATCATAATTTGGGAAAGTAATCATTAATTTTGTTTGTGACGAACATCTTGTGTGTGGTTGTTTGTACATCTTGACGTTCTACTCGAATGTTAACTGTCGTTAGTGATGTGTTGATTAACTGTCTAACTGGAAAAGATCAAATTACAGGCGTAGGTAACCTGTATATAAATTTATGATATAAGGAACAAACACTTTTACGTGTGAAAAAAGTCGGTAAAATATTAACAGTGCTGTTAAATTGAACTGTATCCTACACATAAAGTAGCTTCGGTGCGAAAGGATAATTCATTGTGAATGTTATAATAATAATAATGTATTTATTGCAGTAAAAGAATTGACAAAATTTTATTGCAAACTTTATTTCATGATATTGATTAAAAGAGTTAATAACTAAACGTATCTTAATTTAGTAATGGCACAGACAATTTCACACACTTATATTTGAACCTAAAATATATTTGTATTTTGCATGTATCGGTTATCAAAAAAGAAGAAATAAAATAATAATAAAATGCCAATTTCCATCTCAGCGGCCCATTGTAAACTCATCAACAGAGTAAAATGCCTTTGACAACAAAAAGTGTCTTACTCGAGATTTGAATTGTTTGGGTTCATTGATTCGATTGAGATCTCCAGGGAGCTTATTGATGATCTCCACTCCAAATTGTCTCGAGAAAGCAAGTGTTCGAACATAATCGTTCTATGCTGTTCATTTCAGAAGTTCTCTCTGCCTCTGGTCTCGTACTGGAGGACGTCCTTGCCCTGAACCAGTTCAAAGTACAGGGTGACATCGAAAATATAGAGGTTGGGTAAGGTCAAAAATAAAAATTCCCCGAAGGCAATTTCACACGACTCTCTGAGTTCTGATTTCCAAATTATTATTATAGTTTTCCTTTGTGTTCTAAATACTCTATCGAATTTTTATTCAGTATGTTGACTTCAGCTTCATTTCAGCTTTCGCTTCGTGCAGACCTAACGCTGTATCAGACCTAACTATTGGAATCTGGAGCCTACGTAAGTCTGAAGAGATCCAAGAAAAGACGGCAACAAAGAAAACCTAGACGAACATCGTTTCGACATCAGAGTCACCCAGGACTACAAATATAGTTTAATCTAGGTGAAGAGATAATCTCATTGTCTCATCTGGTGCACAACTGAGTGCTCTACAATGTTGTAGATATGATTGGATGTATTAAGCATTAGCATTAAACTGAATTACATAAAACAAATAAACTGTAATTGTAAGAAAGTTTATGAGATTCAATATTTCAAATAGTTGAATCAGTATTATCACTATCCACTGTCTTCATGCAAAAAAAATATTGTAAAACTGTAAAATGACTTATCTCACTCCAAAATATATACTTTACTTTAAAATCTTTCTTAGCCCTTGTTACAACTAGTATTACTGTACTTTTTTTATTTTGTATTCTTCTTTATATTATACTGTAAAATATTTACATTACATATTGAAATAATTTTTAATAACATAAAACTAACAATAATGTCGTCTTCAGAGCAGCATTTCCGGAGCTACTACAAATAAACTATAAATAAACAAAAACTTTGCCAATGATTGATAAATTTACTGCAGCTAAAACAAATGATGAAAATACACGACGGTGATTCTGAAGGACAGAATAAACAAAGTACAAAAATGTACATAGACGAACAATGGAAACATCTACACAATTGAGTACTATGTAGCCAGAACAAAAAGATAATTGTATGCTGTATACTTTTGTAAAATTGAAAGTACGGGTACCACTGAGAATTATTATTCACAGCCTAATCGATAAGTAGATAATTTATAACAATTAAACAAACTCTGAGTAGTTACTTTTAATGAAGTTTTCAAACGTGAGTGTCAATAAGGCCAGTATAAAAGACTATATTTGATACATTTTTTAATCTATTGTAATGTGTTCTATTGTATTCTCTATTGCATTGCATTCTTATTGTATTGTATTATACAGGGTGTCAATTAAGTCTGGAACCTCTTTTTTAATTTTTAAACCATAATAGAAAGAAATACCAAAGTTCACACGTGCTTACTGGTGATAGTAACGCACACATCTGCCCAATTACCGACCGGATAATCCCTTTGGGGGACGGTCCACAAGGAGTCAGACAAAATTCTTAAATAGCAGGCAGCATAGGTCAAGTTTGATATCAAATTAAAGGTCTTACTTAGCAGAGTACAATGCCGCAAACCGGACTTCTAAAGGTGGATTCATTCAGTATTTATAGCTATTTGAATTTTAAAACAATTGAACAATGTAAATTACTAAGTATTACAAGTAAACACCAATTTTTAAGTACCTGTGATCAAAGTAAGTGTTCAAAATGTTCCCCTTGAACATGAAGTCTGGTTTGCGGCATTGTACTCTGCTAAGTAAGACCTTTAATTTGATACCAAACTTGACCTATGCTGCCTGCTATTTAAGAATTTTGTCTGACTCCTTGTGGACCGTCCCCCAAAGGGATTATCCGGTCGGTAATTGGGCAGATGTATGCGTTACTATCACCAGTAAGCATGTGTGAACTTTGGTATTTTTTTTATATTGTGGTTTAAAAATTAAAAAAGAGGTTCCAGACTTAATTTACACCCTGTATATATATATATATATATATATATATATATATATATATATATATATATATATATATATATTACACTGTATTGTACTTTGTATTGTATGTATTTACAAAACTAGCCGATTACAAACTTATGATAAAGCTTTAAATTATAATGAAGCAGAAGTAGGCCTGTAAAAGGATTGGCAGCCCATGCATATTCAGTAATTGTACATCGTCGCATTACAAATCAAGCGTAATGACGGTGAACCTAAAGTTAGTGAAAATTGTTGTTGTTTACGATTATCTTATAAGGATATTGTGGTTATTTTGTAATTTGGACTAGTCTGACTAGACTTACAAAAGAGTAGGAATATTTTGCCTGGTTTACTTTATTAAATGGGTACATTTTTTGTATGTCCCCTATTTATTAATTAAAGTCAAACAACTTAAATTTAAACTTAAAAGTAGGTGCAAAACTTAATTGGCACGATTATTGAAATAAAATTTTAATTGACCAATAGCTGTTTCTCGCAGTTACAACAAAACGCATCTTCTAATGTATGACCTCTGATATATGAATCTGACGTGTATTTTATTTTCTGTATTCCCAAAATGCTGATACTCTATACGGGTTTGACTTATTTGAAAATAAACTTACTCGAAAAACCAATTGAAAAAAATTATTTGTATTCATTCAAATTAAATTACTAACAATGCTGAGGATTCCCGTATTTCCAGTAAGATTCTGATGTTCTAAAGAAAGCCCGTAGAAAAATATATAAATTTCAATATAATACGTTACATACTTCTTACTCGAAATATATTTGGGGAACAAATTTCATTATTTTTGGGTAAAAACATTTTCTTGCTCCTGATGTTTAGAACATGTTACTGCTCATTTATGGTACTTACAAATATCAAAAAAGGTTTTTTATTGGAAATGTTTGGTTTTGCTCAGTATATGTTTGTGTCTAAGAAAATTTTAGAATTTCGTTACAAATTCAGTTACTCACTAATAATGTTATAATAGTTGATAACAGACATCTAACAAAAATACGTAGATGTTATAAGCTTCAAGAAAAATTAAAGAGAACTCTATTCCTAGCTTACTAAAAGAATCTTAAGACTAATTTACTAATATGGACCCATCTTGTGTATTTATTTCACACGACAAATGTTTTTAAATTCAAATTATTTTAAAGCTTTTTAACCGTATAGTTAGGACAATAATTCTAGATAGTTATTTTTTAATGTCAGGTTTACTTTTTGTTTTATGATAATTTACAGGCATTATGGCTTGTATAAGTTTGACTATAAGTTTAAGCTACTTTTTTTACCGATGTTCATTTATTAGTTTCACTTTTAGAACAAAGGTTCTAAAGCTTCAAAAACGAATTGTAGGTTTTTGATTGGCTTTCAACATTTTTAGAGTTAAATTACATTTTCTAAAAGTTGTTCTTTTTGTAAATAATACAATATGGCCAAAAAGGGTAAAAATAAAATAATTTTGTAAAATAAAATTATTTTTATTGGTCAAGTTGTTATTATAAATCTTACATAACCTATAATATTGTATTACATAGTTACAAAAAGTAATGTGACCCCGACGTGATTTGAACACGCAACCTTCTGATCTGGAGTCAGACGCGCTACCGTTGCGCCACGAGGTCGCTGAAGAATACTGCGGCTCTCATACCTGTTGATGGAGTTTCTTTTCCTTTTTGTAAATAAATACAGTAAAGTAATACATGCATATGCAATGCACTCTATTCATTGATAGTTTTATTAAATGTATCGTTACTAAGGTGTGCGGTATGTTGTCTGAAAAAAATATATAATTTCTCGATCAGTTTGGACTGATATTTTCAGGCAATTCTCTCATAATCTACAAAGGATTGGTGGCTTGGCATTGTGTGTGGTTCAACTATTTGGGCGGCCGTGAACTTTGATAATAACTGTTCAAGTACATTATTTCGCAATAACCACTAATTTGTACAACTCGAAATCCCATTGATCAGTATAATGTTTAATCATTTATTATAATTGATTTTTTAACTATAATTGATTATTACACATCATCTTTCATTGAATTATTAATTTTATTATCTTTGGCCAAGCTTGTTGTTACAGTTACATTTATAATAATCCTTGAATATGTTTAAATAACTAATAAGCTACTAAACCTAGCTGTAAGAGGAGTTTTTATTGGAGATAAAATAATTGTCGACTTTATGAAAAGTGTTACAATTTTCACTTAAGACATGTATTAATAAACCCTACCATTTAACAAATTATTCCGCTTTTTCTATTCCTGAAAAACAGAAACATGGAAGCGAGACATAAGTAAGACAAAACAATATGTTTTATTTTTTTCCGTTATCACATTGGTAACTTCAGGATGTTATGTTATTTAAATATATATGAAAAACATAAACTTATAATCTTATAAAATTATAAGAATCAATATATGGATTGTAATTTAACACCTGTGTAATGTAACCTGTTATACAAATAAGAATAAATACTACAGATTTTAACTAACTACAGAATGGCTTCAGTTGCTATTTTAAAACTCGTGCCGAATTTGATGGAAACTGTAAAAATAAAATATCATCCGCGAAAACAGAAATAGATTACATAAAGATAAATAATTTGTAAAAGTCCAGAAGACGAAAGCTATTTGCAGTGTATAAATAGTCAACCTACTTTTTATTGAAGAAGGTGGAGAAATGATCCCTGAGGGAGGAATCAACCACTAGCACAGGTTTTTGTGGAAGTCGAAACTTTAGGGCACCAAAAGGGTTAAAAATATGAAAGGATATTTTTTTCTGATAATATTTTTCTTAGCTTTATACATTAAAAAACCTACCGTCAACCACGTAAATAAATGTCAAAGCTGCGTCAGATAACTACCGTATAGAGGTCCTTACTGTGCTTAAGTATCAATATGTTATCTACAATAGTTTAACTATATGTATGTTTGGCGATAGATTAAGGAAGTGTATTAAGGAAGGAAAAATACAATGTGTTGAAACAATTATTTTTTTGTATGTTTAACCATTTTAATACCATGGCATTTCGACCTTCATCTAAAATATTGCTGCTGGTGATCAATTTCTTTCTTAGGTAACATTCCTCTATTTATTTCAAGATAAACAAGATTGTGTTAGTAAATTGACTCTCAGCTCCTATTATCTTATACAATGCAATGTTACTTCTCTTGTGGTATTTACATAAGATTTAAGTTTATTTCAACACTTCATTCATTTTTTGACCTATCCTAATAAATTAAGTATTATTTTTGTCTTTTTACGCACTAGATTTTAGTTGTGCGGATACAATTTGTATTATTACATATCTTGGTTTATGCTCAGTTTTTGAGCACAGTTCTCATTTTAAAAGTTATGGAAATTGTTTTTTATTTTTACGAGTAACCTAGTATATAGCAAGATAACACCAAATTGCAACTCTATAAGCTAACTAAAACAGTTTTCTGATGTGTCTGACGAAGATAGCCTTGCTATCGAAAGGCCTCACAAAAATAAAAGTATTAAATATTGGTTTAATGTTTTAATGTAATTAAGTTAACTAAACAGTATAAGAATTTTCAGTTTTATTTATGTAAAACATACATTGGTAGATGAAAAATCTAGCAAGATAAGACCATATATCATTTGATATTGCGTGTTTATTTTTACCTAAAAACTCACACGGTAGAGTTAGAGCGAATAATGTTTGGAAATACGTTGTAGTAATAATGGCAAATAAAATCAAACTTTCCGAAGCGACTAATCTGAACATTTATTTACATAGGTCGTAATGTGTTGTCAGTCGCTTTCACTTTGTTTGTAATCACTGAATATGTAAAGAAGCCTAAAGGGATGCAGAGAACATAAGTATTCAATGCAGATTAGATCGTGGCCAAGGAAAACTACTTTACTATCACATTACGTGAGGTATTGTAATTACATCAGTACTTAGTTCCTGATAAATATTTCTACAATATTCTCCATTAATTGTATATAAATGCTTACGAATACGCAAGTATTGACTCATTTTCGGTGACCTGAGTTTTGAAAAATGGATAATAAATAAAAGTTAATTTAAAATAAGTATGGCTATATGATGAAGTACGGTAAAATATATTATACTTTTATGAAAAACAATCACTAAATAACACTAGTCAACAACAATAAGTCTTATTGCATCTATATTATTGCGCAACCACGCGTTATTTTATCGAACGCCTTCAATCGTGATAATACTAACAACTGTATTCCAGAGCGTACTACAGCGCCTTCGTTTCATTGCGGTTCCTCGCATCAATATCATTGTTGTTTGTAATAACACAAATCATGTAATTAAACATAATTCAGTAATTACATTATTTATGTTGTACTTTAAATATTCATTAATTTTATATATTTTGACTTTTAAACTGTAGTTTACTAGTGTTTCACGTTGAACAAAAGAAAACGGGCTTCAATATGTTATATGCCCTAACCCTGCAAGTATTCCTATAGACCCTAAACATTACACAACGATGTTTTATAACGACCCTCTAGAATTTTATTCTATTACGATGTTTTTCGTTTGTCACTATCAGTGTAATACTGTTATAAAGCTAAAAATACTTTCTAATCTTGTTAAAACAAGCATAAACTATCTGTCAGTAATTTTAGATATGACACTAATGCATCTCCCTCGAGGCATTGCATATCAAGTAACAGAATAAAATTCTAGAGAATCTGATCAGAAAGAGAGCTATCAAAATGTTATCGTTTCATTTGGAAAGATACTCTACAGGAGAAAGCTGAAGTTCGAAGTGCAGTTGTCCAGCTCCAAGTTCGTTATCTTTGTAGCAAAAATACACTTGATAGATTAACTGATAACGCCTTAAAATTGATTCTCAGTAATTATTATCGAAGTAAAACAATGTATGCAATTGTTTGAAAGTTAAATAGCTGTATTGAAAAAGTTATGTTGTAGATTATCAATAAACATTGAAAATTACTAAGTTCTCTGTTTAATTTGTTCAATTATTATGCATTTAATTTATAAATAGGTTTTTATAGTAAATACAAAGATATTAATAAGTGTTTTAAAAGTGTTGAAATTGAATCTTTTTTATTAATACACAGCATTGCATTGTAACATTAAGTTTATTATTACGAGTATGTATCTTGGAAGAATTTTTATACTTTCCCAAACCTAGATCCTTAGGTAGTTACATTGTAGTCTCAATATTTTTTACTATCTAAAGATAATAAATCATTGGTTTCATTTTACATAACACAGATGAGAAAGTCACTGAGGTGTGTTTTTATGGGAGTACAACTAAACATGTATACACCGTCCGTAACTGAGAAATCATTTACATTTAATACTACAGTTCAGTATTATCACATTAGATGATTTTTAAATGTTCAAATGTACCTTATGACAACATCTGTTGTAACTATAAAATTTCTCTAACATCTTCGGGAATCAATCAATGTTCATTTTACAAACTTCTAGCATTTCACTTTTCGATGCATATTTAATGGTTGGTACACAGCTGTTTTGGAAGTATTATTAACAAATACTTCCAGTTTTGTCAGATTTGTTCCTTATTGTTATTAGTTCCCTGTTTTCAATTTTAAAACAGAATTGTTTTTTAATGGTTTATATTATCACATTTGGAATGGTTCGCTGATTGCTATAATACTTTGAGTGATATATATTATTTTTCCTAGTTATGTTTGTTCTTATTATTTCTTGTCTAACGTCATTTCATTGTTTTATATACATATATGTTGTCAATGTTAGTAATGTTTGGCTTATTTGGTAAAAATTAAACATACTGTTTCTTCTTCTGCTGTGATAGGCATGGCTTAGCATGTATTTAACATTTGTTTGTAAAATGGTGTATACATATATAAATAAATAAATTTAAAAAAAATAAAAACATCAAGTAGATTATGTTAAAAGTATTAATTTATTTAATTTTAATTTTAATCGTTATAATTTAAGATGCTTGGTTTAGAATTGCTGCTTATTTTAGTCTAATAGATGTCAACTCTAAAACTTAAATTTTAAATGTCATAAAAATTAAAAATAAATATTTCTTTTTGTTCTTTGACAATTCAATTAAGTTTTACATAAATCACAGTCTCAGCGTAAGTTTTATTAATTTTATTAGCCACCACAAAATTGTTTTACAATTTACAATTTGTTAAAATTTTTTGTTATAATGAAATTGCTTAACTTGAAACAATAATATTTTAAAAGCAGCACTTTTCGGTTTTTAATGTTATTTAATATAATTTTAAACCCAATAGATCATCCAATCCGCTCAATACGTCTTAAGGTTTTTCCTTACCTAATGTCTACCGTGATGTGGGAACCTTCCCAGTGCACTTGCAGTATTATAATTGTATAACCAGTGACTCAATGCATGTCGGGAAGTATCGATGTGGGCGGTACACTTGCACTTCGCGCTAGCTTGGCCTACATTGACTATTCTCACCGGCAAAAACCTGCTGAGAGACTAGCCTTAGACCACCAACCGGTTCATATTGGTTGTAAAAACCGTGCGAAACCGAGCAATACCACTACCTTGCGGTGTAACCACTGACGTTCAACTTCGATAATCTAGTTCAGTAACCATCGCCCTCCTTCTGATCTGGAATTTCCCATTGTATAAGTGTAATCAGCAAACCTCAATTGAGGAAAAATTGTTGATCTTATACCTCAGGTCCTCTAAAAGTTTTACACTTGAAGGAATACCATCAATAGTGATACTTTTTTGGTGTTAAATAACAATAAAGCTTTACCACTTATGGTCTGTTATTTTTTACAAAAATGTACAGTACGGTAATTAAATCAATACAAACGGGATAACAATCATAACAGAAAAGTAAAGGAATAAAATCAAGGATGCTTCTCCTACAGTACTTGATCCATATTCGCACTCCCTCCCATACAGCCCTCGTAGATTTGGTGGCCATCTTATTCCAAGTAGAGAAATCCATATTTTAAAAGAAACATAACTCAACCTAATGACGTGTACCAAGAACAGTAATGGGTCAAGGATAGACCCCTGAGGGACGCCACGAATCATTCGAAATTTTCTTGAACGTTTTGAGACCTGTACGCACTGTAAGAAGTGTAATGATTTGATGAGCAAGACCCTGGCTCTTATTCTAACTTTATGAATTCATATAGCTGGCTCGGAGAACCAATAGTACTAATTCCTCAAGTATTCCTTAGTAGTAGTAGTAATTCCCTAAGTATTCCCCAGATCAGCCGCGAGAGGCCCAAACTTTAACCGTACGTTCTGAGATGAACACATTTCTCTCCAAGTTATCGTACATTACAAGAAGGCGACGGCCCTCTGCAGCACCCCCGGTTTGTCATCAGCCCAACCATGGCATATAAGCCACTTGAATCAGGAACTCCACTATCTCACTGAGTGTCAATAAACTAAAGGTCATCGTATCTTCTCGTCAAGGTCAAGGGAACTTATTGTGCCACAGATCAGTAAGGATATGATATTGAAGGTTTGTGATAAATGTGTTGCATAGATTGTAACGGTGCTTAATTCGACCACTTATGCGACCGTTCTTTGCAGACTTGCATTAGTTGCGCAGCAATATCCAAAGCGTAACGAACTGCAGTTAACGATACAGAAATATAATTACTATCCTCTTGTAATCCTTATTCTTCAACTAAGACTGTTGATTAAACCGTGGATGAATGTACAAAATTCTCAATCTGAGATTCCAAATTAATTTACTTGGGTGTATTCCGAGGTAAGAAGAGGCACATATGGACTTTCCATGAGTTCAAAACTGTCCATCTATTTGTGATTTGTAACGCCACCGACCACTCTAGTTCCCCATTATCGTAAATACGGGTATATCGAGCCCAACAAGATAATTTTTTTTAACCCACCCGGAACGGATAACTGTTCTAGCAACAGGTGTTGATGACTTCTACACGATTAAGAACCAGTAAAATATCAAACCGGGCATCAAAGCTGAAAATCAGACAGAGGAAGACTATAGAACATTGTTGCGCACTGTAACGCGTTTTCTTGACATCTTTGGGCAGACATCAGCCATCACCGTACCGAAGCTCAAACAGAAAAATCTAACACATATTTAGCATAAATACATAACACTGTTATACTGACAGAGGCGGAAATAGAGATGATAGAATTGCAAGCGCTGCGAGCGTTTCAATAAGGCCTTTGTTATCCAATCAAGATAAAAAGGAACTCCTTCATTCATAGTACGATCTCGATTCGACTTTAAAGTCCAAGCATAGTAATGTAATTCCGAGGAGCAGATGTCTAGGTAATAAACACAATGTTGATCACCAGTCATATAAGCTTGACACGTACCCCTGAAACCCATTTGGCACTCTGTTGTTCTACGTTGTAAAATGCATTATGCACTGTCAGGACTCACTGGCTGCCCTGGTGTATGAAACTCTTACCCACTAAAACCCATCGTTCCTGGCAGACTTACTTCTCAGAAGCATGGTTAGCATTTCTTCCAACAGGTGCCAAGTCAAGCCAAGCACAAGACTCCTTGTGTTTGCACTTTAAGTCCAGTTACGACGATTCAATGTTGCTACGATTTTTTGATCTTCAGAATCCTCTTTAAATAAGAGAAAACTTTATCTTACGAAGGTTGTAGACTTCTAAGCATCTTACGGATAATTCTGTTCGTCTAGAACCAGACGATATCTTCCTAAAGCCACCTACTGTCGTTTTCCCTTTTTCCGTGGCAAAAGGAGAGAAGGATTTTGAAATTCCACATTTTCATTCTGACCTGTTTGCCTTGTCTACCTTAGTGGCATGTAAACTCCATAGCCGGTGAGGTACAAGGTGGAATGTTTTTTTTTCTCTCCATGTGGCGATCCAGCCACTCTCTAAGGTCTCTAAGCATATCCAACCAGATGCAGATCAAAAATGAATCGTACTAATGGGAACCTTTTCCTGCATCACTGGATTTCAAAAAAGGCATCCAAATCCTCAAGGTTCGTAAAATTTGCTGGTACAGGATTTAAAGGCTGACTAACAAAGAGAGTCCATTGCTCCACCATTAACAAAAGTCGCTGAACCAAGTCTGCCACGCTCTTTTCCTTACAATTACGCAAGACGTCGTTCCGTAGTCAATAAAAAAGATCTGTGAGCCAAGGATGGTGAACATGCAGTTTTATTTATAGCTGATTGATGATCCTTTTGCATGGAAAAGGTCAGGTCTGAAGCAGATGTCTAGAAATGGAGAAGGTGTGCCGAAGGAGCGAGAGAGATATCTGCAGTGCAGCTCCGAAGAGCATGCAACGGGTATACCACGATCACTTTCATCTTCTTTTTACTTTCGAACGTTGCTCCCACGACTGTTCTGAAGTTGAAGACCCCCTATCACGATGTCAAACTCCTTGTTCCTGATTCTTGCACTGTAACCTGACGTAATGTGTATAATTCTGGCAAATGAAGACTTCGACTTTTCGTAATCGTTGTTCTTCATTTTCTGTTTTTAGACCGCGCATTCAACATGAAGACCTCTCGTACTGCAGATATCCTAATTATCAATTTTTCTGCTGTACAAGCTAACTTTTTTCCGAATATTTCAATGTACTCTTCCCCATATGCTCGAAACAGCCTTGTTTTAAGCTGAAAGCCTTTTTTGGGATTTTGGTGGAAATATATATTATTAGCTTCAACTTTAGCCATACATATTCACATCCAGTGGTAATAAAAATTGCTGTAATTGCAAATACTCAAAACTAACATTTTCCATGGAGGTCTAACCATTTCCTCGGTCAAAGAACCAAGTTTTTTTAAAGACTCATATGAAATCTTATCGATTTATATTTTGCTAAATAGTTTCATAAAATTAAACTTGCAAAAGCAGTGTCCACGCGATCTGTGAAGAAACTCAATGTTTTTAGTCTAGGTTCTGTGATCAACTTGCACTGTATAAGAAGACAATCTGGTATTTTAATCGATAGTACAAAAATGTAATTACCAAACGGGATAATTTTGGTGGTGGTCAAAATGGGATGGTATCAAAAGGGTTAACATGTAAAATTTAATATTTTTTCTCAGAACATATTTTCTTAGAACACACAACAAACCGTAAGACAAGTAAATCAATTTTAGATTGTTAACTAACCATATTCATACCCTTAAATTAACGACTTTTAGACTCTTTACCTATTGGTCTGACGATTAAGTCACTATTAGTTAAATATGTCTGATAGTTAAGTTTGAATTTTATACAGCCAGAATAAACAGAATCTGAGAAAACATTTTCGCTTAATATTTTTAACCTTTTTGATATCCTCCCATTTCGACCACGACCAAAACTAGCGCGGCTGATTTCTATCAAGTTATGTGCAAAACATTGCAATAGTCTCCTAGACTATTTTATCATCTACAACTCAGAAACAGTTTAAAAATCGGATCTACCTGCTGTAACAATTTTTTGGAAAATAAGTTGATAATAATATAATTTGATGATGTGATACTTTCTCAGTAATCTTACGCGTTAAGTTTTCTGGTCCAGAACGCGTCAAAAATGGCGTCAAAAACATAATATTAATCACACTATTAAAATATTTCATACTCACTACAGAGAGCCTGTTAAAGTCAACAAACTGTATTTTTTTGCCGACGCTCAAACACTGTCCTTTGTAATGGATTCTTCTTGAAGTAAGAACTCATTAAAAAAATTAACCTTATCAATAAAAAACACAAAGGCTTCAAAACGTGCTTTTACAACTACGTGTGTCAAACATATAACACTATATAGTGGTTAAGAGATTTTTGAATATGGTGTGTATAGTTTTTGTTTGAAACTATTTGTTTATTTGTTTTAATTTTCAAATTGAATAGGTCTAGGTCACTACTGTTGTACGTATCTCATGAATGAGTTGCCTTCATTCAGAGTCTGACTTTCCTCTTGACCTCAACAGGCCGGTCAGCCTATAAAATTACTCGACCCACAATAGTTCTCTGATCTAAACTAGTCTTAGCTTTACAAGAATATTAAAAAGCGTCGATATTTATTGTTATATTTAAAGTGTAACGCTACAAACCATTTTAGGACATTAAGAACACATAGAATACTTTGATTTTACACGACCATGTAATTAGGTGACTCCAAACATATTACACTATATAATAAAATAAAAATAAAAAAAGTTTATTTAGAAAGAATATTTTCGTAGTGAATGCACTGCTGCATTATTTTTGTGAATCAAAATATTCACCTGATTATTTAAGTATGATTCCATGATTGCAGATTTCTGCATCAAATAGTCGAGTTTTAAATTAGTTGAATACTCAATTTGTCAATATTGATAATTTTAAAAAAATCAGTATTACTGTATTTATTATGTTTGTGAGTATCTACGTAATATTTATAAGTCGAACAAAACATAAGTCAAAAATAGATATTTAAACGTGTGGTTTAGTTATTACTATTTAATAATTTCTGTGGTACACTTTTAAGTCTGACCTATCACGCGTGTTTCATGTTGTTCTAGACATATTTTGTATAATATTCTTATTATTCAATCAGTAAACAGTACAATTCTATTTTTAATATTTGTAGTTTGACCTACACCGTAGCGTAGGGGTAAGGTGCTGCTCTCTAACTGAGAGGTCACGGGTTCGATTCTCTGGGAGGTCAATAAATATTTGTAAGTAGGTTAGTACCGTTTTCCCTTAAAAACGTTTAGTATTCACATTTAAAATGTCATTAGCGTAGAAAGAATCCCCATAAAATAACCAAAACCAATTAAAATCGTAAGATTTGAGTTCACCACAATAGGTGCCAATAAATTACTTGAAGAAAACAGTGATGAATTAGGAACCGTAAGTGAATTAGCGCTGCCACATAAATTGGCCCAAGATATAAAACATGCTGATCGTAACACATGCCTATTCTAATAACAGTTATAGAGCCTATAGCTTATCGGCCGTGGGCGGAGTGAATGTATCCTAGGAGATGGAACCGCCTACATCCCACATTTTGTCTTCTGTCGCAGCTACGATTAGTGTTGTGGTTATATAACAGTGGCTTGATTCGCTTCAGAGGGGACCGGGTAGGTCCTATGCTGCGCATGTTAAATTTGCATATTTGGTGCACACTTTTCTCAGAAAGTACTAAAGCTACATACATGAGATTTATACCACATGTTATATGCTTATTGAACTACACTTTAAAGCAGGGATTTATCATTTTCATTTTTATTTTTCAAGTTATAATTTTTTGTGATGTTTTTTCAAAGAAAAATATTATAACTTAAAAAATAAAAATGAAAAAAATAAATCCCTGCTTTAAAGTGTAGTTCAATATGCATGTAACATGTGGTAAAAATTTCATCTATGTAGCTGTAGTACTTTCTGAGAAAAGTGTGCACCAAGTTTCAAAAATGGTGTTTTCGAGAATCGCAAATCAAAGTAGGCCTACTTTTAAAAACACATGTAATCATACCTTTATTGATTTAAAACAGACCAGCTCCATAACTTGGGTCATCTGGGTCTTCTTCTTTGTCTTCCAGCTTTCTTTTACTCGATCTTTTCTTCTGTCTTGCTTGTTTACTAATTTCAGATGCTGCTCAAAGCGAATCAAATAGCCTACACTTATCGGCTAGTTTCATTGCTGCTACTGTATTTTTCCCCACACTGATTCCACACTTTGCAAGCACTTGACACTTGGTTATCTGTCCAGAGTTGAAGGTAGCAACAGCATCATAAACCCCAAAGTGCAGAGTTTTCAAACCCACAAACCCGGTTTTAGGGAGTCAAAACCAAATGACGTGGTTGACGCTTTCATTAGGATTTTGAGTATGCCCATGAAGGCACCTTTCCAGTAGTGTAGGATCTGATAAGCTCTTGAAAACAGGCTTTATAAACTCCATAATAGGCTTAGGGATACTGGATCTATGAGTGTAATGTTCTCCAGTTGCAATGGACTTATTATATTTACTGCTGTGTTTTGAGTTGACGCAAACACATCACTGAATTTACGGGTATGGATAGACTAAACAATTTTTTTTTGTTACTTTCTAGTAGCCAAATAATCATGTGTTATATATCAAAATGTGCGTAAAGAACCAAGCTACAAGAAAAAAATATAAACAGAAAATTGATAAATTGTTTTTATTTCACCTACCCGGTCCCCTTTTAAGCGGTCGGTTGCTTATCCATTAAGGAGGTTTGTTTTCGGTTCACACCATCTCGATAAATTGACAACACAGTTTAAATCTTAAAATATTTTCATATATTAAAAATTTTAATTTTGTTTAAATTTTTTTCGATACAGAGTGAACTGAAAAGCCTCAGGTGGTACCTGGATTTTGGAGTAGGATTATATATTTTCCTAAGTTAGAGCCGTTAACTAGAGGTCTTTTGACTCTAGGTGCAGCCTCTTTCTACCGAACTATGTATCGTCTGGGGCTCTGGTAGGTTATTGTGGGTCCAGTTGCCCCGTGATGAGGCCTGGTTCAAAGAAAGGAGATTGATAAAATGATAAATAACACAAATTAAATTAAATTTACGCCAGGTACATCTCCACAATTCGAAAAAAACCTCCCTTCTTAGATAAAAACAAAACTTTGAAAAACAAAAATAATTACTCAAAATAAATTTTTAATTAGTTATAAACCAATCTGAATATCAAAATCAATTTTATGGTTACTATAAAGTAGGGGAAAATTCAGATAACACTTTTATGATTTATAGAATTTGGACATTTATTTTGAAACCATGATGTAAAGGATTGGCTGGGATAGAGTTGGTTACGTGAATTATAAATCAGGTTCCTTATAGACTTTCGCTCCCTCGACAAGTGAGGTTCAGCGTGAGAAAAGGTCAAATAATAAACAGAGTTGCAAATTTGAAACGCTGGGGTGACCCATAAACGCCAGCTGCGGTCTGTACCAGAGGCGTTGAGGCAGCTCTTCCAGTTACACAAGGCCCCGGGGCTGTCGCAGTGCCGAGCCCAGGAGGCCCCAAGCTCGACCTGTTCAGGTCACGATTACGCACAAATCTCCTTCATGAATATGAAATTTTCCTTTCGGCATACCATTGCCAAATAAGTTAAATCCTATTGGTTGACACTTTGTAAGCGTTAAGGTATTCACAGCTAGGCCGAGTATGATTATTTCGATTTATTAAACTGTACATTGCTTCCATATCCTTTCTTTGATATGTTGTTATAATTTGTCCAAAAAGTTAATCATCCGCATAATACATAGATGTGACTAACTTTAATATCATCGTACACAGAAATACAATAGAATACACCAATACGACTGGGTATGGAAGAACCCGACAAAACGCGATAGTTGGAGAGACTGCGCTCTGATCTTTTGATCCAACATTTTGTACAGTTCTTCCTTGGACCTAGAGAAACCTATGCACAGACTTTCAAGTCCCTAGGACTCTTTCTATCAAGAGTTGTCACGCAGACGGATTTACAGAGGGATAGACAGACGTACGGTTTGCTTTTTGACCTATTGACACAAAACTTAGGATTCTTCCTTACACCAAGAGAAACTTGTAAAAAAGTTTCAAGCGTGTAGAATCGATAGGTAAACCGCTTACAAAAAGATACAAAGATACGCCCTTGTACTGGGCGATTTTAGTTCACTCAAGGTGGGGTAAACACCCCTCCGCTGCTGTGATGCCGCCCTCTCCCAGTATCCCCACCACTGCTCGGCACTCGCCCGCTTGCTCTATCCCCTGACCTGGCCACTGCCACAGGATAACCTCACACCCATAAGCAAGCTCCCTGGATACGTCTATGGCTACATTAGTCTGTTAAATTAATATTTTAAGCTTGTATAGGCGTTATGCACACCAAACTACAATATATTTATTGTATAGGTAAGTAGCAAACAAAATGGGGCGAGCGAGACACGCTCCACACGGCTGTTAAAACAGAGACTTGGAGATGCCTGTTCCACAACCCACCACTGAAGGAGGGCCCCTCCTGCGCGTGGCTGCTAAGATATTTGCTTCTGCGCAGGTTTCTTTGCGAGCGGTTTATCTATAACAAGGTTTTTCACAGACGGATATAACAGGTGAACAGACAAATGGACAGATAAAGAGAGTTTTATATACCAAGATTCAAATCTAAATTACCTATCTATCAAGAATTCATATATATATATATATATATATATATATATATATATATATATATATATAAATGGACTGCACTTCAGCCTTTTGATTTCAAAATTAACATGGTTGTTCCTTGGACTAATAGTAACCCGTTGACTTAGTTTCAGGTCTTCAGGGCCTTCATATCAAAGACTTATCACACAGACAGAGAAACATACAGTTATATGGACAGTCCTTTGGCCTTCTGACACTCAAAATCAATCGCGTTTTCCTTAGACTAAGAAAAGACTGTTTTTCAAGTCTCTAAGACCTCTCTTTCAAGAGTTATTCGACAGACGGACGAGGACAAGTACCGTCAAGATTTTAAGAGGATCCCGTAGGATCCTTAATAATAAAACAGGGTTTCGCCATTTAATATAAACAAAGAAAGGTCAGATAGAAAGATGAGAGAGAGAAAGGTTAGAAAAAGAGCATAGAAAGACTAGAAAAGCCGTCGTGACAACGGCGTTGTAGTACTGGATAGGGCACTAACGACCACAACGTGAAAGTAATAGTACTATTAATTGGATAATTGTTACGCAACTCCATTGTCTTCCCCATTAGCGCCACTCCTGTTATAGGCTAATGGGTGGAAATGTAGAGCAATGGTGTGCGGCATTGCAATTATACTTTTAGGCACTAAATTCTTTTTGCTGTCACAAATTGGACTGCAACGGGTTAAATTTTGTTAGCTCGAACATATACCATTGTTTGTAAAATTCAATTTCTTGAACCATTATATGAGCTAGCTACAGTAGCCGCCATCTTGGTTTCATCCTCATAAGAACAATATTAAACCTCATGCAAGTTTACGACCTTATTTTTAGTCGTAGAATTCTGGGATATGCCTCATTTTAAAATATAACTAATCCGCATCCAAACTATTTTTTGCTTTTGTTCGATACTGTTATTAAGTGATTCTACCATTAAAAAAGTATAATTTTTACAAGGAAAAACTAAAGGGGTTTGGATGCGTATCAATAAGATCTTCGAATGAGATACATCCCATAAAGCTGCGATCATGAATAATGGTGTAAACGTGCTTGATTGAGGTTTAGCAATGTTCTTGTGCGACAAAACTCAAGTCATTTCTGACCTATAGTTTTGCCGCTGGCTTTTGCTTAGCTGTGGTATTGAATTTTAAGTTGAAAAAGGGCCATATATAAATTTCGATGTCATTAATATTTGAATTTACTTGTATATGAATCGATATTAATCAATGTAACTAGTGTGAAGCGATTTAATAAATAATTCATAAGCAGAAAATAAAAAGTAAAGATTTCGAATTTTCTACAGCTCCCTTACAGTCTAGTAAAGTTAGGATTCACCCCTGTAACCCAAAAAAAGTTGCACCATGTGACAATTTAATTATAGTCTTCTAGTAATAAAGAGTAAACAAGTCGCACTCGACCTAGAGTAATGGGTTTCAGTAGGAGAGGGCGAAAAGTGTTACTTAAAAACTTAAACTTAAAAAGTGTTTTCTAATATCACGAAAACCATGAGGTCTAAAGAGGAAATGTTTGAATAAATTAGTTTACATAACATGGAGAAGCCGATCCCCTTTTATGCCTTATCCTGTCCGTCCTCATGGGTCACTGACCTGTGCGAGGATCTTATCAAACAGAATAAGGGGGAGAGTCGACACAGTACAAGGTCGATGGTACTGATAACAAGTGCAAGGGTCGCAGACAGGATTCGAACCTGCGCTATCTTTAACTCATACTCAAAGTCAAAGTCTTAGACTGCTCGGCTATCGGCACTCCCAATTGGATTTGGGGGGGGGGGTAGATCCAAAGCATTTTTGTGCCAAAGTTGTTCTTCTTTTCCACAATGGCCAAACGGTGTAAAATGTCAGTCTGTAACAACTCTCCCTACGTCTTCTGTTTGATAAGATCTTCGCACAAGCCAGTGGCCCTTGAAGACGGGCAGAAAAGGCTTAAAAAGTGGAGAGGAATGGAGTAATGTCCAAAACTATTACCAGAATTTAGTGGGACCTCCAGGCTTGAAACGATCACTGGGACACAACCATTACGAATCTGACAACGAGCAGACCACGAGGAAGTGGGAGGAGTCCTTGTCCACTTAACTCACACTTCACGCCTGTTACCCAGGATCGTTACTTAATACTGGTCCGGCCGAGTTGTGCGCTAGTTAGTCTCATCCTCACCACAGTAACCTCCACGTAACCTTTGCACGCAACCACCAGCGCCACGTCCTGCCGCTCTACCAGTTATGTCAGTGGACCTGACGCCAAATATGCCGGTTTTGTTGCCTTGCACAACCCAGATCGTCCGCATCTTTAACGGCGGATTCGTTCAGGTTTGGGCGGAGCTGGTCCGGTCCTGCGTGATTTAATCCCCGACCACTTACATAACGTGCTCTGACCTGCCGCTTAATGTAATCTGTCATTACGTCCCGCCGCTTAGATTTTACGACGGACTTTACCCGTGTTAACCTCAACCTTCCACCAATCTTAACGAGGACTCCGGAGCTACTGTAGCTGTGCCTAGTGCTTCAAGGTTTTTTCGTGTTCGTGGCTAACAGGGGAAATAACATTCTAAGAGAATACTATAGGTTTTATATTATACTTTTTGAATCTCACACGAGCTGTGTCATGTTATTATACACGTTTTTTGGTGATAATAAGTGATCATATAAAATGGTGTAATAATTTGAAAATTATTAAAATCTTTAACGTTTCGGCCTCGCTGAGAACTATTAAAACGATTGAAAATGGCTCTCGCGGCAAGGAAAACATGACAGCATGACATTGTCTTGCTTTAAAGTTTGTCACTTTGTTACCACATTTATCTTTTCAACGTAAATGCTCGCAAATGAAACTTTTCACATGTGTGACGTACATTTATGCGTTCTAGAATCGGAAATAACTTACACATTCTCACTTAAAACATTAATACTTATAAACTTTATTATTTCACATTGAACTGACTTATCAACATGAATAATCATGAATAATCGGTATTGGTTGAGTTTTAAAAAGATTGTAAATACAATTTTGTTTACGGACAATAAAAAAACATTTTTTATAATTGCATGAGATATAACAAAACAAATTTAGGGCGTCTTATAACTACGCCCAATCAAAAACGAACTTTTTACATGAACTTATTACTATATGGTACATGAAAGATAACAAGAGAGAGTAACGTGTTTAAATTAGTAAAAAAAATAATATTCTTTAGATTTAAAAACAAATTTAAAAAAACCGTAGCTTCCTGAAATTATGTTTAAATAAAAAGCTATAATGATATTAAGTCACGAATGAATACAATGTATGTTACTCCCTGAAGCTATAAAGTGTGTACTTTTTGTACATACTGTAAAAGAGTCACAATTTTATCATCAGCTGATTTTATGTGGACATGATCACAAACCTGCCTAAATTTCTAACTTTAAATGCATGAATTTCTCGTGAAGTGACCAAAACAATAAAACATGAATGACAAATAAAAATACTTTTACACCCAAAATTGATTGCTCCACTTTAATATTATTAGAATGATTATTCTTATATCCAAAATCTAGGTCAGCTGCGGTAATCTCTTTATTGTTGTCTTTATTGTTGCTCTAAATTATTGAATTGAAATTCATATCCTTGAGTAATACTAAAGTTATTAGAGTAATCGTTACTGAACAATCGTTCCCTCAGATGTTCCCACAAACCGCCGAGATCTCTTGCAGGAACGTAACCTGGTACACGGTAACCTGATTGTTACATCACACACATACAACAGCTGATGACTGGCTCTGCCAAATCGGCCGCCTTCGTTTGTTTACCGTTACACAACTAAAACTTTCCGGCAATTCTCCTGAAAGGACTTTCCACTTTTCTATTTCGTTTCCTTCCATTGTACGTAGAGAGTGATTACTAATCCAGTATGGAGTGTATCATTACATATTCTTGGTTACAGTCGATTTCGAATATTGAATACCAAAATATACTTTACGATTAAAATAAATACATATAATTGAGGTTATGTTTGACTGTTATAAGAAAATAGACGACTTGTAATTTACTAAGCAAATCCTAAACTATGCTTATTGTACGTATGATTTATTTCTTCTTGGTATTTATGTAGAACAGTTCCAGTGCTTCACCACAAACACGTTTATATTCAATTTCAATTCTTTTTTGAATTTCAGATGTGAGTACTTTAACGCTATTGTATTTTTGCTAGACTTTGAATTATTTTCGATAGTATAAAATAAGACTGCGTATAAAGTTAAAAAAAAAAAAAAAAAAAAAAAAAAAAAAAAAAAAAACTGTTGACGTCCTTGAAAGGATATTAGGATTTCGGCTATTATTATCGTTATGTTATTTTTTTACAACATATCTATGAAAAATGGCTGAAATCCTACTATCCTTAAAGAATGTGTACTTATTTAAAAGACGGCTCGCACACAACCACGTAGTGTATTCTTTAAAAAAAAAAAGAAAACAACAGAATTTAGTTGCGGTATAAAATCTTGAATGATTATAAAATCATAATTTTAGATCGCATGAACCCAAGATGGTGGATAACAGGCCATAGTTTATATAGCAATCGCGCGCTGTATTGATTAGAACATTTTACATCTCTCGACTCTTATTTTGTTTTTAAACTCTAATATCCGATAAGCAGAAGGCATAAAGATAAGATAACCAGCTTTTTATAAAAGATACAATGCTCAAGGAACTATTCATTTCGCTTATCTGCGTTGAAATTTGTTGTTCAATTTAGTTTCTCAACGCAGTTTTCAAATAAAACAGAACTTGGACTAGATACCTTTATTATCATCATTGGTGACTTCAACATCGACGTTCTGGACCACGCTAACCCCCTGGCCCAGCGGCTTCGCGATATCTTATCTTCTTTCGGTTTTAACATGGTCCGTGAACTCACCAACACGAGTCTCTGCCGCGTCGAGTACGGCCATCGACAACGTCATCACAAACATCCCAGACGTTTCGGGTCTCTGTTCTGAACGCGGCCATCTCGGATCACTTCGCCCAGGAAGCCATAATTTACCCACTCCAAACCAAAATTTAAAACCCTCCCTCCGTGAAAATAAAACGAGATGTAAAGTCTGCAAACGTTGATCTTTTCAACAATTGTCTCAGGAAGGAGTCCCGTGGTCATTCCTGGATTCTTTCGATCAAGTGGAGGAAGCCTTCAATGCATTTTTAAAGCGAGTAATTTTCATTTAAATGTCACTTGTCCATTCAAAAATTTCAAAGAACGTTTTCAAAGGAGAAGAGATACCTGGATTACTCAGGATATTCTCAAATCAAGAGAAAGGCTTAAGTTTTATCATTCGATATATGTAGGGACCGAAAACGAACAATTCAAAACTTTTTTTCGAAATTTCAAGCAAAATTATCGAAAAGAAATAAGGATGGCCAAGGCACGAGATGTCGAAACCAAAACTGAGACAATCAGACAATTTTTCAAAAAGCGCTTGGGAAACATTATAAAAAACAGCACAAAACAACAAAACTTTTCCAAATTTTCAACTCCGACACTTAAAACAACAAATAAAATAATTGATGATCCGTTTGAAGTGGCAAGCGAATTTAACAAATTTTTTTCAACTGTGGCTGAACCAGACGACTCATTTTCGGATAGCCCTCGCGATGATCCATTGACGAGACCGATCTCGTCTATGGTTCTTATTCCTGTGAGTGAGGTGGAGGTGGCCCGTATCGTGCGGGATTTGAGACCGAAAAAATCCAGTGACACCAATGGCATGTCTGTGTGGTTGCTCAGGGGGTTGCTTCAAATACCTCTTGACTCCAATCACCCGACTGATCAATCTTTCATTTGCTCAAGGCGTATTCCCGTCGGCATTGAAGATTGCTAAAGTTATACCAATTTTCAAAAAGGACGATGCTTGCATTCCAAGCAACTATCGTCCAATTTCTATACTCCCAGTTTTCAGCAAAATTTTCGAAAAAGCTTTTCTCAAACAATTTGAAAAAATTTCTTGATCGTTACGAGATTCTATGTCCCGAACAATTTGGGTTCAGGAAAAACAAGTCGACAATCGACGCTGTAACGAATCTAATTTACAATGTTGTCGAGGGCCTAGAGAGGCGAGAGCACGTGCTAAGCATATTTCTCGACCTCTCTAAAGCTTTTGAACTGTGTGCATCATGCAACACTGTTGCACCAGTTGTGGTCAAGTGGTATTCGGGGACTGCCGCACGATTGGATCTCGTCTTATTTAAAAGATAGAGAGCAGTGCGTGCAGATTGCGAGTGGTCTTGTCAGACAAAGTCAAAATGCCCTACGGTTGTCCCCACAGGGATCAATATTAGGACCAGCCCTTTTTCTAATTTACGTCAACAGATTGAATTCTACAATCCAGAATGGAAAATTAATTCAATATGCTGACGATACGACTCTCTGCATCAGATCAAAATCAATAAACGAACTTGAAATGGAGTCATTCATTGAATTGAATTCATGCATCGAATATTTCTCCAGAATCAATCTGAAAACAAACAGTTCCAAATCAAACGTCATACATTTTTTGCCTTCGGCAACAAGGACAAGAGCTCCGACCCGCGGTGATGGTGGACGATTTCCTTCTGGAAGAAACAGACTCCATTAAGTTCCTTGGAATGTACCTTGATCGGGGGCTGGACATGGGACGATCACATTGAAAACGTTTGCTCTAAGATTGCTTCGGGAATTTATGTCCTGCGCAATCTTGCAAAATTTTGTTCGGTGGATGTATTAAAAATGGCCTATTTCGGTCTGATACATCCACATTTGACATATGGCTTGAGATTGTGGGGAAGCTGTTCCAAGTACAGATTTGAAAGAGTTTTCAGATCTCAAAAGAAAGCCGTAAGAATTCTTTCAAAATTAAACCCCAGAGAGTCGTGCAAATATGCCTTTAGGGAGCTTGGATTGCTGACCCTTCCCTGTCTCTATATTCCTCGAGGTGGCCTTGTACTGCCGACTTAAATGCGAGTTGGTACGGGGCAGGGATGTCCACCAATATGGGACTAGAGGCAGGAATAACTTTCGAGTCGAACAGCACAGAACGGCAGCTTTCGAACACTTACCATCTCAAGTTGGAGTCAGACTAATCAATAGGCTCCCTGAGGGCATCAAACAACTCAATGAAACAAAACAATTCAAAACTCGACTAAAAACATTTTCTTATGTCAAAGGCATTTTTACTCAACTGATGAGTTCATGATGGGCCGCTGGGATGAAAATTTTTGAAATTAACAATAACCACGAAATCCCCGGTTCTGATACATGCAATTGTAATATAATTCTTGTATGTAATTTACCTTGACCAACATCATTTATCTGATGTACTTATTTACTTTATATAGTTATGTTGACGCATGCCATGCAATATTTTAATTGTTTTCACGCAATAAAGAATATTATTATTATTATTATTATTATTATTATTAAAATTTTCTTGTTTCATAGATAGGGTGACAGACACAGGTTTTTAAGAAGTATTTGCTAAATAGTGTTATAAGAATTCCAGATACAGATGTTGTATTGATATAAATATAACATAGAATTCAAATTTAAATATCTAATGCGTGTGTCATTTTTCATTAGTTATTTTTAAGTTTAACCTTTTTAATTTTTAGTTAACCTTCAATAGACTTGAATTGTTCTGGAAAACAGTATATTACTAAGAAACGCTTGAAAAGATAGGATTTTTATTTATTTTTTTTTTTATTTATCTTTCAAACACATAATTGGTAAAATAATTGATTTACGTCAAAGTCTAATTAATTATATCATGATTGTTCCCTTTCATCATTAACAGTTTTCTTTCGAAATGATAATACCAGTTTCCAATGGTATACCCCAAGGTTGGTTTCATGACTTTTAAATGTAAATGTACCAGCGTAGAGCAAAGAAGAATTTTCACAAATTAAAACTATTACTAGTAAGAAACAATTACCTTTCAGATAATTTTGTTAAGAAAATAATTTAAGTTCGAATGTAAAGCATTGTTCATGACAATAAACTGAGGAATCAGATCGAATTTTTGTTTTTTTTTTATTTTAAAAGAATCTAGAGGACATTTCTGCTCACTTCACGCATTTCCTAATTTTACAATTAATAATTGTATTTTTCTGCTAATATTACATTTCCTAATAAATCCATGGAAACACTCTAAAAAGCATAAAACCTTAGTGATATTTAGTATTATAGAGGCCACACTATCCCATCTACTACTTATTATTACGCGATAAAAATATGTTACTAGAAGTACCAGATTTAAGTTACCCTTTACGAGCGTTCAACGTGATCTGAGGTCGAGAAATTACCGATCGGAAACTCCCCTGGCCATCAATCGCGTAATAATAAATAGTTGATAGAGACAGAGTGACCTCCGTATAATACCAAAATTCCATATTGGTTTATTGTTTGAACTGCATAAACTCATTACAAAGGTTCATTGCCCTTTGCATGCTTGTATTAAATAAACGAGTAATTAAATGTTCTTAAAGGTCAACGTATTTAGAAAATGAGAAGAATTCGATCCTTACGCAACTGAACGGTCTGATACATTCCTGAGCAGGGAAAGGTCCGACAGAAGAAATGGAACTGCATTATTTTAATTGCAGAACGGAACTGGACCAGTCAGTCCTGTGTCCTTGTGTCCACCAGTTGCGTCACGACACAGCACAGCCTGGTCAGTTTCCCGGTGTGACTCTGGTCGCGAACCTCTGACTGTGCTGGACACAGGAAACGTGTCCTGGTCTAGTTTCCTTCTATATCTCTACTTCCTGTTGTTTCATCAGAGAGGAAACTTTGTACAAGTGAGCACACGCCTTACTGAGCGAGTACACATCTAATTAGTAGAAAACACATTCCAGGTGAAATTCTATTAAATTAGATTACAACAGGCAAGTCAAGAATACATTGTCCGCATACGAATACCCAGGCAGTTCCATATAACCAATAATTTTATAAATATGCTATTCTCAATCAATCAATCAATCAATCATTTTTTATTGCAATAGACATGTATAACATGTATAGCAAACGTCACTATAATAACTAAAATTTTGTCCACTCTCCCCACATCAAGATCACACTCATACATACAATTCCGCATTCACTCATCGCACATCCATTCGCCAATTTCTCCACCTCCTCACCCAAAGTCAATCTCCCTGTTGGGTGGTCTCCCAGTTAAATGCCAAAAACTCGGCCACATTGTAAAATGCTTGTGACACTAAAAAGCTTTTCAACCGAGTTTTGACCGTCGGGGGCGATGGTGCATTTTTGATCCCATTGGGCAGCTTGTTGATGAAATGCACACCTGCTTGTGAGGGCAGGTGTTCATAAACCCCCGTTCTGTTAATTCTATATTATCCTACTGACGTCATGTGTTCTTTTACGGTAAGGCCACATAATAATAGTTAATTAGTCATAGTCTTATGCATAAGTTTAGGAAGGAATTGTAACAATTCATTTTGAAATACCCTGGGACAAGTAGAATCATAAGTAGACATCATAAGTAGAATTATTATCTTTTATTTAACGTTTTCTTCAAGAAAAGTGTAGTAGTTTATTTTTCTAATTTATTTATTCAAATACAGCTCTAAAGCTAAAACCACTCCAACAAAAGAAGAAAGACGAGTAATTTTCTTTGTTATTTTATTTTATTTAAAATTTTGGCTACATTACAATAGAAAAATGTCTGAATATTATAAGAGCTGAGGAAGGTATTTAAAGTAGAATTATTTAGGTACAGTTTAAAATCAGGTCCAAAGACAAACTCTTGAGTATAACGTTTACAACATTTTAAAGCATTAAAAAATTACAGAAGGGAGTATTTTATTTATAAAAAAACTTAATATTCTTAAAAAAATAATCCTAAGAAAACGATTATTTAAAATTCATCACTTCTTAGGTTATGTTTATTACAATTTCCTTAAGTCATACATAAGATAAAAACATGTCACTTTATAAAACCTTTTATGTTTAGGTCTAACAACTCTTAATACAGCTAAATAGAGTTAGCAAATATTTCGTATATTTCACAAATTTCTTACGTAAGTTACAGAAACTAGTTGGAAATTTTGCTAAATAACTATTCAACGAAAAAATCATTTATTATTACTGTTAATTTGTAATAAAAATTGTTACAAATTAACAATAAATTATAACAACAACAATTAACAATTTAACAACAATTAACAATTTATTATTTTATTGTTAATTTCTTATTTGTTACCTATTAAGTACATATTTTAACGATTTATTTTAAATACCCTGGAATAATATATACTACACCAATAAACACCAGAATTATTGCCTTTTATTAAAAGTGTTCTATAATAAAGGACAATATACTTTATTTAGGTAAAGTTCTAAAACTAAAATATTTTGAACAAAAGTAGATTAATGTTCTATCTAGAACAGTTTGTGGTTGGAGATTATAGTTTACACAGTCATCTAACTATTAATTAGGGAATTTAAAATAGCAATTTTAGATGGTTAAGGCTGGCAGCTATGTTAATAGTTAAATGATATTTCAATGTTTGTTGCCTTTGTACAAATTCTAATAATTTTCCCAAGTAAACAATATTGTGAAAGAACTTTTCATCATCCATTTATAAATGAAAGCGTATATCGTTATACCTATTATAATACATCGATATGTTATGTAATCAACTCGTAATTGGTTCCCAAATCAACAAGATTTACATTTTCATTTGAAATCTGTCAAAAGTTTGTGAGCAGAAATTAAATTTGACAGTCTTCGAGCAACGATATTTTTTGCGTTGTCAAAGTGATCGATAAATCACTCCAACGCTGGAAACTGTGACTGCTTTCTGATTAGAAGCAAACAAAGTTTTACATAATGGGAGTAAAAATGTTCTTAAATTACAATATTAGGAGGTTGTAACATGGCTAGGAATTGGACTTCGATGAATTAGAAACGCTAGCGGCTCAATCCTCCAGAGTCCAGCAATAATCTAATAGATTAGGTTAGATGTGATAGATTCGCTTCTGCTATGGCTGTCAAATTACTGGCCATTGGAGAGTGGCCAACAGGTCAGATGGAGAGAGGAACCATTAGCATACCAGGAGAGATTTTGACACAACATTTCAAACCATGAAACAATATACAGATTATGTTTGTTCAGGATCTGGAAATTACTTAATAATATGTAAATAGCTGTCAAATGAGAAGAAATAATCGTTCTGTCAAAACAGAATTTACTTTACTTTCTTTTAATGATGATTACCATGTTGATAATTTGAAAAGGGCTCGTCATGTTTTATATTTGTAAATAGCGCTTTGAACTTTGTGTGCTCCTGAATGGAACTTTTTTTCAACAACAAAATTGCAGGGTAAGTTTAGCTCCTAGGAAAAAGCGGAGAAGGAAAACAATATAAGTGCAACAAACATATTTACTACAATGCTTAACAACAACATTGCCTTTGCTGCAGTCTTCTGAATCAATTTTAATAACTAGATGTACTTTTTATATCCACAATAAATATTGCCTTTATGGGTATATCTTGTTTATTAAAGAGCATAGCACCTAGATGTAACATGCACATCAAGTAGGTCTTTTGCGTTATACGACCTCATTTCTTTAAACTTACCTGAAATAGTGATTTGATATAGCAAACAAATTTTCTGCACTATATTCTACACAAAAAACACTATATTTCAATAAAACACACACAACATAACTTAACCTAACGAACTTAATAAATGAATTCCGTAAACTGTTGGTGGCCAAAAGCAAACAATGTCTTTTGTTATTTGTTCGAACGCATCGATCTCTTTATATTGTTGCCGCCTTAAACCTAACCTAACCCAACCAAACCCAAACCAACCCGACCCACCCCAACCAAACCCAACCAAACCAACCCAACCTAACCCCTTGGTATCAATTTCCCTTACAAGACGCAACAAAGACATAATATTTCACCGTTCTCAACCACTGTACAACAGGACACTGCGACTGCATAGGTAGACCGGGACCAATTGTACCAGATAAAACCGGATTTTGCGATAAGATAAGGAACAATGATTACTGGTCGCCGCTCACTGATTATTGCTTACATACTTACATGTATTGATGTAATACAGGTCTAAAAATGTGTTCATAGCATTAATGCATCAGAGAAACAGTCTTATTAAACGTAGGAAACGTTTAAAGAAATGAGGTCGTATAACGCAAAAGAGCCAAATTCTTTACTAAACAATCGTTTTTAACAACATGCATGAAAGTAATACAGACAAACCTTGTATCTCTTCCTCTCTTCCTTTTTTACTTTAAATGAAATATTATTTACAGTATGTTCTTTGTTTAGTTAGAATAAATGCGATTATATACTATACTAGCAGTAAAAACTCTGGTTCGAGTGAAATATATTTAAGACGCTTATGTTGCGTTTACCTTCTTCCTACGGTCAAGAAATTATGTCAAAAAGTATATTTATGATCATTTTAAATTACTCCAATCTTAGTATTTTTGTTCCAAGACGATTTTGCCTCTTTCCTGATGAAGAAAACATACAAACCCATACATACACTTACCTCATTACTGATATCTAAAACGGTGGGAAAAAATAATTGGGTATTCCTTACACAATATACTCACTATAATGTCAACAAATTGAAAATAATAACAATGTTCACCGGAGAGATTTTCAAAACAAAAATAGACTTATTGTCCGTAATATGTCCAATGAAAAATTTACTTTAATGATGTCCATGTAACATCTCAGTACAATCGTTTGAACAATTTACGCGCGAAAACAAAGCAAACAAACAAAGGCACTTTAGCATTTACAATATTATTAGAATTTTACAGAAAGTAAATTTACCAAAACTTACTGCAATTTAGGGACAATACTTAAAAGTTATCCCTTTCTGGAATGTTTAAAAAGGACTCATTCGAAATTAAGAGTCGGCAGTTCTGGCGACCATGTTGATTTTAATCCCATAAGAACATGTTAAACCTCTAACACTGTTGCGACATTAATTTTTGGTCGTAGAATTACTGGTGGTCTCATTTTAAAGATATGATTAATATATTCCTAAACGCCTTATTGATGTGTATTTTTATTTATTTTTCGCAAAAAGCTCATTATGTTTTTACAGCTTACCGTTTAAATACTCAATAAGGAGGCTACATACTTTTTATAAGTACTAAAAGCATTTGGACGCGTATTAATTACTTCTTTAAAAGGATTCATCTTCCGAAATTCTAAGAAATAAAATCCACAGAAGGGTTTACTTCTGGCTGGTTTATACCATCCGGTTGAACTTGTACTGAGTACAAAAAAAAAACCGATGTGGCTCTTAAATCTAGGAAATCCTTTGTATGTCTAGAAGCGGTAAATCACTAACCTCAAATGTCAAGATGTTGGTGTACAAGGTTAGTCTAGTCTATAATAGGTCTAGTCTACTGCGGGAGATAACCTCTGTTGGAGATGGTGGGGCTCCCTAAATGATTGAAGGCAGTTGCTAGCCTACAATAAGGACGTCCTACCCCCAGCCCCTTTAACTGGAAAGGCAGGTACAGTCTCCTTTCTTCAAGGAGATGTAACTGAGATTAATGCCCAAAATCCTTCCTCATAGATCTTTACAGGTGGTAGTCCCTAACCGTAACCTTACCCATTCTGTCACTCCATATATACTGTCACTCCAGAAGCAGTGCAAAGGTCTTTTTAGGACCAAGTGTATATTCTAAGCTTCTTGTCATAACAGAATCAGGGCATAAAAGTGTTTGATGTTTTCAATTGATCTTGTGGTGTAGAATTCAAGGGCGTTTCAGTAGAGCCTAATCTTAATAATTTCTATTTTAACATAAACTGAAGTTTTTCCACAAGTTGCCAGTCATGATTTAATTTATGATTTAGAAAGGGCTCCACTTATTTATGGAGTATTAAAACTACAACGTCAACGAATTAATTGTGAGGCTAATCTGAAAGAAGCAGTTTAATTAATAGACGAAGCTGATTAAGTGTAACACCGAAAGCTGGGACCATGTTATAAACTATTGCGATTCCATCAACTCATCCATTACCAATATCTCTAAGAAAATTAATTCACACCTACCAACCTTCCGGCTACGTGAATCCATTTACTTCCTCGAGATTTTAGAAAACACTTAAATTTAGATCCGTTTATAACCACTAAGCGGATCTAAACACAGTAGTAATTAATATTTCCTTTAGATTCATGTAAAAATTATTATACGTGGTCTTATATTATGACGTCCATCATTTCAAACGAATTTATGTAAACACAAAGAATAGATTTAAGTTATAATGCCATATAAATACGTTTAAAATACATTTCTTAATAATTAATTTATTTTAATGTCACGTAATTAACGATTTACTTTTTTCCCATTACTAGTTATCGAGTGTATGTAAATCTGGAGTCCAAGCTACGAATCTTCGAAATATTTCGTATAAAACAGAATCATTTGTATACGTTTATCATAATATTGAATATTTAATTTTTTGTATTTATTTATGGTTTACAATTAAGTTACATACATTATTTATAATTTATATAACAATATTTATGAAACGCCTTGTATTTTATTTAGAACGTTACAGTTAAATTAAAGTTTCTTAATAGCATTTTGTCATATTTAAAAATATCTTTAATTTACAGTTCCACGGCATTGCACAATTTAAGAAACTAATTAATCTTAATATTTTATTTATCTACTTCTTAATTAAGTAATTAATTCAGATTTCATTAAGCCATAGGCTGCCTAGTGAAAATATTTACTTAAATAACATATTTAACATTTCAAATATTCTTCATATAAATTTCAATCGACGCTATTTAGTGCTTTACATGTTTTTAAAATTAAAGCACTTTAAAAAAAAAATTTATAAACGCCAACAATGCTTCAGTTGTATGGTCTACTCTAGCCTAAGATACAGGCTTTACTCGTACTTAAAAAATATTAATATTACAAATAAAGGAATGTTTGGAAATGTAGTCTTGCAGAATTCTTTGGAGTTCTAACCTTTTTAAGTATTATAACCCACTTTTATACTTCTGCATGATGTTTAAGAAATGTATAAGCCTTTTATGGAATAAATTTAAAATATTGTATCAATTTGGCATACTTGTCTATTTTAATGTACATTAAGAACATTAAGCCTAGTAATATTTTTAATCAATCTGTTTAGACTATAAGAAGTTCCTTATAATTTTACCTCCAACCTTTAAATTTGACCATTTATTTTGCTAAACACATTTTTCATATCCGCTTCGAACACTTTAAATTTGTTTTCAAGATTTAGAGATTTGAATTATTAATTCTCTTGAGTGGTAATTAACATACTACATTTTAAGAAATTTAAAAATTTGCATATTACGGATTGACGTCCTTCCAGTTTCATTTCCATCATCATTACTTCCTGCTCCACAACCAGCAGTAACTCTTCCCATTGAATACTTTTCCCCAAATTATCTTTTATCGCAATTGACATTTGGGTGAGTCATCCCCATCACAAAGTTGAATAAGTTAAATAGTTGATTAAAAGTTTTGACTTTTAGAGAATATTCCTAGATTATCGATTGACATGGAAACAGCAACCAGTTAGCACTGTGTGCTTTAAAGTTACGTCAGACATGCTTAACGAACTTCTATTATTCAGAATACTTAGAGTGGCCTACTATGAACTGATATAATTGCGTGGCTTCTGTGATACAAATTTGGGGCTACATACAACTTCCAGAATGTATTTAGGCTCCTAAAAAAATTTGTTCGATCTTTTCAAAATTAAAACCAAGATAGTTGTGTAAAAATCTTTCAGGGTATAAGATTATTGACTTTGCCTCTGCGATTTATAGGTGGATTTGTTATAGCAATTGAAGTGTGTTTAGAAATCAAGGATATTCATCGTCATGAGGATAAAGGGAGGCACTTAATATAACATATAACAAATGATTCTTAGCATTTGTCCTCACAAGTCGACAAGTCGATGTCAGAGTGATAAAAATAGTCTTCTGAGAGCATCAAACATGAAACCAACTCATCGATATTCACGGCTCGTCTCTAACGCTTGTTGGTGTAGAAATCTTACTGCTCGGTGGACGAGTTCCCGGTGCAAAATTACTTGATTTACAACTGATTGGGCTTGAACTCTGATTCTGATGTCAAGTGTGAGTGAAGAACAATCCATGTCACAGATTGCATATTTTGATTAGCACTAAGATGTTTAAATAATAGTTGTGATTCTTTCAATAAAGAATTATCAAGCACACATTGTTAGCAGCGCGTTAGCGAAGTTTATCACTCGAAGGGCTGGACATATGTAGATATCTGTCTATCTGGTTGTCTATTGGCCTGTTTGTCCACATGATATATAAAATAATTGATCTATAGACTTGAAATTATGCGTGAAGCCTCATTTATATACAAGGGAGACTGAGTAAATTATGGTATACGTCACGCCATCAAATGGGCTGAGCGTTAGCGAAACTTTAAAAAATTAATCTTGTGGGTAACCATGATGGCAACTAGAAAATAGCAGAATAAATACATTTTTAAACAAACTCAGTATACTCGTAAAAGGTTCTAAAACATGTAGCCTAACTTATCCAACACGTCCAACATCGTTTTATTATTTAAACACTGGTATAAAACCCAATTCAATGAACAAAATGTGAGTGCGTCAAGTGGGAAGATATCTCGAAAAATATTTCACATGTTAACTTTAAATTTTCTATGTGAAACTTAATTTCTATATAGATAAGAATGAGTTCTATAATGGTGAATGTATAAATTGGAATTTGGCTGAGCGTCGTTTATGTCTTATCACTCAGTAGAACTACACAGTTTCTTTTTTTTTAGCTGGAATATGTAAAAATTTCTTTTCTGTATCATTGTAGTTTTTCTGCTAACAATAAAATGAGCTATGACCTGAAATTTTGCATTGAAGCTCACAGAAGCCGGTAACAAAAAGCGTGGTGGGACGTACTCCTCCTACCTACGAAGACAGGTTAAGCAAACAAGGAAGTGACGAAGAGGACCACAACTCTCGCCCGAGGTACCAGAATTTGTCGCGCCACGCCGACCTGCCAGGACGACTTAGGACCCCAGAGCAGAAGAGACGCATCTCGGTGTCATATGCTGTCGGTGAAAGCGAGTCTCAGAGGATAAAAAACAGTTTCGAGAGAGGGTCTGGGGTCGAATTACAGGAAACTGCGTGGAGAGAGGGAGAGGATCATTTCGGGCGAAATGGCCATCTCAGAGGTTCACGGCCGATAGAGTTCCTTGTACCCGCCAAAATATCAAACTAAGGTCTCATACGGTACGGCTGCACCAGCGTAAAACAATAAATTCATACACATATTCATTACAATGATGCAGTAACGCTATAAATTAATGTCATATTTGATAATTTTACACTTAGTGGACTCATTCCTACCAAAGTGTTCATTGGTTTGGAACATAAATAAGAGAATGAATCTGTACAACTTTACAGTTAAACACACAGAACAAGTTGACTAAGACGCAGATGGAATGATGAGTCAACATGTAAATTTAGTAGTAGGTTCAAAAATTTGATAAGGTTCGGATACCCACAGATAAGGTTCGGAGAACCACAGATAAGGTTTGGATACCCACAGATAAGGTTTGGATACCCACAGATAAGGTTTGGATACCCACAGATAAGGTTCGGATACCCACAGATAAGGTTCAGAGAACCACAGTAAAAGTTGGAAATGCAATACTAAATTGGAACAGCACCATATGAATGACAATATTATGTTCTTCTGGATTATACCTTGTCTAGGAGCCGAACATTGAGTTACGCCGTATAAGCACAGAGCCTATTTCCCTCTAAATCGATAGCAGAATTTTTCCTAATGAAGAAACCGAACACCAGACACACTACTTTTGGTAGAGGTTGTTTGGTATCAATAAGGTAAAAAATATGAAAGTATTTTTTATTTTAGACTTCATTTTTCCAACTTGTTCATACATTTATAACCGACCACCATACAGGTACACATAAATAACATATCACCTTCACACACTACGTGTAAAGAGAATGAAAGTCTCCATGTAATAGTTAGTTGGTGCTGATATAACATTTTATATTAAGAGTGCCAAACTATAAAAAATACGATCTTAGAAAAAAATCACAATTTCATGTTTTTATCCCTTTGTGTACCCTTCCCATGTTGACCTCCAACAAAAAAGTATGGCTGACGGTCAAGTTCTTACTTAGGTAAAATATCTATCGCTTAAAATAAAAAACAAGGTACTTATACGATGCACATTGCCTCTTGTCTGCTGGACTATTATGAAGTCTAGCGGAATATATCTGGAAGTTCTCTCGGTTCTTGGCACACATACACGAGTTTGCCTTGTTCTTAATATGTATCCCTATTAATATGATGTCCCTAACTGAGCCTGATAAGGTTTCTATATTTATTTTCTATTCGTCCACTCTTTCTTGCCGATTGCAACATGAAAATATGTTCCCTACATGACAAAAGTTGTATACTGAGTAGAGAGGGAACATATCTCACAAATTCCTGAGCCAATCCTTCCTCTATAATCTGACCATAGTATCCTATTTCACTGCCCAATCTGCGGTTGACAAAAATTGCATTCGTTTTGTAAGAATACCACAACGCAGTGAATAACGCCATCGTGTGTCCGAATTACTTTCTTTTTGAGGTAACCTAAGTTATTGGGAAATCCGCTGTTAGAATATTTGCAGACCCCCTTAGAACTGTATATTATTTTATATATCTAATGTTTAAGTACCTTAAAAATCATGGCATCTAAACCAGAATTCAATGAAAATTGAACATCGAGTGTGTTTTAGAAAAATTGTAAACTTCGCTTTTTTCTGTAACGAAATCAGTTGTTACTAGAACTCATTAGATCCCTCTCAGCTTTGAGACACTACGTTTAAAAACTTAGAAATGTTATACTTTACAAAAATTGTTCGTTTGAAGATGCTTTAATGAAGGTCCAGGATTCTATAATTATCAATTCGTAGTGATTTTAGATAAAAAATAAATAAATAAATAGTCTCTTAATTTTTCCATGGTAACTTTCTTACATTTTCGAAACAAAAACAACATTTAGAAAATAAATACAGGTATGAAATATTCCATACACAAATTTGGCATCCCAACTACTCAAAAGAACCAGAAATTCCACATACGTTCAAAGATTTTTACTGCACTATGAATATTCCAAGAAATTTTTGCGTCAAATTTCGTTTATTCAATAAATTTGTTGCTTTCAGTTTTAAACTGTTGATATTCAATTTACTATTCCTCCTCGGTGTGTTAAGATAATATAGTTCAATAATTTTTTTCTTATTTTACTCAAAAATAAATAAGGATTTGAAGAATAAATTAATAAGATAATACGAAACTATCTTTTCATATCAAACCATTTTAAATTAATAACGACATAACTCATGTTATACAATATTCACTGAAGGAACAGTTACAGTTTTTAACGTGCAAAGAAGGTCCAGCCAGAAATGAAGTAGAAAGTAGGCTTGCAATAATTATAGGCCGTCAAATTACGTAATTTTTGGAAGTGACCGCAAACAAGGTTCGTTCTTGCGGAAGCCGTAATTATCCCTTGACGGAAATGACTGGGAGACATTTTATATTTGAGATGGATCGTTGCTAATTAATTGACGGGTTCAGCTTATATGATCTATATTTGTTGGTACTCTGATTGTTTTCGCTAATGCTACGTAATGTTGAAAATAACGTCCTCCCTGTATACGTACTTTATTGATTACAGTTATGTTTGCTGAGTAATACATTAATATTGTTCTTAATGTGTTACAACAACAATACATACATGTTTTTATGTATTGATTATTGTTGTAGCTTGAGCCACGTAATTTAGTGCAAACAGTAAGAAAATGCACTATTTTTTCCCGAAAAATTTTCAATTTTTTAAAGCATTTAGTTAAAAAGTTAATTATTTCCAGTCAAATTAAAAGTATAATAATTTTAAACACGATAAATCCGATGATGATAATTGCAGCATTATTGTTAGCTCATAAAAATAAAATTTCTTAATTATTGGAGTGTTTGTTCATAAATTAAGCATTGATATGATTGTCTTGCTGAACCAGTATTATATTAATATGATACAATAACTCAAAAATTGTTAAAAATAATTATTACATTAATTACAAGTAATATTTAAAAAAAACCCATTTCACTACACATTCGGAAATTGGGTTTCTTTACAGTATTAATAAATGTTTCTTAATTTTTTACGAATATAACCAGAGCTTTAAAATGTAAATCATTAGGTGTAACATTTACAGAATCCAAAATGGAAGCGTAAAAATAATTTTTAGTTTGAAACTAAAATATATTATGAATTGTATATTCGTAAACAGTGTTGTATCTATTTTTATTAGAAATTCAGAAATTTGGCGCTAAAAAATTTCAAATATTTTACAATTTTTTTGGACATTTGGTTTGTAAATATTCTCCAACGCAGATTTATTTGAACAATCCGCTGGGAAGGTGTTACCGTATGGGTAGGTATGCACGGCTGTGATGACATTTGGCCGAAAGGTCAGTGACGGATGGCCGGGTGGCCCGGTGGACAAGCTGTGGCATCTCAGGTGCTAGCGGGGAAGGCACGCGACTAGCTGAGCGGCCTGATATTGCGTCACCGGTCACCGGTCACCGATGTACCCCGGCCTAGTCTGTGAGGTAACCGGTGGGAGGGAGGACCGCCACTGACACCGTATATATACTTTCCGAACCGCTCTGTTGTATCTACAGTCCTTGTGTTGGGTGACAGGTGCATCGTATAACATGGCTTACTCTCTCAGGATCTTGGTAAGTACATTTTTATATTATTTGTTGTTTTTTTGTAAAAATACAGTCCTTTCAAAAAAATAAAATAATTTTTCAAATTTCAAATTTTTGAAAATTTACAACAGTTAGTAGTTAATAATATTATTAGTCACGAATAAAATAAAATTTATTTAATTTAAAATAAATACATCTTTATTTTGCAATTTTCAAAATGAAAAATATGAATTGAAATAACTATTACATTTAATTTCAAAATAAAATTACTTTTATTTTGTACTCAAGTTAATACTTTCAAAGTATGAGTACAGTATGTGTGTGTACATAATGTATGGTTGTACACAAATAATACATTTTATTTCTGTGTAGTTTCAATACAAAATAATGCTCCAGTTTTCTTTTTTGGATTCCATGAATTTTTCAAGACAATGTTATTTTATTTTTACATTTACTGTGTGTAATTGTTGGTTAAACTTCGTTATATACTTGATAGGTTGTATATGTTTTGATATATTATAAGGAATACTGAACAATGTATCAAATGTTCCAACGTTATCCCATTCATAATTAATAAATTTACTAATATTTTCTGTTAAATTTCCTTTCCTTGATTATTGTCATTCATCTGCTGTAGCCTAACAGTAACTCCGAAACGACACAAAATGTGATAATAATATTTTAGTTAGATTCTTTGTGGCTTACTTCCAATTAATGTTATATCTAATTGTTATTTACAGAAAGTACACGAAGTTCTTTTTTAACTTTTCATAATGTGCTTAATTTTCCCCTTGCATATCCGCGGTAGCATTTGGTTGTTGTTCTCTTCAAGTAACTACACATTAAAGGTATACCTTTAATAGTAGGTATACCTTTAATAGGTATACCTTTAATAGTAGGTATACCTTTAATAGGTATACCTTTAATAGTACCTGTTCAATCAGAACAGTAATTTTGTATACTTTGCTTAAAGTTTACAATTTAAGACGGCCAATTTGAATAAAAAAAACAGGTTTCCGGACATTTTACATTATTAATATTACAAAAACGTATAAATATTTTACTGTGGGCACTTCTTAAATTTGGAATTTGACAAGTTGGAATCGGCTAAACACGTTTATCTTATTGTCTTATAAGTGACTTAAAAGTTCTTACTTTTCTAATTACACCTAATTAACACACATAAACACAGATCTGTTTGCAAGTAACTATGTATTTCTATTGGAATTAAATTATCAAGGGGAGCACCTACCAGCTGTTCTTAATTTTACAAAATAAGAAATACCCTTAAAATTTCGAAAAGCTGTAAAGTAATCTATACATCATATGTTTTTTTTATTTCCCTTTATATTGACATTTTTTAAGAACGATGGGACAGCAAAGACATCCTGGTTATTAATATCATCTTTAATGAAAAGGTGAATAAAGATAGAATGTTCAGTCATTAGTCTATATATTTTATATTCTGCAGTTTTTATGTTAAAAGTTGCAAAAAGCACTGTTATGCTAATGCCCCCATGCTTTTCTATAGGTAGTGCTGGTGCTGGCCATGCTCGCCGTGGTCTCATGCATGCCCATGCCGGACCCTAGCGGATGGGGTGGTAAACAGTAAGTATTAGTTTTAAATAGTGAACAATTCGAAGTAAAAAATACAAAAGTTGATATCCTAAAGTATTGGACTGTATGATTTGAAATTTATAAAGATATGTATTCTATTATAAATATAATATTAAATACGTATAACGTATAATATATATATATATATATATATATATATATATATATATATATACAATATATAATTATATTGGTTAAATACTCAAATGATCTAATACTAACGTATAATTAATACCAGACAGCTGCAGAACATGTTTGTATCAAATATCTAATTAATTACGTTGTAGTTATTAGTGACAATTAATTATTGACAATTAATAATTAATTATTGTATAAGTAACAATCAGATATGGCGTATTCTGTTTATTTAATTGCAATAGTCACTTATCAAAATATGAAATGATGGAAATAGAGAGTAACATTGATGTAAGACTTATGCTTAGTATATACCTCGTCACTTACTCATTTTTTATATTGATGTACGTTCATGTGTTGGTCATCGATGCATAATAAACCACATCGATGATGATGTTGGTACTAAAATTAGTAGGAACAACGGTTTGTAACAGAAATATTAACAAGTGTGGCGGTTTACAATTAATGAATAATTTTGGGGTTGTTAATACAGTCAAACTACATTAGAGGTTTTCAGACCCAATGTTGGCAATAGTGGTTTTATTTTTTGTAATCTCGTTGTTGTAATAGATTTTCCAGGAAAAGATAAATTGAATCGGAGAGATGGCTTATCTTTAGCTATTATCAAGGACAGCCTTCTTTGCTATATTCGTGATATGTAAACATGTGTTATTTATGGTCACAGTGAGCATTACGTGATCCACGTGCCATATCACGTCCACCACGTCCACCATTACCACAAGGTGCCGGTCTACATCAAGGAACACCATTACTCCAAGGGCTGGGATTGGGACTGATCAGGTATGTCCTTATATTCCCTTAAATTTCTCATTTACCTACCAAAAGTTTTTTTAGTAATAAATGTTTGTGAAAGGAGTATTAGCAGCAATAAGCAAAAAGAATTTATTAGCCCAAAAATGTATGCTGTTGAATGTTAAGTAACAACAATCCCTAACAGTACATAACAAACATAATTTCTGGAAATTTTTAATAAAAATATTTTAGAATCCGGATCCTGGATCCGGATATAAATTCCTAATGTTCATGGAAAATCATTTTCGTTTCACCATTTCCGAATTAATAGAAGTGAACTGTCAGTGAAGTTATTAAATACCAGTACTTTAATGAAGGTAAAGGAGAAAATATTGTGAAAAATATTATGCTCCATGCTATATATTTAATCCCTTAATTCATGAAATTATTATCTTCTTGATCCATTACTTTACACACATTCACTAATGATACCACAAACATTCATGACGGCGCGCAAAGATGCAACCAAGGCAACCTAAGCCCAATCATTTCTCATTATCGCATTGCTTATCTCTGTAGTTCGTTAAGAATCGACACGAGTTTTAACGTCATTCATTGTACACAACAATCAACTGCCTCGTTTGTTTCAATCAAGCCTCTCTACTTTTCATTTCAATCAATTACTGTGTAAACATGTGACGAGAAAATACCACTATTATGTAGGTCAACCACATACACTACTTATTTAACATAATATCAGATCGAAAAGACAATGACTCCATAGAGTTTGTACTGTATATTATTCTCGTATAAGATAGCCTACTCATATAATATTTGTAATTAAACTTTTTATATATGTATTCATATTTATAATTCTTAATATTTTCAACGTTTTATGTTGTTCAAAATAGTTTTTTTAAGTTTACACATGAGTCGTTTTTCAAAGAAGCCAGTGGATTCATGCTGAGTAAATCATTTAAAGTAATTTCATATTACAACATAATAGTTGTTTGGTTGACTGAAGATTTATGATGACCGTTAGGTTGGTACAATCGGTGTGTGTAATAGTTTTTATTTTATTAGTTACAACCTTTAAGATACTTTTCTGACCACAGGAAGAAGGGAAAGAAGGGAAGGGTTGTTTTGATACTTCCACAAGGTGCTATAAGGTTTTAAGTAGTAGTACCATAGGCATGAATGAAGGAGACAGGATTTATTTCCGGACACGTTTTTCCATATTTCAGTGAAACAAAAAATAACACTACGTTTCGAGATCTGCATTCTGATATCTTCCTCAGGCGAATAAACTAACCTAACACATAACTAGCCAAATTTCCTACTTGGATGCCTACAATTCCTCGTGTAGTATAATTAAACATATTTTGTCTTCTGAGAAGTTATTGTAAAGGGTTATGACAATCTAAGTACGCAATTAATCCAAAATAATCCGGTAGCGTCATCTTAAAGTGATTTATGGTGTATAATATACACCAGTTTAGGATATTATTACAAGACTCTTATTATAAAAACGATCGATATGTTTCCTTATTGTCATTCAAATGCAAGTGCAAGGATCACAGTGAACTCTGGATTCACAGGATCGCAGGATTCTTTGTTCAAGGATCTATACGTATTAAAAATAGTTTGATGTGGTATAAACCAGAAATGTAGATGCTTGTTTTACTAAATTTGTCTCTGACGTTAACACATACAGTAATCAATATATATATATATATATATATATATATATATATATATATATATAAATGAAGAAATTAAAGACTTACTGGTTTTAGGAGCGAAAGGAGGTTACAAGGAAAGAAACAGAGTCCTATATTACTGTGGGTTTGAATAGTTAACTACCAACCTCAAAATTGTTCTTAAAGGCCTCATTGACATGGTTTTTAGATTATTTAATTTCACTTGAGTACATAAATATGCGAAGCTGTGTGTATTTTAAGCCTACATTTCTAATTTTGACGTAATTTTTGTTAGTATATTCATAAAACATTCTTTTTTAATTGTATACACTAAGTTAGCCAATTATCAAAAACCCGATTGAACCCCGGGTTTCTGAAACCCGATTGATGGTTCATACTAGAAAATGTTCTCTTTTAAAGAAAAACATACCCTTTTTAATCATTACGTTTTTTCTAAACCAAATTAACTACAATTGACCAGAAATTAAATATTTGATTTGTTGTAAAACATGTGAATGTACTTTCATTGTTATATGTGTATCAAATACTAAACTGTTAAGCCAATAAATATAAATGTTACGCTCGATATAAGTACTGATAAAACATGTTATATGTGATAGACGCTAGATATAATAAAAACATAAAGCAACGTTGTATTTAAATTCTAATCCTCAAATGAGGACAAAAACTTGGAGGTAATGAAACATTTTAAGCAAAAGATTTACTTCAATCTACACATCCCCGCACATAACTAGCTATTGGGATGATAGCACAAAAACACAGTTTAGATACATTTTTTATACATTTCCTTACTTTATACTAACCTTGAATCAAAACTGTTGTATGTAGCTTTGTGTATACATATTTTATTTATTATAGAAATCCTTGAAGCATATTTAGTTAATTCCTAGATGTCTTAGTCTCGTATGTGTCAAATGCTTTGATTGTTACATTGTTTCTCTTAGTTAGCCTACTGTTTTATCTTTATCCAACGAATATCATTGTACCACAACAGTAAATAGTTTTTTATCTCATTTAAGCCTCAGCGTCAGATATGCCGGCTTCAAAGTGCACTGGTCTTTTTTTATTTTCAAAGTACATGATTGGACCTCCCCGGGATTTGAACTCGTGATCTCTTGGTTAGAGAGCTGAGACTATAACCATTAGTCTACGGAGGAGGACAGTAAACAGTTTTTATCATACTGCATAAATATCATAAGTTTTTGATACATAAGCTAGTCCATAAAGTAATTTTTTGTTATTTTATAATAGAGATTTGAAAAATCAGCTGGGACTAAAATCAAGTATTTTAGTGGCTAACCTCAAAATTTTTGTTTCAGTTTAGATTAAATGAAAAAAACACAGCTGATTTTATATGTGTACTTTGACACTACGTAAGTATTAATTTAGTTTTCCAAATTATTCCAAAACAACCTGTTTTACTCCTAGTGGTGAAAACTACAATTATATGTATTTGAACCTACTGCTACTTTGTGTTCCTAAAAGTTGACGTCATCCTGCCCTAATCTCCTGTTACCTTCAACTTCTCGTCCTGCCCTCCGGCGTGGTGTGCTTCGTTACCAAACCCAACATTTACTCGCTATAGCTTTAATATTCTCGTTGTAATATACTTTGTGTCCCTAGAAGTTGACGTCATCCTGCACTGATCTCCTGTTACCTTTAACTTCTCGACAACGTACAAAAGTCCTGCCCTCCGGCGTGGTGTGCTTCTTTACCAAACTCTACATTCACTCGCTATAGCTTTAATATTCTCGTTGTAATATACTTTGTGTCCCTAGAAGTTGACGTCATCCTGCACTGATCTCCTGTTACCTTCAACTTCTCGACAACGTACAAAAGTCCTGCCCTCCGGCGTGGTGTGCTTCGTTACCAAACTCTACATTCACTCGCTATAGCTTTAATATTCTCGTTGTAATATACTTTGTGTCCCTAGAAGTTGACGTCATCCTGCACTGATCTCCTGTTACCTTCAACTTCTCGACAACGTACAAAAGTCCTGCCCTCCGGCGTGGTGTGCTTCGTTACCAAACTCTACATTCACTCGCTATAGCTTTAATTTCTCGTTGTAATATACTTTGTAAGTCTTTGTTAAATATATTTTTGTATATTTTGTACAATCAGTGTTTGATTTCGAGAAATTCCTTTCAGCTTAGATTATAATATTGTTATTTTAATTACTAGAAGCGCAGACTGGGTAATACTGAGGACCTTGACATCTAGATGACGATGTGGAGTAGTTGTAGTATAGAAAGAAAAGGGTCTTTTTCGTTTAAGGGCCAGCACCTTACAAACATACTATACCTGACTGACAGTGAATTTAATCGTTTTTTTTTTTTTTTTTTTTTTTTTTTTTTTTTTTTTTTTTTTTTTTGTATTAGTTTGTAGGGCAGTAGTCCGGGTACTACTTCTAGTATAAACTCGTCTTATCTTATCAGTGATAAACGCGCGCCGCTTATCTTTTGCCTGTAATAAAACCTGCGTTAGTCCTGTGAATTATACTTACTTTTTCTTGTTCAATAAAGCGTGGTGAGTTGATCTGGACTTGGACTTTGCAAGCTCAAGTTAACTTTTTTTCTAAAAGAGCAAGCATCGCGTGATCTGAGTTTTGAATAGGCAAGCTAGGGTCTTTTGTGCTGGCCCTTAAACGAAAAAGACCCAAAGAAAATGTAACTTCTGGAAGGAAAAACGGTGTCCCTCAAAAGTTGGTGCTATGAGTCCAAGGAGTAAGCAAAATATTGTGTGGTTTATTTACAGAACATAGAGCTCTAATAAACAAACTGTATATCGATTAATTCACAACATGCGATAAGAACACACCAGTGCGGTTACGAACCGCCTGCATGTGATAGCAGGTGTACTTTCTCCTCCACATCCCGCTACCATTAGGTGAACAAATGCACGACCGTTTACCACCTTGATCTACTGATACTGGCTGACCAGCTGTTACATGCTGTCGTGTATTGGGTTACGTTATACAACGTGCTAGAGTGGCAGTGTATCTCTCATTCAGTATTTTATGACATGACCGTATGTATCTTCTAGATTTACGGTACTTACGTATTATATCGACCACACCCCTACATTTCTCCAAACACAAAAATTCAACAAAAACAAACATTACCAAACAAAAACTAAACTCTTTATTGAAAAAAACACACAAAAGTTGTTTTTATTCTTGATCACGCTCCGCCGATTGTAGGACTGTAGGTCCACGCCTAGTTTGACGAGGGTGGCTGACGTCACTTTTCTGCAGGGTAGGACAGTTAGTCCACAGGTGTCGGCGTATATCATAACATCTACAGTAAGTTTGTATTAGTTATTCCTTATATTGGACCATCGTTTGTATAATACTGAATATACCAGTAGACACGTTACTCGTACTACACGTTAATTGAAATTGATGGTTTATTGTTTTATTAACATTGTTAATAGTTAAAATAACCATTTAGTTCATGTCTAATATATCATTTTTAAAGTTGTACCAAATTAAATTAAATAGATACGAAGACAAAATATTTTATTACCTTACCTTAAAGTAGTGGCTCTTCGCATATAATCCAAACAGTAAACAAACCATCTGCCTACACAACATACTAATACTTAAATAGTGACCTTGTGCCGCTAACGATACGTTGTAAATATCACTCGAACAGGAATTCGATGAACTGCTAAAAAATTTGTCTAGTTTCATTCAAACTTCCAATTGCTATTCATCGCTATATCCCACTGCGAAAAAAATTTAACGTTATTTCAAATAGTGATCCCTGAACGACAGGAGATAACATGTTTAATTACTAGCAGTTATAAGGACTTCGAACGCTCCAAATTCTTAAATTTATTCTTAAACCCTATTAGTTTTATTCCCCTTTAAAATAAACCGTTAACCGTTAAAAGTTTTAAAATTTGGTGTTTGGTTAAATAAAAAAGCTCTAGTTAATATTGTTTTGTTTTCTCGAATAAGGTACATATAAACTTCTGAAAAGCCTACTTCTGTCAAAAGTCAAATAAACTATGCATTTTATATAACTATATAAAAGTTATATAGTACATTCCTTTGATGTCTGCATACAGTACTCATCATGCATACTCAATATTTAAAAGTGTACAGTTAAAAGCAGACTTTTAATAAAACTTTTAGTTTTCTTATCTAAATATTTGTCTTACTTGTGCTCAACAGTGATCGCAAAAAAAGTTTGAAATAAGAAGTGTTGTTATTATCAAGCGTACTCTATGCTTTCACGACTAAATGTAAGGTAATTTAAGATTGTGCTACTATAAAACAATGTTTACACAGAACAATTGACTAAAGTTAACAGGCTCTTATAGTATTATATAAATGACTTGTTCTTTTTACCTGATTTTTTGTGCATTCTTAGGATATTTTATCGTTGCCCTCCTAGTCGGAGCGAAAACGTATCCAATAAAGCAAAGACCACTATAATCGTTACTGACATTCTTAAATTAGAAATGGCGTAACTAACCTGACTTTATTTTATGTATATAATTTCGTTTCATTCTTTTTGCTGCTGTCTTATGTAGTGTACTGAAAACTATTTAGCAGATATCATTTTTAAATCTCGAAACATACATTCAAGTGCTGCAGTGTGAGTACGACGATCCCTTGTCAACCCCTCGTCAAAAGAAACCCGTGAGTCGGACAGTGGGTCCCAGGCCGGGACCGTGGACCCACTGTCCACCCCTTAAGAAGTGGGTATGAAATGCTTCCTGCAGTTTTACGACGTGGACCTACAGTCTGTTTACCCACTCCGCCACCCAAAAATGCGAGTGCCTCCGGCCATCAGCGATAAATAAATTGAATTGTAATGGAAAGGCAATTATGTACCGTGTAAAAAAACTTAATAAATCATCAATACCCCTATTATCGTTATCGCTGGAGCGGCCGGTCGCTGAACCTTGACCAGGGGGAAGGGACAGGTATTACGATAAGATAACACCGGACGTCTATTGTGGGCAGTTAGTTACCTTAACAACAACCATGCTTCTAAATTACCAAATACTTTGATGTTTTAAAATAATAGTAGTGTGGCCGATACAATACGTAAGTACCAGATTTACTAATTTAAAAAAGTTACAATAATTTATTTAGACCTAAGAGTAAATAAGTAAATATTGATAACAGTGAGACTTAATACCTGGTATTGGTGAACAGCTTGAGCTTAGTCGTGTAATAACAGTATTGAAGCTCAAGCACTTTTACGACCTTATTTTCAATTATAAAACAGTAGGAATTGCCACATTTTAAAGATATAAAAAATAAAAACCCAACCGCTTTTGGATTTTCCCATATTTTAATAGTATGTTCAGAAAAAAATATTTTGCACTTTATACTTTATATATTTATAAAGCATACATTTTACAGACAAAACAAAAATTTGTTGAGATGCGTATTAATTTAAATGAGATATCACCTATACAGCTCATTAATAATTAAGGGCGTAAATATGCATGAGGTTGAACATTGGAAAAAGATTGTCCACCACAGCCAGCTCTAAAATACCTTCAGTTGTTACAGTGCACAGATAGCAGCGTGGTCCTATCGAAGAGGTTTTAACGTTTGATTTTATATTACTTGCCCATTTATGCACCGAGCATTTTCAAACTCTACACAATTAATAAAATAGATTTTTAAAGTATTCTGTAAAAATTAAAGCTCCCTAACAATTGTAGAAACAAAATGGTGACATATTGAAAATTTTACCATTTAGCTTCCTATAGAAATGTATTTCTTGAATTACCTGACTTGATTACTACGTTAAAGGTTTAAAGAACAGCTGTTTAATAACGCTCATTGTTGAAAACAGCTGTTTGATTAAAGAATATTGCTTGTGCTATAAAAACATACCCTAGCCTCCTCCATTACAGTTTTACTGATATTGAAGTTCGAGAAATGGCTTTTAATGTTGAACAAAAAGTGAAGTGTTGTGCGTGGGCTATTGCTTTTGGTAAAATTACAGAAGCAATTAGACAATTTCAGGTTGCCTACCTAGGAGTTGAACCACCTAGCAATCCAACAATAACTAAGTGGAAAAATCTTCTATTAGAAACTGGAAGTGTCGTAAAAACGTACTCTAGAGGATCAAATGAGGAAAGAGAAGTACTAGTATGCGCATCAATGCTCTGCTCTCCAGGTAAACCGAAATCACTAAGGGAGGTCGAACTTGAAACTGGTATTACAAAGCCTTCAGTAAAGAGGTTTTTTTATACTTACGAAAAAAAAATAAATTTTACAAAAGTCATCTTCTATAATCCACAATGTTCATGAAGATGATGCGGACAGGAGAGTGGAATTTTGTTCTCGTACCATTGGGTTTGATGAGCTAGATCCTTTTGGCATACTCAAATTGTTTTTTCAGACGAGTCCACTTTCTACCAATGGTAGCCCTACTGTAAATAGGCATAATTGTAATTATTACAACACCGGTAATCCACACATTCTTGAACAGACCACTCAAATCAAAAGGAATTACTGTTTGGGCAGCTGTCATTTGTAATGGGTGCTACCTTACGACATTTCAGACAGTACAATGACTGGAACAGGTATGAATAGGTTTTAAATGGACAAGTCGCCTCATTTTACGGTTCTAGAAATACATCATCTATGCAGTTATCAGTGAACCAAACAGATAAAGTCAGATATTTTCCATCCAAAACAAAAATAGATTATCATGTCTATATCACATTTATATCTGTGGTAAAACATCTAGTATTTCTTTCAATGACTAATTGCAGTAGGAGAAAAATGCAGTACCTGTTTATGTCATCACGGTCTACAAATTCGATCCCTATAGTATTGTGGACGATAACCCCAAACTAATATGTCCCACACAGTTTCGTTTAACCATTTCAAACTTGGTGCATGGATATTCTTTTCGTGTCTAATACTTTTATTGGATGTTTAGTCAAGGTAAATTAATAAGCGATTTAGTTTGTATAAAATATATTAAATCAATACAAAATCGTTCCTAGGTACAAATACATATAAAATTGTTGATTATAATAGCAAAGGTTCAGACCCAACATTTAAATAATTGTGTCATATCACAAAAACCACTTACGGTCTATAGTCTTAACGTTAGTGTATTAAAATATATAAAATTGTACTAACACTTCATTATTTCTTTAAATATACTTATATCCAATACCTTGATTTCGTTGCATTTTACTCTCTCCTTTGGTATACTAATATGTAATTTTCAGCTTTGTAAATTATACATTGTTAATAAATTTTCACCTTTTTAACGTTTTAAATGCCTCATATAGCTTAAGCGTTATATATTTATTAACGCATAATTAACAAATTAATATTTAACAAAAATTAATGATTGAGGTACTTAAAATGTATTTATGACAGCACGACAATGATATTCTACATGTAAACATTCATCCTCCTGTAACTTTACTAGTATAAGAAAAACTTTAATGGGTACAGAGTAATAAAGACAACGAAACTATAACAGCTGTACCATAATTATTAAATACTTGAATGTATGGTTAAAAATTATAGGGATTACATATATACTCGTTCTGCTGGAATAGTACCTTTTTAGCGTTTTGTAATCATACGGCCGCTATCTTGTAACCTTATACGATTTAAAATAACTCGTATACGCCAGTAATCATAACACTTCTGTTCGATTTGTTTTATCTGATATAAAAACATTACAAAATATTGAATAACCACCGAAAAGTATAATCAAAAATAATATTTATATCATAAAATATTTTTAAATTTTGCACTGCATTGCGCCATGACAGTTAAGTTATACTTGTTCGAGAATTATGGTGGAGAAGATATGTAAATACTCTCATATATTTCCGATATGCAATTATGATAAGAGAAATTTGTAATAAAGTACTATTTATAAATTACGATGGAACACTATTCAAAAAGTTTTCTTTTATATGAAATGTAGATAGTTTCAATATTAATTACTAATTCAATCTAAATTATAATTTCTGTTATGGTTACTCGTTTATAAAACGAAAATAATGTTATGGAGCATTTTTGATGTTGTACAAGAAAGTTATATTTTGTTGTATTTATTAGATAATATTAATGAAACTCTCTTGAAAAACTGAAACTTGAAAAATCAAAGTCAAAGTTTCCAAACTCTTTAGATGGTACTGAAAGTTCACTTGACTGCTTAGCTGGTTCTTCGTAAGAGTAGTCATCTTCTCGTGAGTGTGAGTGTTCTTCTTCTCTGCTGTCCTCATATTCGTAGCTTGCTGAGCGTACTGAACTGTCTTCTTCTGAATAATGTCTTTTCGATTTGTGTTCTGTATTCCCTTTGTGATACTTAGAGGGTTCAATGGATTTAGGGGTGCTTTCTGTAGGAAACAAAAGTTTGTCAAACCCAAACGAACCAAATTTGAAGAACGGAAAGTTGTCAGGCATTTGTCTTTTAACCCTTCTTCTCTTATTTGCTCTCGATGTGTTCGAAGGAGGTAATTTTTTGTGGACAGACCTCTCTTTTTGTCGAGAAACTATTTGAAAGTGTTCCGTCCCGTCGTAAAGTCCTCCATGATCATCGACGGTAGAATGTTTGTGACCATGGTTACTATAGCTGTTATGTTTGTGGTGTTGCTCAGAACCACCACTATGTTCATGGTGATGACTTTTATGGCCGGAATGTTTGTGACCGTGATCAGCGTTTCCTTGATGTTTGTGTGAGTGGTCTGCATGACCGTGATGTTTGTGATGATTTACAGAATGTACGGTATGCTTGTGATGATGTTCTCCGTGACCGTGATGTTTGTGACTGTGGCCATGCTCTCCATGATGCTTGTGGTCATGCGTTCCCTGAAGTGAATGTTTATGTTCGTGCCCTCCAGTTCCATGGTGGTCGTGACTGTGCTTTCCCTTTCCATCATGCTTGTGCTGGTGTTCGGCCTCTACATGGTGTTTATGTCCGTGCTCCGTATGGCCATGGTGAGAGTGTTCATGCTTGCCATATCCTTCATGTTTGTGGCTATGCTCGGAATGACCGTGATGCGAATGCTCGTGTTTTGATTCTCCTTCATGTTTATGCCCATGATCTGCAAGCCCATGATGTTTGTGATTATGTTGAGAATGACCACTATGCTTATGAGAATGCTCAGCCATTCCGTGATGATTGTGATTATGCTTCGATACTCCGTGATGCCCATGTTTATGATTGGCTAAACCATGATGTTTATGCTCGTGTTTACTTTCTCCATGGTGTTTATGATAGTGCTCGCTATTACCGTGGTGTTTGTGTTCATGCTTATTTTCACTGTGATGTTTATGATCATGGGAAGCACTACCATGATGTTCGTGTTTATGGTCACTTTGGCCATGATGTTTATGAGCGTGTTCAGCGTGCCCTTGGTGTTTATGCTGATGGAAACCAGAGAAAAGATGTTTGTGGCCGTGCTTTGCCTCCCCTTGATGTTTGTGGCTGTGATCGGCATGTAAATGATGTTTGTGGTTATGCACTGAATGTCCGTCATGATTGTGACCGTGCTCGGCATGACCTTCGTGTTTATGATTATGTTCAGCATGAGCATGATGTTTGTGATGATGTTCACTATGGGCATCATGCTTATGAATATGCTTATTTTCTCCTTCGTGTTTATGTTTATGCTCAGTATGGCCGTGATGCTTATGTTCGTGATTGTTGTGCCCTTGATGTTTATGATCGTGTAAGTTATGACCCTCATGCTTGTGATGATGATCTTGGTGACCAATGTGTTTATGGGCATGTTCCGTTTGACCATGATGTTTATGGCCATGGTCATGATGACCCTTATGTTCATGGTTATGAGCCGCAATGCCGTGATGCTTATGATTGTGTTGGCTATGACCGTAATGTTGATGCTTGTGGGCACTTTCTCCATGATGTTTGTGTTTATGTTCAGCTTCCCCATGATGTTGATGATGATGTTCCCCAACCCCATGATGCTTGTGCTTGTGCTCACTGATCCCTTGATGTTTGTGATGATTCTCGGATTGACCTACGTGTTTGTGTTTATGCTCCGTATGTCCTTGGTGATGATGAAGGTGCTTCTCCTCACCCTCGTGTTTGTGTTCGTGTTTGCCATGACCTTCATGTTTATGGCTGTGATCTTGATGCCCATGGTGTTGGTGGCTATGTTTACCTTCACCCTTGTGTTTGTGACTGTGTTTCCCATGACCTTCGTGGTGGTGATCATGTTTTGTTTCACCATGATGGTGATGTTTATTACTCGACTGGCCCGTGTGTTTGTGGATGTGTTCAACTACTCCTGAGTGCTTGTGGTGGTGAAAAACCTCTCCCAATTTCTTAGTTTGTTGGTGACTATGTGCGTGAGAATGTTGAAATGCTGGTTGATCCAAGTAAGACTCCTCAGCAAATTGATCCTGCTGATTGAGCAATGGAGGGCGGAGATGGTACGGCGCTACCCTTCTGAGTCTGAAACAGAGTAAAAGAAACCAGTAGATGAAAGACTTGTAGAAACAAAATGCACTAACTTATAGTAAAGTGGCATTTGTGATCAATAATGATTGAACTCAAAGTAGAACTTTTGTTTCGAAAAAAAATATTAGGCATTTGTAACACTTTAGCGTGGACGACAAGTTAAACCAAGACCAAGATGAGTTTCTTTGCCCGATTTCTACCTCTGCAGATAGGAGTTAGAGAGTCTGGTCGGGCCGAGACAAGGAATATGGATGGAGACATTCCTCTATATACCTTGGACAAGATAGACTCCTTTGTAAACCCACAAGCGCTCGAGGATTTGAGCTCATATCTCTGTCTTTACAACAGCATCCCAATGTACTTTACAATTAAAGTACAAATGATCACTTACAAGGATTGAGCATATAATCTTTTGAGGAGTTTCTTCATGGACATTTTATCATGTCTCTCCAAAAGTTTAATGCAAACTGTCCAAGTCAATTTGCAAAATTTTATTGATTTCTCGAAAATCAAACCGATGACCTCTCTGTTTGAGTGTACCAGCCTTACCCTACACTACCGGAAAAGGCCTGTGGTACTTCGCCTACCTTCTCACGTAAGAAGTCGGATGATTTATCCTGAATTCTATATTGCAAGTATTTGTGTTCAACATACCATTACTCTGTTCTTGTTATGTTCTTTCTCACCATCTAATGGTTATCCCATTTGTTATGTCGCCATAATAACTTTCATGCTTTATTACAACTACTTTATTAAAATCGAGTAAAATTAAATTTACTTTTATTTTTACTTTATCCTACTGCTTTAAATGAAAATAGGCTTATAAATTTAAATTTGGTTTGTCATTTTAATTAAATGTTGCTCTAGTTATCACTATTATTTCATTGTCTTATTTATTAGGATCGGCCAAATTCGAAAATTCAATTAAGCTTTAAGAAGTGATTTTAGATATTTGGTAAAAGTTTAAGAGAAATAATCACAAATTATGGGCCACACGTAAAGTTATCATATATGTTGCATGAGAAATTTTCTTAAGCTAAAAATCTTTATGTAATTTTGTATGATTGCACTTTTTGGTCAATATAGTATAGATAGTAAAATTGTAATTGTAAATGTTGTAACTAACATTAGTGGTTTTCCTAGTACCTTGCAGGGTAAAATAATAACCGTAAAATAATAAAATAGTAAAATAGCAAAATAATATGTAGTAAAATAATAACCGGGTTCAACTCCCGAGGGGCAATGCTTTTTACAATCTAAAAATAATAATTTATTCTCATTTTGAAGTAGAAATAGTGTAGGTTCCTCATAAAACAGGCCATCCTCATAAAATCTCAAATAAAAAATTTAAGAAACCAAGGATAATATATTGATACAACGGTGTATCGAAGAATCCAACAGAGCGTTGCGAAGTCTTATCAACCAATCCAACAAAGTAACTTCGTCACATGAGTTACTATTTCACATGATACTGTGTCACATGACTCGCAACAAACTTATTTATTCTGCAATTCTCTCGTTCCTATCATAGTTCAGGATTGAGTGGTTAGGCATAAGTGGTTACCTTTACAGCCAACATAAATATTTTGGCTCTCAAAAATAATTCGCTTCTTCCTTAGAGCACGAGGAACCTATGTACCAAGTCTCTCGGACCTTTTTCTACCAAGAGTGAGAGCACACTACGATTTTAAGAAGGTCCTCTCGGATCCTTAATATACACTAAACTCTCGTAAATAATCTCAGAGTAAATAAAATTAAAGCTGTGCTCTACTTCAAATTTTACATTATCAATCCAAACTACAAGTAAATGTGCAACCAGACCTAAACCAAAGTGATATTGTTAACACTACCACTAGTACCATAAAGTACAGTGAACCGAAAACAAATATTTTTATTAAATAAGATAGTGCATTCAAGTAATGTCTGGTGAAACTACTTAATTGATAATACAGTAGTGCTACCTTGTATAAAACCAATCTAAATTATAGATTGTAATACTACATTGGTAAAAGTTTGTTAATTTTTATGGTACAATTAGTGCAATACAGTGTTTTGCATTCTTACAATGTACGTGAACAAATTTATCAATATTATTTTACAGAACTTTGCTTTCAACTTGTATGTTTAATTTAGTATATTACAAACATTTTTGAACTTTTAACTTCCTCATACTGTTTGGTGTTGGTTTTATATTTAGATTATTGATTTTTATTATTGATTTATAACGAATAAATATTTATATCTTAACATTTAATCTTACAAATTTCAACCTGTACGAATATTTATTTGTATAAATTTAAGCCTTTTTCTTGTGCTTAAAGCTGACTTTCTTTTGGCTTTTATAAAATAACCTCGAAAAGTAATACATTAATTAGAAATGACAATGAATATTTGAGTTGAATTATTGAGTGTTATTGTGTTACAAATAATTGTAATTGTAAACCTATGAAGTTTCAAATTCTCCTAAATCTAAATCTTATCTTTCTAAATCACTATTTGAAACCTAATTTTAAATGGTACCATACTTACTTTTCTTAAATTTTATAGACTAGAAACCTATAGTGTTATAATTACAGTACTAACCTGACATATATGATTATAGGTTATTGCTCTAGATTTCGTTCAGTAGTATTTGCTTCTTCTTCGAACGCTGCAAAATCTGCATCCTCGAATGAAAAAGAAAATTCTGATGAATTGAATTTAAAATTTTCAAAGCTTGTAGGATTTTCTTTAGATGACTCAGGTTTGCCTCCTTTGTCTGTACTTGTATAATCACTTCTTGTAACAGGAATTACAGCTTTGTATTGTGTACGGATATCCTCTCTTTGAGAATGGTTTGTTCGTTTGGAGTGAGTTTGTGGAACTCTTAACGCGGATTCTTCATACTGCTGTCTATCGCCTTTACCTATAAAAAGTTGTGCAGAGTTTGGAGACCTAGACTTATTTGTGTTCGTAATCTTTACAGACTGAACTTGAGTTTCGAAGAATTCTGTATCATCATCTTGTCCTCCAGGATTAGTTCCATGCTTATGTTTATGCTTAGTATGGCCACTGTGTTTGTGGGAATGGTGACCACTACCGGTATGCTTATGGCTATGTTCTGAATGACCATGATGCTTATGGTCGTGACCAGTGTGGCCATGGTGTTTATGAGAATGATGTCCCTCGGCATGGTGTTTGTGTTCATGACCATGCTGGCCTTGATGATTGTGGGTATGAGATCCATGACCAATATGCTTATGGTGGTGATCAGAATGTCCTTGATGTTTATGACTATGTTCTGCAGTTCCATGATGAGAATGATGATGTTTTCCTTCACCTTGATGATGATGGGAGTGTTTGCCTACGCCCTGATGCTTGTGACCATGTTGTCCGTGACCACTATGTTTATGGGTATGATCGCCAATCCCATGATGTTTGTGGTCATGACTGCCATGACCTTCATGTTTGTGTCCGTGCTCAGCATGTAAATGATGGTTGTGTGAGTGTGTTCCATCTCCAGTGTGCTTGTGTTGGTGGTCGTTATAACCACTGTGTTTGTGTTCATGTTTCGTCTCACCTTGATGTTTATGTTCATGCTGACCGTGACCGTGATGAGTGTGGGTGTGTTTTCCTTCTCCGTGATGTTTGTGTTGGTGTTGAGAGTGTCCATGATGTTTATGTGCGTGTTCTGAATGTCCATGATGTTTGTGAGAATGCTCAGCGTGCCCTTGGTGTTTGTGACCGTGGTTACCATGACCTTCGTGTTTATGGCCGTGCATTGCCTCCCCATGGTGTTTATGCTGATGTTCACCGTGACCATGATGATTATGTGCATGTTTAGCATTACCATGATGATTGTGCCCATGCTCGGCTCGTCCTTGATGTTTATGAGTGTGCTCTGAATGAGCATGGTGCTTGTGCTGATGAGAGTTTTGGCCTTGGTGTTTATGAGCATGTTTCTGTTCACCGTGGTGCTTGTGTTGATGCTCTGCATGACCGTGGTGTTTGTGGTCATGCTCGCTGTGACCAGTATGTTTATGATGATGTTGATTATGACCTTCATGTTTGTGTGAGTGGTCACTGTGTCCTAAATGTTTATGGTGATGTTCCGAATGGCCTTCATGTTTGTGACTGTGATCTGAATGGCCTTGATGTTTGTGTTGGTGCTCTCCGTGACCTTCGTGTTTGTGTTTATGCTCAGCAACTCCGTGGTGTTGATGCTTGTGGCTTCCTTCACCAAGATGTTTATGCTTATGCTCTGCTTGACCGTGGTGTTTGTGATGATGCTCGGAATGCCCGTGATGAGAATGCTTGTGGTCTGATTGCCCATGATGCTTATGTGAGTGTGCCGCCTTTCCGTGATGCTCATGCTTATGCTCACTTTTACCATGGTGATCGTGACTGTGCTTGGCTTGTCCAGAGTGTTTGTGGGAATGCTCAGAATGGCCGTGATGTTTATGATCGTGAGCTGAATGACCGTGATGTTTATGACTGTGCTCGCCTTCACCATGGTGCAAATGACTATGTTTCCCGTGACCGTGATGTTCATGTTTGTGCTTGCTCTCTCCATTATGCGCGTGCTTGTGTGAAGCATGCCCTTCATGTTTGTGCACGTGGTCCACGTGACCTTCGTGCTTATGATGGTGTATAACCTCGCCAACTTTATGCGCGTGAGAGCTTAATGGTTGGGCATTTGCTATGTTTGACATCCATGGCCTTCGTACACTAGGAAGGATTCGGAATGGTCCAGCTCTTCTGTTCCTGAAACACATTACATGGTCCTGTAACAAATGTTTTTTGGCATTAATTAAAATCAATTAAGTGAATAAACAACCAAAAAAGTTGTAATTTATAATTTATTTACCAAGTATTGGGTTTAATTATTTTTTTAGACCTTTATAACTACTTTAGCATTAATTACAGTCTGGTTAGCAGATACGAGTTGTGTCAATTCTATTTCAATTTGATGTACATTATTGAGTAAAAATAGTAAAATACGAGTTAAAACTCAAATAAGTATATTTAATATTGTTAACAAAATTTAATATCTTACCGTAGTATATTATATATTAACATCATTGTTTTATATAAACTTTTAGTCGGTCTTATTTTGGACTATATAATTTATTCATTCATTATTATCTATTAAAATAGTCTTTTCCAGAACTTACATAATGTAACTACACCAAAGAACTCAATACTAGGAACGATATCGCTTAGAAGACAAACTGTTATTTAATGTTACTAAGGTTTTAACAAATGCTCCACTAATACCCCAGAAGCCTAGAGCCAGTTAGCGCTGTATCAACACACAAACTGGTATTTATTGAAATCTGAAGAGGAATTTCACCTAAGAATGAAATCAATCGTCAGTCGTTAGATTCGGTAGAGGTCGATATAGAAGGCTATCAACACGGTTAAAAAATATTACATGATGCATTCTTACTTAGATTATATTTTTCTTAGCTTGACACACTAAAATACATATAGATAAATTTTACGTGAGCGCCATTTAACTATATAAAAACCTTTAAAATGAAACATTCAGCCTTTTTATCTAGTTGTCTGATTCGTTTAACCCTTTTGATACCCTTCCATTTCTACCTCCACCAAAACTACCGTTACTGACGATTAATTTCTTTCTTACGTGAAATTCCTCTTCGGGTTTCAAGAAAACTAGGTTGCTTGTTTATGTAGACCAAAAATTAACTCGGGGCCTATACTTTAAGAGTTAGCGTTGATATTCCAGTTTTGTTGATTGCTTATCACTCCATTCGTCATTTCGAAATCCTACACGCATTCAAAGAAGTACCAGAAACGGTAAACTGGAACTTTCTGATGCGTGTAGAAATTAAGTTAAAGCATGATATATAGTTAAATTAATTACAATACTACTTTTGTAAAATTTATAAAATGACCTTTTACTGTTCTAAATTTATTTTAATTCTAATTAATTAAAAAAATAAAGTAAATTCTGATTCAAATTGAAACCAACCAACAGTGAGACACTAAAATAGCTGTTTAAGAAACTGTTACGATACTCCACATCAAGAAGCATTATACAGAAACAGAGAATTCAGTTTCTATTTCTTTCGGCCATTATTTCGCAGCTACAATTATCAGATAGTTGTAATCTTCAAAGAAAATCCGGGCACTGCCCCCTAAATCAAGCTTACAATTTCTTCCCTATTGTTAAATTTTGCAGTTTTTTTATAAATACCTATGTTCATTAAAAAAGAACCAATTTTAGATGAGTAAGACGTATTTACAAGAAAAAAATCCATCAGTCCCAAATTAAATAAGCCAACTTCAATTTATTTTCTCTTTATATAAATTATATCCTGTCTTATTAGCTGAGCGTTAGCGAAGCGTATCCCTTAAGGAACATAAAAATACTGTATGTGTCTGTCTGTCACCCGAACAAAATGTTCAGAACAAATAGACGTATAGACTTAAAATGTTGCATGAAGCTCAATTTCTATACAAGTAACATCGGTTTGATGTCAATCCATGGGATTTGTTTGAGCGTTAGCCAACATTTTTACATTGAACTGGTTAACAACATGGTTAACATGGTTAACAACGAGAAGCAACAAGAAAATCGCAGAATAGATTTGTAATCAGTTGAATACAATTATATGACATTTTAACATGTGATATAGTATTGAATGAATGTAAGCAGTAACTTGAAATTGACTTGCAACCTCAGCGAAGCCTGTTACGTGACACATAACGTGGCGTACTTTATAATAATACATTATGATATACCATATAACAATAGGTATACCATATTTAATTTTATGGAATCAGTCTTGTTGGTATTATGAATTATTGTATAACTATGACATTTTGTAAATGATATGTAAGTCCAATGTAAACCAACAATTCATTGGCCATTAAAATGTAAAAGTTAAGCGTAAATTTCATTTTGTGTTTGATAATTATTTTATAATTCATTATTGATAGAATTATTTAATAATATTATAATTGGTTGAGCATAACTATAGCCTATAACTCTTGGGGTGACCAGAATTTTATTTCAATCCGTCTTTCTGTCCCCACGATATCTTGAAGACGAACAAACTAAAATTGTGCATGAAGCTCCATTTATACTTGAGGAATACTGGGTTTCATTATTTCCATACAAGTATATGGGTTAACCATCATGTCCAACAAGAAAACAGCATAACAAATTAATTTGAAAACAAATTTAATACACCCATTCTCTAAGTTTAAACATGTGCCATATTAAAACATGCAGCCTAACTGCTCCATCATCATTTTATATTGAGTTGGTGTACAGACTTTTATCATTATTACCGGTATTAAACTCAGTTTATTGAAAATATCTGAATGTATCTTGTGGCAAGATGTATCGAGATAGATGTCATATGAGGACTTTAAATTTTGCATGACAATTTATTTATATAAGAATGAATATTATGATTCGTTATGATTGTGTCAACTTCCGATGTATCTGTCCACAGGACATCTCAGAAATGAAATTAGTTATAGATTTGAAATTGTGTATGCATCTTAAGAGAAATCTGGTACGCGATACGTGGTGAAGCGTACTTCTACCTTGTAGCCTATGTGTTAAAGTAATATGAAAATTTCAGTAAAGTTCTTTCCACGTTTTCTCATTTGCATAAAGTGCGTATGTATAAAAACATTTGCTATTATATATTGTACTATATTTTTCTATATTGTTTAAAACACTATGCTTGGTAGTCGCTAAGTGTAATTTCAATCTTAAAACATTTAAGTAGAATATAACAGAGACGTAACTCAGTGGTTAATCGTTCCACAAAAATCTAAACCTAAACCAAATGAGTTGTCTTAGGTAGGACGTCAAACGGAATTCGCGAAAGTGTATTTCTTTTAATTTGCTATCATATGCATGATAATAGACGATTAATATTGTTACATGGGGGTATCTAAAGGGGGCTGAGGGAGCTTCAGGCCCGCACAAATTTTGAAGACAAATATTAAGATTGAACCCAGCAGTTTTTTAAAGCTAGAACACACTTCTGGGGTCAACAATTTCAAGACGGAAGGATCATGAGTTCCTGTTTTTGGAGGGTATTTAATATTTCGTAGAACTTCCAGTGTGTCAGCCCCCTCCCCCTAAATAATTTTCTGTATACGTCACTGATATCTGAGCATTCATTGACTCTTCATATTAAATAATGAGAATCTCAACCTGTGAACTTGTGAGCCTATCGTTGATATTTGCAATACATAGTAATCGGTTGGAACCGAAAGAATTACTTTGTTTACACATATTCCTTGTATCAAATAGTAATATTCTTATATATAAAAACTGTATATATATATATATAAAGGCGTCAGAAAATACATAAACCCTTTTTAATCCCATAATTTAGGTTACGTGTATGTTTCCCAACAAGAAATATTTGTAATTTGCTCCATGTAAGAAAGAAATCGATTTTTATAATAATTATAGTTTTTTATGTAATAAGATTTAGTGTTTGGAAAAACAAACTTCCAGCACAATTCTTTTCGTTTCTATATAATTAAAAAACTTGTAAAACTGTATCTGGATATTGCAGTCTCAATCATCCAGCCTGTATTTTACTTTGGATACTCTGAACACACACAACTGCCGCCACTTCACGTGTTTATAATTGAAGGCGTTAAAACACAACTTGTTTTTAATCGACAATACCTATTAGCGAAAATTTTACATTGTCCAAGATATTTTACAGTGATATCGGTGACCGGTTTTACGGTGATGCTGAAAATTACTTAAAAATTTTACATAAATGCAATGGATCGTGTTTTTTTTTAATTATTAATGAGGCCTACGTAAAAATACGTTAGTAAGTTGTACTTTTAAGAAAGTGTCTTGAACTGTTTTAATAAGCGAGTTTTTTTTATGTAAACTTCTTTATTAAATATGAAAATATCTTTTTCTACCTCACTACGAACTTTCCTTGATTTGATGCATACGAATTAACAATTATTAGGTAAACGTAACCAAGGTCATGGTAGTTAGATAAATCTTTTCACAGACAAAACTAAACCAATTTTGATCATTTCTGGATCCTATTACAATGGCATAATATAGGGATGAAATGACAATGATTCAAGCATCAGTACTTTATTATTTACATTGTTTAATTGAAAATTCAATTTATCTTTGAACAGCTGCATTTCCGGCTCGGTAGTCAGTTTGAGGTTAGGTTTGCAAGTATTGTACTCTAGTAAGTAAAGACCTTACACGTAACTTACTCCTATGCTTACATTTAAAATCTTCTTCTGACGCCTTGTGGGCTGTACCCCTGAGGAAGGAGCGTAACTGGATATGTGTAAATTAGATTTGTTTGTCAAGTAAGTCTGAACCAGAGATAGGATAGACCTATTTTAAATCTTGTAAAAAATATTTAAACATCCCGGGACTTTTTGGACACCTTGTATATTGCAGAGTGTCTATGGGGCAGGTGCAATGTTCGGCCAAAGCAGCCAACACGTTCAATATTAAACTCCCTACAAGTAAAGGAATCAATTTTTACACAGTAGACTATCAATGATACAGGTTAACTTTCTTTATTTAATGCGTATTAATAAAACATGGTTATGTTGAGAATAATGAATAAGTTTATAGCTGTTAATTGATTGATTTTTATTAGGTGATTAGGTGTATCGTCATTCCTTTGTGCTGGTTTTAATTAGTTGACACTAGAGGGAACGAAATAATTAAATGTCTGTCTGTCCGTACAATATCTTGAGAGTGAAGTGATTACATTTTGCAAGCTAAATTTCGACATAGGTAAAGATCTAGCTCGATAATGGTATATGTCACTCCATGGAATTCGACTGAGCGTAAGTGAATATTTTTACATTTTTGTCTTGTGGGTAACCATGATGCCAACTATAAAATTTCAGAATAGATACTTTTTTAGAAACAGTATAATCATATAATATTTTAACATATAGCTATAAACTTGAAATTTGAATGCAATCTCAGCAACGAGTGGTGTGGCATACCCATACTACGTAATAACAAAAAGTTATAATAAGCTGGCTTTGATTATTATGTAACTTTCTTACATTGAGATGTCACCCTTTGGAATTTTAGGAATTCGAATAAATTAATAATAATGTTGAATCAATAGAAATGAACACGTTTTTATGAGTCCACTAATACTACTGAGTTTATCATTCAATGATAACTTATTCCACATTAACTTAGAGATAAATATTTTTCTCAGCTAACAGTAAAACGAACTTTACACCGTTCCCAAGCCTTAAAATTGCCTGGTCTTGGAACTCAAATGCTCTTATGATCCCACAATACTATTGAAGCCCCAGGCTTTGTATTTTACTTTTCCTATTGTCCCTTCGCCCTCATCGACTGTGATGCTCAGGCTTTTCCCGATTCCTCATAGTTTTCAAAATACTCTGGATCTTGAGTTCTATTCACTCTGTCTGGCCTGTTGGACCACTGCCCCCCTTCGGTCTCACGATTCTCCCACTTCCGGTATCTCTTGTTTCTGTCCCGTTATCTCACCGTTTTTCAGTCACTGTCCAAAAGTCCCTTTTCCGTATTGAAAGGCATTAAGTAGAGACAGTCTCTGGGTTCTCAGTCTGTTATCACTTATGCTTGGTTGCCTAGACAGTTGATTCTCTCTCTAGGATTGGTCAATTTCTATGCTCTCTGTTCTGAATTCCTCATTGGTACCGAGGAAATGCCTAAAGGGTATCGGGTTCATGGGTATCTGAAAACTCAGGCTGTAAAATCAAATCTTTGATTTGCAATCAGCAATATATCATTCATAAAATAAACTCAATTGAGACTATGAATCTCCCTACAGCGTGAGCATGCATTCTTTCCATTCATCTAAAGATTGCCCATACTGCTGGGTCTCCTTTACCTTTCCAGTTCATTCGGCTACAATATCACCTAATATTTTAGTTTATAAATTTTTTTTTAACAAGTACACACAACAATTAGTTTCAATCGACGCAATGCACAGCGAAACATGCACTGGCCGTTATCGCTGGAGCGGCCGGTCGCTGAACCTTGACCAGGGGGTAAGGGACAGGTATTGCGATAAGATAACACCGGACGTCTATTATGGGCAGTTACCTTCACAACAACCATGCTTCTAAATTACCAAATATGTTGATGTTTTAAAATAATAATAGTGTGGTCGATATAATACGTAAGTAACCAATTTTCTAAACTAAAGATTCTCCCGGCCTCTAAAATGTTTGTAAATATCTGATACCGTCCATTCTCTTGACTCTTAGCGATCTCGTTTGCCTCAGAGGCTATCCAAATCTCGCATACTATATGGAAATTTGTACCTTTGTGACTGGAACTCAGGAACCTACGTACCTCATTTCTAGTGAATTTAAGAACGATTTCCCGAGTTCCTAAAGACCAACCTCAATCAAGGAGGGTTTTATTACGTTATTAGTAGCTAAATTAAATAGATGTCATTTGGAAGTACTTGGTCTTAGCACTTTTAATGACATTATTGTGTTCTTTTCCCTTTTGATCAGTGAACATATCGGACTTGATCTACATGCCCCCCAACTTTAGCACACTACTGTAGCATTTGTTACATAGGCAATTTTATGTACTAAATATTAATGTAAAAATTATATGCGAAAATATTTTAGAATATAATTAGCGATGTCAAAATGAAGGTAAATTAAATTATGTAATTTATCAAGAAAGAGTGGGGATGTAAGATGAGCAGGATTAGGAGAGCAGGTTTTCTGGTCGTCTACTTTGTTAACGGGTTTACAATGAGAGTTGACTTTTGTTCTTTTTAGCCTTGTGATTGGATAGTTGGAGGCCAATCAAAGGCTTTTAGTTAGCTGGTTAGTGGAAGGGGTCGGTATAAAAACCCCCGACGCCCTTCTCGGCATATTTTTGAGTATTCTTTTGCGGTTAATTGTTAATGGTTTGCGTTTTTCTTTTGACTCTACCAGTCTGCGTGGGAAATTGGGGAAATTGCTTAAGTAGCTCTTTTATAGTCGATTTACGATTTTCAGATTGGGGTTTTGTTGTCAACTAATGTTAGCTTTCTTTTAAAGGGATGTTGTATAATATTTCATTCAAAAGGAAAATAAGAATATTTGAATTCACTTAACAATTAACACTAATTTACAAGAGAGTACATCGTTGGAAGTTTTTTTAAGTAAAATCTTTAATTTTAACATTATTGGCAAAAATGGCAAAAAGTTCTCAACGCTCCTTGAAATAATGAATATAAACTCTCTTGCAAGTTTTCCTCTTTATAAGTTTTCCTCTTTATATGAACAACTTCTCCGGCGTTTCTACACATTTCTGTATAATATATTATAAGACGTAATTACTTAATTACAGACCTTTCACTATATAAACGCGGGTAACATATAATAAATTTACTCAAATTTTAACAAATAATTTAAACCGTTGATGGTGGATGTCATTTAACGAATCCAGCCTTTTACACACGACATCGGCAAGACATGTACGGCTACGTTAATGTTTAGCGTACAAATGATTGAAGGCGTGACTCTTTCAACTTCTCTGATGTATTGAACATACTATAGTTTAGTCGCCAACGACTATAAATTGCTCCTTAATTCTTTATAAATGCTTTAATAAGTGGCAAGGAGAAATATTAAAATAGGAAAGTAAATTAAAAGTAGGAAGATTGCACATTCTTTAAGATCATGCCTTTGGAATCACACGTGTAATATAAGTGAAAGACCAAACCTTGGAGCGTCATAATTTCTTTTTTAATTGTTTTTAAGTTGGCAACAACGTAAACTAAAACTAACAAGGAACACACACAGTTATCTCGTTTCTAATGTTCTTTCATAATATCCCACATGGTGCAATGCATAGTACATGGTGTTGTATGTCTCATACAACTGTAGTGGTAATTTCTCTAGCTTCGATCTAGGATCTGAGAAAATCAGATTCTTTACGAAGAGATCATGCACGATGATATGACTATGTGTTGTATTTGCACCACCACTCTACTTTAGGGACATAATGCCTTGGAACGTTTATGAATAATGTCAGATAAGAAAGAACTTTGGAAAGGCACAGTCAATTTAAGCATCCGCCAAACCAAAGAGATAACCACAACATTATTGCTTATCTGATCTGAAAAAATCTGATCCTTTACGGAGAGATCGTGCACTAAGATAAGACTATGTGTTGTATTTTCACCACCACTGTACTTCAGGGAACTGCCTTGGAACTTCTAGGAATAATGTCGGATAAGAGAGAACTTTGGAAAGGCACAATCAGTTTAAGCATCCGCATAACCGAAGAGATAACAACAAGATTATTGCTTACATCTAAATAGCTTATTGCACGTAACAGAACGGTCTGAAAGGGTGCTTTACTGGACAGTTTGCCTAGTCCTTGTGTCAACTTATTCGAATTATTCGTCATCAAAAACAGTTTATGTCCAGATCCCACTATCTGAGAGGAGGAAATAGATACATGTTAATGAACTGGAATATTTCCCTGAATCAAAGTCTTTCAAACAAAACAGTACCTTCTACTCAGTCTGACATTGACATCGAGCGTCAAAGTCTTCAAAACCTTTTATTAGGAACTAGTGGTTACCCGCGGCTTCGCACGCAATTTTGTACGCTTTGCAAATGTACGTATAAGCACTTCTGGTTAGAGTGAATTATATTCCCGACGCCAATGTTGAGTTTACATTGTTGCCAGGAGCAAAATCCTTTGTCCAAAAGGGTACGAGTATTTATGGCCATTGTAATTTACTCCGATTTTATTATTGTTTACCATAATTTAGCCAGAAATAGAGGCTGACTCAAACCCCGTAGTTATATCGATACGACATGACTTTAGTTTACGTCAAAATTAATTTAATTATGATGTCCCTGTTATAGAATCGACTTCCCGAACCAAGGGGAAATGAGAATGTGAAGATAGATAACAGGGGTGCTTGTAAATATATTGTCCATCTATGTTGAACTTACTTCTCATCTTGTTTAAGTGTCGTCACCAAATTTATGAGGGTCGTATTAAACACCAAGTGCAGTTTATAAGGAGGTTTAACTGCTGCACAGGAGTTATATTTTATTTTTGTTGCTTATGAAGGAAGTTAATAAATACTTAGAATGTCTTTAATGGTGGTAGTGGACCAAGGGTATAAATCTTAAGACATGTGGAAAGAAGATAAAAAGTGAAAGGATAGTAGGGTTTCGGATATTTATCTTCGTTATATGTTACAAAGTATAACAGTACGTTTCGAGGATTGAAATCTACTGTCTTCATCAGGTGTCAAAATGTCCTGACATTGAATGACTTCGTTAGTTCGGATGTGGCGTGCTGTTGGTGCTCTAAGCAGTGACATTGCTTGGGTCTTTCTCTCCAGTCTGGTCTTCGTGGCGTTCGTCAGGCATCACTTTTTAACTCTTATAACTTTGGATGGCAGTCCATTGCCACATTTTCAGTCTTTTAATGCCTTAGGAAATTTTTACACCTGATGAAGTGGGTAGATTTCAATCCTCAAAACGTAATTATACCTTTGTATACCATATGTTTTCAGTTTGGTTCCCACTGGTGCGCACTGCTGGTCGGAAGCGTTCGTGATCAGACCTCCTGGATATCACCTCACGTAATGGATAACTATTCCTGAAGGTCCGATCACGGATGTCTCTTGGTGGCCGTCTTCTGCACGAGAATCCTCCAGATAAATCTAGATCATGTAGAGCGATCATGTGCGGGGAATCGCTTTACAAACTTAGAGCCGTATGTTGCTTTGTGCGGGCCAGCAAAGTCAGGAAGACAAAACAGAAATCCATGCTTTACGCGATAAATTGGTTCATCTTTCAATTCTTCTCCATACTTTTTAGCATCACACAGAAACATTTAAAATTGGCTAAACGTTAGCGAAGTACGGTACGGTAACTGAAGTTACTCGAGATGGGTAATGAATAGGGGCATCGGTGAAGGACATTTTACTCCATTTGTCTGCATCCAATAAATAGCGTAAATTACTCCGGCGTAAATTTATGAGGTACGAAAGAAGGTAATAGGATGCTTATGATGTGACCGATAATCATAGCTTTTTAAAAAACCTAAAAGCACTTTTAAAAAATGTTGCTGTCTTTTTCGCTGTTCCAGCAACTCCTCACAGTTTTGTCCCTGATCATGTAACATTGAGCATGTTGAGATCGCTGGATTGCGATGTTTCTTTGGCGATTGCTTTAGGTTCGCTATGATGTGGCTCCTCAAGATATGTCTAGGCATCGCCATCTCTGGTTTGATTAATGGCAGATTGCAAAACTTTTGTAAAGTTATTATGTAAGGTCTTTGCTGCACTCCCGCTCACGGATTTCTACGTGTAACAAATTCCAATTTGATCTAAGAGTTTTTTTTTATTTTTATTGGTTTTCAGGAACAAAATCCCAATCTTTATTGTACTTTATCGTTTGAATACTCAAAAAGCGTACACTTAGAAGATAATCGAAAAAGCGTTTGAATGAGTATTAATTATATCTTTAAACTAAAACTTCTCCCATAACAATCAAATAAGATAAAAAAAGTGCATGGGGGAAAAACATTGTTAACATATTTCCCCATTAATATCTTGTGGGAGAAATCTGAACGCCGTTTTCATACAATCGGCTCTTAACTTATAGATCCAAACCACATATGTTTCGGCCAGAAGGAATTTCCAGATAGTAGCCAGCGGCTTGTAAACTCCTTTAGGTTTTGGATTTGTATGGGTTAAACGTAGTAGTAACTTGTCACTTTAATTAAATAACACGCCCTTTACAAGCGCTGCTATCGCATACTATATATCAAGATTCTAGATTCCAGAAAATCTTAAACAATTTATTGATAGACAGGAAGCCATAGGACAAACTCTATCTTGATCAAGGCAAACCAGATCTAGATATTGTTGGTTAGATTTTCCAGATACTGGAAGATCAAGAGGGTATTTTGTTAATCAATTTTCTAGTGTGTTCGTTTCTAATATATAAGTTAAGCAATACCTTGGCAGCTTTAAATACCAGTATTAGCCTGGGCTTTCACAACATAAATCGTTCCAGAGGTGGTGTAGTGTACACCCGGAGGCTTTCAAGAATTGTAGTAGTCAGTGCTCGTGAGTTTAGAATTGTGACATACTATGAAACATAAAAGGAAATCTAACTAATTGTTGTGAATTATTCAAAAGATATCAACCAAAAGATTGGGAGTGCCGATGGCCGAGCGGTCTAAGTCGTTGGACTTTGGGTCCTGAGTTAGAGATAACGCAGGTTCAAATCCTGTGACCATTGCACTTTTTATCATTCGACCTTGTACTGTATCGACTCTCCCCCTTATTCTGTTTGATAAGATCCTCGCACAGGCCAGTGGCCCATGAGGGCGGACAGAATAAGGCTTAAATGGGGATCGGCCTCTCCTTAAAAAAAATTTAAACCGAGCATAACTTGTCCGGATTTTAAGACCTGTACAAGTCCAAAATCAGGCTCCATATTATCGTCCTAAAATATCATTCAGCTGTATGACCCACCAGTTCGATTTATTTGCGAATGGTTACTTACATACTAGTACATAATACATATTGTTACGCTCAATTTTTTCTAACGCTAAACATATAGTAGTATGTTATAATACTAGGTGTTAATAAATTTTAAATTGCCAATTCCTTCTTGTTTTAACGTTTTATTATAAAATATCATTACAAACAAAAACATATTTTTACCAATAACAATACATGATGACATAAACCTTAAATATCTTGTACTTATAAAATAGTTGGTAGATTTGTAAGACAGAGCATACAAATATAATTCATGATAGATATTGACTGTTTTTTAATAAAAAGGTTTGTGGCACTAAACATGTTTCTCTGATAATAGTAATCGTATTTTTATTTACACTAATGACTATAGTTATCAATTGTATTTGTACCAGCACAATCAACATGAAAAACACAGACAGAATACATTGTAATTATATAATAATCTTATACAAAAAAGGTTAAAAATTCTGGAAATACATTATACCAATTCCAAAATGTACGACTGTTCATTCAAATTAACAATATGTGTACACACACACGCTCGCGCGCGCGCGCGCACGCACGCACGCACACGCACAGACACACACACACACACACACACACACACACACACACACACACACACACACACACACACACACACACAATATTATTATTACTTTGAACGAATAGTCATGAATTTTGGAATTGTTAAAATTTCTATAAAATTAATAAACATATAGTGTATGATATATGCCTCTTGAACATAAAATGTTTATTCCATACATACCAATTATCTTATATTTATCTTATAATCGTTGGTCAAAATTACATTCATAACATAAACATTATAATAATTCCTATACATCTTCGGCTCTCAAAGCTGTCTTGATTACGAGTATAGTAGCGGACCCGCAATAGGACTTTTTTACTTTGTGTAAAAAAATCAACAATAAGAAATAATTTGAAATACAAAATGAGACAATAATTTCAAATTATCCCTGAGTATTTTTCAATCGCTAACCATTTATGGATGACCAGTATTGATTCCCTTCTCTGCAATAGCTTCAGCAATGTAGTCATCAGCAAAGGATATTTTATCGGCAATTTCTTGTTTATCTGATCCACTATGTTCAATATCATCATTGTGATCATCATCAGTTGAATGTTTATGTTTGTGCTCAGTATGAGCATTGTGTTTATGTGCATGCTCTGCATGCCCGTGATGTTTATGAGCATGCTCTGCTTTACCATCATGTTTATGACTATGCTCGGCCTGGCCATTATGCTTGTGAGTGTGTTTTGTATGTCCATGGTGTTTGTGCTCATGGTCAGCATGTCCATGGTGTTTGTGTCCATGTTCAGCATGACCTTCATGTTTATGACCGTGTTCTGTTTGACCATGATGTTTATGGCTGTGTTTAGCTTCTCCATGATGCTTATGATGATGATCAGAACTCCCATGGTGTTTATGACCATGTTCTGCATGACCTTCATGTTTATGATTATGATCTGATTGTCCATCATGTTTATGATCATGTTCTGTTTGTCCATGATGTTTATGACGATGTTCTGCATGACCGTGATGTTTATGACCATGTTCTGCATGACCGTGATGTTTATGGTCATGTTCTGCGTGGCCTTCATGCTTGTGATCATGTTCTGCCTCTCCGTGATGCTTGTGATGATGGTCAGCAATACCTTGATGTTTGTGTCCATGTTCCGCGTGCCCGTGATGTTTGTGATCATGTTTTGCTTGACCATGATGTTTATGGCTATGTTCAGCTTCTCCATGATGCTTATGATGATGGTCAGTATGCCCATGGTGTTCGTGTCCATGTTCCGCGTGACCATGATGTTCGTGTCCATGTTCCGCGTGACCATGATGTTTGTGAGCATGTTCGGCGTGGCCAGCATGTTCGTGTCCATGTTCCGCGTGACCATGATGTTTGTGAGCATGTTCGGCGTGGCCAGCATGTTTATGGCTATGTTCAGCTTCTCCATGATGCTTATGATGATGGTCAGTATGCCCATGGTGTTTGTGTCCATGTTCCGCGTGACCATGATGTTTGTGAGCATGTTCGGCGTGGCCAGTATGTTTATGACTGTGTTTGGCTTCTCCATGATGCTTGTGATAATGGTCAGAATGCCCATGGTGTTTGTGTCCATGTTCCGCGTGACCATGATGTTTGTGAGTATGGTCTGCTTGACCATGATGTTTATGACTATGTTCAGCTTCTCCATGATGCTTATGATGATGTTCAGTATGCCCATCGTGTTTGTGATTATGTTTTGCATGACCATGGTGTTTGTGATCATGTCCATATTCACCGTGATGTTTATGACCATGCTCTGCTTGTCCATGGTGTTTGTGTCCATGTTTATACTCACCGTGATGCTTATGATCATGCTCTGCTTGTCCATGGTGTTTGTGTCCATGTTTATACTCACCGTGATGCTTATGATCGTGTTCGGCATGACCATGGTGTTTATGACCGTGTTCATATTCACCATGATGTTTATGATCATGCTCGGCGTGTCCTTGGTGTTTGTGACCATGTTCATATTCACCATGATGTTTGTGATTATGCTCTGCATTTCCATGATGTTTATGGTCGTGTTCATAATCACCATGATGTTTGTGTTCATGTTCGGCATGTCCATGATGTTTGTGACCATGCTCTGCTTGTCCATGGTGTTTGTGTCCATGTTTATACTCACCGTGATGCTTATGATCGTGTTCGGCATGACCATGGTGTTTATGACCGTGTTCATATTCACCATGATGTTTATGATCGTGGTCGGCGTGCCCTTGGTGTTTATGACCATGTTCGTATTTACCATGGTGTCCATGATCATGTTCCGCCTGGCCATGATGTGTATGGTCATGACCAGCGTGTCCGTGATGTTTATGACTGTGTTTAGCCTCTCCATGATGTTTGTGAAGATGATCAGCATGTCCATGGTGTTTATGTCCATGTTCGTACTCTCCCTGATGTTTGTGGCTATGTCCTGCATGTCCGTGGTGCTTATGGCCATGTTTGTATTCACCATGGTGTTTATGACTATGTTCGGCAATCCCATGATGTTTGTGACCATGCTCTGCTTGTCCCTCGTGTTTGTGGTTATGCTTGTATTCACCATGGTGTTTGTGATCGTGTTCTGCATGACCAAGATGTTTATGATCGTGTTTGTAATCCCCATGATGTTTATGATCATGTTCTGAATGTCCCTGGTGCTTATGTCCATGTTCGTACTCACCTTGATGTTTATGACTATGTTCAGCAATCCCATGATGTTTGTGACCATGTTCAGCATGTCCGTCATGCTTGTGATGATGTTCGGCATGACCGTGGTGCTTATGGCCATGTTTATACCCTCCATGATGTTTATGATCATGTTCAGCATGCCCATGGTGTTTATGATCATGTTCTTGTTTTCCGTGATGTTCGTGTTCATGATCTGCTTGTCCATGATGCTTATGACCATGTTCATATTCACCGTGATGTTTATGACCATGTTCTGCATGGCCGTGATGTTTGTGGTCGTGTTTCGTATGCCCATGATGTTTGTGATCATGCTGACCTTGACCATGATGTTTATGACCATGCTCATACTCTCCATGATGTTTATGATCATGTTCAGCATGCCCATGGTGTTTATGACCATGTTTGTATTCCCCATGGTGTTTGTGATTATGTTTGTAATCACCATGATGTTTATGGTCGTGTTCGGCTTGGCCATGATGTTTGTGTCCATGCGTATAATCTCCATGATGCGTGTGCCCGTGTTCTGCATGTCCATGATGTTTATGACCGTGTTGGTGTTCCCCATGATGTTTATGGTGATGGTCAGCATGACCATGATGTTTATGATCATGTTTGGCATGTCCGCCATGTTTATGCTCGTGTTCTGCATGTCCGTCATGTTTGTGGCCGTGTTTGTATTGTCCTATATGTTTGTGACTATGCTCTGTGTGACCATGATGTTTGTGTTTGTGTTTTGCGTGGCCTGAATGTTTATGAGAATGTTCCGCATGACCATGATGCTTATGTTGATGTTCACCGTGGCCCTGATGTTTGTGACCATGTTCAGCATGACCGTGATGTTTGTGACCATGTTCAGCATGGCCATGATGCTTATGATCGTGTTCAGCGTTTCCTGAATGCTTATGTATATGGTCTACATGTCCAAAATGTTTATGATGATGTATTATCTGTCCAGGGAAAGCATTTGCACTTCTTTTTGTTCTTGTGTTGTTGTATACAAACAGGTGTTGGTTTTTTTCTTGTTCCAATATTGCTGGTGTTCTTTTCCTGAAACAATTAATGTTCGTTTGTTACAATCTTATAAATTTCAACACTCCACTGATCAATTCTACATGAACAAATCTTGTTTCAATAGTTCCAACGTATTTTCTAACCAAACTTCATTTTAAGTGAGCCATCATTCTTTTGAGTGAAACAATTAAAAAATTATTGAAGGCTTAAATTTTAAATTCAAAGTAGCTACAGTTTAATTTAAATAGTATTTTTCTTTAGCTATTGCTCATGGAATTCGTAATGCCCAGTTTTGTACAGAATGTATTGTAGCATAAAAAACATTGACTTGTATACATTATACTCTACTAGCTTATTATGACTTATTAGTAGCTTATTAGTAATTAATTGGTACCAACTCAGATTGCTACCATTACTAACGATAATCATTACAACAATAAAGTCATATACTACTAAAGCAAGCAATCAATCAAGTTATTACTAAAAACATAAAACCAGCTTCTTCCATAAGCAATGCTTTTACTTCGCTTTAAAATCTTTTTAAATATAAAATATAATACAAACAAATGTCGTAAGAAACATTACATAATATATAACCAATGTTGAAAGCTGAACTCGTAATGTGTTTCATCTACTTAATATCTGCTTATATTCTATCCATTACTATTTAAATCTAATACATCAGATTAAAATAAAGATAATTGGTTGTAAAGTATACAACACTTTAATTTACGTAAATTAAGTAAAAATATCTCTTTATTCATTATCTTATCAACATGTATACGTAAAAGAGTAAAAGGTTAAAATAAATCTCTAATGGTCTAACGTACGTGCAGGGATATTTAAAAGCCACTAGAACGGCGCAAATCACTTAAAGTTCACTTAAATGATGGGCCTCAAACATTGCATTAGAAACGTTAATTTAAGGTTTAAAATCAACCTTTTTAAACTTTGATGATTTTTAAACTATTCAGGATGACGAAGAGATATCGGGAGTCGATGAAAAATCTTAAATTCAAGCATGTGACAAATCGCGTATCATGTTTAAGAAATGGAAAAACACCTGTACAAAAGTTTTTTATTAAAAGGTGTATAAAATTATGTGATTATCCTAAATCATTTTTTTTAAGGTAGTGGGACTTTTTAAACTACGTTCGGAACAAAAAGTTTAGATACCCGAATTTGAAAGTTACCCATAAACTAGAGCGGTAACACTGCCTGGGCAGTCTCGCAGTTTGCTTTTTCAAAGGAACAGTCGCCGGCCGCGGTAAATTAACACAACCTGCTCAAATAAATCTCTGCTAAAAGTTACTGTATACGTTTTAAATAGTGTTTAAAAAAGCCAATTTTGGGACACCCTGTCAAATATGAGTATAAGTTAGTTAAGTTGGCAATTTAGTAACAAAATTTTCATATGAGTTTAAAATACGCACTTAAAAACAGTAAACCTGCAACTATTTTGCATACAAACTTGGTCTTAATCAAACCACAAGTTGAGAGGTTATGAATTTTCACAGTTGCTGTTTGTTTGAAAAGCGCAATATACGGTACCCTTCGTCGTTGTTATGTAAATAAACATAAGAAATGGAAAGTTATTGTTTATCATTTATTTATATATCTAAACTCAGAAATAGACAAGCTAAATTTTAAATATAACTCCCTTTATTGTACCTCTACTAGTTAGTTTGTGCTTAACATCCAAACTCGGGTACTTGTTGATCAAAGTCGAATTGTTTACTTTTATATTGCCAACGCTCAACCACAAAATGCACAAAACTGCTTGTTTTTAAGTATAAATTTTATTGTTATTCATCATATTTTACCTATCTAGGTCCATAAATTCATTTTTGGATTTAAACCGGAAACGGACTTTTAGCATAGTGTAACTGTTTGTGCTTTGTCTGTATCACTATAATAATCTAATCACTATAATAATAATCACTGTAATACACTATACCCTATTTAGGTAGTATTGCATGTTAAAAAGTTGTTTCTATATCATGAATGATCATATTTTTTACACTGTTTAGCGACAAAAAATAAACATTTTTCATCGACTTCTCAGAGATACCTTGTGAAGTTTTTCAAAAACATGTGACAATTCTAAATTTGTGAGCATAGAATTGTTTTTTTTAGAATTGAACGTTTAAAAACACTTTAGTCCAACACTTCCGGACACAACAATAGGACTTTTTAAAAACACTGGTAAGGTCAGCAACTAACGGGAATTTTAAAGAATCATAAATACCCATCTTAAAGAAAGTGGTGTGTCATTTAACTATTGTGGGACGTGAGCAATATTAAAAAAACTAATGAAGATTATAACCTACTGAATTTTTTAACGATTTTTAATTACGTACACTGTATGTAGAACTAATTGTAGAGTTAATAATAAACCCAAAAGCTTTAGAAAATTTGCAATAGGATTTATTAATCACTTTTCCAAAAGTGGAAGGTAGGCTTTGTATCTTCTAATGGTAATATTAATAATAATAATTAATACGTATGTCTTATAAAAGCATAAAATACCACAACTCAACGTTGTTTACAAAAAGTTGACCACATGACAAAGTGTAGGAGTATGAGTGAATATTGTAGTTTGTTAGTTACGTAAGTCATGTAAACACAACACATTCCTTTGTCTCTCTTAATTAACTGTTTAATTTACAAGATAAAATAGAAAGTAATTAGTTAAATTTATTAGGTAGCTTATAGGCTGCTTGAACAAAAAATGGAGAGGTTAAAGAAAATTAAGAGTTAACAGTAATCGGTATTATGTAAGCCATCAAATATAGTAATCTAAAAACTGAGAATTCCAAATCTGTTTAGAAACAGTGGAAACTCACATAGGACTTGTTTAAAAAGATTGATGAGTACTTTGTGGATGTAGCTTAATTAGGATGGATATAATTCTAGTCTTTACTTGTAAAGACTGCTCGATTATTGAAGAATGTGTCGTGACAAAAGTTAATGTTAAAATTATCTTTCAAACGCACTTCTGAGACAGGCCTATTCCAGAATTATAAATTAATTATTATTTTAATTTAAATGTAAACATATACTTGTATTTAAGAAGTTTGTTCATGTATGGTAGAGATTACATTAATAATGTTCCTATGTCTATGTGAATATTTTCTAGATATTACAGCACTTATAAATATAAACTTAAAGTTTAATCTTTGGTATCCTATAACATCACTACAGAGAAATTATTTGTTGTAAATTAAGTAAAATGATAAAAAATCATAGAAGAGCTTTAATGTTCGTGGCCATGTTTGTGATCATAATGCCCATGATGTTTGTGCCCATGATCATGATGTCCATGATGCTTATGATCGTGGTCATGGTGTCCGTGATGTTTGTGACCATGATCATGATGCCCATGATGTTTATGGCCGTGTCCGTGTTCACCATGGTGCTTGTGACCATGTTTATGAGAACCGTGATGTTTGTGGCCGTGGTCGTGGTGTCCGTGATGTTTATGGTCGTGTCCATGAGAGCCATGATGTTTATGGTGGTGATCTCCGTGTCCGTGATGCTTATGAGAATGATGTGCTTCTCCGTGATGTTTGTGTCCGTGGTCGTGATGTCCATGGTGCTTATGGTCGTGGTCATGGTGCCCGTGATGTTTGTGTCCATGGGAATGATGACCGTGATGTTTATGCCCGTGTTCGTGGTGGCCATGGTGTTCGTGTTTGTGATCGCTATGGCCGTGATGTTTGTGACCGTGCTTGGCCTTGCCGTGATGTTTGTGTTTATGCTCTCCATGCAAATGATGCTTTGTGGGAGTGGTGTGCGTCTCCGTGGTGTTTGTGTCCCGTGCTCCGCATGTCCGTGGTGCTTGTGCGAATGCTTGTGTCCTCCGTGATGCTTGTGGCTGTGTTTCTTGTGACCGCTGTGTTTGTGAACGTGAGCAACATGCCCGGTATGTTTGTGGTGATGTTCTACTTTTCCGTGCAACACGTGGTCTTCTGATTTCTTTTTCAAAAATACAGTGTGATAGTGTCTCGGACTATCTACCACCTTGGGCACATAGTACAGTACAACACTCCTTCTGAAACAAACAAGCGAATTCTTTATTAGAAATTTAATTTTTGAAATTGACAATTATAAGGAATAATATTGTAAATAAAAATTATATTTTATAAAAAGTAATAAATGTAAAATATATAATATAAAAATAAATTGCGCAGTATTAAAAGAAGCGAAGGAGTGCGTCTGCTTTTATGTGCGATTTACAAGATGGCATAAAATAATGGTAACTACACACTATTATTTTGAACACTTGCTGCTGAGGAAACAAGCGTTAAAGTACACAAGCGATATAAGTAACACAATAGTTCATACGCTATGATAATGCTACATATAATTAATAATTATCAATTTATTTATGTCGAATTAGTTTCTAAATGAAGGATTATAAATATAACAATAAATTTATTTCAAATAAATTTGGATGCGTTTAGTGAACAGTTATTTTCTCATTTTTTTATTAATTTAATACATGATCCCAATTTATTTAGAATCGTCTTGGAATTAACTTTACATTAAATAATTTAATCTAAGAATAAAATACAGAATAAAAATGTATAATGCCAAAAAAATGGCGTTATAAATATATCTACAAGTAATTAAGTTTAGTGAAAAAGTTTATATCTACCAGTGTTTCATTCAGTACTTTATAACCTTAATAACGGTTTCCTATTCAGAACATTCCATATCCGTTAACAAGTAATTCTTAAATACCTAGGACAGTTTTGTCTTAAGTACGTAATATATTTTAAATTACTGATATTGTGGTCTAGAAACTTCCCATTCTTGGTCTATGTTATTGAGGTATATATATATATATATATATATATATATATATATATATATATATATATATATATATATATATATATATATATTTTCAGATATATATAAATAAGGCAAAGTGTGACTTGTCCTCCCTCGACTCCATCTGAATAAGTCTGACACCTCTCCAGTTGTATGGCCCTGTACCACTTGTACATTTCATAAAAATACAATTTTATTTTTGTGATATCTAAATGTTTATTTAAAAGAATATTTTTAATTAAGCCGTATGATTCAAATACGTGAGTCAATTTGAATGCTGAATTTAGTTCCAATTCACATTCCGCTTAGTGCTCGGTCTGAAATCTGATCGCTGCCACAGATTGACTCTGGAATCTGCAATCATGTAAGTCTAAAGAGATAAAAAAAAGTCGGTGACGAAGAACCTTAAACCATCATCAGAGATTCCTAGGCTACAAAATCAAGTGTAGCTGATTTTTTTGTCTTTTCAGAAGTACACGATTCCAAATTCCAGGAGTCCAGTCTGTGGCAGCGTCAAATTTCAGATCGTGAACTAATCTAAAGTCAATATTCACAACATGCACTGTTACGAATCAGATGGAGGGTGGAGCACTTAATATCAATACCGAAATATCGCCCGAGCTCGGATTTGCTCTTAAGGTTCTTAGTCAGTTTGGAGGATGTGTGTTAGTGTGGGAGTACGTTTAAGGTGATCCTCGTGGTAGATAGAAGTATAACCGAAAGCATCTCTCATTTGGTTCGTAATTATTTATATTATAATTCTTCCTAATATCTATTGACGTTTATCAATTTTAATTATTTCTTTTCTAAATTTGTCGAAACATTGTAGTAAACATCTTTGGTTAATTTAGTAAAGTCTTGCTGTAGTCTGAATTTAAAGTGAGAAGAGTTTGAGCTTTAAAAGTTTATTTACTAACTTGTTAATTTATTTTATTAGAGCTATTGTAAGATTTTTTATTTAGGTAAATGTCCCCGTTTTGTTAAATTTAAATGAAAAATATTATTGTTAGTTGTACGAATCAAATATGTGAATCAATGTGAATGTGGAATTTAGCTCTAGTTTACCTTTCGCTTAGTGCAGAGCCTGAATCTGACGCTGTCATAGAAAACTGCCACAGTTTTTTTTTTTTTTTAATCGTGTCTTTTAGTTTATTTGGCCTTCGAAGTTTTATTTAATATTTAATTTGCTATAAACATTTAACTAAAATTAATGTTGTTATATTAAACATATTTTTTATTTAAGTGGACTTGTAGTTTTAAACATTAATTTATGGAAAAAATTATGCTCTGATATTGTTTACCGTGTATGTAATTCGTGTAATCAATTTTAGATATAATTGAGAATTGTTAAAATCGTAACTACATCTTTTGCTATTTCTTAATGCAAATTCAAAAATTTCACAATCTTTAAAATTGTTAAAATTTGTTTTTTTTTTATAATTCATTATATTACAGGTATTAATCAAAGAATAGTAAAATATTCTTAATATAATGGTTCCACTTCTATGAACTTACTAAGACATTTATCTTTAAACATAATATATACTTCTAAGTTTTGCAAATATCATAGTTATATTAATTGTGTTTTAACAAATTGTAGTTTGTGGCTATTTTATAAATTTTATTATATTGCAGCAAATGTTTTCTACCTGGGATGGCCCAGTAGTTTCTGAGTTTGGCTGATAAAATGCTCATTCCATAGGTCTTTCACAAGCATAGACATTTCTCTTTTGCCTAATAGATCTAGTACAGCTGTTGGAACAGGGACTACAAAAGAAAATTTAGTTTCTAAACAATAGAATATACGTTCATGGGTATAATACAATGAATAGGATATGGAATGTTAAAAATGTGATAAATTACATTAAACTGATGGAAAATTGTTTGGTGGAATTGCTGTTTGTTAGGCCCTGATTTGCTGCTGGGATATGATAATTAGAGAATCTGCTCTATGGCTGAGGTGGGTGTATGAACATTTACAGGCATTATTATTGTAATAATTACCTCTGATAAAGAAATTTATTTTGTATCCAGCTACATTGAATTTATCCTTTAACTTAAATTACAAACGACAAATAATTGGTTAGATACATTTAAAAATATTGAACTTGTTACTTTATACATTTGACTGCATTCACACATGCACTTACTTATAAAATGTTATACACATATTTCTCATGATTCACCTTAATTTAATTAATTAATTCACCTTATTTCCCTAGGTGAATTATTATTTGCATTGTAATGCAATTTTGGCACAACTAATTTCAAAATCATATCCGTATTTAAAGACCAGAAGTTAGAAGAATAGTGTAAATTTAGATTAAAGGAGAAGATGACAGTTATTGTTTCCTAATACATTTTTGTTTGGGAATCTAAAATCTATGTCACGCAACGTGCTAATCGTCACTTTATGTGTATTTAAAAATGTATGTTTTCGTCTACTATTTTTTTACTGTTGTAAGAAAAAAATAACTATATAATATATTATGTACTTATGGAAAGCGTACATTCCAACGTAATTTATTCATTAATATTAACTTTGTTATAATTAAAGTATCGTCATTTGAATAAACTTTTCGTTCCTAAATATTTGTACTATAATTACTTACTTTTTATAATATTTATTCATTATTACAACACTTAATAGTAATTAAATTATATCATTATAACTATTTTTAATTTGCTATTATAGTATCTTATAAAGATAGTAACATTATTTATTGAAGCATTATAAACTACAAATAATATGCGTGACCCATACTTACTTGAGACGAGAAGCAGTAAAGCGGCCTTCATCGTTACAGCATCTAAGCACTGAAGCATGTACATGATTGGTTGGTCATATTGCAGCTGCCTTATCGGAGCTTAGAAGCCGATTGCGAAGCGATTATGCCTAGTTTCAACAAGCACATAAATCCTTTGAAGCTTTAGCTTTGAGGCTCTGTCAGAAACGCAGCCGTCACAATTAACTATTAAGCAATTAATTGATATTTCATCGTTCAAGAATTATTTTACTCGCTTTCTACTGCATTAGGTTTTCTTCACACTGAGTCATCTATAGACTCTCCCCTAAAGCTTAAAATCATGTAAAAAATAAGCTAAAGCAAGCTACTATATGCATATAATTTGTATTGACACACAACTTAACTATACTTTACATCCTTTTCCTCTCCTACTGCTATCGATTGAATGATAAATACAAAAGACGATTGCATCAAAATATTACCACATATTGCATAAATAATTTGATTCCTCATTCATTTTTCTATAAAGTCATATTGATATCAATTTCTCAAAAACAAAACTACCTTTATAAGGTGCTATCTCTAATACTAAGAATAGTAATCATTAATTTTTGTATCAAAGCTTTACCTAAGAAATTGAGTACATGAATTTGTACTTATTTCTATGCAGAAATATTTTATATATTAGTTTAATAGTTAGTTATGTTTATCAAAATACTTTTACATTATACAGGTGTGTACTGTATGGATGTTAATAAAAAAAATAAGTAAGAAGTTACAATAAATTGTTTTTTTCTATTTCCACACTGGTTTAAACGCGGTATTACAAAGAGATGTGTCACAGCCTCCTGCAATTGAATAAATTTTTCGTTACTATCATATTGAAGCTACTGAGTTCATTTCTAAATTTACATATTATACATTAAAACTGAAATAAAATATTTGTATTAATTCCATTTAATACAATTATGAACAAATTATGTTGTTATGATTTATACTCTATGATAATTTATATTTTATGAAACTCAGCATATAGGTTACATCCTAGACTCCTAAAACACACTAAATTTATATTATTTATGATCACTACGTTTATTGTTGGTATTTATAGTACCAAAAAAGATATAGCTTTAAAATTGTATGATTTCTACAAAATTAATATGTTAAGGATTAGTTATTTACTTTCAGTATTTAATCTGAGAGTGATTATATCGCATACTACAACTATGATCATATTTACACATGCAATAACCAACAAACCCAGAATGCAAGTACAGTAATTGGTTGCAATTAACACTTACTGTCCGCCATCGGCCTGGATCAGGCGTAGAGCTCCTACAGTGCATACACATAGTAGAGCTCCGAGTACCTGGAACATATGATGTGAACGTCAGCAGGGTTCATATATATTCTACATTCAGTCTACAGACTGTCTGCCATCGGCCTGGATCACGCGTAGAACTCGCACAGTGCATGCACATTATTACAGCTCCGAGTATCTGGAACATATGATGTGAACGTAGCAGTGTTCATATATATTCAAGATTGAGTCTACAGACGGTCTGCCATCGGCCTGGATCAGGCGTAGAACTTGCACAGTGCATGCACATAGTAGAGCTCCGAGTATCTGGAACATATTATGTGAACGTCAGTAGTGTTCATATATATTCAAGATTGAGTATACAGACTGTCTGCCATCGGCCTGGATCAGGCGTAAAGCTCGCACAGTGCATGCACATAGTAGAGCTCCGAGTATCTGGAACATATTATGTGAACGTCAGTAGTGTTCATATATATTCAAGATTGAGTCTAAAGACTGTCTGCCATCGGCCTGGATCAGGCGTAAAGCTCCCACAGTGCATGCACATAGTAGAGCTGCCAGTATTTGGATAATATTAGAGGAGCTCAGCAGTATTCATTTGAAAAAATCGCGGCATAAATACATACATCGGCATTTAGTAAACAAACTGATTACAATCATATTACATGAAAAATGTAAATTAGTAACACGTGTAACTATAGACTAGAATTTTTTATAAAGCATTACCGCAGTCTTGTTTATGCGACACGTGATATGGCCTAGTAATATCTCAAATATGTTTTTATGCGTCAATTCTCAAATTTAAGAAATACAATCTATATTAGTATGTACGTAAACTTACACACCAGCAACATACAATATTTCTAACTAGGGCAATAAGAATCCAGTCAGATTAAAGCTTAGTAAGTTATAGATTTTGTTAGTACAACTTGACAAGTCTACAAAATAATTTTTAGTAGAATGTATGGCCGATCGTATTTTTTTTATTTAGTAAGTAATGTGATAAATAATAACTTTAAAATTAAATTAGAGTAATTACTAATTTTTTGTTACATTAAATTCATAACAAAACCTTTTTAGAGTCAATTTGCTGTTAACAACTGTCCAATATTTACTATACACATACATTTTCGTAAGTTAGTTTATATTATTTTATAGTACTATGAGGTATTTGTGAAAAGAATCTATGATAAATACGATGTTAAAGGATATTTTATCATTGTCAGTCCATTTGGAAGCTATACATAGTTTATAATCTTGTTCGAACAATCATATATACTTTTTATTTGGTTGCTTTAATATTTTAGTGGTTTAAGTATTATATTATTATTATAAGTATTATTTATAATAATATATATTATAACGTGTGTGTGTGTGTGTGTGTGTGTGTGTGTGTGTGTGTGTGTGTGTGTGTGTACATATACATACATATATATGTAACATTTCAGGGAATATTGTATTAGCATTTTTGTATATATATATATATATATATATATATGTCTTGTCTTACCAAACAAGATATTCAGAACATGTTAGTATCCATATAATTAGATTAGATCAATCCTTTTCAAAAACCAATTCTTACTATACTTCACATATTCTATTTAGAAACATATTATGTAACAATTTTCAGTATTTAAATTTATTTGAATCAGGTACTATTGCAAATTTTAAATATAATGTCACAGAACTGTTGTTACAAATTGAAGTCCAAGGATCCGAAACTTTCATTCACTCAGAGTGGGGACCAACCTGAACTTGACCTTAACCTGACGGACATAACTATATTTAAGAAAATCGTAGATAAGCTCTTCTATACAGAATGGACTCGGTTTTCTCCCCATAACATTTAATTTATCTTTAGTAGCCCCGATGTTCTCACCATAACATTGAATTTATCTTTAGGAGCCCCAACTTTCTCACCATAACATTTAATTTGTCTTTAGTAGCCCCAATTTTCTCCCCATAACATTTAATTTATCTTTAGTAGCCCCAATGTTCTCACCATAACATTGAATTTGTCTTTAGTAGCCCCAATTTTGTCACCATAACATTGAATTTGTCTTTAGGAGCCCCAGTTTTCTCACCATAACATTGAATTTGTGTTTAGTAGCCCCAGTTTTCTCACCCTTACATTTAATTTGCCTTTAGGAGGCCCCGGGAACTCCCCTATGGTTTTTATATTATTTATGAAACTGGTAGTGTTTGTAATACGACAAAAAGGCAATAGTATCCACGTCATTACGTATTTCACCGCGAACTAGATCGTTTGTATTTTATGACGTTGTCCCACTTTCATATTCACACAGTGTTGCGTCTACGTTTATGTGTCATTAAGTTTGATTTCATATTAATACCAGTGAGACCACATAATGGCGTAAGACAATTTCTTCTCATAGTATCTATGCCTTGGCATAGGCACACACATAAGGCATGAGTGCTTGCCTTAGCACTCAAAATCTAGGCGAGCAGAAACGATATTTTGAGAATAAGTCTACATTGATAAACACAAGTATTTGGCGTTGTTTATATTTTTACAAAAGCACTATTATAATGGAAATAGTTTTTCATTATTAAAAATAATTTATGATTCAAAAGTTATTATTTATTTCATTATTGTCGGTTAAAGGTTAATTTACTACTATTTTATCGAAATGTATCATTATATTTAATTTATAATATTATACTATAAGAATTTATTTTTTAAATCTTCTAAAATTAAAAATAACGTTTTAATCAAATAAAAAGGTAATTAAATCGTCATCTTTTAATAAAACTTATATTATTTCTAATTTATACGACTCTTCATCAGTTTGTTTGACAGATTCTTGTAACTTCTTAAAAAGTTGTTTCAATTTAAGTTTTTCAAATGTTCTGGAACCTTATAAATACTCTAATTATTAGTAATTTTAGAGATAGTATCAAGGATGGTTAGGAAGATAGTACTTCATGAGGCTTTATCAAAATAGTGCGTACCGAAATCTATATAACATTGTACTTTATCATTATAGCATCTAATCTGTAGCTTTGTAAAAAGTTAACGCATTGCTAGTTAATTGATGTGGGGCAGTATATGAGAAACTACTCATTAGAAAACTATTCAACTTAAAAATGGCGTTCTCTTAATTTGAGAAATTTATTTAATCAAAGTTGTTTTCTTTTTCAGGTAATCGTGGATCAAAAATAAGTGAATAGATGATTGAGATGTAAGATAATCTTTAAGCCTTATATCTCACTAAAGAGGAATTAAATGGCAACGGTAACCTCGAGAGTCCTATCACGGTGGAATCCGAACCAAAGAAATCTCAGATATGACTGGAGATACTACCAAGTTGACAAGGATTACGAAAATACAAACCCAAAAACCTCCAACTGATTTTATCTGTCACCGATAGGGTTTAATGCAAACGTTGCTCAGGGGATCCGATTTCAATACTATTAGTCAGTCTATAACATAAACAAATCTTGAAATCAAACTCGTTATTGGATACAGAACTATGACGTCACCCCAGTCCGAGTGGATCTAAAAATAATATAGGTAACGCATTTAAATGGTATAATAAGATGTGACATTTTTATTGGTTTTTCACTATTAAGGAGCATATTTTTTCTATTTGAATATATGTCAATAAATTGTGAATTATCATTCAATATTGGACTTGGAAATTAAATAAGATTCGAAAGAAATTTTTAAAATACAACATTAATACAATTTAATATATTATGTAATTCACACACGTTAAACAGTTTAACATTAGCGAAATATAGGAAGAAACGTTTTATTTTGAAGGAAACATGGGTATTGAAAATATTGGAAGTGTTTGGATATTTTGTAAAACATTTTAATAACAAAAAGGTAAACAAAGATACGTTTGCACAAGTATACTTTTAAACAAGGACAAATCAACAAGTTGAGAAAAATGATAGATAGCACTGCTACATATAATAAATAAATAAATATGGAGACAAACTCAGAAAATCCATATGACGTTTTAACATTTAACCTAGACTTTTATTATTTAAACACTACTATGAAACCCAACTTAATGAATAAAAATGTGAATGTTTCATATAGCAAGATATTTTGAGAAAACCTATTGAAATATCTGTAGTTTCAATTTTGCACGAAACTTTACTTCTACATAGAAATGAATGATTTCTATGATTGAGCATACTCATGGATACATAGGATTTAGCTTAGCATGACTCAGTACACTGACACAGTTTCTCTTTTGTCTGTCTATCTATCCGCAGCATATCTTAATAATGAAATGGTTTTTACTGGAAATTGTGTACGTATCCCCAACTAAGCCTGTTATGCGACACGTGATGTGGTATAATGTAATTATTACAACGAGCGCACAAAATCCTCTTTTGTGTTACGGACCCTATATCGTGCGCATTTAAATTGCTTGTACTATTTGGGTCTTCAAATTTTTCAGATTTTAAGTGGCCATTGTATTTTTTACTGTACACTGTATACCTTTTAATCCAGGAACTACTTACAATCCAGATTTTTTCTATATGGATTATACAGACGCATTTTGGGTTTTGATCAGGATATAAGCGTTTTGTCCGGGTTTAAAATTGCTTTGTGTAATAAAGTCGAATTATTGCATAACGATGAGTAATGTCATCATTAATTGTGTATTTTATACCAATAGGAAACAAGCGGCGGCTTATTAAATTACTGTTATACCCGTTTGCCTGTAAACCTAGTTGAAGACGCAAGTTCAACAGAGCTGTAGTGCAAGTTGAGTATCATATCTTTGGAAGGCGTTAAGAATCCCATTGCGTATCTTAATGTTATTATCATATTATTTATTATAAAATTAAAACATTTAAATAAAATACTTTTCACTATATTAATGGTTACTATTTTACTACGTAAAATACTATGATAATGATTAATGATTTTCACTAAGTAAATGGTTAAAATCCGTCCATTAGAAGTCACTTTTCTGGCCTGGATCTTGTCCACGAAGCAATGTACTCGTATGCTGACATGAAGTCTGGTGTCCATTTAACATTGTGCTTTTGTTCTCTGCAGTCTGGTGTCCGTTTGACCTTGTGCTTTTATTCTCTGTAGTCTGGTGTCCGTTTAACCTTGTGCTTTTATTCTCTGTAGTTTGGACTCCGTTTAACCTTATACTTTTATTCTCTGTAGTTTGGAGTCCGTTTGACCTTATGCTTTTATTCTCTGTAGTCTGATGTCCGTTTAACCTTTTATTCTCTGCTATACATTTCTTTCTTTGCCCCATTTATCAGATAAAATTTGTAGTAATTAAAACCCTGATTTGTTTTTTTCCTAATTCAAAATTTCATTTACAATTATCCTCGAGTTATATTTACATTGGAATATCTTTAATACGTATCCAACTTTTCAAAATTAATTAGAAAAGGTAGATGATTGTTATTTTGTATTCCCAAATCCGTATTATACCAGCAAAGGAACGGTTGAGACAAGTTTAAAAATCTAAATGTTTTTACTGTCACTGAATAATGCATTAACAACATTAAGTATCCAGATTCATAAAAAGGTTAGGAATTACCTCCCTCGAATGAATTTCTTATTTAGTGAGTAAAATGTTTGTTTTGCTACACAATATGTAGTTTGACCTAAGCATCGCAACACAATTAGGCAGATACTATAAATATATGAGTTTAAATTAGACATCTTTCATATTTTAAGTTGGTATATTTAGCTAATGAGAGATATAATCATTATAAAACCCATACATTTCGAAACTTTGTTGTTTATAATCACTCAGTTTATAGGCTGAGCATTAGTGAAGTCTGTCTGTCACTCGAGGGACTGGACAAATTTAATTTTTTTCAGTCCGTATAATATCTGGAGAATGAATTAACCTATTGATTTTAAAATTTGCATAAAGGTCCATTTATATATTATAGGTTACACCGAATTCAATGATGGTGCATGTTACTCAAAGGGATTTTCTGAGCGTTAGTGAACGTTGTTTCATTGGTTTTATGGGTAACCATGATGGCAACGAGAAAATCGCAGAATAAATAACTTTGTAAATGAACTGAGTACAATCCTATGGCATTGCACATGTGATATAGTAACACATGTAGGTACACTCGTATGTAGTAGTTCTCAGTGAAGCCTGTTACGTGTCATGTGGTGTACCGTACCTTGTAAGTAATGCACCTGCACTATTTTTTAAAAACAACCACTAGATGTATTAGCCGACAATCTATAAGCTGTACCTAGTGTATTTCTCTTGAAGAAAGCTCCGTAGAAGTGCTTTAATATACCGATCTCTAAATGCAAAGACCGATAACCAAAGACAACCTAGAGAGTCGCACTGCACTTATGGCCCAAAAGCTGAACGCCAATTTGCATTGTATAAGTACACAACCTATAATAATTTGTATAGAAATATATAGAGAATTTCCCCTTAAGGAAAGTGATAGATTGCCAGGCACGCTAGTTTTGGGGGAGTTCGAAATGGGAGGGTATCTAAAGGGTTAAAATATAAAATGACAATTCTCAGACCATATGTTTTTTGCTTGACACATAAAAACCAATAGAGTCAATAGAGTTAAACACTTAAATAAATGATACATCACTGTCAGGTAACTGGCGTATATATTTATGGCGTATATATACGCCATTAAAGTGGCAACTTTCAGTTTCTTTGTCTTGTTGTCTAACGATGACATAACTATCATTTACGTGTCTGATGATCAGTTTTATAAGTGTCTGTTTTAAAACTGTATCAAGATAGTTAACACTTTGTATAATCCAAGACAAATTTATCGTTTCGTATTTTTAACCCTTTTAATGCCTTTTTATTTTGACCTCCACCAAAATTTGCGCAACTGACGATCAATTTCTTTCTTAGGAAACATTCTTCTATCGATTTCAAGAAAAATCAGGTTGTGTGCTTATACAGTGCGAATTTGGTCTCGGTTTCTAGAATAGAAACAGTGGAATTTTAATCACATGGATACATAGTCTTATATATATATATATATATATATATATATATATATATATATATTAGTTAAGATGTCAATGCCACATTTCTTCCTTTGAACAGCGGTTAACACAGGAACAATGTTTATAGCTATAAAATTGGTTTAGGTGAAATAAAATCCGATTCAATACCTTTAGGAATAATCAGAGTACGATGTGCCATCATCAAATGTAAACATCGATCATCAAAGTTGTTTCTGGAACACATAATCATCATTCTAAATCTGAATTCACCTATAAGATATACAGTACTGTATTAAAACTGCATAATATGAATTGAAAAATTATTTTATTTTAGTTTTTACAATTAAAAATATAGTATATAATGACCAAATGTTTTACCATTATAGGCGAAATTTTTAGGAGACAATTTAATGAATTAATTACCTCTAAATTCTGGGCTTTTGAAGTTACATCTTACATTAAATCGCGTTATCTTTACTTATAATCGTTTATATATTAACGAAATATTAATATCTGCATCTAAATATTTTAATTGTAACTACCCCAAGAAGATGCCAAGAGTTATTGTTTTGAAGTAAATAAAGGTATAATCAATAAATACAATTCCTTGGATGTATGTAAACATAAAATATTTTAATAACAAACATCTTTTACAAATACATGTAAAATTCTGCTAAACACTTAAAATTGACTAAACTAAAGTTAAATGAGAACTTAAATCAATAATTAAAAAATAGTTATTGCTAGAACACAATTAAATGATAAGTCATTAAATATCATATCTTGTCAATAGAATATTTAAGATACTAATGTAAACAAACATGGCTTCAGGCGTGACTTTAGTAGGGCGTCACTAAACCCAAGAAAGAGATTGTTCTATTGTACGAAATTAACTAAACTATTGGTTGTAATCCTACCTCTGGCTTGGGATCAGCGGAGATTGTAACTACTTCAGCTTGAACCTTAGTAGGGATAACTACATGCTTTCCAACAGCGCTATTAAAAATGTGTATGTTAGCGTAGGACATAGCAGCCTTTGAATTATGATGGACTGTGCTGTCTCCTCCGTGTTTGCCACTTGGTGGACTCCCTGCTCCGTGGTGTTTGTGTCCGTGTTCGGCATGCCCAGTGTGTTTGTGACCATGGCCCAGCTCTCCTCCGTGATGGTGAGAGTGTTGGGCAAACTCGTGGTGCTTGTGGCCATGTTCAAACTCACCACCATGGTGTCGGCCATGATCGGCTTTTCCGTAATGTTTATGGTCCTGGCTAGTATTTCCTTCATGTTTGTGCTCATGCTCCGCGTGACCTTGATGTTTGTGTTCATGAGAGGCATTTCCATGATGCTTGTGTTCATGATCAGCCTTTCCTTCGTGTTTGTGCTCATGCTTTGCATATCCATGATGCTTGTGTTCATGGTCAAATTTCCCTTCATGATTATGCTCATGCTCCGCATTGCCATTATGTTTGTGGCCGTGCTCGACATCACCTTGATGCTTGTGTTCATGTTCGACATGGCTGTCGTGTTTGTGTACATGTTGGGCGGGACCGTCGTGCTTGTGTACATGCTCCACTTTCCCAGAATGGTAATGGTGATGAATGAAAGCCACGCTCGCTTTTAGATCTTCTAAATTTGTTTGCCTCTCTGTCATATGAATTATGCTATACGATTCCTGGCTCCTTTTGTCGTCAATTGGAAGAGAGATTTTCGTAGGCCTGAAATATAAAAAAAATCTATAACATCTTTCTGTAATAGTTTTATACTTGGAATTAATCAAGAATTTTTCATTATTATACAGGTTTATAAAATAAAATCGTTAATAATGGAACTTAAAATAAACTGCGTGTACAATTTCTAAATCAATAGCTCTATTCTGATTCTATTTTTATTTCTAACATACTATTGTAAAATTAGGTGTGATTAATCATACTGTTAAAGATAATCATGCATCACACACGAACGTTTTGATAACCTCAGTAATTTACCATGGCATGAGAAATTATATGTCTATTACATGTCTAAATACCATTTAAATGCTTTAGTCATATTTGGAAGGTATAGCAAATATTCGCATGAATTGCATTCAAACATCGATAAAATTTAAAAAAAAAAACTGTCATTTGATTTAACACATTTTTAGCACTAATAACGTGACATATTTTTAAATAATGCTGTGATAAAATGTTTCAACAGAGTAAAAAAACAAGAATTGAAATGTAATAAAACGCCTTTAACATTATTTTATGCCACCGAAAGGGTTATGTACTGACTTGAGGAATTAAAAAATAAACTCTAAGGCAGAGGGACAAGTACAATATACGTGCTACTAAAGAGATGGTTTCATTTTTTAGTAATGCACGTGGCAATTGACACTTATTTATTGGTTCATTTATAATTTACTAGTTATGGACATAAAAGCCTACGTATTATCGAATCCAAAATTTTATAATTCCAAAATAGCATTACCAATTTTGTACTGTCCACATCTTTGTCGACATGTTTTGAAATTAAATGTAATCCAACGTAACTTTGTTGGAAATAATACATATCTGTAATTTGAAATTCTCAAAGTCTTTCATTGTTGAAGAAGATTACTAACTGGTCCTTCAATTTAATACAATGGTAAATCATTAATCAGGACGCTAAAAAAGAAATTTGGTAACTAAACACAAATTGTTAATATGTCTGAAAATTATAACATTACACTTGTGATAATGATTCAAGCACAGGTATGGCAGCTTAACTGTAACTAGTTGTATCACGTATAGTACTTATGCTTGCACTCAAATACTTACTCTGCAGAATCGGTCGCTGCCTCTTTTAAACAAAATAATACGAGTATTATAGTTAGACCTGGTGTCGCCTAGAAAGAAGAAAATACATTTTCTAAATTTGTATTACAATAATTTTTAAGGATCTTAATAATGAATAATTGTTTTCCAAAATAATCTAACTTTAGAAATTACTAACAGTTACTAATTACTAAAAAAAAAGAAACACACACTAATATTATCTTATTCTCAAATTCCAAAATTAAACTAAAACGTTTCTTAGGACATACGAAGTATAGAATAAATTGGAGAAGAAAGATCGGCCATAGCACATCCGTTTACTTTAAAGTGAGTACAGATTTTTAAACGTAAAATTATTAAGTTAAATCCAAAATAAAATGTGTTGATTCTCATGATACTTTTTTATGAAGAAAAACAAATATATTTTAATACTCGTAAATAAATTATTTACACCTTTCCCAAAATCGAACGTTACTACTTTGTTCTTTATATTTTATGTATTATTAATTTATATCATTATCATCATGATCATTATTTGTGATCATCATTAGTATTTTACAAATACATTAGACAAAAAATTTAAACTTGTACATCTTCGTAATTTTAAATCATGAGTTTTTATTTAAGTATATGTTTACATTATCATGTATGAGAACCTCTTTGTATTCGGTTATGTAGGTCTGATGTTTTTTATTGAAAGCAAATGTCTCACATAAATAAAATCTAAAACATGAGCAAGTAATAATTGATTTTAAATGAAGGAATATATCGTATTGTTTATCGTAATAATAGAAATAACCATATATCATCAAATTTCAAATAGATATAATACTATATATGATGGTTGATATATTTTTCGCTGATATAATTTCCATTGTCAACAGGTTAGGTTAGGTTAGGTTAGGTTTGTATTTATAAACATAAGAATTTGAAATGTTGTAAAAATATTATTATTATTATTATTATTATTATTACACTGACATCATAGCTATATGTAACTATAATTCAAAACAACGGTTTTTATCAATAAGGCTTGTAATGCTCGAGTAGGCTACGTATAACTTTAACAGTTGGTTCGACAGAACTAGGAAGAAACTAAAAAGACTAAATCTGTTGGTATTTACTATTAAAGCTATTTTTGTTAAAGTTGCCTTGTGGTAATCGAGATTTCAGCTTTGCATTCCTCTTAAGCACATTTGGGCAAACACTGTTGTAAAAGGTGGGTGTAAAAGAACTACTAGTTTAATTTTACAGCCGTTAATGGATGTTAAATATAAGCCAACAAAATGTTCAATACTTTGTTGGTATATTTACTGGCGTATTACTTCAACTAAAAATCTAACCCGAAGAAAGCTTTCACCTCAGTTATTATTTCTTATGTATGCTTTTGTACATGAAACCCATTGCATTGTCTAGTATTTAGAAACAAATTAGGGTACTGTGTAAAAACTGCAACATTAAGCACATTTTTGAAATCGGTTTAAATTAAACCATTCTAAAACTTTAAATCAATACAAAATGTATTTCTACCTTAGTGTAAGAATTTGAATATGTGCGCCCGTTTAAAAATACAAGATTCATGTTTTTAGGAGGTAACATATATGGAAGTAAATCAGAATAAAGTTGAACTTTGCTCGTGTATTTTATAGACTTTAGAACATAATTTTGAGTTTGAAAATTATTTCATGATATGAATAGAGTTGATGGGCAAAATTAAGGCATATTTTTAAGAAAATTTAAAAATTGTATGTATTTTAAACATATTATTTAGGCCTCATATGAAAATTGTTAACATATGTATCAAATATGAAACCATATAAAACATATATGTATCAAATATGAAACAATATAAAACATAAAGAAGTACTTACCATATTGAGACTAATGTCTCTAACGCTCTCTGAACAAGAGTCCAGCGATCGTCTGTAGCAGACAACTATATTATCTCTATTTATACAATTTACACGGTAGTAACTTCTAGCCTGTCGCCATCTTAATTTCTAAGCACCGGAAGTAAGGAGAAAGGGGGTCTCCTGCTTTTATATAATTTTATATGCGACTTTTCACTTGAAGTCTTGAACTGTACATATCGTCTCGTAGCAAACTCAACTATGCCACTGAAAATACATCAGACCGGAAGTAAGCGCCGGAAATAGACGCTTGTTGACTTAAGTAGAGACTGAAATACTATTGACCATAAGTTATTTCAGGATTGTATGTTACACCATTTAAATATATATATATGCCCATGGCGTCTCTGTTATTAGGCTTGATTATAAGTGCGAAGCCGCGTGTAACTGCTATCCTTATAAAAAAATATTAATCGCTTGATGTTACAAAAGCACAACACAAAAACGACTTCACCAAGTCGGCTAATGTTTTATATACCTTATAAAAAAAATAATTGGAAAAGTTTCATAAAATTTGAAGTCTTATTCAAAAATATACATATAATTGTAAGTTTTAGAAAATATTAATTATTTAGTGCTGATAGTGTTTCATCGGCAGCGTAGCAGTTTGCTCGTTCCAACGTTAATCTGCAGAGGCTGCTCAATCAAATCTATGTTAGAAAATCAAATGATTAAAATAGCGGGTTTCACAATTTCACGCCTAAGAAAATAACTTTATGAGCTCTATTACATGACCAACGCGGAAGTTTTTGAACTACCCGGTCAAAAACCAAAAATTAAGGTAGTAATTTAATAATAACTATTTTCGTATAATTATAAAATGACATTCCCCCAACAGTACTCTTTTAACTATCTTTTTTAATAAAATTTAGTCTTAATCTTACCACAAGTTTCCGTGTCATGAATTTTAAAAATTTAAGTTTGGTTTAAAAGCTCCAACATCCGTCACTAATTCTCATTGTAAGCAACATATAAACTGCAAATAATTATATTCGTCAGAAGAGATTCAAAAAAATCATCGATGAAGAAGCTCAAAATAATTCTTTACATATTTCGATGTCAGAGACACCTCATTGTCTCATCTGATGCACACAAAACTGCCAATTAGTTTGTGGTTAACTTTCAAACTCGGCTATTTATACATCTTGATCCGACAATAAAGACTACTATAATAAGTATCACATGAAAATTTATTACATGGTTACACACGGGTAGTTAAAATTAATTAGGAGCAATATTTATTTTCCGATCGTTCCAAATAGTTTGAGTCACGCAATTTTAAATATGTATACCAGTTTTTAAGAGCATTTTTATATAGTGTATACTTTGTTTGTTCACATTGTGTTTGTGCGTGTGTGTGTGTGTGTGTACTGTCACATTTTGGATTGAGAGGAACATATTAAATTTTACTTCAATACCGAACAAGCAGCCTTAGTCTTCAATTATTTTTAAAGGTGTTTGCCTGTAAAACTAAGTATAGACACAAGCAATACAGAAGTGTATTGCGAGTTAACATGAACACTTTTGAAGGCGTTGAGTTTTTCATATCATCTGTATTACTAAAATAGTTTATTTTTTTAAGGTGATTTTAGATATCTAAAACTATTGTTCGACATATTTGGTTTTATTCTAAATCTCGATCCTGATGGGTTTGTAAGAGACCCGACTATTAGCCAATAGTAAATTTATATTGTATGAAAACACAATCTGCCTTTTTAAATCAATAGAGACATTTTGCTAAAATACAAATCAATTATCACCTGCGCTTATTTTGGAGAAGTCGAAATGTGGGAGTATCAAAAGGAGTCAAAATATGAAACGAAAATTTTTCTCAGATTTCATTTTTCCTAGCTTGATACACCTAAAAGGCACAAAAATAATAGTAATATCATTGTCAGACAACAAGTAAAGAAAATGAGAGTCTTAGATGTATGTATATGGTTGGCTGATACTGAATTGACTATTACGTGTCTGACAGTTTGTTAAAATTTTTTTTAAGTATCATTTCGTATTTTAACCCTTCTGATATCCGACAATATTAACCTCCGCCAAAAGTAGCGCTGTTGACACTCAGTTTCTTTCTTGTAAGGAAATGTCCATAAATTTTAATAAATCCAGGCTGTATGCATATACAATACATGTACAATGCATGTATTGTATCTCGACGATCCCAAAACATTCAAAGCTCGACTAAAACGCCTCTTGGTGTCAAAGGCATTTTACTCCGTTGAAGAGTTCATGATGGGCCGCTGGGATGAAAATCCTTGAAATTATCAACAAACAATTTCCCAGTCCTGATGTCCAGTTACCATGAAATTCCAAATACTTGTTAACTGCCTTGTTTATTGACTCTCACATTTAAGTATTGTGTGTTTAATACTTCAAATGTTGACGCATGCAATGCAATTGTGAAATTGTTGATGCAATAAAGAATATTATTATTATTATGTACAATACAAACCACCCCGGCTCCTGGACTGTACCAGACTCTGTCCCATGAAATTCCAAAGTTGAAAAGTTGTTATTTTAGTTTATGCAGCTGATAACTAGAACATGTGGAGTAGTTATTACTCAATGAATAGACTAATACCAGCCATTCTATTTACTGTGGTTTCATTCATTCTCATTTACATTTCATTAATTTTTTTTAACCTTCTATTATAAAAACGCACAATTCAACCAGCAAGCTAAAAATATCACAAACAATACTAAAAAAAATCACAGCAACAAATATCATAGCGACAAAAATCACAGCGACAAAAATCACAGCAACAAACAACATAAATTATTTTTGACAATAACGAACAAAAAACAATTATTAGTTTATGCTTTAGTTATGAGGCTATCCAGGAATAACGGACATTAGGCAATCTGCTTGTTGACGATACTATAACGCATCTGCTACATAGCTGTAGTACAATAGATCATCCTGAATGTTTGTATTGTACAATAAAATACGAAGTTGGCTTTTGGGAATCCCAAAGAGTTTTTAAAGTGCAAAAAAGAAATGTAAAAGCAATAGATATGTAAGAGAAGGGATAACGACCAGACCTTTCTAAAAACAATATTCTTACCCTTCCAAGCATTTACATCTATGAAGTGCTCTCTTTTTTAAGGTCAACCATCAGCTGTTTCAGGATTCCATTGATCAGCACTTTTACTACAACCGTCATAGGATGATATGGTTTTCCCTATGAATAGACTGATTAGACGTGAGAAAGGTAGTGACTATTCCGCTATACAGCTGTACGATTAGACTTTTTTTATTTGTTATGATTCGTGTTATTCTTGTTGTATTATTACGGCATACTGTAGACAATTTCAATGTTATATTACATGAAATTATGACAACTTACATAAAACTAACATTATTTACAAAACACGAGTACATAAATATTATATTGTATTCTATAGGCTACCAACCAAACCATGTTTTACAAAACGTTTAATACAATAGGTAGTTAAAGTAAACTTTAATCTAGGGTTATGTCGGACTAAAACATTTTATTTTAGAAACAAACCCCGTATAATTTAACGTAATGGGGGAACTATTTAAGAATGAGAAAACCCAGAAAAAAATGTTTAACACGCCTTTCAGAGGGCGTATCTAAGGGTAGTTTCAAGATTACATTGAAACCATAGCAAATTTTTATTGCTCCGGATTTATAATTTCTAAATTCATTTGATTATTTTTTACACGCATAGTTTTATAAGCGGCGATGGACATCTTATTTTCAGATTTCATTAATAATTTCAAGATTGGTAAACAATAATTATTTGAAATGTTTGTTTACTACAGCTAGTCCTAAATCCCATTTTGACGCATTACTACAGTACAATTGTTGCCTGATTTGTTTCTTATTTTTCTAATAACCATGTTTAGTTCGATTTTGGAACTGGTGTTTACAGTAACGTTACAATTTCCCTTAAAACTTTAAAATAGTTGTTTGCCTTATGTGATGTTTGTTGCTGTTATGTGATTTGTTTTTTATTTTTTAGATAGAAAAAATTATGAAACAAGTTGCGAAATCACAAAGATTATGATTGTTATTGAATACAGTTGTAAAAACTGTCCACGAAATTGGATTCTTAGCAATTGAGGATTACCTTCATACGAATACATTTTATATTTACTAACCAGTGTGTTTGCTGAATCACAAAAGTGGATTTTACATAGTGGTAGCATCAAATTATTTCTTTATCAATCTTGGAATCTGAATACATTTTGGGATATACGAATGTATTATATTTCGGTAATAATCAACTAGCGGAGGTTTTAAATGTTTTTTAGAAATAAGAAATGCTGGGGCTTTTGATATTTAACCGGTACACTCATTTAAAATAATAACAAAAGCTTATTCATTTTCATGAATGTAAAATACATTCAGTTAATAATCAAGTGTAATAAGTTGTATTTTTATTATAAAGGTAGTTTTTTTATCAAAAAGTGTATGTTTTGGTTAAAATATTAAACAATGGTTGGTATCACCAACTCAGAGAGCACAAAAATGTAAACAGTACCACACTCGACAAAGTGGTTGAATGTAGTTCATACTTGTTACTAGATAATTGAAACAGTGTGGTTGAGAAGGGTATAACAATAAAATTATTCTCTTCCTGAATTCAAATATACATTTGCTTAAGCAAATCCAATATACCAAAGCCAATTTCTTTCTCTTGAACTTAAATTCTATATTTGTGAGCGTCGGATCCAAGGATAAAAAATAGACTTTTTATAAAGGCTACATCTTTTAAACGTACTCTTGTGGGGTTTAAAAAATTGAAAACATGTTCGTATTGAACTTTACCACCAGGTTTAGCCACTTTATGTTGCGAATTCAAATACGATAAAAAAATTATTTACTAAAAACGTAATATTAGCAATTTTCTAAGATGATTTTTATGAACCAATTGCCAAACTATATCCGATTTCTTATTGAATCTTTATGTGCACCTACACTGTATAGCAAAATAGTTACAGCGTCCATAGCTAATTGTTAGTAAACCAAAATGTGCCGGTGTGCGTTCGATCTATTAATAATAGAATTAAAATGTTCTATAGCAAATATCAGAGTATTCCTGGGTTAGGACTGTACCACAATCTGTTCCACGTACCACGTACACTGCGACACGAATCATGCCTACCATACCGCCGCCGTATCTTACCGATAGAGTAGTAGTGATGGAGTCCGATGCAGTCCAGGTGTCGTTACATCATGTCCATTATTATAATGATGACGACATCGTCCTTATGTGGTGTCCTATAGGATTGATTTAAGAAAAAATTGCCAACAGAGATACCGAATTACCTAAGTAAATCCTTAGAAGTGGATCAAGATTGTCAGAATGTCAATGTCACCAATAAACAAGGTAGGAGTAAGCAAAGCTATGTGTCGTGTAACAATGTTCGCTAAGGTTGAAGTAACATTTCCATGCTATAGCTACGTATGTTACTGTTACAAGTTACAAGATCATATAAATGTATTCAATTTACAAGTCGGGTTACAATTTTTTTATTCTTTGAGTTTCTCGTTGCCATTATGGTTACCCATAAGACCAATGTAAAAATGTTAAGTAACGATGTGCCAGATGCTATGTAGTGACATGCATCATTATCGAACACTGAATCCTAAAATACGTGACCTGGACTACCACAAATTAAGAATTGTCTGCAAAACCTTCTTCTATTCAGAGATCAATAGAAGATTGATCAGCAGGGACCAAGGAATTGCACCACAATAAAGCCAGACTTCCCATAGCCAAACTTTTGGACACTTTCACAAAAAAAAAACATCCACAAGGCAGAAAAACTTACTCTACGATACCCTAGAAACAAACCTCTACGTCCACTCGTGTTTCACTTCAAACTTGTTTTAAGAAGAGACCGATCCACTTTTAATCGTATTTCTGTCCGTCCTCATGGGCCACTGGCCTGTGCGACGATCTTATCAAACAGGATAAGGAGGAGAGATAATACAGTACAAGATCGATGGTACTGATAAACCTTGCTAAGAGCACACACAGGATGACTGGGTTATCTCTAACGCAGATCTAAAGTCTGATATCAGACCGTGCGGTCATCGGCTCTTCCAACTTTATCAAATTCTGCACTCAAATTGATATAACACAGCTTACACCACTAAAATATTGGAATTTTAGTGACTCACGGTGTCAACCTGTTAGCAACATCTGACTAAGCTACGTGAAGCCTAACGTAATGTCGATTGTGCTACTAACAAGATAACACAACTACGACGCAATCTTGAATACCATCAAAGCAACCATGATGTGAATCGATTTAATTCGCTTTCCGGAGAAGCTTAGCCAAAATCGTACTTTTAGAGACAACTGACGACCACTGGCATAATAATGATGGGTGGAAAATAGGCTGGCTGAAATGATCTTCATACTCTTATCCGATTTTGCAGGTGATCCAAGAAATTCGATTTATATATACACATCATCCGACCTCTAAAAACCAAGCCCTTGTCAAAATCGATATTGCTCATTGTGAATATCGGGTTTATTGAATTGTTTTTTTGTTTATTTTAATCTTTAAAAAACTCAAAAAGGTATTTAAGAAAATTGTTTCCACCTCGTTATTCTAAAACTTAAGAGGCCCATTGAAAAAAGAAATGAGTATGTGATTTAGAGATCCTAAAACGTATTTTAAAATAGAGACCACCCAGAATCCTCCAAAAGACCCATATTTCGGCATGTGTGCGGTGGGTAGTCATGGTGAGGAGGAGAAAGCGTGTATAAAAGTGTGAACTAATACAATCACATGAATAAGATACGGGTTGCATAGTCGGTCAGTGTGATCCAACTGTTACAGTGTTACAGTGTGCTACATGGTAACAGTCGTAACACTCCATCGGACACGGGGGCCACAATCCTTCATAGCGACGTCTCGTCACGTTCTTTATACGGCCCATATTGTGACATCATTGTGTTTTGGAATTAAGTAAGAGTGAGAAGAAATTGAAATTTATTTTACAGAGTAATCTTAAAATATCCCTTCTGACTCAGTCGGAAGAATGGTAGTTTTCACATGAGACCATGTCATCTCGAAATGTCAAACTGAAGACTCATCATCATTTTAGATGTCTGATTCGCACAATACTGATGGTATGATAACCCTTAATAATGGCATGTAACACTTTCAAACATTTAGATAGTCCATAATCTTGAAACCTTACTAAACAAAAATATGTTACCATATACATTTCTTTGTAAAAACGTGAATAATTAATTTGAAATTATGTTTGTAAACATATTCGCTTATAACGGTTTAGTTGTACACTTCATGCATACAGTAATTTTCTCGTTGTCACAATTTTTCATAAGACCAATGAAAATAATCGCTATAGTTTCAGGCTATAGCTACGTATGTTATTGTAACAAGTTAAAAAAATCATATAAATGTATTCAGTCTGTTTACAATTTATTTATTCTTTGAGTTTCTCGTTGTTATTATGGTTACCCATAAGACAAATGTAAAAACGTTCACTAATGCTCAGCCAAATCTTACAAAATGATATGCACCATCATCGAAATCGACGTTGCTTGTTTATAAATGAAGGTTTATACAAAATTTCAACTTTATATGTATGTTTGTTATCGAGATATCGTGCGGAAAACATACATTAGTTAATTTTTTCAGCTTGAGTGACAACCATAACATTCAGCCAATAAAAAGTCCTAATTATCTTTAATACCATATTGGTCAAAAAGGTAGTTCGTTAAAAAAGAGAACTATGAAACACATTAATAACTGAAATTAGGTACACTAAAATAAGATTTGATCAGCATCTGACAAAAACGACAGTTTTAATAGTATTAAATGAAATTTCGCAAATCCTTTACTTGTGCAAATAAATACAGAGTTTATTTTCATACAGCCTTTATAAATACAGTAGGCATAGATACACTAAGAATTAAATAATTAAGAATCTAAAGTAAATACTTACGATGTATATGTGTACATTAGAAAATAAATTACAGTCCTCACTCTATTTTGAACACTTGGATTAAGTGTGATAAGGGCAGCGATTAGAAGACAGGGCACCAACACAACAGAGGTCAATTTTCAGGTAACAACAGGTGTGGCCAGATGGATTTTCCAAGGTATTGGTCGCCACACACCTAAACAATCTCGCGAACGATTTAAGAAGGCTTACAATGTGCTTTCTTTGTCCATCGTTATGTTATGTGTTTTTTTTTAAGTTTTTTATATAATTTTTTACGATGCTATGAAAACCGAATAACCTAGTACAGCATCTGATAAAAGTAGCGTTGTGACCGAAATTGTTAGTGCATTAGAATTGAAAGAAGCGAACACAGATTTGTAAGTAAGCCGTCTTTTTATCTTTTAAATCAGCTCTATTCCATTATGCATAAGCTTCACCAATTAAATATGGTAAGAAATGTTGTACTTTAGAGAAAAGCAAGGTATGTGGAATATTTTAAAACAGAGATGTGTGTTAAAACGTTTTAATAACAAAAAACTTAAACAATAATATATGTAAACTCCAATTACACACATACAAAAGTACAAAAATATGGGTGAATCAGTCACTTTTAACAATAAATAAGGTAACAATGTAAGCAAACACGAGGTCAAGCGTCACAGCGCCAACAATAAATAAGTTACTACATTTCCAATGACTCGAGACGAACGTAGCGGTAGTCAAGAAAGGACGAGTTGACCTGAGACACTACTCAAGGGTGTTGGATAAGCTGGACTATCGGTTGTTGTTGGATCCCTACCACGGGTTCAGCGGGAATCGCGACCACTTGAGCTTGAGCTTCAGCGGGGATAGCGAACACCTGACCGGCAGCGTTGTCGAAAAGGCGAGCGTCAGCGAAATAGGAAACATCATCGAAGTCGTGGTGACCTCCGCTGCCGCCTCCGTGTCCACCATCATCGGGGGTAGAGTGATGGTGTCCGTGAGCTGCACTGCCGGAGTGATGGTGAGAATGGCTAGCGTGTCCGGAGTGATGGTGACCGTGACTCGCCGACCCGTGATGTTTGTGTCCGTGTCCGAGACTGCCTCCGTGGTGATGAGAATGCCCTGCGGATCCATGGTGTTTGTGCCCATGTCCGAAATCACCTCCGTGATGATGGGAATGACCGGCAGATCCGTGATGTTTATGTCCGTGACCGAACTCTCCACCGTGTTGATGTGAGTGGGCAGCAGATCCGTGGTGCTTGTGTCCGTGACCGAAATCTCCTCCGTGGTGATGTCCGTGTTCGGCGTGTCCACTGTGTTTGTGACCATGACCGAATTCTCCACCGTGATGATGACCGTGTTCGGCATGTCCACTGTGTTTGTGACCGTGGCCAAACTCTCCTCCGTGATGATGGTCATGAGATGCAGATCCGTGATGTTTGTGTCCGTGTCCGATTTCTCCTCCGTGATGATGTCCGTGTTCGGCATGTCCAGTGTGTTTGTGACCGTGGCCAAACTCTCCTCCGTGGTGGTGAGAATGTTGGGCAGATCCGTGGTGTTTGTGGCCATGACCGAATTCTCCACCGTGGTGATGTCCGTGCTCGGCATGCCCAGTGTGCTTGTGACCGTGGCCAAACTCTCCTCCGTGATGGTGAGAATGTTGGGCAGACCCATGGTGCTTATGACCGTGTCCAAACTCACCTCCGTGATGATGTGCGTGCTCGGCTTGTCCGTGATGTTTGTGATCATGTGATGCGTGTCCATGATGCTTGTGATCGTGACCTGCATGACCGTGATGTTTATGTTCATGAGAGGCATGTCCGTGATGCTTGTGTCCGTGTCCGAACTCTCCTCCGTGGTGGTGTCCATGCTCCGCATGACCCTGATGCTTATGTCCGTGCTGAGCATGACCGGTGTGCTTGTGTGAATGCTCAGCGTGGCCGTGATGTTTGTGTCCGTGCTCGGCGTGACCTTCATGTTTATGATCGTGCTCAGCATGTCCGTGATGTTTGTGACCATGCTGTGCATGACCCTCATGTTTGTGTACATGATCCACATGTCCAGAGTGGTAATGATGATGGGTAACAGCCTCGCTTGTCTTCAGATCTCCTTCTACTTCGTCTTGCCTTTCCGCTTCATGAACTATATTATATGAGGTCTGGCTTGTTTTGTCTTCCACGGGAAGAGGAATAATCACAGGCCTAGAAAATTAAATATTGTTTTTAAGAAGTTTAGAACAATGAAATTTCCTTCAATTTAAATAACAATGTATTATGTGTTATACTTGAAAATTATATCTTCAAGCAAACCACAAATTACTTATACTTGCTCTGTCTAGATTAATAAGACTAAGATGCAATTCAAAATAGATTTGTAAATTATACTGATATTAGCGTAGTTACTTGATTGACAGGTTCTTAAACTTCAATACCTTTGGGATTAGTAATCATGCCCTTAGTTAATCGTTGCTGTTATTGGGGTATACAGTTTTTGTCCATTTTCACAGTGGTCCAAATCCTTAAACCATTTCGAATATGTCACGGGAAGGAAAATAGTTTTCATACAATCAGACACGTACATAAAGAGCTATGTTACTTCTTAAATTCATTTCAAATAATAATATATATGGAACAGAATGACTAACCTCAATCGGTTAATCACTACACATAGTTCGTACATTTGAAGCTGCAAATACTTACGCTATAGGTTCGGTAGCTGCCTCTTTTAAGCAAATTAATGCAACCAATACTGCCAAAGCTGGTGCTCCCTAAAAAGAATACAGTTTGAAATCAATATTGTGATTAACATAATAATAGTATATGAATATCCTAGTTTGTTATTGTCGCTTACTGGCTTAACAGTACTTTATTTTCAACCCTTAATGTAGAGTCAATTAAAAAAAATTAAACGGTTAAGATTAGTAATGTTTAATTCCTCAAAGTTACTTGTCTCTGGTGAAAAATGTTGCTAGATTTTTAGGTTTGTTTTACGGTTTCTAAAATATAACCGGTTTCTGAAATATATTATAATTTCAAAAGCTACAATTTTGAACCTCAATGTTCGTTTTTTAACCCTGACGTCTTTGAGTAGTGGGCATTTAGAGACTTTAACGGCTGGTTGTATGGAAGCAAACAACAGTTTCTAAAGCTTATGGGTCTTTTTACTAAAGGAAATTTTTGTGTCAAATGATCAAGATACGTAAAATTGATTGAAGTTTTAGCATTTTGCGCAAAAAATCTAATCCATTACAGTTACATTAATATTTCTTTCAATTTATGGTTTGTTTGTGTTATGTAGCGTAATTTCCGTGTTGAAATCTCTTTCCTATACATACTGTTGGAGTGTTCACAGAACACAAAGGTAGTATATCAATTTTGTTTTGGAAACTGTTCACTTAAACTTAAGGTTATTTGGCTACTTTTAAATATAATTCTCTTTGATTTAGCACGATTGGAATTTTAAAGTTTCCGAAAACTTTCTAGTTGCGATGATTTACAGTAAACAATACACTGTTTACAACTTCACTTTCTGTTACACCGCATTTATATCTGCAGAACATTGTCGACGGCTTCGGCTTGGAAACTAAGCGACGTAATATTTCGACTAAAAACCGAACCAGAAGAACAATCGCACAGTTGTAGGAACTGAGATAGAATTGCAGTGGTCATCGGCAGTGCCGGTACTTGAGGGCATTATGTTTTGTCCCTCTCGTCTATTGTTTGCGCACAGGTGTTAAACGGTAGAGGCAATTTGAGACGTAAAAACTGCAATAATCTCGCTGGACATCCGTGGCTGGAACATGCCTGGCTTTCCCACAGGGCTATTCTCGTGTAAGTACAAAAACCGTAACAATATCGTCAGAAAAATGGAAAGCATTACGTCATTACGTAATGGGCCGTTTCCTACAGACGCGGGATGCGATATTTCCGTCTTTAGGAGAGTTTACGCGCTACCCGAAAATTATGTCTCATTAGCTACTTTTAATGTGTGGCCGAAAGTGTCTGTCGACAGTGTTACTACCTGTCACTAAAACGTAACGATATTTTCGAAAACAAAAAAGTTTTGAAATTTATATTTTAGTTTTTGTCAGTACGTTGAAACTAAGAAAAATACTCGTTAAAACTGCACGTTACAAACTCAACCCGATCCCCAACAATCTTACAACAATCCCCAAACAATTTTGAACCTCTACGAAATTTGTGTTCGAAACTTATAGCACAGTGGCTCAGAATTTACCCATTATACGATCAATATATTGTGACTTCGATATTGAAGATACACGATTATTAAAACAGTAGTGTTTAGTAGTATGTAGAAATTGAAAAAAACTCCGTACTTTGTATTTTATTAAACTTTCCTCAATCCTGGATTGTTACAACTCTTAAACAGAGAAAAATAATGCAGTCTACAATGCACATAATCTTTTATAAGCATAGAAGAGAATACTACGAATACATATTTCCTCTACTGAAATTGACGTGTATACTCGTACATATACAATTAAAAAGTGATATTGCACTCGAAATCAGTTAGGACATCTTTATTTTCTTGAAGTGTGCTTTATGTTAAACACAATCAATAAGTGTTTTAAATTTCCAAACGTTGTAATATATGTTAGTTTATTAAAGTATTAAATGTATAAACGAGCTATAAATGTAAACCACAATTTATTTACTGGTTCTTTATATTGTCCTACCACTTTATAACACCTTTAGATTACTGACAGGATCTAACGTTATTTCTTTTTCGACGGATTTACGCTCACACTTTTTAATATGGAAAAAAGTCAGGGTGCTCAAGTATCTGTTTCCTGCCAGTCCTCATGGGCCACTGGCCTGTGCGAGGATGCTTATCAAGCAGGATAAGGGGGAGAGTCGATACAGTACAAGGTTAACTCAACAGTACTGATAAAAAGTGCAAAGGACGGTATTTGAATCTGCCCTATCTCTAACTTATCCCAACCAGACTCAATGATTGGTTTTATTATACTTTGTGTAAAAGAGTTTGAACAAGAATGAAATTTTTCATTTCATTATTACGTATTACTAATTGGTTTATTTAATTCTTTTGTAGGCTTAGACGTTAGGTATTTTTAACTCTTTTCCCGACCCATTAAGAATTTTTACTCTACCTAAACAAGGTACGAGTGCGCGGAACAGGCTTCGCTTAGATTTAATGCAAAATTTCAAGTCTATAGCTCATTTTATTATTGACAAATAAAACTACAGACCCTCATACGAAAAGAAAGTTTTCAATAATAAAACTTCCGCCGAGTCACCATAAAATGGTGTTGGATGTGTTGTTGGGATAATAATGCTAAATAGGGATGATTATGTTAAAATCTCTTATGAGTAAACTGTTTGTTTTTACAAATTCAATTATTATCCTTTTTTCTCGTTACTATTTTAGTTACCCAAAAAGACCAATGTAAAAGTATTCGCTAACTATCAGCCCAATCTCACGGAGTGGTATTCTCCATAATCGAACTAAGTGTTCCTCATATAGAAATGAAGCCTCATACACAACTTCATATGGGTCAGTTTGTTTTTAAGATACCGTGTGGACAGAGTGAAATTAAATGTTTCCAGCCACATTAGTCATAGGCTTCATTGATATTCAGACAACCAGTAGCAAAGACAAATATTTTCTCGAATTTACTGTACACAATTATTTAAATACAATATTGTAAATTGTTTTATATTTAAGTATAATTTTAACAGTTAGTAAACTTTACTTTTCGGGTGTAAATATAATGTACGACTGTGTTTTCTATCTTTAAACGGATTTTTATAAGAGTTATTTTTGGTTTTCTTTCAATCAATTCAAAAAATATTTGTTGCAAACACGAATTTGGAATTTGGAACACACAATATGATAACATTTAAATTACTAATATTTTTTGGAAATTGTGTTTTTAGAAAAAGTAAAAAACTCGTCGGAATAAATTTTGAATTATTTTAATTATTACATTTAACTTGCTATAGTTGAAAACTGGTAATTCTCAATTGTAAAAATACCCAAACAAATTCAAAAAGGCTGAAAACAAAACTTTTTGTTATAGTTAATGGTTGAAGTAAAAATACTTTAAGATTTTTGTAAAATGTCTAAAAAGAAGGAGAAGAAATAAAGCAGTACTTACCATGGTGAGAGAGGTAATCCGCATGTCGCTGTCGTGGTCCACTCCTTGCTCACCCCACCGCTGGACTGTGGCTGCCATAACTGCGTTATCTCTATATATACAAATCACACGGTGATACCGTCGCGCCTGTCGCCATCTTAATTTCAGGGCGCCGGAAAAAACAGGCCTTTCCTTTCTCCCGCTGTGGAACTGCCAGTTGTATGTAGCCCCGTGCGCTAGGGGTTGTGTTGCTTATGAAACTCCCGGTCAAAGTCGAGAAATAGAGAATATACCTTGGAAATAAATATTATATATTTATAACCAAAAGCAATATTCTTGTGAAAAATATAATTAAACGTTTTGGCTACTTATGAGATGATGAGGGGGTTGTTTGATAATTCAACAACTTATCTTGTACTACGTTATTCCCTGAAATTTTTATCCTATAAATATTAATGTATGATTTTGTATTATCTAACTGCTTAGTATTATTATTATCGGCTCAATTTTTTTTTCTAGAATACAGAACGTTCCTGGACACATTTTTTAAGTCCACGAGAAGTTTTGAGCATTTAAGTAAGAATTTCAAAATATTTTTTAATCAAGACCAGGGAATGACGGTTGGACATAAGGTTATAAATCGTATACAGTATGTATATTAATTATGTCTTCAAGTATGATAAGTTTTACATTTATTTTTACATTTTTTTTTACATTAGGCTATTAAAAAAATATATTCTTATTAAATTTATTTTAAGAAAATTATTTCCGTATTAATTAAATCGTTTCAGAAAATTAGATTTTGATAAGCACACCAAACATATTATTCTCTTCAAACAATTTTCATATACTTATTGTAAGAATGTCGTACACTTGTTTTCTGTGGGTTAGATGTGAAGGTACCTCCAACTACTCGTACATCTTTAAGTTCCTACAATTATTTACGGACTTATTAAAAAGATAATTCTTTATGTTATTATAAAATTAACTAACAGAGTGAGGAGTAAGTATTTCACTAAAAAATAACAGAAATTAAAACCAATTTCACGACTTTAAAGCTTTTTATTGGGGAAAAACCTTAAATTTCTACATAGCCGGATTTTAATGTACTAGATAGATATGTACACATCGAAATGTACATCTGCACTGATTATGTTTGATAAGACTCCACATAGCCTTTTAGCTATAAAAAAATACCGACCTACCGATAAAGTAATAACAGTAAAACATTTTTTTATTTTTAGAAATGTAGCCTCGAGAAGTGTTTGATGTAAATATACAATAATAAACCTTTTAACACTTTTTATATATTTTATTTTTACAATGTACATTTTGAGTTCAATGACCTGATGATAAATTCATTGAATTCAAAATGTACATTGTACAAATCAAATATATAAAAATTTTAGAATGTTTATTATTGTATATTTAGTGAAATATTTTACTAAACTGGGGAAGTAATACCAGCAGAATCAAAAAATGACTATAAGATCCTTATAATATACGGCATATTGTTATCCAGCAATCATTATTATTATCATTATCATCGATAAATAATGACTTCCTCATTTCCGCCATCGCTTCTCAAAGTAACACCTCCTCCTCATATCTCACACGTCTACCTGAAGTAGTTTCGCACTAAACTACAATGTGAGTTACTGACATATGAACACTTTTAAAAACGTGTACAGTACTCTATAGTTTTGTGGAATATTTTAAGGCAGCACTAACTAACAGTTTGGAAACATATTCAAACTACAAAACACAAACTGTTATGCCATAACTTGGTTAAAACTGTCAAGAGAACAACAGGCATAAAGTCTAACATAGTATTTTATTTATAAATAAACGTGTTCTTAGTCAATTTTTGTAAATATTGTTCAATATTTACTTGAGATATGTTCTCGGTAAATTATTTTGATCTCTCACTCTCCGAATGTCAATAAACTCTAATAGGAAATGCATTTAGTGATGTTCAAAAATACTCGCATAGAAACATATACTTTGTTCATGATTTTGAAATACAGTACTATGACATTATTCTGAAAGTACTCCACTTGATCAACACTCGATTCAAACCTATTGCAGTTATATTGATTAAGTGGACAGACTTTAGGCTAAGTAATAATATTTTTTAATACTTCAAAAAGTGTTGTATTTCGATTTATTTTCTTTACAAAATCATGACTCACAAAAAAAGTTTTCTCTAACTACGTTAGCAAGTACTAGCTGAAAGCAACGGGCATCGTGTTTTGTTACTTCTTGTCCGTATTTACTTGTTTTTTTTTATTTAAAAAATCATAGTTAGAAAATCAACCAAGTTAAACCACACTTCTTATTGATAAAATACGTCAATAAACTGTTTATTCTATTTTACAAGTTGCATTCCAAAATGGTGGCCATTTACATTTATTAAAGTAATTGACTAAAAAATATTAATTTTTAAACAAGCTAAAAACACACTTTTTGTAGAAACTTTTATAACAACCAAAAGGCATTTTAAGTGAAATCGAATAGCAAATTACTGACTTATTGTAAGTTTAGTCCGATCGCTTTTGGATAAACAAGGAAGAACCGAATTGACCAATAATGGAAAAATAAGATCTAATAAACTTTACATTAAACTTTGGTATTCCATTCCAGAATTATAATTTTACTAATGCTTTTTTATATAATAAAAAAAATTAATTCTAACGTTAAAAATTAGATATGAATTTAATGATTTAGTATAAAGCTTCTCAATAATTTCAGAGGACTGTGAGGTATAGAACTGCATTTAATATATTTTAACAAAAGAGATATTATCGTTACACTTCGTACTTTTTTATTAAAAATCCACCGAAATCTGTAAATAGTTAACTACATTTAACTGCATGTTATCTGTATGTAACTAGATAGACTAAATGGTCATTGCGATGGACATACTCAGCAAGTAGTTACAATTGTTGCTAGTCACTAGTTATAAAACCTGATATAAGTATGTCGGTGAGTCTATCCAGTCAATGTGTTGAGCTTATGGCTACTATAAACACATGTTATATTGTATTGAGGACCAATTCTCCCTACGTAAACATACACCGGGGCTTTTCCTTGCCTGATCATATTGGCTGCTGTTATGATCACGACAAACTGGGTCAATTTAATCTCAATAAGCAGCTCTTACTGGGCTGTTTTTCTTCGTCAGAAAACAGATAATTTGAATAGATACTGCGGAGTGTAAAAAATACTTACACTGTGAAATTTACATTAACCAACAATGGCGTTCTAAATCTACATATCCACGTCATTTTTGCTGCGTGTTTTACATTAAATTTGCAAACGTGAAGATTAAATATTATTTGTACTTGTGCTGTAAGCAATTACTAGACATTAAGTATAAAGGTTTACACAATTTTATTATTTAATTGTTTTCTTACTGCAAATGAGATTGTTTACTAAATACAATCAGCAATAATGACATAGTAACTTCATTGTTTAATGTAATAGTCAGCTAAAATTCAACTAATGAAAGCTTAATTGAATTGATTTTCTTTAGTAAATTTAATAAATCAACTCATTTAAAGTAATGATAAAATACGTATACACCATGAAATTGTATGTTTAAAAAGTGGTGTTTGGTAGCAATAAATAAAAAATAAAACTAAATGTAAAGATCAATAATTCAGCTAAACAACATTAATTTAATGTTGCTCCAAGTTGCATAGCAAGCGTACGAAATGGCAACAATGAGCTAGTAATCATATCTGTAAAATGCAATAATCAGTTGATTATCAATCAACAGTTAAACAACATTCACAACTCGATTGGTGTATTTAGAGCACCACTGAAGTGGCGTATTTAGAACTGAAATGGCGCTCAGTAAAACTCTTACTACTCTATTATTATTTGTCGCCGCGAAATAAATTTGATATCAAAATATTTGTCTAAACTTAACCTGTATTTCACTATCCTTAAATGTTTTTAATCTCCCATTTTGAGTTATTACAGTTAGAAAGTGCTGTGAGGTCCCCATTTTAAAACCAGATATTTTTTTGTTTGAACCTTTTTTTCAAATCAGATCTTAATTAGACTAAACATGTTGCAAAGCGTGAATATTATATCTTTATTCAATTTAAATACTATATAAGTTATTTATGGATGTCTTATATATACAAAAAAATAGACTAGATTTTATTTGTTAATACTAGTTACTGTATTATATTATATTGTGAGTTACATATATATCAAACACACAAACAATTGTAAAGTGCAAATAAAACGTTTTCTGGAAATCATTTGTTAATTTTTGTAATTTTATAGCCCTATGTAAGGCCATGTCCCAATTTTGTTATAATATACCTAGATCAAATTATAGTATGAATTTAAATTTAGATTAAAGGTTTATTCAGATGATACTAAAATTTATATGTTTACTATTCTATCGCTCAGCCCTCTTTGAATACATTCACTGCTTACATTCTATCGCTCAGCCCTCTTTGAATACATTCACTGCTTACATTCTATCGTTCAGCCCTCTTTGAATACATTCACTGCTTACATTCTATCGTTCAGCCCTCTTTGAATACATTCACTGCTTATATTCTATCGTTCAGCCCCTCTTTGAATACATTTACTGCTTACATTCTGTCGTTCAGCCCTCTTTGAATACATTCATTGCTTACATTCTATCGCTCAGCCCTCTTTGAATACTTTCACTGCTTACATTCTATCGCTCAGCCCTCTTTGAATACATTCACTGCTTACATTCTGTCGTTCAGCCCTCTCTGATTACATTTACGGCTTACGTCCTATCACTTAGCCTTCTCTTAATTAATTCATTACTTAATTTTTCGTTTAGCCCTCTCTGAATTGAATTTGGACTCATTCCAGAATTTTTAAGTGATCTCAGAAAATTAAAAATTTTAGTTATTGATTTTTAGTTCAATAACTAAAAATCTGAATTACGGAACTAGAATCTTTCTTCCTAAGATCCGATTGAGCTGAATTTTGTTTTTTTATTTATATTTAATAAAATATTGTCGTGTCCAATTTTGTTAAAAAAATACAAATAATAAGGCTTCTGTAATGTAGCGTAGAAAGTTATAGTTACAAATATTCACATTGAATATCACATATACAGCGTAGTAAAAATTAAAGATCGTATTAGTTTCTCCCAAAACCCATAAACACATATGGGAATAAGTAAATTATTTTGTAAGTGAACCTGCTTTATTTCCACACTTATTTAATGTATTGCATATTGCGATCTATATAAGAGTGCAAAATAGAGAGATTTTATGTTGCAAAACTTTGCAAACATTTCTTAAATAAAAAAAACTATTGAGTAATTTTTGCTTCTGTCATTGCAACCTTGGGGATAAAGAATATTGCTCAGATTTGGCTTGCTAATACACTTTGACACTGACGGGAGTCATTCTCTGCAGCAGTTAGGCGTATCGGTGAATCCCTTATCTCAGGATATCAACATTTACCGTAGGTGGTACCCCTCTCCAGGACGCCCATTAGCCTGCTACTGTCCTTCGACACTGATAGGGGCAAAGACCATCCAGTGAGTACAGGATAGTTAAGACTATACATCAGTTAATATGAAACCTATTTGAGTTGAATAATGAAGCTCGTTCAATATATGCACTGACTTGTATTTTAGAAACGCTACCATTATCGCCACCTCAAATATGTCAGTAGAAGATCTGAATGAATTTAAGATGAAAATGGTAATAATGTGTCATATAATACAAAGAATTGACGTTGTGTCCATACCATCCGAAAAATACTGGATTGATTGCAGTTTAACATCAGCAACTTAGAGGGAAATGACCAGCCCTGATCGTAATATCCTCATGGTGGCCTTCGTGATGCTCGCTGTGTAAAAACTAGAGGCAGAGCCACCTAATTTATCGCAACAGAATCTAGTAAAGGTGTAGAAATATGAAATTTGTTGTAAAATTAAGTCATCACTTAGACTTGATCGAGCACATGTGTTGTTGGTAGTGGTGGATGTGAGGCATATCCCCACACAAGGGGATTACAATAGTGTCTGAGCATGAAGGGCGGATTACAGGTGCGTTGCCTCAACGACCTTGTGGTTCCGCAACGGCCAGCAGCTCAGTGCGGTACAGTTCCTCAAGTACCGAATTCCCCCTTTTGGCAAATTCCATCAGTACAGAATATAAATTTATATACGCGTATAATTCTTTATATGGCTTTTATTATTATATTAACACTTTTCATTTTATACACAACAAAACTATTTGTAATTTATTGCGAATAATATTACCTTAAATTTTTTAAATAAAGTTTTCCTGCAGGAATTTGCAAGGGAACTTGCCTTCAGTACTGCCTTGTACCCATTACGGCTCAAAGAAGATATATTATAAGAAAGAATAGAACAACAAAGAAGATAGATAATATTCGATATTACATAATATTTATTCGTTAAACTCTTATCTTAGGTGCCTACCTATTTTAACGATTAACGATTATTTTTTACGCAAGTGTAAATTCATAATTTACAAATTAACTGAAGAAATTAAAAGGATAAGAGTCATTCGTCATAACCTCCCCTAATTTCCGCTAACTCTGATAACTGCAGCTGGAATGTGATACCTGTATATCGTAACAGTGCCATAACTAATAAATAAGCATTTGTAATAATTAATTTCAAACTCTTTCAGTTACCATTTCAATACTATTTTTTATAAGATTTTCCCTGACTAAGGATGTTTTAATTTTATAATACATTCGGACAGGTACGGCGTACTCTACCTCAAAACAGATTTTTAAGAATTTTTAGTGTTGTTCACATTCATTCATTTTGGGGAGGCGCGGGGGTTGTGTCCAAACTCAAGACGCGATCTTGATATTTTCTTAATTATCTCAAGAACGGAAAGATAGGCAGATACTGATTTCTCGAACTACACATTTTAGTATTTATAAGCTTGGTAACATATATTTTCTTCTCGAAATAGTGTATTTCAAATTGGAAACATTCACTGAACATTCTTGAAAATTGCGGGAGCAGGAAATTTCCACAAATTCAACCTTAGGGGGACTTTCATCATCCGAGAAAATCTAAAGGTTTCCGAATGTAAGAGCCGGTTTTCGAGTGATCTAGGGCATAGAACTTTGAGTTTGAGTTAGGATACGAACACATAGGACACGGTGGGTCGCTTCTTCTTGCATAAAAAATGCGAGGCAGGGTGTAGGGATAAACACACAAAGCGGCACGTCAAAGAGCGATGTGACTCTTCCTTGAAAACAAATAATTCGTTGAGTAAGATCTCAGCCAAAGGGACTGAAACAGGAAGACGGAATTTCTTTCAATTCAATACTAACACTGAACTTAGCATTGGTAGAGATGTTGCTGTTACTGTGGGAGGATGGGAATTGAATAGTAAATGAATGATTGTTCTATAGAATGATCGCAATAAAATACTAACAAAATGATTATCAAGGGTTGTCCAGAGACCAGAAACAAAATTAACTTGCAAGAAACCGGAACTGCATGCGGATCGCATTGAAGCAAACGGCAAGGATCATCTCTAAAAGATACGAAATAAATCAAACAAATTCCTGTATAGTAAATTCGCCATCCTTCGCCATCAAATGCGAGTATTGGTAAACTCGTATCATTATACGAGTTTACCAATACTTTACAATACTAGTTTTTTTCTCCATTTTGTACTGCATTCAGTACAAAATAGAGAAAAAAAACTATGAGACTAATTAATGACTTGTTCTGTTTGATTCGTGTAGTAGAGTGATTTGTAATTACTGTAAAAGTTGAGATTGAATTAAGATTCATTCAAGGCTACATACATTTTTCATCAATTCTTTTTGTTTTATTAGACAAATTATAGCACGCTATAATATTACAGTCGTGTAATAAATAAATCATATATGTTACCTAAATATTTACAAAACCTCTTATAGATCCATGAAGTCTTGGCATTTAATAAAACTGTGAGGCATACTCGTTGAATGGACTGAACCAGCTCTGCCACAAGTGTTACATTTCGGCAAGCATGGTTGTGTTACAAGTAGTCATAAACGTGCCTTGAAATTAAAATTCCTCCAGACCATCAGCCACACTGGAACGGCTGGGTACTGATTATTGTTTAGAGGCGGTTATTGTTGTTACCCACAGTAACAAAGCGATGCGTGTTACCGCGGTGACTGAAGTTGCGGGTAGAAATTTGTAAGCGCGGAGGCCAAGGGCGTTGTTTATTTCGCGGTAAATATAGTTGCGGACACAACATTGGAAACACTATGCCCGAGCAACATGGCTTATGTTGCAATAAATATAGTTGCGGGTAGAAATTTGTAAAGTGCGGCCAAGGAGCGTGGCTTATGTTGTAGCAAATATATTTTCGGGGTAGAAAGCTTCGAACGCTGCGGTCAAGCAAGCAACGTGACTTACGTTGGGAGTAAATACGAGTATATTACGGGTAGAAATTTGTACACTGCGGCCAAGCAGCGTGGCTTATGTTGTAGCAGTAAATATATTTGCGGGTATAAAATTGTACGCTGCAGTCAAGTAACGTGACTTACGTTGCAGTAAATATATTTACGGGTGGAAATTTGTATACTGCGGCCAAGCAACGTTGATTTAGGTTGCAGTAAATATATTTTCGAGTAGAAATTTGTACGCTGCGACCAAGCAATTTGGTTTGTGTTGAATGTAAATATATTTGCGGGTAGAAATGTGTACGCTGCGGCCAAGCAACGTGATTTATGTTACTGTAAATATAGTTATGTATAGAAATTTGCACAAACTGGGAGTAAGTGCAGCGTGCTATGCCGTGGTGATGAAAATCACACCCATAAAAGATATCTTTCTGTAGACATTTGAATGTAATCCTTGTATTTCACAAGGATTTAAATTCAAATGCAATATTTTTAATACGTTTACTTGCTTAAAGTACATCTAAATTGAAATTAAATTAATGAAAATACAATAAAATACTAATAAAATGCAAATATATTTGAAAATGGAGCAATACAAAATTAACATTGATCACAGATTAGCTTCATTCGATGCCTCTTAAAGAGAGTATAAATCCTTCTTAGCCAAGCAACATATTAATTTGAACATGAAGGCTTTAATATTTTCAACTATTTTCAGGTATGCAGGAAGTTTATTAAACAGTTTGGGTAGAAAAAAATAGATTTTTTAAATATATTGTCTAACCTTTCGATGACTAAATTTTTTTCTGGTATACATAACAGTGATTGAAAGTATTGAATATACGTTGTTCCTTACGGCAAAGATTATTATGTGACTACAGAAGACTGGCAAATGTAAGGATGCCACTGGACTGAAAGAGACCCTTACAAGTATCCCGTCTACCAGCGTCTCTGACAATCCTCTAGGGTCTCTTCTGCATAATTAAACTAACAAGGCCTGATTATCACTTCTAAACTGTTCCTTGAAGAACAAGACACCTGCTAGGCTACGCGTTGAAGCTGGACCATCACTAAAGAGTGCGCAACGACGCGTTAAAACAGACAGTGGAGTTTAATAGTCGTGAATACATGCGCAACTCCTGTAATCGTTGTTTCCGCTGTGGTCTGTGACCATGGTATGTCGGTGTGGCACGTTCCCGGTCCCCGCACTGTCGCAACCTCTCCCTCTATTGTCCGTTGCAAAGTGACATTCATTATCAATTGATAACGGTCGGTCCCAGGTAGCACCTACGGGACTCTGCGTCATGTGAGTGTTATATAAATATAATGTAGAGTTCTCCTTCCTTCGCACTTGTCAACTCAACAAACCTTCACTTTTTATAAAAAATAAACTATTTAGAAGACGCGAGACATAATTGAAATTGTTAACAAGTAGGCTATAACTTAGTGTACTTGTCATACTGCATGCATTCAACCTGCTTTTGATAACTAAGTTATTACACACTGAAGTGAAACTGTAGCAAGGATCTAAAAAGTTTTTTTTTAGTGCGCTAACCGTAAAGTTTGAAATTATTTTAGTACAATTAAATAACTGCTGTTTTTAATACGTTACCATGTAATAAAAATTAAATTAAACGTAAACTTTTACTTTTATTTTCCGAATAATAAAGGCAATGATCATCAGTCGGATTGTCTTTTGGTGCATATTTTTATTTTCAAACTCGGCTTCGCCTCGCAAATAAAACATCCAATTCTGCACCTAGTAACGAAATTTCATTGATATACAAGTAAATATTAACGTGTTCTTTTTCTACAATAAGACAGAACGATAACAACAATTCGCTAGAAAACAAAAAAAATCACAATCACAAAATGATGACTTACGTTATTAATACTAGATTTATTAAGAGCATTTCCAACAACAATAATTGTAAAACAATACCTAATTTCTGCAAATTAGTATTGAATTAAAAAAGTCAGGATCTTTTCATTTTGTGGGGTTGTATAATCTCATAATATACATTATATTATGGGGTTATATTAGTTCTCATAAATGAGGATGAATAAATTCAATCCAAATTGTTATCTGAGTTAAGAATTTTATCAAAGTATCAAAACACTCATGCAAATCATCTGTATGATATTACATAAGATCTTCATGTATATATCAGTAAATAAAATATTTACATGATCACATTGCCTGATATATGCTCCTTTAGAAAAATTTATGAAAATTTCATAAATTTAGTTTTTTTTGTAAGATGGAAGGGGATAAGGCACTCTTAAACAAGTCTCTTCTACCATAGCCCCTAAAACCCAATAACACTGTGATCTACAAAATGTATGTATACGTAAGCCATATAATAATTTAATTTCATAATTATAACTTATGCAAGTAATTTCCTGACTATTTTATAATATACACCCAAAATGATAAACGTTTTACAATATATTAAATATTTTCATTCTTACAATTAATTTGTTTTCTGTACGTCTTAAAATTTCAAAACTGTGGCCATTCACATTTTGGAAAAGGGATGTTTTTGTAGCTCTGTTATAAAAAATATATAGAGAGAGTGAAAGTGTGTTTTAGCATTCTCAGGGCGTTTGCAATAGTTTTCGTTGTTATGATTATTTATATTTTTTAAGTTTTACAGAAAGATTTCGTATAATGTTTTAAATACTAGACTATTCAATAACATAATGGAAATAATAGTGAATACCGAAAAGTAAAAGAAAATGGTTGGAGATAATGCCGTAATTACTACTGAAGTCAAACTAAACTAGCACTTTACGGCTAGGACAGTACTTAACCTACTCATTGCGTGATGAAGTTTGTTAGCTAGTTAAACCAATAAAAAGGTTCAAGATGGCTGCCAGTCGCATTTGTGCAAAGGATTATCTCGAGGATTGTACAAGATAAGGAAAAATTTACATTTTAATAAAATTGGCAAATAGTTTCGTACAAATTTTATACTTACGAATATTTTAATAACTATTCCTAAGGTTTCAAAATGGCGTCCGTTCAGAGAAGTACACGATAACATAGAATATTTGTAAGTGAGTATCATTACAACCATAATTTCGGGTTTACTGTAAATAAAACACGTTTATATGCTAATAAAGATTTTTGTCATGTAATGTTTCTAAATATTTAAAAGTTTTACCAATTATTAAAAGAGTATTTTAACAAGCCAACATCAAACGTCATCATACCATCAGAGTTGTTCACATTAATTAAACGGTCTAAATATCATCAGTTTAATATTTTAAGATGACAGCCTCATGTGAAATGAACCTTTCTTCCTGCTAAAGCTGGAAGGGACCTTTTGGTATTCGGAAGATGCCGCAGACCAAGGAATCTAGCGAAGATTGTTCAATGTGGTTTTTTGCACCGGAAATGGCACCCGATTTTCCCGATTTCGCTCGAAATCACGTAGTAATCTGTGATACCGTCTCTATCCTTGCGACTTGTCACCCAGGTGTGACGATGCAGAAATGTGTCAGCTGTAGCTGTGACCATGTCACAGGCTGATCTCACAGCCTGACTACTGAACCCTACACCATGACATGTTGCCTCAGAGACGCACACTAAAAACCGTGTTTACTATCTAACCTCAGGTTTCTGGTTCACCGATTGTAAAAGAATCAGTAGAACAAATCAAAATGAATTGGGAATAACTTTGAGAAATGTTATATTTTACTGGTATAAAATACATACAAATATAACTTTGACTTGACGTTTCACTTAGTTTCTTTTTCGATTTGAAACCGTTTCAACCTGCTTCGCAAAATTGCTATTTCTACCTGAATAATCATCTTTGTGACTTGAACCATAAAAATAGCTCAATAAATGTGAATCATTCAAGTAGTGATAGTTTGTATGTTTATAATGAAAACCAATGTTTAAGTTTTTAAGGTAATGTAATGTTTTTTAAAGAAATTTAGGAATTTTAACAATAAAAGAATTTTGTTCTACTTATTCCAGTAATCTATATACGCTGGATAATCTATATCGAATTCTAAAAATGAAGCATCAATTGAATTCTCAAATCTGTAGGTTAGTTCATTCTTGCCATATTAATGCAAACAGCCAGACAGAAATACAATTTAAAGCCCCTTTGCTAACAAAAATACATATACGCTTTATTTTTGAACAATTAAAAATAATAATTAATAAAACCTACCTCTGTTAATATTCACGATAAGACATCGATTCACCCATATGTAGCAGTGCATAAGCTCCTGATCACTTCTACAGAGGAAATTACCACTCCCTGCTATTATATTAATAATTTGAGGAAGCTAAAGACCGTGATGTCCGGGTGACATGTATCTCTTTCTCTCTCTCTCTCTGCTATAGAGTTTAATGATAGAAAGGTGAAGTGCCAAATTAACCCATTTATCAGCGTGAATCTCTTGGCAAACCTTATCTCTTCAGCTCCTGTATTACTCAATAAGTGGGCAATGACGTTATTATACGGCTGCGATATTTTGTCTTTCAAATCGACTAACATTTTCTGCAGACATTTTGAAAGTGAAAGTTTGACTTTAAACTTAGTATAACAGTTTCCGTCGACATCGAGACAGTACTGGGTAGGCTGTATACACGAAAAAAAGATAAACCAGATACACGTTTCATGAGCGTGGGATATAACTATATCATTATGAGTTATATCACTGCCATTAATAGCTTCTGATTTATTGCATTTAAACAATGTGTAATTTTTTTTTAAATACTGGAGGAGAATATTGCTTATCAAGTAATTATATTTCGGTTTTATTTCAAGTGTATGATAAATAAAACGGTTGAGTACGCGAGCGATACATCTTCACTGAGGTTGTATGTAAGCTTTCAAGTCTATTAGTTCATTTCATTAGGTGCAATACATGTGTTACTAAGTCACTATTAAATTGGCATACGATTGTACTCAGTGAAAAAATGTACTATATGATTTCCTAGCTGCCATCACGTTTACCCAAAGACCCATGCAAAAGGGTTCGATGACGCCGAGCCAAACCCCATAGAGTGATCTGTACTAGCATCGAATTCTAAAAATGAAGCATCAATTGAATTCTCAAATCTGTAGGTTAGTTCATTCTTGACATATTGATGCAAACAGCCAGACAGAAATACAATTTAAAGCCCCTTTGCTAACGCTCAGCCAATAACGAGTAAGGCCCCACAATGCATAGACCCGAGACTGTCAACGCACACATATGAGTAAATACTGTTTTAAGGGGAATATAGCAGAAGGAAAAGAGAAGTTCACTGTTTTTATACGATGACTTTTTAACAAATGTCATTATTAATAATGCAACAGCCAACGGAATACTACTGTTTCACGTGTATTATATTATTAATATAGTATATTTGATAAATTACAGAGTTTCCAGACTCCAATATATTGATAGAACGCTGGAATTCAGTACTATAGTATAAAGAATTTACGATAAACATACACAATCTTGAATCCCAACAGATTACAGATAATTTATTATTTATTTTCCCATCTTTAATGTAAACAACATCCTAATACAATCTAACATCTAATTTACAAAAAGAAAAACGTTTAACGCGCTCATGACGTCGGTGTTTGTAACTATTATCACATGGAAGGTACAACCAGACAACAGAGAAAGCGATTTCAAAAAATATTGCATTAATTTCATCATAAAAAGAGACAATGTACTCATAGCATTATCATCAGTATATGTGATATTAAATTCATTGGTTGACCATCAGCTGGTAACCTGGACATCTTTACATGACAATATGTATATCGACATGGAAGTTACGAAGTCAAATGACACAGTCAATGACTACTTAAAATTTTCTCTTACCCAAATTACCACATTCTGCAGGGCAAGGAGGTTTCATGGATATTGCCTCTAAAATTTGATAAAGGATCTTTCATTTCCCAACTCGACCGTCTTGAGCAGGTTATCTCGGAAATTGGTCGGTACTAAACTAGGTCACGTGCGAAAATAAACTGGGTCTCAGACTAACCAACTGCCGCAAACAAACCGAACTAGCCGCTACTTCGAGTGGTCTATGTGGCTTTTAGTTTAATGTGGAGGATTTACAGTGCATAAATAATTTGTTCGATTTGGGCATGTATGGTATTATTTGAAAGCTCTTATCATGAAATATCAGAATTTGATATACATAGTTCTCTTTTTATACGAAGATCTGTGAGCTGACTTTTAAACGCTTTTCTTGTCTGGACTGCATTTTGTTTCTGTTTCTGTAGGATTTTGGGCTGTAATTCATAAGGGAGTGTTTAAGAAAATACAAAGCAGTCTTCTGTAAAATTTGAAAATAAAATGTAGCCATTTTCCAATTATAATCGTCCAATTAAAAACCTCCTTATATTACACAAACCGGCATAGTAGAGTATTATTCACGCGCACAAACATTAAAATAATCACCTTAAACTGCAAAAGAAATCATCATTAACAATAAACATAAGCTTTAGCCACGGCTAGTAATTGACTATCACGCGCCTGCAACTAATCAGCTGCAACCCAGCAGTGCACGGGCAACGGGCTCGTCTAGTTCTCTTCCACCACGTCAAGCAAAACTTAAATATTTTCCTGAGCCGTTATTCGACTGGTAAAAAAATGTAAATTGGTGGTACAAAATTGGTACAAAAATGTGGTGTAATATGTTTTAATTAATGACAAAGTTTTTTTTTTCAAAGCGTAGACCTATGAGCCGACTTTTAAATGTTTAATAACTCTTTTCAGTAATTGGTACAAAATTAAATTTTTGTTGTACAAAAAAGTGCAAAAAAGTACAAAATTCTGATGTAGTTTTAAGATGATTCGTGATGGTCGGCTCACAGGTGAAGAATGCGTGGCGGACGAGTCAGACGCAGGCGGTGGCAGTAGGTTATGTTGTGTCAGACTCTGCAGTGACGCCTATCTGTCAACAATAGGGATCGCAATGCGGTTGTCGCAAATAGTCTGTAACCGGTAACAGCCATGACAGCCGCTCGTCAAACTGACCCGTGGATGTAACATTACATGATGTCAGTATGGATGAACATGTCAGGACCAGTGTATGGACGGGCGATCAAGAATATTGTGGCCACAGCCTAACTAATGGCGTTGCTGTAATTTGCTTCGCCCTTCAGCTCATACGTGTGTGGACAATCTTGAAATGTTGAATTTAAGGTGTATTTGTGTATTCAGGTTTTAAATAACATGAAATGCATTATGTGAACTAAGTGATTTTCTAACTCCAAAAGCATTGACAATTTAAGTTCATAAAAATCATGTGTTGATTTCCAACACAAGATTTTGCAATTTCAAGTGCTTGAAATTTCTTGAGGAGTCTAGATACAGAATATTACAATGCTCAGTCTATAATTGAGCTTTTTTGTATTTCTTGTAGTTATTGCTAATATTGCTCTGTTTATCATTTCTAAGAAATAATTACCAATTATTGAGAATATTTTACTTAAATTAAAGTTCATTTTTTTAAATTAGCAGTTGTTAAGTCATGTATGTTATATCTTTGAAAATATTTATACTACTTCATTCATATATCTTTTTATGTTTATGTTACTTACTATCTTTAAATTATATTAATAATTTCTTTTGTTACTGCTTTATTGTTTTATTTAAGTAGCGCAATGAGTATTTGTACTGAAGAATTTAAGTACTACTAAATGACAAAGCAAGGATACCAACTAGCAAACAAGCAATTGAAATAATGTTAGATATGAAATACACAGTTTTAGTTGTCGTATATATAATATTTATTACGACGATGACAGGAAGTCAATGGGCAATACTTCTTGTCGTTTAGTAATAGTTGTTGTAGTTAATGGCAGCTTGCTCTTACTATTTGAAAAGATTAGAAACTAAATGAACTATTTCAAATAATAATTTATGAAAATTTTCATAACATTCAGACAGATAGATGTTTAAAAACATCTTTTAAGGACATTTTTAATTTTACTTGATTGCTAGGATTCTTAGTAAGTAGTAAAACTTGTAAAACAATGGAATCTTTCGTGATAAAGGCACATTTAGATTTTGGGTATACTTCCAAGATTATATGTAGTAGACAGTCGACAATCAAGGTTTATAGGGTCATCTAATTCATTTCACTTGGCCCAGAACTGTAAGAACATGCACCTCCTCCCTCCCCCTACCCACCCTCTTTAAATTAATGATTTGAAAGGAGGATCTTTAAAGGAAATCATGAATATTGCAGTTAGATCTGACACTGAAATAATACGCGCATTTAATGAATTGGCACAACATTGTTAGGAAGGTTAGGGCAGCTTATAAATACAGTTTTCATAGCTTAAATATTCCGGACAATTATTTTTCTATGTTATAATTCTTTGAATATTTTCCTAAGAGGTATGGAATTTTACACCTTTATGCTACACTTTTAAGTAGGCTACACTCTGGCATTGCGAGGGTCAGGTGCAAGTCGGGAGTGAAAGTACGGCAAGAGCGATGAATAGATCAAGATGAATCGACACACCAAGAAGAGGTCAGCGAAGAACACGAAAACTCAAATGGCCCCTGACGACTCCTCGGTCGGGATGGTCAAGAACCGGGACAATGGGAGGTAATGGAGCTTGTTGCGCCATTGCCAAGTGCAGAGTCCAGAGCCGGGTACTGCGTCACCTCACCGTGTCACATCTAGGAACACCAACGGACCGAGTCTCCTGCCGACTTGGGGTGTGTGTCAACTCTCAAGGCCGCTTGCCCAACACCCTCTAGTCGCAGTCACAGTCACAGCTCACTTACCCCGGACCATCGGGCGACAACTGGCCTGGTTTCACTTCGGGGTCACCTCTCCAATTTTCTATACGGGATTACCTTCCAAAGCCAATCGAATTCTAATTCTATTTATTCGAATTGGAATTCTGCACTATAACGAAACCGACTAAATGATTCTAGAATTTCAGACACACACTCACCCTGCATAACACTTTAAATTGTAATAAAATAATCATTATATATAAATCAAATACATTTCTTATACAGAGTGTTCATTTGAAAACTTCAAACTCGTATTAAAAGACTTATAACCCAAGGATCAAAATTCTGTATACAAGAAGAATGTATAATACTAATTGGGGGAACAAAAAAAAATTATTTTCAAAATGGGGGTACTCACCCCCATGGCCCCTGTACCAAAAACCAAAATTTTGAAATGGCAACTAATACCTAGTGACACCTCAAATTGAAACTCATAAAAATGCTGTATTTTTGTACAATAAAAATTGATATAGGCCAAGCCATTTGGTATCAGCAGCCAATAATGTAATTTCTTACACAACAGTTAATAGTCTACAAACTTCTGTACTACTTGTAATAACAACAAAATTACTCAGTGAATACTGTTGTAAATCCTTTGTAAACTTCATTTGAGGTGTCGCAAGGGATTAGTTGCCATTTCAAAATTTTGGCTCTGGGTTTGAAGTTTTCAAATGAACATTATATATTTAGGAAAGGGGTTTTAGAGGCCTGGAATAATGTGTATGTCTGAATAATCAGTAAAAATGTAAAAAATATTAAAAACCGTTTGGACGTGTATTAATTATATCTTTAAAAGGGTACAATGTGAAACTAACCTATTAATGAATGTGTCTCAAACTTTTTACACAACAGGTATTTTACTCTAGATAATGCAACTGTCCACAACTTAACCACAGTTATTGCAGTGGAACTGTTGTGGTACAGATGTTTATCAATAGCTGTGGTTTATACTATAATGGTAGAACAACCGAGTATTCTACACATAACGTAGTTATGGTGGGAATGGTTGACAATGCGAATGTCGAGTACTCCATTTCACTTTCGCTTACTGCAGCCGCTGAAATGTGACACTGATACAGACTTGACTCCTGGAATATGCAGTCCAATAGGTCTGCAGGGATCCAACAATTGAGCATCTGGTGAGACAATATATTTACCTAGATTACACTGGATGGCTGCTGGGTTAATCAGACAAAATTATTTTGTAGTCATGTTTCGGATGTCGAAACGTTGCAAAGAGTTCGATACGAACATCGTCATCGACATTTTAACTCTCTGAACAGGGGTTAAGTACAGATTTAGTCAAGTGTTGTAGGTTATAACACAAACTAATAATAGTGTCGAAATTAATAATACTGATGAATGATATTATCACTATTGATTGATTACATGAAATGATTGAATGATATAATGTGTAGTGTATAGGCTCAAAAAATATTAACAGAGGCCTCCAAAACTCAAAGGCATATCTTGTTTCATGAACAACTCCTTTGAGTCACACTCTGCTCTACTAACATGGATATGCATTTTAGACAGAAACATTTTGCAGAAATTTTGAGTGTAATATTATCCAATAATATTAGTGACTTTAAAGAAAAAAACAGATAAAGAAGATTTTAAACGTACAGTCCGCACAAGTCTTGACACATAATTTGTTAAACTAAATAGTGCCCCTCAATCCAAAAAATTGTAGTATCATTTGAAAATTATTAATAGTTACAATGTACAATGCCCTTTTGTATTACCCTTCCCGAGGATAAATATTATATTCTAAATGTTTATATATTTAATGATATACGGTTATAAATTATTACGGAAGGGAATTGATAAGAGGATGGGTGCATACTAGGTACATGACTGATGGTACACGATAGTAGGTACACGAATGATAGTATACGATAGTAGGTACACGACTGAATGTACACGATAGTAGGTACACAATTCCGATATTCAACAATCTACTGCATAGAACATTATATACAATCATGGCATAATAATAGTTTTAGAATTATATTAAATTTTGCTCATTGTTAGGTTTATAAGGAAAGCGCCTTTAATTTAGTAACTCTTTCGATCGCAATAAACTCTTTTATTTTCATATTTTTACTCTTTATAAATACCTTTTTTTATTACGTAAAATTTTTGAATTAGAGTCTCAGGGAAATTTTGACAGTATGTACACTTAAAGACAATCTGTTTTGTAGCAAATGAATTCAACGTGATTGTTTTCTAAACTCCTAATGTCTAACCCGCAGCAATTGATTGTTCCAAACAATGAAATACTTTCATTTATTTGATTTTTTTATTTTAAATTTTGTGCAAGCGAATTCTTTATATAAATATACTTATTTAAACTACTAATTAAAAAATATAATTACTATAGTGGGTGTAAAAGTGTTAAAACCCAAAGTTTTGAATTCGTATGAAACTTTTGATTTAATTTAATTTATGGAATATTTAGGATACCAGTTTTCATCCATACCAGATACTTTTCACCCTAAATCCCGAGCCAGTATCTGTAGTCATCCAGGAAGTGTCTAGCAGGAAACACGAAGCAATGGATCGACACCTCTAGCCATGACTGGTGCCAACAATGGTGCACGTCTGACCAGTCATCCATCGCGTAATGCGGGCAGACATAGTTATTATTTAACACAATTAGCAGCAATGCGGTCGTGGGCGGTGAGGGACGTTAGGGGTGGTTCTAACTACAGCGGATTTCATCAAACTCGTATCAACCCTTGTTTTATGAATTGACCCAAAATCTATGCGGTAACTTCTTATAACACATGTTAACCAACTCCATTGCTCGAAGACTTGCAATGCAGTAGCCTATATAGGCTACCCATACTATTATGGACTAATCGCTAATTTGCAGCCTAGTAGCCCATTACGTAGGCTACCCATACATTAGTAGCCTATTTGCAGTCCATTAACCAATTACATAGGCTACCCATAGTATTCGTAGCCTATTTGCACTTCAGTAGCCCTACATTATATAGGCTACCCGTGTTATTAGTAGCCTATTTACAATGCAGTAGGAAATATTCATATCCAATATATGTATGTTTCCTAATTCACTAACAAGTTACACAAGTTCAACTTAAGAAAATTACACCATATTTAATTCTTCTACTATTTCCAAGGTATTGAAGATGTCTCCTTTTCTTTTAGTAGTAAAAGCAAATAAATTTAGTAAAAATGTATTCTGTAACCAGTTACATATTTTATGAATAATATGTTCTGGAACAAATAACCTACGAGTATTTCGTTTTATGCATGTATACATTGAAAAAATAACATTGCTTTTGGTTGATATGGTTTCTTTTTGTTTTAATTAAAAATAAGTAAATGGAATACAAATTTATACTACACTGTAATCAGTTCCATCTTTAAAGAGCAATATTATGTTCTGGATTAAACTACTCACGAGCGTTTCGTTGTATGTATTGAGAAATAACTCTGCTTGTGGTTATTGTTTGCTACGCACACACAATAACAAGAGGCTGGTCCTAATACACAGTGTTCAACAGTAACGTAGCAATTCCTTCCTCTTTATGATCTCCTCATTGTCGTGCCTTTTCTATCCTTCCTCTATTAGAGGTGAGAAAGCTATTCTTCTCCTACTCTGCCTGCCTCTAGTAAAAACCAATGTAACATCTGTTCTTCTACTTTCCATAAGTTCTTCACTTTCCTCAAGCGATTCTGCTAAATTAGCTCATCAAAGCAAAGAAGTGACTATTATACGTTCAAAATTTATTTGTATCGAAAATACTATATGTACACGCTAAGCCACTTACGTACCGAAGTACCGGTACATTACCAGATGTATTAACAAATGAACGCTGCCTTTCAAAGGTCCATTTTTGCAATGCGGACAAAAAATGGAGCACTGGGTGATGTGGATGGAAGATGGCGAGCCGGCGGCACCGCGGGTCGTAACTCGCTTTATGATCTATTATTGGCTAGGAAGTGAGCCGTCATACTTCCTCGGTCACCTTCTCTGTTACGTCACCGGGTAATGTCCTCACGTGTATGTGACATTAGACCCAATCGTTTCCTGCATTACCGCGGTCCGGCATCTGTTTCGACACTGGCCGGACCCACACATGTGCCGAGAGTTACTGGGTTTGATTAGGCAGGCCTTGATGTTCACGCCCAGATCAGTCAGAGGTGTTCGGTCAAAAATAGTGAATGTAATGTTTAAACGCCTTGAAAGTAATGATAAAACCTAATAATCAAACGTTATCAAAACGTTCTATGAAATACTCGTAATGAGCAGATTGATATAGATATTGATTATGTATTTATATTTATGTTATTTTGCTGGGTTATTGTGATCTTTCGCTTATGTTCTATTACGTCTTTAATGCGATACATTGTTAAGTGGAAGAGAGGACTTCGTGGTCGTATCTTCCTATTCATAGTCCTATACGTAACGTTACTGTAAATGGAACTGTACTACCTTATTACGATAAAGTTAGGAACTTAGGACTGAAAATAAATTGTACTCTTAGCAGGTCTGATGCAGTGACAGAGACTTGAAAAAAAGTGTTTGCATCAATGCATTCACTGAAAAAACTACATAGGCTTTTGCCACTTCACATAAAACTGTTGTTTGTTAGAGTACTCATACTGCCTCATTTGTCTTTCTGACATTTGTCAGAACAGTGACATTTGTCTTTCATTAAAAGTGTGATGAACGACATGACTGTGGCTATGGGTGAAAAACTCCAGAGAACCCAAAATTATTGTATGAGATATGGATTTGATCTCAGTAGAGATGAGCATACAACACCCTATTGTATTAATTCAAAGATTTTGAAGTTGAATGACCTCAGATCAATAAAAATCTTGACATTGGTCCATTCAATTTTAAATTCTGGCTTTTCAAATTATTTCTTAGACGACTTCCAATTTGTCTCTCAAAGTGGTGTGGATAGAACTCGCTCTGGTTCGTCTGTGCTCCGCATGCCGTTGCACAGAACTGCTGTACATGACAAGTCTTTTGTAGTAACGGCATGTCGTCTGTGGAATTCTCTTCCTCGTAGTATAACATCCTTGGAGAGTCGTCCTAGGTTCGTGGCGTCCCAGAGGGAGCACTATCTGGGGCGGATGGTTGGGGCGGGGTCGGCACATGTCTCTTCGCTGCGGTTGCAGTGGCATGAGTAGAGTGTGTGAGGATAGTGTGTTTCTAATATTCATTATATACAAGTACATGTTATTATTTTGCGTGTGAGCATGTGTTTATAAATATGTTTATATGCCTTTTTATCATTATACATTGTTTTAGTTTATATTTTTAAATAAAGTTGTACTTTTTCTGTTCATATTGAACATGTTTACAGTAAAGTATTTAATTTTATTGTTATTCAAAAACCAGAATATTTTGTTCTAGCTTTTATACGAGGTTAAATGAAAGAAAGGGTCATGCGGCCCTAATTTTACATAAAATTAAGTAATATTTTATTTCATTTCATTTTTATTTTCGCCTCTAATAAAACGAAATTTCATTTCATTGATGCAGCAAACATGGTTATTTTCAAACATGAAACCTAATTCAGGTTTAAACTAAAGGTTCTTTATTCATTGTAGTAGATTATTTGACCTGGGATTTCGACCTGGGAGTGCTGATGGCCGAGCGGTCTAACACGTTGGATCCTTGGGTCTGACTTAGAGATAGCGCAGGTTCATATCCTGTCCGTGACCGTTGTGACCGTTTAGTCAATACTATCGACCTTTGTACTGTATCGACTCTCCCCCTTATCCTGTTTGATAAGATCTTCGCCCAGGTCAGTGGCCTATGAGGAAGGGCAGGATAAGGCTTAAACGGGGATCGGTCTCTCCTTTTTATTAAATAAAATAAGGAAAGGAAGAGATCAGTTATACAGCACTTTTGTAGTAGCCGATGTTCGATATAATGTATTATAATTAATTATGAAACACGAATTATCGCCAGTCCAAATATACAATTATTATTATTAGTATTGGGTTATTTTCTTTGTAAATATTAATTTACAGGTAATTTTTTCGGGATTACATAATGTTGGTAGTTATAGGCCAAGAGCTAAGAGCCAATTTGCATTGTATAAGCACAGAACATAACAACATAATGTAGTTGTATTGAAACTAATAGAAATAGATATCGATCGTCAGCCGCTCTAGATTTGGTGGAGGTCGAAATGCAAGGCTATCAAAAGGGTTAAAAATATGAAATAATAATTTTTTCACAGATCGTATAAAAAAATACTATCACAGCTAAAATAAAGTGAAACACACTTAAAATTAACCTTCAGACAATTAAAGATAATCAGCGTGCACTGACTATTTAAATGCCCCTAAAGTGGCAACTTTCAGCCTCCCTATCTTGTTTTCTGACGGTGATGTAAGTATTAGTTATGTGTCTGATAATCGGTTGTAAGAGTCTCGTACTAGGAAAAATATAATCTGAGAAAAACATTATTGTTTAATATTTTTAACCCTTTCTATACCCTCTCCATTTTGGCCTTCTCAAAAAATAGCGTGGATGATAATCGATTTTTTTCTTTGAAAAATCCCTTTATCTATTTCAAGAAAACTCAGTTTGCGTGTTGATATAGTAGAAACCTGACTCAAGGCTCCTAAACTATTGTTCCACGACGTTTTCCACTCACAGTAAAAAGATTGTTTTCTTTTTTTTAAATCGTCTTTATGTAATTTACGATGTGTATTATTTTACAAATAATTATTAAAATCCGTGTATTACATTCCACCTCTGGAAACATATATTAAATAAAGGGTACTAATAGTTCAGATAATGAGATAATCGACCAAAATGTGGAATAAACTATTGCTAATATATCAGACAATTTGGTACTTTAGAGATTGTTTTCAAAATGTTGGTTGATTTAGTTTATTGACCATATTATGATTTATAATTTAAACATGCATGAGTAAAACGTTTTTTATTTAACAACTGAATGGACTTAGTTGTATATAGTAGGCTATTTCGCCCGCTAAGTAAAAAAAATCTGAGATTTATTCCCATTAAGGCAGTCGCAGCTCCATCAATTAGTATGTATTGCAAATCAATTAGTTTCAGAAATATAATGTGTTATTGATAATTAATGACATACTCTGTAAGCCAAGGATTTATGTCATTAATTATCTGACATTAATAATTAGAGTCTTATTTTACAGTCTTTGCAGTCTCGTAAATTGATCTTTTTCAATAATCTTCTATCATAGTATTTAGTTATGTTACGAATCTCGCATTATTTCTTCAATTATAACTGACAGAATGTAGAGTAAAACTTTGTTGTGTTACATTTTTGAACTTTCATCAATATCAGGAGTGGGAATTGGAATCTGCTGTTTAATGTTAGGAAACAAAAACGTAATCAGTTTTTTTCCTTTCTGTTTTTAAATTCCGAAGAGTTACAGGTCCTAGTGTAGAAGGTACCTTATATAGTAATAATAATTACTACATAAGGTACCTCGAATACATAACATAAAGTATTCTTTGTGAAGTATACAGGAAAACTCCTGTATTTCTTTGTTATGATATTTTCAGGAAAAGTATCATAAGTTTAATCAATATAACCCTGTGAATCCCTGTGTTCTATTTTACCCAACCAAATTGGACTTGTACTGTTGTATGTACTTTAGATCGTTGCGTTCAAAATTTGGAACAATACATTAATTTTTTCATCCGAATCATAATACTTTTCATTGAATAAAGTTGTATTTTAAAATCTTATAAGTTCTGTTGAAAAACGTTCTTATGTGAAATGTAACACCGTGACAAATTATTTATTGTTGATCCTGCATATTAATGTTAGACTTATTGCTACTTACAGCAACTTCCTGTAATGCAGCTACTCGGATTTTGAGAATTGATTGACGCTCGGTTGACTTTGAAGTCGCTCTTCTAAAATCACAATCTAAATCTACAATAAATCTACGAATTTTCAGTCAACCATTCCTATCATAAATGTGTTATGAATAGAATAAGGTTGGTTATCACTGAACCATCTGTAAATCTTAAACACTTCAATTTTATCAATTAAATATTTAAGATATTTGGCATTGAATTTCTGGTTTATCACAGTTACCATCCCTTTCCTGCAACAATATAATATGTCAGAACCTTCGGATCCAAACTCAGCATAAAATTACGGAAATCAATTGTTTACAATTGTTTCTAATTTGTTATCAACTTACACATGCTGCTAAGAAGCAATAAATGTTAACCAATAACGTATATAAATATGATTCAAGATTTAGACGCATTATTCATTTCACGTAGTATTAAAATTTACTAATATTCCGATTAGCCTATAAGATTAGAGAGTAACCCAATAACTGTGTTCATAAGAGAGTCCCTGAACCCATACAGCAAACAGTTCCAGAATTAACAATTTGGATTTAACCGTTCAGGTACCAAAAAAAGAATGTCATTTAATACATAAACCGACATTTAAACATTTAGTTGGACACAACTTTCAAACTATAGAGTACTTTAAATGAAGTGAGAATACATATAACTTAGTACTAATTTTATTTTTACTCTTTTAGTATAAGATGTAACAAATAGGAAAATTAATTTCCCTGCACACATAAAAAACTGTCTAAGGGCCCATAAAGAAAGATTAGAAGACTTTATAATTTTAGAAACGTAATGCTCTAGGTTTAGTGATGTCTATTATCACACGTAAGAGAATCGCATAATAAATAACCAGTAGAAGTTTTATACAAATCTAAAAATATACAAGACATATACACGAACTAGTTTAATATTGTTGGGCACAGGGTGTTTATAAGCTTGATCTGTAAAATCTACTGTTGAAATGTTTATTTTTATTCGGAAAATCATAACCTTTAAATAGGTTTTTTTTTAATCTACCAGAGTTATTTCGTTATTAAAGTTACATAAATCATGTTTTAAAAGCATGCTACATTGCCAAACACTCAGAAAGTAGTTACGGATGTTATGCTGTTAATCCGTTATAAATACTTTATGAACACATCCTAATACTTGGACATGAAACATCCGCATATTTTATTCTTAAAACTGACATCCATTTAAATGTTGCATTAACTCTGATAAATCGTGGAGTCAAAGAAGTCGGGAGACAATTTACTCTAATACGAAATCGGTTATCAAACTCCATAATATTTCGATAGAGGTTTGAAAGGTGGTAAAAAGGGTTGAAATTATTAAACGATAATGTTTTTTCTCAGTTTATATTTTTCCTAGTATGATACACTTAAAACTATCCATTGGGCACATAAATAACAGTTATGTCATCGTTAAACTACTAGATAAAATATCTGTTCGTTAATTTAAGTATCAGCAGCATACGATTATTTGCTGCTGATTAAAAATTATTTACATCTCTAACAATTGCTTTTAAGTGTTTCAAGCTGAAAAAAATACTCTTTGTTTGAAGTTTGTTCTTGATGATGGAAAGATTGGGAAGGAAACAGGATTTTCCGTACTTTGCGATCGTTCAGTGATACAAAAATTAAATGTAACATAACATGAATAACTAACCTTAACGCGTAACTAAGATCTAGGTTAAAATAAACAAATTATACCAAAGCGTTTTGACACACATTATCGCACGGAAATCTTCCTAAAGTACGCGTTTCACAACGCTCTGGTATGATTTGTTTATTTTAACCTAGATTGTATTTACGTGTTAGGTTAGTTGTTCACCTGAAGAAGAAATCAGATTGCAGATCTCGAAACGTAGTGTTACTAATTTTTTATCACAGTGGAACAGTGAAAAATGTACGAAAAATCCTGATTCCTCCAAGAAAAATATGGTTTGATGAGAATATTATGGTTTCATATTTTTAACCCTTTTGATACCCTCCAATATCGACCTCCACCAAAATCTGCGCAGCTGATAATCGATTCTTCCTTAAGGAATATTCCTCTATCGATTTCAATAAAACGCAGGTTGTGTGCCGATACAGTGCAAATTGACTCTTGGTTACCTAGTCTATACGTTGCATGTATGTTTGGCACACGTTGATTGATATTGTATCTCACGTAATATCTCTTAAGCTCTCGTGTTTTCTTTTTATAATTAGTACACTTCAAAAGTTATTTAACGTTTTCCGACACTTTTTGTTACAATTTAATAGGTTTACTTTCACTGTAACATGTGGTTGAAATCGGCGTATGACATTAAGTTCATTTGTGGTTAGCAATAAATTGTTCTTTTAATGTCTAGAAAGAATATTTGGATTTATACGTATCTAGACTTTCACCACAATAAGTCTCGGTATAATATTAAGCGATTACAAAAATGTTTGTCTTACGTAGTAGTTATAAATTAGCTTTTTACGAAACAATATATACGAGTATACCAGGCCCGTTTAACCAATGTATTGTGATCGTCTTTAATTTCTTCTTCTTCTTCAGCAATGGATGTTAGTTGGGTACTACACCGATAGGAGCGCTAGTCAGGATGTATCGTCTCTTATTGGCTTACGGTGTTTCAGTTAGTCTATGTGTCAGCTGAGATAATTGAAATAATACTATTAATCATTTTATACATTCATTACTAATTTGATTAAATAAACCACTTGTATTTATTCATATAACAATAATTATTGATATTCTTATTGTAACGCGTTTAATACACATTGTAATAGCACACCACATGTGTCGTACACCAATCTTCGCTGAGGTTGCATGCAAAATTTCAAAACCTTAACTCATTTAACTCCTTAGATCTTCTGCGGGCAGATAGACAGACATAAAAACAGTTTTTCCCAGTGTTTAAAATGCAGCTTCGTGCAAAATTTCCCGTCTATAGGGCACATTGTTCGAGATGTCCGGACAGAATGTTCCATCCTCTCGATGGCTTCGCTAAAGATCAGCCAATAAATGATTTGCCGAATTTCTCCTGTCTTATTGACACTATTTGTACAAATCAATATTTACTTAATTTATCCTTTACATTAATTTCTAAAAATATAAATAAAAATAAATTTAAAAAAAGAAAGAACAGTAATGCTATAAACTATTTTAATAATGCTCCCTTTGACTGCGAATCTGATCTAAGGTTATAAATGTACCTCATAGATTCCCCCATGGAGATGGAAGTATATTTATAAATGCAAGTGTGGGTCTTTTTCGTTTAAGGGCCAGCACCTTACAAACATACTATACCTGACTGACAGTGCATTTAATCGTTTTTATTTTTTTTGTGTGTTTTGTTATTAGTTCATAGGGCAGTAGTCCAGGTACTACTTCTAGTATAAACTTGTCTTATCTTATCAGTGATAAACGCGCGCCGCTTATCTTTTGCCTGTAATGAAACCTGCGTTAGTTCTGTCTGAGTTTTGTGTGTGTAAGCAGTCATGGCGTAGTTGATCTGGGCTTGGACTTTGCAAGCTCGAGTTAATTTTTTTTCCAAAAGAGCAAGCAGCGCAAAGCGCTGCGCAGCGGGCAAGCATCGCGTGATCTGAGATTTGAATAGGCAAGCTAGGATCTTTTGTGCTGGCCCTTAAACGAAAAAAGACCCGCAAGTGTTTCATCAACGTACAGATAAATACGAATATTTAGACTAGATCACGAATAATAGGTACCCTGAGAATGTTTAATAGTGCTATCGAGATAATTTATTTGTTTCGAAGAGTATTCAATAGAATATTTTTAAATTAAATTCAGTTTATCATAGTGAATTAAAGATTTGTATATGAACAATATTGAAGTACACTAAACCACGCGTCGCGTAACAGGCTTCTTTTAGAGAATATTACCTTTAGGGTTGCATGGAATATTTCATGTTTATAGCTCATTTCCAAATGTTTCGAAATTTATTTATTCTAGGTTTTAGTAGACGCCATCACGTTTTTCCACAACAAAACCTGTATACATATTCGCTAACACTCAGCAAAATACCATGGAACATCATAGAACTCAATGTTGCCTATATCAGAAAAGAAGCTTCACGCAATATTTCAAATCTATATTAGTTTTTTTTCGAGATATCGTGCGGACAGACAGATAGAGATAGACAGCCGAACAGAAATACATTTTTTCCAGCTTCTAGATGAACAGGCTTCGCTAATGCTCAGCCAATTTTATTTCTTAGATAATGGATATCTGTTTTTTATGGAAACATACTTCGTAAAGAAACAACAAATAATAGCATAAACTGGCCAGTGGCGCAAAGTGTAGTGGGTACAGTAGTTATCTCAAGATAACCAGATCAAGCAACGTTGAGCGTGGCTGCTGCTTGGCCGCTGAGCGATCCCGAATGCCCAGCCATTGGTGGTGTGTGGTTCGATAGCCAAAACCGTGCTCTCCCCAGGTTAAGTGTTAGAGAGGACTTCCCTAACTTCGCCTGGTACAGACATCTTTACTTTACTTTTATGAGCCAAAGATGTAAACTATTTAACAAAATTATTTTAATCGGCTATATTGATTTTTTCACTTATCGGCAAAAAAACTGTTTTTGCTATTATGTTATTCTTTTAAATACCAAAATTGCTCAGTGACTTCAGCAAGGAAGCTGTCAAACTACGAAAAGCACTTCTATAAAAATTAGTAGTATCCTCGAGCCATTGTCAGGTATGAGGAGTGGTGAGTGGTGGATGAGATGAAGTTGTTCAGAAGTGATTTAGGAGAGGAATTGACAAGCTAAGGCATTGTGGATGAGCGCCAGGTGTGACGGGCGACAATGCTGCACCAAACAAGGCCGCACGTAACCGCAGCCCACTCTAATGCTCTAAGTGCGGTACACAGCTGTAAATCAGGCTGACACTCGGGCCAGAGCTCACAGTTTAGGCACGTCACGGCTCGACTGCGGCGCGAAAGTGTCTGAGAAAACAGAAAAATGCTCACTCTAATGTGTAGCTTATATAACGCAAACGTATACATCCAGTAAGACAATAGTGTGGCACTGTGGCACGAGTGTGCTGACTGGTATTAGCCACTCGGACTTGTATGGTTTCTTTAGAACAACACAAGATCCCAATAAGGTATTGAAAAATTGGAATAACTTTTAGGAAAACCTTTTATTCGACTGCTAATCATTTCCTAAGCAGGTTTAGAATGTGGTTTTATTCTTTGAGGACGAATGGATGATATACCGTCCAACAAAGTACTGTCGGCAAAAGACCGCATGTAATATATACATAACAATAAAATACAAACGACAATAGTATATTGTCCGACAATGTTTTGTCGAAAAGACCGCTGGACAATATATTGTCAATTCGTTATTTTTTGCTAATCAGTACAAATATTTATTTTCCATCTGTAAAAATCAAACTTAAAAATTAAACTTACCTAAACATTTTTAAATGTTCAATGTTTAGTGAAAAAAACATAATATTTTTGTATTACTCCAAACCAAATAATGCAATTTAAAACTTTCAACTAGCGATTTTTTTAACGATCTGTTAAGGGTTGGATATAAATCCTATCTTTTACTTCGGTAAAAATTCGTAAATGTTTCTTGGGGTATTATTTTTGAGAAATGAATATTTTATCGGGTTTCATGAAACAAAAGAAGGGTGTGTACTGTGGTTTTTAACAGCGATAAAATCTAAGTTGGGTCAACACTGTTGTGGTTTGGAGCCCCATATTTAAGATGTACGGATCTTACATTCTTTGGTTTCTTAAAGTAAATATTTTACCAAACGAAAGATATTAATTACTGATTTTCGTTCACACGTTCCTGTATATTATACCTTGTCCCTCCTCTGGACCTCAGGGGATATACAGAGTTTCCCTTAACTCTCTGGACAAAGATATACCACGATACTGATCAGGTCAAGACAAACGTATTTCACCATATGAACATGGGTTTCCGATGCTTAGTTTTCCATCTGTCTGTCTGTATGGGTTTTGATAAAAAAATTAATATCTTCAAAAATGATAAATTAAATTATACAAAATTAGCTAAAATGTTTACAATAACAAGATCAGTTACTGAAAAAGATTCCTGAAATTAACTTAAATTAAATTATTATTCTTGTAATTCTTGAGAAATTTTGCTGATTTTTAAGATATTCAAAGTTTAAAAGTTAAAATGGCCGCTATTTTAAAAATATTAAAGTTAATTTCATAAATCTTTTTCAGTAACTGATCTTGTTATTCTGAACATTTTAGCAAAATGTTGTATAATTTATTTTATTACTTTTGAAGATATTATTTTTTTTATAAAAACCCATACAGACAGACAGATGGAAAACTAAGCATCGGAAACCCATGTTCATATGGTGAAATACGTTTGTCTTGATCTGAGCAATATCGTGACATATCTTTGTCGAGAGAGTTACGGGACAGCCTGTATAATAACGTCCATCAGGTTGTTAAAATATGTGATATAGCAATTTAAAAATTGTGTCGTTACTATTGAAACATATTACAAGCTATTTAGCAATGTTTGGCATTTAAGGGATAAATATGGACTAATATTATATATGTGTGTAAACATTTAGGTGCAGTGCCGATCTTACAACACATACACATTTATTTAAATGTGAGGAAATATTGTAGTTGTGATCCAAACTATGGTAAGTAATGAGCTAAAAGGATATTTATTTGGATGGTTTTGTTACATATTCTGGTTATGTATATTGCACATGGGTCGCAAGAGAACTATAATGTATATAATACCTAGGCACGATATGCCCTGTGAATGACATGGTCAAAGCGAAAGACGTACTTCATAGAAATTTTCGTACTTCATGATATTATGTCAGGAAAGGGGTCTCAAACCTTGTAAACTTCAACAACATTGGACACCCATTCTTTATATTCATAATATTTTTTATCTCATTATTTACGATATAAAATTGCTCCCGATGGTTCGAGGTTCTCCCAGGAGGTCAAAGGAGGAGAAAGGTACGGACCTCTTTATACTAGGATCCTCATGTACAAAGGAGTATCATTTTACATTATTGGGCACCTTATCTGAGAAGAAGATGTAACCCCAAATTGCCCTGAAATCCCAAAACCCTTTACCAGTACACGCATAATTTTCGTTCCTCCAGACCTTCCACCCATTATCTCCAATACATATGTATATGATAAATGATAACCGTTGGAGAATAACCCTCATACTTTATTCCAACCCTGTCTAACGTAGAAGGCAGGTTTTGAAGCCTTTGGGATCCAATAGGAAAACCAGCGGACAACCAATGAGGATGATTAGTCGCCAAGAATCCCTGGTAAATCCTCACTTTCATACCATCTTTTTACAATACCAGGGTCGGAAACTATTACCCTCTAGCAGAAATGTTACCATCGCCCTTGCCTTAGTAACTATTTTTTCCGAGGGCTTCTATGGTCTATGGTCTTTAACGGTCATCGATAGAAAGTCCCCCCTCCTACACCAGTTTCCGTATCACTACATCAGGCTAGGTTTCAGGCATCTCGCAGATTGCATGAAAAGGATTATAAAGGATTAATCCTTCTTACGCTATCCTGTCCCGCTACATCAGCCCCGAAAGCTAACGATCTTGGACGACACCGAGAATGTACATAGCATATGGTATATTTAGCATATCATAACTAGTAACAGTAACTCAACGCCAGAAGACCTTCATTTCAGACATTTAAATATAAAAATCATTACATATAATATCTCAGCGTGACAAAACCTTATCCATTATTCCATACCTGTTCTTCTAATGACTTCTTGTGTGAACAAACTATTCACTTCCTGTAGAGACATTTCTTCTAATACTCTCCGTTGTTCTGTGGTTTTATCATTACATTAACGTTTAAAATGTAGTATAAATTTGTGTTGTATGTTTCCCTGTGGTTAACTCCAGCAGGATCCATGCATGTTTATTCAATGTTGTTACTCCGTTGAAAACTTAGCAACTCATTAGACTCGATGATACTGTATTTTAACTGTAAATTTCATTACAGTAGGCCTTTTGATTTTTAATGATCCCGTCTTATCTACACCTGTACAAACATGTCAAGATTTAATTTGTGGTTTACAGCTATCAAATCTTGAAGTTACAAAATAAATATCTTGTCTATTGAATAAAGGTCAAATAAAAATCCTAAAAATCAGTACCATTTAGGGCTTAATCCTAAGTATATTGCTGGTAACTTACACATATGGAAAAATCAAATTACAAGTAACTGGTTGAACAAAACTGCATATATGTATGAATATTTTAATTCAAAATAAATTTATTTCATCCTTAGCGACAAGAGCATCTACTAGACGAGATATTTCTTTATAAAATCATAAATCAATATGTGATTATTGTTACTACAGTTATGAAACAACAACAAATCAAAGGTTCGTGAATGGAGTAAACAGTTGGCTGTCATCAGTAATACAAAAATTATCGAGCTAAAACGATTTAATTATTAAAACATTATATTGTGAATTATCATACGAAATGTTTTTACACCGTACATAAATATCACAACATTCTGATACTTTGTGTACATTACAGAATTATTCTGCTCCTGTATAGAATCAATCGGTGACACAAACTAAGTAAGTGGGGCAAAGTCGCAACTACTGTTCTGCATGCGTCGCGACGCACAAGGTTGATAAACGTAGTTTAATTAATTTAGCGCCGTGACTGATTCCCGGCATGGTGTTGCGGCAACGCGTGAAATCGGGTCTTAGTGGTCGGCACATTTGATTTGGGCCCGCGACATTGGGAGTTTCCCTCTTACACCCATGATTTCTTCAGAGTCCAGATTTCATCTTTCTAGTCACAGAACACCTAGACTGGATTTCCAAAAACAGAAAACTGTACAAAACCTTATTATTGGAGAATCATAGAACACGAATGGTAGTAAATATTAAAGTCTACTCACGAGAGTATGGAGATTAATCCTGAAGTTCCCCGCACTCCACATCCTGCCAACACCACTTCAACTGGCGGAGACTGAAGCTCGACTCACTTTTATAGACTAAGGCGTTTTGGTTTGCCATGCCCACTTGTTCCGTGTTTTTCTGCCCCACTGACAGGGAAAATGGTGGAGTTTTCTCTCCGATTGTAATTATTGGAAGTACTCGGGTCGAGTTTAGGGAAATGGTCTGTTTCCTGGCGACTTCCTAGCGACACTTCCCTGCGGTGTCGATGTAACACCTAGATATCGACGCTGCGACCGTGGAGCCTGACGCCCCAACTGTTCCATTGTTCTCCAGAAGTTACAACCTCCTTCCGACTGCTGTTGAGACGTTGACGGAATGTCTCAGTTCAGGGTGGCTTCAAAATCAGTGTTGAGATAAAGTGATATTCAATTTTACTTATCAGTAAAATCAAGTTGGATTATCAAGTTGGACAGTTCTCGAAGGCATATAATCATTTGTGTGAATCCTAATATTGATGCTCTTCAAAGAATTTATCTACTTTAATTTCTTACTGAATGAATACAAGAGCAAGAAATTGAATCGTATCTCTAAGACAACAAGTTAAACAAATTTCCTTTATCTTTTACTCTTTGGGTCAGATTAGAAGTGACAATATGTCCACAGTACTTAAGGACAATTCCTTTGGAATGTTCTGTAAACTAACATTGGTAATGTCTGAATTCTGTTGAATCATAGCTGAATTTAATATGATATCACATTATGATCACAATCATTATAATATACAGAGTGTGAAAAAAAACTCTATACACAAATTTTAGTATATTGTTCCATGAACTAAGAGGAGCTAAAAATAAATGCACTCAATGGCCTATCTCTATTCGTTTACCGTCTGTATGTATATGTGTTTTGAGTTCTTTTTCTTATTTTAGAAACAAGTAAAGATATAAAACTCAAATTTGGTCCCATTATTTTTCTTGCAGTCTCAAATCAAGAGAAAATTTAATATTATATTATGTTAAGTTTCAAGATGGCAGACGGATGAAGCTTTTAAGCTTAATGTCGTAAAAACAAATACAATTATGAACATTTTTGAAGAATAATGAAAGTTGCTAAATCTAACTACAAACATTTTGACACCTATATCGTAAATATATCGGTCAATAAATAACATTAATATAATCTCTTATGTTTGTTTTTTTGTTATAACATACGGTTGTGATACGTAAACATTTCAACAATGAAAATGTTGCCGTGGATTATAACAGTTAAAAACTTTCATCCATATTATTTGCCGCTAAAAAATAGTTGAACCGTAAAATGCCAGGGTTATGTGCTGTAGTGTTAGCATGCTGGCTCGGCAAGTGACAGATCCGGATTTAATGGATGTAACGGAAACCTGCACTTAATGCCAAATTCTAGACTTATTTGAATATACATTAATAGAATTGAACAATTATCAATATAATTTTACTCTCCTATTGAATGATTGTTTACAGGGTAATTCTAAAGCCACTTGAAATGTCTCTACAGCACACATTAATTGCTACAGAGTTCGAAAGTTATATTATAAAATTGTTTTTCGTTAATATTGTCAAATTAATTAGGCTATTAATTAAAGCATTGAGTATTTTAATGAATGGTTATTTCATTAATGGTACAACATGTGGATAATTAATTAGAGAAGGAACATAGTGTCTATTGTAGTAATGGAATGCTTAGTTCCACCAGTAATATAGCCTCGTTACTCACCTTTTAATCCTTATATCGTTTTAGTAGGTAGACGTCCTCAACTACTGCAAACTTGATAAACTCAAGAACAATAAAAAGATACCAATGGATATTTTTTGTCTAATTAACGAATATTTGTTAAGTAAGTTTTCTCCACAAATTTAACAGCACACCGTACCGAAAAGGGGAGCAATTGAATCTTTATAATCAAAATATGGTATGTTTTCAATAATTAATTGTAACAGTTTTAAATGTTTTAATTACATAGGGAATCGTTTATACGGACGAGTTTTGCTGCGGTTTGGTATATTAATAGTTCTGAGATTTGGCGCTAGGGCTGCGCCACTAACACTGGTTCTTTCTGTTCAAATATTTGCTACCTAACCTCTTCAATCCACAGATGGCAGCATGAGTGCTCACAAATCCGTGCCGTAATTTATGACATTGAATGAGTTATCTCTTGTGAAACTAATACAGTAATGCAATCAAAGATCGTAAAGAAATGATCATAAAAAACTGTTTTATTCTACAAAGTTGTACTTTTCAAGAACGTTTTCAGATTTTGATACATATCTTTAAAAAATCACTCTTTTAATAGGCCTACAATGTTTTGACGTGACAACGTCTAGAGGTTGGGACACACATAACCGCACCGTGCCCGACACGTGAGTCGGCCGATTGTCGGTGCGGGCTCGGCTCGGTTACCGTGAGGCCACACATGTCCGTATGCAGTCCGAGCACAACAATGTCACTGTTTGTACTAGAGCATGTTTCTTTTGAATTCGAAGTGACAGATACTTAAAAAATATTCGGAATATTAAGTATTGCTTGATATGAATGTTAATTTCATTTTTGTTATTTTTATTAATCGCTGTGGTGAATGAAACATTGTAATGCTACAGTAAAGCTTTGTACAATCAGCTAGTATGTAAAAATTTTGTAAATGTCCATTATCTTGGTTATATTTTTATATCTCTATAATTCTTGTTCTTTGTGTTTCATTGCAGTGTATTTCGGTCAAATACACTACAAACAGTATATTTAGCGTTTTTTTTATTAAACCCAAGAGCTATAGAGTGATGCCAGAGAGTTTGCCCATGTTGCAAGCCCGTTTATAATAATTTTGTAAAACATAGTAAATATTTTGTAAAATATATACTGGAGAACTTACAAAAAACAGATTTTAACAAATTTTTTTCTTTTATATAGCTCGAGGACGAATAATTTATTTACCAGAATCAGTCAAAAATAGTAGAAAACATAAATATATTTTCTAAAAAAAATAGAGTATGGTTTGATCGGTCAAAATGATATTGAGTATATGTTTAAGATAATAAAATTAGTGTATGGTTAGTCTTGTCTGCTAAGTTATAAATAATATTTAAATAGGCACGTTAAGAGCATTATAAAATACTTATTTATAATATAGTATTTAATGTTACACGTGTAAAGCCTAATTATTTGAATTGCAAATCATGCATAAAATCCTTTTTGTTTAATACAGCACACTAGTTTTATACTAAATTTAAACTTTTAAACGTAAGAGTACATTATTTACTAAATAAGCTACAATGACACATTTTTATCATTTCATTCTTGCTCGATTCCGCTATTTTTATTTTTTACTCTTTTTTGTATATAGTAAATCCCCAACACAGGCACAGCCTCTTATAGGGTACCTAAATTTCCCTTATTTTGTAAATCTATTGGCCTAATTATTAGTTTAAAAAAAAGAAAGAAAAATCTAAAAGGATGTAACTTACTTTTTATATTTTATTACTCCAAGTACATAAATTAGAAATAAAGTAAGTAGAAAACATTTTTTTTGTATTTTTTATTTACTGCTATTGTAAATACGTTATGTCATAGTATTATTTATTACTAAGCACTGGCAATAATATTTATTTGTAATATTCAGTGTGTTATTATGGGGAAATAAATGATTTATTATTATTATTATTATTATTTATTTTAACATGAGTTTTTCTTGCTTGAAAATCTTATTGTAAATAAAATATTTTTTATTTTTTACTTTATTGAAGTGAAAAGAATAAAAAAATAAAAATGTCATAGAAACATTCTAAATATGACCCTTACAAAATACCGGAATAAATTTATCAAGTAACTTCAATATATCAAAGAAAAAATAGATTTTTGCGCAAATAATTACATGCTTGTTATTTTGTAATGAATGAAAAATGTTTATAGATTTTTCATAATTCGAATTTAGTTGTTTAAAATCACTTAATGTACAACATGGTTTTTTCAAATTTGTTGTAATAAGAAAATATACACAACAAGAAAATATGACTAGTTTACTCTAAGGTAAGAAAATGTAAATACTTTTTAATAATAAATATGATTTTGTACGCGAACACAGGATAAAAGTTTGTAGAGTTAGCAGGCTATACTAAATAATTCAATAAAATAGAACGTGTAGACTACTTAAATTGTTTTTAAAAAGAAGAACGCAACAGTAAACAACATAAGATGCCGCTCGTAGACCGCACCGTGCCCGTCAAAATTCAAACTAAACATATCGGTGACGGTGCGGCACGGTGCGGCCACGACGGTCTGGTGTCGGTGCGGACAGGTGTGGACTTGCAGGTTGAAACCTGCACTGCAATTCTTTCACCGTATGACGGCCAACAAACGGCCGTCTTACGTGTCGGGCGCGGTGCGGTTATGTGTGTCCCAACCTTCATATGTTGTTTATTGTTGCGTTTCTTCTTTTTAAAACTATTTAAGTAGTCTACACGTTCTATTTTAGTGAATTATTTAGTATAGCCTACTAACTCTACATCCTGTGTTCGCGTACAAAATCATATTTATGATAAAAGTATTACATTTTTCTTACCTTAGAGTAAAACTAAGTCATATTATCTTAATGTGCGTATTTTCTTATTACAACAAATTTGAAAACCATGTTGTACATTAAGTGATTTTAAACAACTAAATTCGAATTATGAAAAATCTATAAACATTTTTCATTAATTAAAAAGCATATTTTTGCTTTACACATGTAACATTAAATATTATATTATAAATAATTATTTTATAATGTCTCTAACTTTAAACATTATTATAACTTAGCAGACAAGACCTAACCATACACTAATTTATTATCTTAAACATATACTCAATATCATTTTGACCAATCAACCATACTCTAATTTTTTTTAGAAAATATATTTATGTTTCTAATATTTTTGACTAATTCTGGCAATAAATTATTTGTCCTCGGAGCTATAAAAGAAAAACATTTTTGCAAAATCTGTTTTTTTTTTTGTAAGTTCTCCAGTATATATTTTTTACAAATATTTTACTATGTTTTTACAAATTATTATAAAAGGGCTTGCAACATGGCAAACTCTCTGCATCACACTATAGCTCTTGGGTTTAATACAAAAAACACTAAATATACTGTTTATAGTGTATTTGGCCGAAATTCATTGCAATGAAACACAATGAACAAGAATTCTAGGGATAAAAAATATAACCAAGATAATAATATTTACAAATTTTACATACTAGCTGATTGTACAAAGCTTTACTGTAGCATTACAATGTTTCATTCACCACAGCGATTAATAAAATAACAACAATTATATTAACAATTTTATCAAGCAATACTTTAATCTTCCGAATATTTTTTAAGTATCTGTCACTTCGAATTCAAAAGAAAACATGTTCTAGTACAAACAGTGAGATTGTTGCGCTCGGACTGCATACGGACCTGTGTGGCCTCACGGTAACCGAGCCGAGTCCGCACACCGACAATCGGCCGACTCACGTGTCGGGCACGGTGCGGTTATGTGTGTCCCCAACCTTAAAATTAGGTTGCGGCTCGGAGTCACTCATGAAAAAGTGTAAACGCCCGGTAACGTTACGATGCCCGTCCAGTGGGTCCGCCGCACGGGATCCGCACGGATAAAGCAGATAACTGTGGGTCCGCCGCACGGGATAAAAGCAGATAACTATGTTTATTCGTGAAAATGTGGAGTGCTTAGATTCGTCATTTACAACAAATACAACAATAAAGGTAAATAATTGTACACTGATATTTCATTATCGTAAACTATGATTGATTGATTAATTGTTAGATTGACACAAAAAGTTGAGAAACTGAGTTTATAGGTTATGTCATACTATTGACAAATGTTGATAGTGTTAAGTAAATTATTAGTTTAAATCACTCTGCAATCAATCGTAATTCAGTCGATTGAGAAGAAACAGCGCGTATTGCTAGTCAAACATTTAAAATAACAAATTTATAACCTCTAAACCTGTCATAACAGTGCGACCAAACCAAACGAACTAAACCGACCAATCACCACGCGCGGAGTTAGAATTTAACTGTGTTTTAGCAAGAATTTCAAAATTCCCAATTTTAGTAAATGTGTTATTCAACTTTACCATTTACAATAAAAAATTTTTAATTAATTTCAAATTATGTACAATGTTTTAGTAAACAAAATATATTTCTATAGTTAAAATTTTGTGCAATTCTTATTTTCATTCAATTCCTTGTTCCTATTGTGCAATTTAATAATATTCATATCAATAAATATTCTACCGAGAAAAAGACGTTGTCACGTAAAATCTTCGCCCGTAAACCGACTTTACAGGCAACCATAATTTTTTAATTTTATATAGCTTTTGAGTATGTTTAAAGATGTATCCTAAACATGCGGCGTATTTTAAGCTATTGTGCTTGGATGATAATAATTCATATTTTTTTTAACTATTGACACTCTGATTCTGGACATAATGAATATTATTTTGAAAATCCATTCAATGATGTTAGTAAAAATAACCATTAATACTACATTTAATTTCCTCCATGCTGCAGCCTCTCTTCAAGCATGTTATCATTGATGACAGCAGCACGGTTTTCCTCGCAGGAAGGTCAACGGAAACAAACCTCCTTTCACTCCAGTGTTATGTGATGGACGCTCTTAGCCGCAGAAACCAAGTGGATGCAGTTTACATAGACTTTTAGCAAGGCTTTTGACAAAATAAGTCACCGGCACCTTCTTGCTAAGTTGGAGGGATTACGGGGTCGTCGGGGTGATGCTGCGATGGTTCAAGAGCTACCTCTCTGATCGAAGACTGTTCGTCCGGTTTTGCCAATCACCTATCTTGTTCCTTTGTTGCAAGCTCTGGAGTGCCCAGGGTACCCATCTGGGTCCTCTTCTCTTTTCGATACACATAAATGACATCAAGGAAGTCATTGGTGTTCCCTTCCTGCTATTTGCTGATGACATTAAACTTTTCATTGAGGTAACATCTATCCACGACTGCCAGGTTTTGCAGAGCGCCCTGGACAATGTCCTTAATTGGTTCCACTTCCAACGAAATGTCTGTGAACCCTTTGAAGACCAAGCTTATCACCTATAGTAGGAGGACGACTGTTATAGCTGCTGAGTACTCCATGGACCGGATCCCGGGTGGAGAGATGTGAGGTAATCAGGGACCTTGGCGTCTTAATCGACTCGTCATTCGAATTTGGCTCCCACATCAGCCACATTTGCTCCAGAGCCTCAAGGTCATTGGATTTGATCATCCGACAGTTAAACACGGGCTGAGTACCGGCGCTGCTGCCCTTATGTCAGGACACTTGCTCGCCCGCTGCTGAGTATTATTCCTGTGGTCTGGTCCCCATACCACCATGGGCATATCAAACAGCTCCAGTCAGTGCAGAGACGCTTTGTGCGATTTCTGGGATGCCGTTCTGGGCTGAGATACTTTGACGTCTCAGTGGACGAGCTGTCGGCTGCGTATGGTCCTTCGGAGTCTGGAGTGCAGACGAAGAGTTGCTGATATCTCCTTCCTGTACAGGCTCATAAACTGCCAGATCAACTGCTCCAGCCTACTTGAAATTATCCGGTTTCGCATCCCCACAGGAACAAGGCAGCAGCATTTGTTCGAGCTGAGTCATGCCGCTAAGAACTACCTCCGACATAGCCCCATCCCACGATTGATGCGACTCGGCAACGACATTAGCTCGTCTGTGGATTTTTTTTCTCCACATCCCTTCGAGCCATCAAACGCATTGCTGCGGACTCCAGCCCAGACCTGCATTAGCCATCTCTTCTAGTCATTAATCATAGTCTTATTGCAATTTCTTTTTTGCTATTAATCACATTCTCTATCGTTTTTGTTATTCTATAGTGTTGTTATTTATTCGTTTGTTATGCATTGCTCTGTTATTTTTTGCTTTGTTATGGTTAATATTAAGTCCGTTGTTTTTGTTCTTTCTGTTATCTTTGTTAACTGATTCGTAGTACTTTCTAGTCACCGTATTATTAGCATTTGTGACAGAGTTGTCGGATATCTTCGTTGAGTAAGTATTTAAGTATTCAATGTCAGATTTAGTTGTAAGGCATTGCATTGACAGTTAAGCATCTTGTAGCATAGATATTGTTATATCCAATATTGTTTGTTTTACTCGTTAACTTTTTTGCTGTTTTTTTTTTCTTCTTAACATGTGCCATCAACTTGTTGTAAAGTGTGTAAATTGGTGTATTGCCGCTGGAATGTAAATAAATAAATAAATCCAAAGTAGTGGAAATTTTTAGTTAATTTTAAACATATGCGAAGATACAGATTTAATAAGAAAATAAATTTAATTTCATAGTATGTTTAAAACATTTTATTTTCTTAATATTGGACAATTTGATTTTCTTCTTTAAGCGCACAATTTTTATTTGAGTTTCTAATTCAAGAAGGAACGATTGTTCATTTGATATAACTCAAATCATATCAGCCATAACGTATAAATAACATTTAAATTTAATAAACCTGTATTTTGCTACTAAATAACATTAGTTATAGTATACAGTAACTCATCCTCACAATGTATTGTAAGGTAATCATTTTGATGGTTTTGGGTTCTGGCGGTCTTGATTGGAGAAAATGCAAACAATCCTTCCACAAATTCCAATGAGGGCGATTGCAATAGATAGATATGCGATAGGTTTTAAATTACTTATAGATATAGATCTATATTCTAACCTCAAAAGTAAGAATAAAGAGTATCTATTCATTTAATTATTAAATGCATTATTGTCTTCTTCAGTCTTTCTTGTTATTTAAAAAAGCTGTGTCGTCCGTAAAAGCTGTACATTCTCACAATCGAAATTACCATTAATTATCCATAAATAAAATGTTTTATCGGACCTAAAAGAGATCTTTGAGGTATGCCGTACTTAAAACATTCAAATCCGCTCTTAATCTTATTGATACTAAAGCTTCTTGACAAATAACTAGAAGCCCATTATGAGGCGTTATTTTCGCAGTATCAAATGCTTTTGTGATAACCACGAATAAAGCAGTACATTTTTGTCCTTCAATAAAATGATGTATGTTTTTAGTACAATTAAGCAAATCGTCTCAAGTGACAATCGATTGATGTTACTAAAAGATGTTGTACTAAAAAAGTATATCCACCTGAAAGGTGGTATTTGCAAAGTACAGCCTCGTTGCACGTTTATCTACACCATGAACAATTTCAACTTAGATACATTCTCGTTTTTTGAGATATGATGAGCTACGATTTGGTTATAGCTTTCATGCATTGTAGATTATTAATTAATAACACTTTATCTTCCTAAAGATCACGCCATTTCGCTACAGCCTCTTTAAAAAAATCACACATTAGAAATAACAAGATCTTCAGTACAAAGCATAGACGAAAATGAACAAGATCTTCAGTACAAAGCATAGACGAAAATGAAACATTGAGGCGAAATGGTATTTGTTTTTAACGTTGGTTATACGCAATGTTAATAGATTACTCGATGATGTAGCCACTATGATGTAACAAGAGACAGTTCAAGTGTAAAAATGTGGTCAGTTTCTTGCTGCACCCCTCAGTAAAACATAGTTTTTATGCCTAAAGTGTGTTTACCAGCGCTTGACGAGAAACTGCGATTTCGTCGATGGGAATCATTGATACTGTTTGACGTCGACACACCTAGACATGGACTCCTCAATGTTGCGTACTCTAATCTTTGTAAGTAACTTGCGTTTATTTATTTAGAATTTTTTTTTAGAAAGTTTAATAATATAAAACTAATAATTATTGGAACAATACTCAATGTACAAGTAGTTACCTGTTACTTGTAAAGGTGATATGGTTTTTCCATTGTTCAGTAATCAGCACTACTACGTTTCGCGATTTTCAATCTGATCTCTTCATCAGGTCGATAACTACAATCTAAGTTAAACATGTTTTAACATGCCATACAAACGTGACGAGCACACGCCAGGAATCACATTAAACATGTTGTTTGTCAACTACGGGTACGCTGTCTCTGAGATATATACAATATAATATAGAAATAAATCAAAATAGATAATAAAACTACTATTTACTGTTATGCCAACTAAATAATAGGCGTACATGCTACCATTTGTTTTTTCACCATAACCAACCACTGACAACGACTGGGGCCAATGACAGAGACAGATGAAGGAAGAGAGATGCCAATGAGGAAGAGATCAGATTGCAGATCTCGAAAAGCAGTATCACTGGTTCTTTGTATCGCTGAAACAATGTAAAATGTACTATGGAAAATGTATGTCTCCTACAGAAATCTTCAATCTTCAAAAACAGATTTAAAACAAAAAATCGTTTCTCAAATAGGATATTAAATTTATGGTTTATGTATGAATTTTCCGCACGATATGTGTAGGGGTGTTTAGTTGATAAGTTTGCTTGATTAGAAAACAGTATGTTTGGCATTTTTCGAACGAAACAATACTTTATGAATTATTCAAAGCAATAAAAATGTTTGAACAAAAGTAAACTAATAAGGAAGATTTTTTTAAATTTAATGAGTGATATTTCGGACGTTCAATTCCAAGGTTTACTCATTCCCAACATTTAACACACAAAATTCCCCTTTACGCAGCTTTAGTATATTGCAAGAAGTAAAAATCTTTTTAATTAATCAAAATGTCACCTAAAACGATTTAAAATCGATCTTTATGAGGAATTGATTAATTTCTGTAAGAATAATGTGGTAGTGTAGATAAGTTCCCGACGGGTTTCTATGTGAACGACTGCTTGTAACGTTTCAACTTTTTTATCTCTTTGACTAGTCGTGTCAGGAAGCCTTGTCCAATTTACGGTCCGGGCCATCTATCTAGTTAATCGATCAGCCGTTGCCTTCCCCCGCCCGCAGCGCTACTGTCTCTTGCGTCACTGGACGGTCGGACGATCACCACCGCAAAGTGGGTAGTTGGCGCTCCATCACTGGACGTCCTGGTGGCCGGTCCTGATCCTGGTCAACTCACCAGCTAATCCCTCACTTTCATGATCAGGAGCGCTGTACAGTGAGAGTGACTCGTCTCGCTCTCTGTCAATTATTGAGAGTGCCGGAGTCTGTCCTGGTGACAGTATGATAGTAAATAGCACACAGCGAGCTTGTGTTTATTATACCTGATACAACATTAATACTGCAATACTATGTCCACTCGTTAAATATCAGAGTTTATTGATACTCATTACATTACATTTTTTCATCACCTCACTGTCTGAACCAGTGGCGTAACGAGGACTTGGTGTAAATGTTGAGTTTCGCTCCAGTTCACTTTTCTCCTAATGCGGTGACTAGTCAGAGACTTGCCTCCTGGAATCTGGAGTTATGTTCATCTGAAGAGATCCAAAGAAGTCGGCGATGAAGAAGATCAAAATGAACTCTTAAAGTCACCTTAACTACAAAATATGATTTAATATAGGTGAAGAAGTGTTTTCATCCCATTATGTATACAATTCAGTTCACCATCTTTAAGCACAGTGGATTCCAGACGCTGCACTAAGAGGAAGGTCAACTAGAGATAACATTTACTGAACCAACCCTTCCCACCCTACTTTATGTGTAGGAGCAGGAATCTGATTGAAGATCACGCTACACTGGGGGTATGGGATGAACCTGAATAAATCTAAATGTTAATACATTATACAGCCATAATTCAAAGAAATAATTGTAAACAAGTTGAATTACTAGTTTTCAAAGCTTTAAGGAGGTGGTAACAATCCCCTATTCCCCTTAGTTACGTCACTGGCTGAAGTGATTTACTTGAATTTAAATTCAATATATGACAGCATATTCATTATATTGTTTTTAAGAAATTAATCACTTAACGTTGTCCCCTCTCTTCAATAGCCTGTAGACATTTGAAATTCTTTAAAATTTTTTGGAGAACAAAAAAAACCTCCAAAGGAGTCCAAAAATAACTAACAATTCCAGGACCCACAAATTACACCTTAGAATATGTATATGAAATGTGTACTCAATACCAGAATATACTCTCGAATCAAAAAGTATAGATACAACGAGTTTGAAAATTAATCACAAACTAGTAGAGCTACATTTTTGAAAGTTACATTGCAATTGTGCTTGTGTATTTCTGCATTTATACGTATAAAAAAATTATTTACACACATCACTTCAATTTTTATGACAATACCAACAAAATAGTGTACCAGTTTCTGGAGTTTTTCATCCAAACTGTAACTTACATTCGTAACTCGGAAGCTTGTGATCCGATTAAGACCAAATTTTCATACAAGATACGAGCATTCTGTTTTTGAGTATATAATTTTAGAATTTCAAAATTTCATGAAAAGATTATTGCCATCATAACTTTAATTCATGATAGGGTGGTCCAAAAGATTCGTCATTGGTATCGATATGGTCCTCATAAAATCACTATATTTGTCGTATAATCTTATAAACCAATATTTAAAACGTTTAATTTTTGACACAGATTTAATTGAGCATATTAATTTAATTTCGCTTGGGCGGTGCTTGCTCATTTGAACGCACAAACCACCAGACTACTCAGGGTATACTAACCAGATCTGTTAGAGCATGAATAATAAATATATTATTATTAACAAGTTTCATACTGTTTCTAGAAGGATTTTCAATATAATACTGATTTTAGGGTTCATCTCTGAGAGTGAATGAGTTTTCAATACCCAAAAGTTAACAACAGTTGTTTATTAACAATAATTAAAGAGTTTAATCTAAGTTGTAGAGAAAAACATCCCTTCTATTAAAGAATGAATAGAATATTTTGTAACAGCTTGTCCCAACAATTGCAGTGCAACATCAGGTTATCAGGCAGGTTTACCAACCATCCGACTAATAGAATAAAATTTCTCTTCTTTGATGAAAACCACGAGGAAAGTATAACATATATGGTATTTTTGAGATCAGTAAAAAAATGGTTTCTTTTAATTAGGTGAAAAAATGGGTCGATGCATTAAAAGAAATTGACTCAAACCCTACATCCCGTGCTTGCTAGTTTAAAAATTGTTTCATTATGTTATTTAAAATCTAGAAGAAATTTCATACAGCTTTAATATGAAAAAACTTTACAATAAAGGTACTAGTAAGAAAACTGTGACAGTTTGAAGATTTGGACTAAAAAACTGTTTTTTGAGCACAGAGAATGAATGACACAACCAATAATTAACTTAACCACATTGATTTGTTAGTTTTGTTATTACGCACAAATTTGTCCTTTTAATACTTGCTGTATCTAAGGTTTCCAAGTTCCCTTCAGTGTGCATAAAATTTTAAACACACTGTACATTATGGACACACAAAAACTAAATTTGTATGTGATCAATCACTAAATGTTATTGTTACAGGTTTCTTTCCTTTTGGTGATAAACCAAGATGTTGCATGTGGTAAAAGGTAAGTTTATCTTGTTAAACTGATATTGCACTGAATTCACCTTTTTTATAGAAAACTAGCTCATCGAAAGAGACACAAATTTTCCTTATGGCTCAGTAAGAAGAGCAGATAAATTTTGTGACAACAGGAATATTAATAATTTAGCTCTTATGGAATGTTATTTTTTATTTCATCTAATGCCAAAACCATTACATAATACAAACAAATCTTTCCGTCAAAACTCAAAATAGCCAAAGTAATCCCGATTTTGAAAAAAGGAGATTAAAAAAACCCATCACACTACAGACCATTATCGTTACTACCTACTTTTTCAAAAATTTTTGAAAGAGCAGCCTATAATCAATTAGTACATTTTCTTGAAAACCCATTGTTTGCATGATAAGGAACAACATGGCTTTAGACCAAATCGATCTGTGGTTACTGCTGGCATAGATTTCATTAATTCTGTCATTGACTCTGTAGATAAAGGAGAGAAAACAATAGGTATTTTCTTGGACCTAAGCAGAGCTTTTTGATAGCGTTTCACACAAAATTCTATTAAACAAGATTGAAGGCCTGGGAATCAATGGCATTACTCTAAATTGGTTCAGTTCATACTTAATCAATAGAAAACAATTTGTTGAAATAAAAGTAGCATTAAGAATCAAATAGTCACCAATAATTCTTCACTAGCACAGATTCAGCATGGTGTTCCGCAAGGATCAATCCTTGGCCCACTGCTGTTTCTCTGTTATGTAAAAGGTATTTCGCTCTCTTTTCAAAACAGTCCAACAAAAACACTTTGCCTGTATGCTGAAGATGCAAGTTTAAAAATTAGTTGCAGTACATTAAATAATTTGGAAAATAATGCTTCTTCTAGTTTATTGGACATAAATAATTTATTTAATAATCATAAACTATTATTAAATACCAGCAAAACTAATTTTATTGTTTTCAATGCAGGAAAAAGGAAATCTTCAGTAAATCCAGGAATAAAAAATAAACAACCACTCTTTTGCAAAAAAGTAAGTTCCACAAAATTTTTTGGGTTTAATCTTACATGAAAATTTGACATGGGAATCTCCATATTGAACACATAGTTAATAAAGTTACTTCTGGATTGTATGCTTTGTATAGGATGTTTAAATTTTCTCATTAAATACTTTAAAAATAATTTATTTCTCTCTTATAGAATCATAAATAAGTTTTGGTATTGAAATATATGGGGGTACGTCAAAACAGAATTTGGATAGAATTCTCCTTCTCCAAAAGAGGGTAATACGAACCATGTTGAAATCTAAAATTTGATGACTCTGTTCGTCAACATTTTACTGATTTAGGAATAATGACTGTTTATAGTTTATATGTTTTTCCGATCAATACTCCATGTAAAAAAAACTAAGCATAAATAAATTGGTTCCGAAACTAGGTGACAGTCATTCATATTTCACAAGAAATCGAAATCCAATTGCTATTAATTCCCATAGGCTAGAATTTTATACCAAAAAAGACATCGTATGCAGGTGCAAAGTTTTTTACTAAGACTACCTGTGGAATTAAGAAGTATAGACAATATTAAATTATTTAAGAAAAAAATAAAAAAGTTATTTGATAAACAACCCATTATATAAATTTGATGAACTTTGACAACCATCCTTAATTTATGTTGAATCTGGTAGTAGGTGTAGTTTGATTTGTTATGGAGAAAACTGTAAATACTGTTACTTAGATGCGGCTAGTTTAATTTAACATAACGACGCCATTCAATGTATACCACTGTATATTATATGAATAAAGATGTTTTCAATTCAATTCAATAAATAACAAACGATAAACTACAAATTAAAATCATAACAATGGATAAAAATCTAATGAGGATATACAGTAATTCGTAAATGAATATTATTGTTTACATGGGATTAACATGTTATCGATATCTTGGGAACCGTTTGAGATACAAGATAATTGTAAATTACAAAAAGTTGTTTAGGGAAATAATATAAGCATTCCTGAACCCTTTTCAATTTTTCTCTAGGTAAATAAATAACGGAATAATTGTGAATTTTTGTAAAAGTTTAAATGGCTACCAAATTGGAATGAAAATGCAAACTGAGACAACCACAAAAACTCACCCAATATTTTATCAGATACATTTTTGTACAAAGTTTCAAATTATGTGGGCTTTTTTGTGTCAGTTATAGTTTCCAGAAGCTGCGTTATATAGTATAGAAATATATATAAGTATAAACTTTGAAACTTTTGTGGGGGGGGAGGTTTTTTTTACGCTCTCAGGTTCATGTTTGGTTAAGTTATGTGGACATTTTCTTTAAGTGTACCATGAAAACAATTACAATAGGCTTCTCTCCCACTCAAACTGTTCTGCAGAATATTAATTATTTTCTAATCAATCTAAGTTCTTATTCTTCTGTATAATAATATGAGATGGTTTGCTGATAAATGAATGTTATTGGGAGAATTGTCTGTTATTTTATTTTCTGAATCTTTTAAAAGTAATTCCCTATCTGCGTATAAAATACTTGTGTTAAGTTGATTTTTCTCCTAAAGTATATTTCATTCTATCTCAAAATCTTTGGGGTGTTATAAAATATGAGATAAAATTTCCTGTCACAATTATTGAATAATGGCCATTGCTAATACACAACACAGTTTACAACTTTAGTCTAGGAATATGAGATAAGTTATATGACAGTAAATTTATTAAATTAGTATCCAATTCACATTGAAACCTTGTCAATCATTGCAAGTATAAGATTGTTCATCACTATAAGGAGACGTAAAAAGTTCAAACATATATTAAATAAACATTAACACCTTCACTGCTGATCTATACTAGGTGATTTTGACTAGTGTCACGTGTAAAACTGCTGAACAATAACTGGCCAGCTCTAATACATCTAGTTAACGCACCTTCAATGTGTTAATAAATGCATATTTGGAAATATATTTGTTGTATTTTGTTAAACATGGTAATTTTTTTATTCTCATAACTATATTATTGCTATTTGCCCAAATTATTATTTGTGAACTAAATTAAATATTGTGAAGCTATAAATAATAAACTGATTTTTTTTATCTCCCACCTCACATTTTATGAATGAAAAAAAGATTGTGATTCTATTATTTCATCTAGAAATTCCATACAAACTACATGTATACAGGTTTTTGTTAAATACAAATTTTAGGATTATTTTTTTAATTGGAAAAATTGAATAACATATAGTAGACGTGAACTAAGTTGGTATTAAGACTTTGAGTTAGAATTAGAGCTCACAGATTCAAATCCTGTCTGAACAGGAACAGAATTTACCTTTCTTATACCAGCACTTACAATATCTAAATACACACCTAGAACAGATGTACTTTGTTATAAAATCAAATTTTATTAATCAGAAACTGGTGGCAGAGGCTTTCGTTAAAAACCTCAAGTCGAGTTACACAAATTTTCTTGAGACAAAATGAAGCTTTTCTTTCATGTCCTGATAGCAAGAGATACTTTAAATTTTATACCAAAACACAAGTAGATATCCAGGGGATCTCAAAAGTTAACAATTTTGTGAGGGAGGAACCATGGAATACACTTCGGGGGTATTTTGTAGCATCTGGGGTCTCAGCCGTCCAATCTGCAGTATAGTAGTCTTGTTATATTATATTTTTAATCTGTATTGTCTTAAGATTGAATGATTCATCCACAAGAGGAAGACATCATATTGCAGATCTCAAACTGTATTTCTGTGTTTTGTTACATTTGATGATAGCAAATGTCCGCATGAATGGTGGATTATGACAAGTCTTTGTCCACAGAGTGGTAATCTATGTTCCTGAGAAGACAAAGCACATCAACCATCTACATCACGTAACAGTGTTCAATGAACCTGAGAGGAAGACACCTGTGAGGTCTCAGACCAAGCTGCGGGAGTTTCATCACACTATAAGCTTCAGTCCAGTTCCTTACCGTCGCCCCCGTGTGTCTTCTGCTACAATTTTCCATTACAAAGATATATAGTACAACTACTGTTTACAACAGAAATACCGATTATTTTATTATATAATATTATTAATATGTTTAAAAAGTAACTGGATTACTACAAATTTAATTGATTTTATTATATTAACTAGCTGTTCCCCCGCGGCTTCGCACGCTTTTTTGTAAGCTTTGCTCGTGTATGAGCACTTCTGGTTCAAGTGAATTATATTGTCAACACCGATGTAGAATTTATCTTGTTGACACTATCAAGAAAATCTGCCAAAAGTGTATGTTTATAGCCATTGTACACGTACATGTACTTAATAATAAAGTGGTCTAACATTCAAGCTATAAGGCCAAACAGAAATTCATTTGAAAGACAAATATCCATAAAAACTTAGCGCCTTCACATAGTGTGTGGTTATTATACACAACTATCTCGTAATTGTAGTTTACAATGTGCAGGCGCTTTGATAACTTACATATTTTGCAGCGCCTCCTGGTGGTGAGTTACATCAATGGCATAGCATAAAAATCCTTCTACGTGGAAAAATACATATACAGTACATACAAATTTTCATAATGATCGGTCAAATAGTTTCTGAGTCTATAAAGGACAAACATATAAACATTCATTTTTATATATAATATATATATATATATATATAAATATATATATATATATAGAAGAGAGAAGAGAGAGAGAGAGAGAGATCAAAACTTTTTTTAATTTTGAAAACATTATGGCTTTGCTAAAATACTCTTTTCTTTTGGTAGATGAAAAAATAAAAAATTCAGAATAAATCATTGAAAATTTTCATACTACCAGTATATTCCTGCTGGCACAGTAAAATTATTTTGTAAGTCTTCATTCCATTCATATAATTTCATAACAACATTCTGGTTTACACACATTTAGTCATTTTCTACCTCATAAGCTACTACCTCATAGGCTACTACCTCATAGGCTACTACCTCATAGGCTAAGGTATATTTTATAATAACTTTTTATATTTTAATTCCTTTACAGAATTTAAATAAATGCTTAGTGAAGTATGTGTACTAAATCTTTTATTATACCTTTCTGTAATTAGTATTTTATTGTAGAAAACATCAACAGAATATAGTGATGTCTTTGATATCGAAAGAATGCAACACCAAACAACTGAGTACTCAATGTAAATGATGAGTTTAGCTCCAGTTCACACCTTCCTCTTAGTGCAACATCTGGAATCTGACGCTGTCACAGACTTGACTATTGGAATCTGGAGTCACGTTCGTCTGAAGAGATACAAAAAAGTCGGAGACGAATGGGGGGGGGTGGGGGGGGGGGGGGGTGGGGGGGGGGGGGGGTGGGGGGGGGGGGGGGTGGGGGGGGGGGGGGGTGGGGGGGGGGGGGGGTGGGGGGGGGAAACTGGCAAGTCTGACTCGGGAATTATACAAGTTGGGTTAACTTGTTGACCAGCAAGGCCAACTTTGCGTTTAGCTCCGTCTACAGTTTGGTACACGTTATTTTCAATCTGTTGATTCTGTTGTTGATTCGTGCATTCTATGTTGTCATCCACTTTTGGATTATTGTATGATGTAATAAGTTCAATATACGGAATAATCGTTGAGGTGAACAACCATTTAAAGAGAAGTTTAACATACATACTTTTACTGACAGTCATTACATTCTCTGTTTATTTTAGCGTCGTTTTTATTTTGTCGTTAATCATACAGAGTTAAAAGGAGAAGGCGAAGGCCTGTTGGATTCGTTGAAGCGAAGCATTCTGGTCTCGATTGAGAAGTGGAATCAGATTCGCGTCGTTAGGCACTCCAGTCGGGCGGCTAATTGCTAGCCGTGATTTAGTAAAAACAACCGACAAGTGCAGGCCGTAAAAGTAAATTTCACTTGTCATCCCACTTGCACTTTCCTCACCGGCGTGCTGTTGGGTAACAATCTGTAGCAACGGCTGTTGTTGAGTAATTCAGACTCGCCAGTCCCTTCACTCTACGTTTTTCAAAATGGACTCAACTTTTACTGGTTAATTCGAAAATGATTTGTTTGAATTGAGGAACCTTGGTGAATTGAGTGTAAGTACAGAAGCGGTAAAACTTCAGTAAAGTAATATGGTTTAAGTTGAGATCATACGCTGCTGTTGAATTTTTCAATTTCAACCGAACTAATCGGGGAACCCTAAATAAAATGCAGTTTTAAGCAGCGATTTTACTTGAGGAGACAATAATAATGTTAAGTTTGATATAAAACAAAATTGTTTATTGTTTACCTGTGTGCATTTTATTAGGGTACATACAATAATATCGAGTTAAAAAAAATGGAGGGACTTCTCTTTTATATCAAGAAGATGTCAACATTTAAATTCTCAGCTGGTTTGACGTAACCGTCTAAAATGTTTCTTAGTTTTAAGAAATTGCCTATAGTAAAATAACCTTGAGGTTATTTTACTATAGGAAGTACAGTATTTACCCTATGAGAAACAAAGTGTTACACCTTATGAAATTTTAAAGGCCTCACATTTTATCGTAGCGTTTATTTTAAATATATAATTAATTATGCCACTAAACTATATTTTGTTTTATTTTTCTGATACGTTTTTTAGTATTTACACAGTATCAAATATAACAGGGGTTTTGACTTTTTTTGTGTGAAAATCTACTAAATATATATAAACAAGGTGTTATAGCACGCATATTCCATTATTTAATTTTAAGAATGGAGACATACATCTCCACTAGTAAATATCTAGTGGAGGATAACCAAACAAATGTAGAACAAAATGCAAGATGGCTTTAATTCCTTTTCTACTGGTGAGTACAATAGGTTGATGGCCGCCAGTTTGCCAATATTATTAGGATGAGTTAAAAATATCGTGGCAGGTTGCTGGCAGTATACAGAGATCTCGAAGGCGGGTTTTTCTTCAAAGTAAGTGTGTTTGGATTGGTGTGGTATTTGGTGAGATTAATTGTAACTCTCCGGCGATCAATCAAAGTTGGACTTCCTCTCCACGGCGAGGGCTGTGGGCAAGGACAAGGAACAATACGACATAAGATTGTCGAGTTGTCAACCCATTAGCCCGCGCCGGTTTTTACAAATGGGCGAGTTATGTAAATGTAACAGAGAGCCGCGTAGGAGGAATGAATGCCACGAGTAACGTGTCTTAAGTCACATCGCTCCCTCTTGTCATCCTGCGACGTTTGACGATATAAAACTTGTTCAACCTATGTCCGTGTCTGATAGTGGCGTAATGTAAACAGAGGCGCGTTGGAGGAATGATTGCACAGTTTACGTGGTCTTAGCAACATTGCGCCCTCTTGTCATATCTTGCGACGTTTGACCGTTATAAAACTTGTCAACAATGTCCAGTGTCTGATAGTGGCCTAATTGTAACCAGAGGCGCGTAGTAGGAAATGATTGCAACCAGTTACATTGTCTTATCACCATATGCGCCCTCTTTTCGACATCTGCGACGTGTTGATCGTTGTAAAAACTTGTCAACCATGTCCGTGTCTGATAGTTGGCCTAATGTTAACAGAGGCGCGTAGGAGGAATGATTGCAAACAGTATAACGTGGTCCTATAGCACATTGCGCCCGTCTTTTCATCCGCGACGTTTGACGTATGTTGTAAAGAAAAATTCTTGTCCAACCATGTCCAGTGGTCTGATATGTGGCGCTAATGTTAGACAGCAGGCCGCGTAAGGAAGAATGATTGCACAGTTACGTGTCTTATGCACATTGCGCCCTCTTGTCATCTTGCGACGTTTGACGTTTGGTTAAAACTTGTCAACCATGTCGCGTGTCCCGAATAGTGGCCGTATTAATTGTAACAGAGGATCGCGTTAGGTAGGAAATGATTCATCCAACAGTATTACCGTGTACATGTAGCCACATCGCGTCCCTTCTTTTTTCATCTGCGACGGGGGTTTGACCGTTGTAAAACCTTGTCAACCATGTCCGTAGTCTGATAGTGGACCATAATGTAACAAGCGGCGCGTAGGAGGAATGATTGCGACAGTTAGCGCTGTCATTAGCCACAATTGCGTCCCGCTTCGTTCATCATGCGGACGTGTTGGAACGGTGGTAAAACTCTATGTCAAACCACGTCCCGTGTCTGATCTTAGGTGGGTGCCTAGGGATGGTAACAGAGGCGCGTAGGAGTGAATGAGATTGCAACGGTTAACGTGTCTTAGCATGTTGAGCCACATGTGCGCCCTCCTGTCATCTGCGAACGTTTTGGGACGTTGTGTGAGTAAAAACTTGTCACTACCACGTCCGTGTCTGATAATTGGCCTAATGTAAACAGAGGCGCGTAAGAGGAATGGAATTTCGGACAGTTTACGTGGTCTTAAGTCATCATTGTCGCCCTCTTGTTCATCATGCGACGTTTGACTGTATGTAAAACAGGTGCAACGCAACCCCATGTCTCCGTGTCTAGCATAAAATGGGGCCTAATGTAAGCGAGAGAGTTTCTGCTAGGAGGAATGATTGGCACAGGTTTACGTGTCAATATAAGGCAGACATTGCGTCCCGGGGCTTTTCATAGCTGCGACTGATTTGACGTTGTAAAACTCTTGTCAACCATGTCCGTGTCTGATAGTGGCCTAAATGTAACAGAGGGCGCTTAGGGAAGGAATGATTGCACGGTTACTTGTAGATTGTTTTACGTGGTATACAAAATGTAGAAAGGAAATAAATATTCCACATGAACAGTATCAGTAGTATTAAACAAATAAAGTTACTGTTTTAAACATTGTGGTAGTGGCTTGATGGCTAAAAACAGTGTGAAATGTAATTAATTTAATGAAAGAGAGATCCAATCGGGATGATTTTATTTCCATTTCCAATCAATTTGAAATAGTTCATCAGAGAATGCACCTGTGTGATTCGAAGTCAAATAAAAAAGATTTTCGGTTTTTGTATTTTTGTGTTCTTTAAACACTGAAAATCTTGCCATCATGTAAAAAGAAAGAGAACAATAGTTTAGGATTAAAAGGAAAAATACACGAAGGTCGATACTGATGTTTATTTTCCAATACATAAGTATATAATATAGATTGATGAACAAAAAGTACTCGATATGCCGGGACTTACACCCGAATCTCTCACTAGCAGGACGAGAATATACACCACAGTACTTTTTATTCTTTGATATTTAAATTAAGTAAACAACATTGTAACTTACAGTATAGAAACATTAAACAATTAACATCAGTCTATGTTGTTATTAATCAATGGTAAAACACCTACATAGTATTTTAAACCATAGTTCTATGTTACACAATTACTTAAAGCTCGTAGTGAAAGTATTATTAAACAAAAATATTGACGATTCCATATTATGGCAACATTAATAATGTTATAGTGTCGCCTTAACATAACGCCTGGTGTGTGCTCCAACATAATTCGTTTTAATAAACTAGTACTTGGAAAATTTAATTTGCAATAATTCTCTGACAAGAGGGTTATAAATACGTAGAAACGCGAATAAAACTGTTTTTATTTACCCAGTAAACAGAACAAAACATTGATTATATTTAATTCAGTATTTAGAGATTTGGATTAGTCAATATTGAATACTTAACAATTTTAATGGTAAATAACAAACCAATCGCTTCTGTTATGAGTAACTGACGCAGCTCAGTTCCCTTGTAAACATATACCAACAACCAACAAAACGTACTACTACCAGCAACATATTACCCTTGTAGATCTGGTACCTTACCTCTGTGTGCGAACTGTAGATGTTGTTGGTTAACTGTAGTTGTTGTTGGTTATCTCTGAAGATTAGAAGGAAACATCTAGATATGGAAACATAATATAACTACCAGCACATATTACCACTTGTAGATCTGGTACCTTACCTCTGTGTTGTAACTGTAGATGTTGTAGGTTATCTCTGAGATTAGAAGGAAACATCTAGATATTGGAAACATAATATAACTAACCCAGCACATATTACCCATTGTAGATCTGGTACCTTACCTCTGTGTGTAACTGTAGATGTTGTTGGTTATCTCTGAGATTAGAAGGAAACATCTAGATATGGAAACATAATATAACTACCAGCACATATTACCCTTGTAGGATCTGGTACCGGTTACCTCTGTGTGAACTGTAGCTGTTGTTGGTTATATCTTGAGATTAGAAGGAAACATCTAGATTATGGAAACATAATATAACTACCAGCACATATTACCCTTGTAGATCTGGTACCTTACCTCTGTGTGTAACTGTAGCTGTTGTTGGTTATCTCTGAGATTAGAAGGAAAACATCTAGATATCTGAAACATAATATAACTACCAGCACATATTACCCTTGTAGATCTAGTACCTTACCTCTGTGTGGTAACTGTAGGATGTTGTTGGTTATCTCTGAGATTAGAAGGAAACATATCTAAGATAATAGGAAACATAATATAACTACCAGAACATATTACCCTTGTAGATCTGGTACCTTACCTCTGTGTGTAACTGTGTAGATGTTGTTGGTTATCTCTGAGGTTAGAAGGAAACATCTAGATATGGAAACATAATATAACTACCAGCACATATTACCCTGTAGATCTGGTACCTTACCTCTGTGTGTAACTTGTAGATGTTGTTGGTTATCTCTGAGATTAGAAGGAAACATCTAGATATGGAAACATAATATAACTACCGAGCACATATTACCCTTGTAGATCTGGTACCTTACCTCTGTGTGTAACTGTAGCTGTTGTTGGTTATCTCTGAGATTAGAAGGAAACGTCCTAGATATTGGAAACATAATTAAATACTGACCAGCACATTATTACCCTTGTAGATCTAGTACCTTACCTCTGTGTGTAACTGTAGATGTTGTTGGTTATCTCTGAGATTAGAAGGAAACGTCTAGATATGGAAACATAATATAACTACCAGCACATATATTACCCTTGTAGATCTAGTACCCTTACCTCTGTGTGTAACTGTAGATGTTGTTGGTTATCTCTGAGATTAGAAGGACATATCTAGATATTAACAACATAATATAACTACCAGCACATATTACCCTTGTAGATCTAGTACCTTACCTCTCTGTGTGTAACTGTAGCTGTTGATGGTTATCTCTGAGATTAGAAGGAAATATCTAGATATTAACAACATAATATAACTAACCAGCACATATTACCCTTGTAAGCATCAAGGTACCTTACCTCCTGTGTGCGAACTGTAGCTGTTGTTGGTTATCTCTGAGATTAGAAGGAAACATCTAGATATTGGGAACATAATAAAAACTACCAGTACATATTACCCTTGTAGATCTAGTACCTTACCTCTGTGTGCGACTGTAGATGTTGTTGGTTATCTCTGAGATTAGAAGGACATATCTAGATATGGAAACATAATATAAACTACCAGCACATATTACCCTTGTAGATCTAGTACCTTACCTCTCTGTGTAACTGTAAGATGTTGTTGGTTATCTCTGAGATTAGAAGGACATATCTAGATATTAAAACATAATATAACTACCAGCACATATTACCCTTGTAGATCTAGTACCTTACCTCTGTGTGCGACTTGTAGCTGTTGTTGATTATCTCTGAGATTAGAAGGGACATATCTAGATATTGGAACAACATAATATAACTACCAGCACATATTACCCTTGTAGATCTAGTACCTTACCTCTGTGTGAGACGACTGGTAGCTGTTGTTGGTTATCTCTGAGATTAGAAGGAAACATCTAGATATTAACAACATAATATAACTACCAGCACATATTACCCTTGTAGATCTAGTACCTTACCTCTGTGTGCGACTGTAGCTGTTGTTGGTTATCTCTGAGATTAGAAGGGAAACATCTAGATATTAACAACATAATATAACTACCCAGCACATATTACCCTTGTAGATCTAGTACCTTACCTCTGTGTGCGAGCGACTGTAGCTGTTGTAGATTATCTCTGAGATTAGAAGGAAACATCTAGATATTAACAACATAATATAACTACCAGGCACATATTACCCTTGTACATGATCTGTACCTTACCTCTGTGTGTCGACTGTAGCTGTTGTTGGTTATTTCTGAGATTAGAAGGAAACATCTAGATATTAACAAACATAATTATAACTACCAGCACATATTACCCTTGTAGATCTAGTACCTTACCTCTGTGTGCGAACTGTAGCTGTTGTTGGTTATCTCTGAGATTAGAAGGAAACATCTAGATATTAACAACATAATATACACTACCAGCACATATTACCCTTGTAGATCTAGTACCTTACCTCTGTGTGCGACTGTAGCTGTTGTTGGTTATCTCTGAGATTAGAAGGAAACATCTAGATATTAACAACATAATATAACTACCAGGCACATATTACCCTTGTAGATCTAGTACCTTACCTCTGTGTGTAACTGTAGATGTTGTTGGTTATCTCTGAGATTAGAAGGAAATATCTAGATATTAACAAACATAATATAACTACCAGCACATATTACCCTTGTAGATCTAGTACCTTACCTCTGTGTGTGCGACTGTAGCTGTTGTTGGTTATCTCTGAGATTAGAAGGAAACATCTAGATATGGAAAACATAATATAACTACTCCAGCACATATTACCCTTGTAGATCTAGTTACCTTACCTCTGTGTGCGACTGTAGCTGTTTGTTGGTTATTTCTGAGATTAGAAGGAAACATCTAGATATTAAAAACATAATATAAACTACCAGCACATATTACCCTTGTACATCTAGTACCTTAGCTCTGTGTGCAACTGTAGCTGTTGTTGGTTATCTCTGAGATTAGAAGGAAACATCTAGATATTAACAACATAACATAACTACCCAGCACATATTACCCTTGTAGATCTAGTTACCTTACCTCTGCTGTGCGACTGTAAGCTGTTGTTTGGTTATCTCTGAGATTAGAAGGAAACATCTAGATATTAACAACATAATATAACTACCAGCACATATTACCCTTGTAGATCTAGTACCCTTACCTCTGTGTGCGACTGTAGCTGTTTGTTGGTTATCTCTGAGATTAGAAGGAAACATCTGATATTAACAACATAATATAACTACCAGCACATATTATTACCCTTGTACATCTAGTACCTTACCTCTGTGTGCGACTGTAGCTGTTGTTGGTTTATCTTTGAGATTAGAAGGAAACATCCTAGATATTGACAACATTACTATAACTACCAGCACATATTACCATTGTAGATCCTCGCTCTAATGAGGAACCATACAGCACGGGTACCGTGTGTTGTGGGTGGCTAATACAGTACACGTGGGGGCCAGGGCCCTGGCCTTGCTCTGTCCCGCCATGGTTACAAGACTCATTCACAACCATCTTTCGTAATCGTGATATAGAAATATCCCGGCCCAGGACACCGCGCTCGATTGGGAAACCACAGCCTGAAATAGAATTCGGCCCCTTATTTGAATAATCCGATTCCCTATTAATATTTTGTCGCTTTCAGCCGTGAAAAACAACGCGAGAGAGTAGGTGTCCTTGTGTTTTGTAATTGTAGTGATTCCGAAATCAGATAATAATTGAATACCAAGATTTTATGTGGTACCAAATCGTTATATTTAGTATTCAACAATGTTAGGTATGGAGTCTGTTTGTGACTAATTGTCAATTGTCATTGTTTGAAACAAGAATTGTAGTTCGACGTATCTTCCCGAAGTTCGCATGCATGATGCAAGAGCTAAAGTTTTTTTATTTATTCTTGAAATGGAGAAATATAAGGTGTCATATTTAGGGTTTATGTTATTTAGTATACAGAAAAACTCAATACGGTAGGTTTCGGAATTAAATTTTATTTAATACATATCAATAAAAAGGGTATAATTTGTTTGTAAATGATAAACCACGGCAGTGTGGTACATTGCCCGAAATTGATGATTTTCTTTTCATATAGAACCATGTTATAGTTATCTACTATACTAGTAAATAACTGTGCCGCATACATGTATTTAATATAAGTATAATTTTATCGATTCTTTTGTTTTTTGTTTTTTTTAGTAGTTCCTACAATGACACTGCACTCTTTTCTTGACGGTCTTAGGCGTTCTCCATTGTTTCATTATTTTTTGTTGACATACTTAGATTTAGTTTTGTAATGTGTTAATTAGTGTATTGTTTATTAATATGGTTGCTGATTTATCATTATTTATTTTAGCTTCATGGATGAGAAAAGTTTGTCATGTCCATTCGGGTTCTTTGCACTTCATCACACATATCTTTAGAACTTTTTGGAAAAGTCTTCCAAGTTATATAGAAATCTAGCGTGTAAACAGTTTTCTAGAACAGAAATCCAACTTTTAGTTTATACAGATTAATTTTTAATTACTTATCAAAAGTAATTTTTTACTACACGAAAAGTTGCTCAATGTTAAAATTACACTGACAAACATTCATCTCGTATTATCTCTTTTTTTTTGAGTTCTTGCTTGTGATATACAGACATAGACATGACATGATATACGCAGCGTAACTTGAACATAGCTCACCATTTATCCTTGTTTCCTTCTATTGATTTTCTCATCAGCGTAGAAATGACTTCTCTGCCAACTTCGTATCTACCATTACGGGTCATTTAGGAAACTCAGGACGGTTTCACAATAACGACAATTGAAGAATAGGCTGAGTTATGGGAGAGCTTGAACCACAGCGACTACGCTCACTCGATTGCGTCTAGGACAAGTGATCTGTCAGCACTTGCAGTACGTGGCTCAGCAATACCCTGCCTTCATTTCTCGATCATTCTGTATCTTATTCGCTACACTAACTGGAAATAATAATTGATTTACAAGTTTACCACAACGTCCCTCAAATTGAAACTGGAAAAGGAAAAAAAGGATTTTCCATTTTTTAGAGTACAGTAAATAATACACCCAAAATATAAATATTTACTATTTTTCTCATATAACCGTACTTATAATCAATTAAAACTAAAATAAAATTACACATTATTAGTCACAAAACCTCTACTGTGAAAGTATCTAGTGTAAAAGTAGTACGCAATATCATTGAGCTCTACATTATTTTGACAAAAGTGATTACTTCTACTTATAACTCAACCATGGTGGAAAAGGGTCGGTTAAGTGGGGAGTATTGTGGTTTTGCTTCGTGTCACCTTCCGCTTTAGTGCAGCATCTGAAATTGTACAACCAGTGAAGCAATGTGAACACCTATTCTTCTGAAATTGCACTGTTCGGTAAACCAGACGTACAGGCCTCTATTGTAATCTGGGTGTCTCTGATGTTGAAACTATGCAAATAGTTCATTTTGAACGTCTTCATAGTCGACTTTTTAAAAATAACTTAAGTTGGACCTGGCCTCGGAACGATTTTAGGAGTCAAGTCTATGACAGTGTCAGATTTCAGACGTTATACTAAGGAAGGTGAAATGCCAATATTCCCAGCGACTATTTGTTAAGTTGTTGGCTTTGAGATTCTTTGAAACCACTGGGGAAGATTAATTTCTAGTCTTACTCATGCCCACCTTGACATGCTACTTGTCCCCCTCCCCCACCCCAGAGCTGAGCCTCAGACTCCCAAAGCGCGAGGAGAGGGGTAGCAGTGGCACCCGTGTATCGGAAACAATGCTGTTTCGAGTCTTCTGATTGAAACCGTGCGACAAAGCCAGTTAATTATGCGCTATCTGATGAAACGTGCTTAAACAGTACAGTGTCATCATGTCGCTCGCTTAACGACCTGTGTCTCACAAGTTAACCGTTCTAACTACACGGCTGCCGTGTAACGAGCTCGCTCCTCGCATGTGATATTTCATCGAAATGCCTTTACTTTGTAATATACTTTGCACATCAGGAATTCTATATAAGACTTTGTAATTGAGTATTTGTTAGTGGCGTGCAAACTTCAGGCAAATTATTGATCGTTCTGTTGGCCATGGTAGAATTATCAATTTCCAACTACAACGCCACACAATTGTGTCCATACATACATATTATATAACCCTGGAAGGTCTTCTGCATTCTCATGTCGCACTTTCCAAATGCAAGCACGTAGCCCTGCACGATATGCGCATATATTCCCGAAAGAGCGCGGCAGGAAAAAAGAAAACTCTCCATGTAGAATATTCGTAGTACAGTGATTCTTGAGCTAGTTCGCCACTAAATAAATCTCCAGTGTTGCCACTGAAAACAAAACTTTCGAAGAATTGCTGGATTGTGACCAACAACACTTGAAGTATTTTCTCAACTTTTTTAAATCTTACGAAAAGCAAGTCAAAATCAAAAAGCGGTAGTCTCTTTTAGCATTTTACTTTTTTATGTTTATAAAACAAAAACAAATATATTCCTTTTTTTATTTGGACTAATCAAAAAGTTATTACCTATTAGCAAGAACCTTTTATGATATACAATTTGACGGAGAGCAAATATAAACATTATAAGAAAGCAAATCTCAAATGTAAAACTTTACCTGCACATTACCTACTTTATTACCTTATCAACAAATTTTTTGGGCTCAAATACAAAAACGATTCATCAGGAGATGTACGCTGTTGGCCGACCTGTTAAGAGCCGACTGTACTATGTGGTCATTTGACTTGTAGTCTCTCAAGAGTCCATAATACACCTGGTGCACCTTTACGACCTTATTTTAGTCGTAGAACTTTCAGAGTTATTTTGTTTTAGAGACGCATCCTAACGCTTTTATTCTTTTCGTAATATTTATAAGAAAAATCTCAAACGTTGCATTTATAAAAAAAAAAATTTTTTAAATAGGTTGGGTGCTTATGAATTGTAACTTTAAAATAAGACGTTATCGATTAACCTACGATGTGCCCCTAAACCAGGGGACGTAACATGACAACGGGTATGAGACTCAAGGTAGAGATAACTACCGTGAAACTGGAAGACAGAACGGTGGTTTATGAGTATTTTCCTTCGCAGGCAGTTGTTCATTTCATCAACAGTTTTCCAAATTCTATGAAAATGCCCGAGGCGTCAAAAGCTCGTTTTAAGCGGTTTTTGGTGTCCAATGCATTTTACAGCGTTGACGAGTTTCTGGCGTTTTAACTAGGAGACCGCCCAATTCGATGACTGATTCCTAGCGCTGGAAGTGGGTTGATATTGGCGAAAGGATGAATCGAGACTGGAATGTATGAAAAATTATGTAAGTTTGTACGTGGTGGTAATGTGGTATGAGAGTTTAAAAATTTAGAATAAGTTATGACGTTTGTCATACAATGTGCAAGTGTTGCGAGCAGTTAATGATTTGATTTGACGATAAAAGTACAGAGAGTAAAACTGCATGAGTCCCTAACATTGTTCTTATGAAGGAACACTTAAGGTACTTTGACAATAGTCGGCTCCATAAACTAATAGTTGGCAGATCGTGTTTGCTGACACTCTTCACGCCTGGTGACGAGGATGCCCTGCCCACTGCCCACACTCCTAGCACGACCCCGAGTAATTGGACAGCTCTATCGGAATGTGCTCGCCTCGCCGCTCGGTCGATCCGGTTGCGCAGCGCGGCGAGATCGCAGATTTATTGCCGGTCGCCCTATTAGTTTTTGGCAACATTACGTCACCGGTACGGACAAATGCTGTTTATTACACGGGGTGATTTAGTGAATCCGATAACTCGCCAACTCATTGTTCTGCCAAGGTTCCCTGCATGATCACGTGTCGGCTGGGATAATGGACTCTTTGTCCGTATCCAGGTCAGCGTGATGCAAAAACGCGCACAGCTGAAGTCGCCGCGCGAACCAGTCCGCTCAGTGCGAGGGATTGGCAGCGATTACGGGCTGAGCTGTCGTTCAGGTAATCGGTTTGTTCTTTCAGCCCGTTTACGTATTTTTGGTCAGCAGATGTTGTAGACTTTAATAGTTTTCTTACACACGGTCCTGTATATTCTACCAGAAATAAAAACAGTTTGATTGTACCGCATCATAATTATAACATTTTTCCGAAAATCAACAAAATCTCTAGGACCCAAAGTTTAAAATACATTGCCAGATTATTTAAAAACCAGCCCTTCCTTTTCATTCTTTAACTGTACGCTTAATGACTTCCTTATAAAAAAACTGTTTTTATTCACTCCTCTGAAAGTTTTTGCTCCACCCATCCATACCATTAATACATATCCATAGTACTGAGATTTTAATCTATTAGTTTTGAAATAGTCAGTCAGATTTTAATATTACACTAATAGTATGAATACTTTTCTACATTAACGTTTAGCATTTAGTTGCTTTATGTATATCGCTGTCGGCTAGTCAGGCGGCTCGTGGTGATGTAACAATGCTCTGTGGAATGAAGACTTTAACGCTAGATGCTTCAGGTGCCAATTGCGGTTTCTCTTTGTTGTTTTTGACTAACTTTTGCGCTGCCATGCTCAAGGGACGCTGCCAAGCTGAAGTGCGCAGCAGGACCGCGCGAAACGAGCTGTACACAGGATACTAGCGACCGGAAGGATGGCTAGCGTAGCGCGGTAGCCAGGAGACCGCAGAGCGGGCCTCGACTCTGCGTGACCGCGGTGGTGACTACCGACAGCGAGTTTTCACTCTAGCCAGCCGCACGGTCACGTAGCGCTAAGCAGCGGCGGAAATCAAATAATGGTAATTTAACGATGTAAAAAGTAGCCATTGCCCGTGTCCAGTGGAGGGGAAGATCAGTTTCTCCTTCGCGGGACGTGTGGACAGCCGACTGGAGGCCGTGTACGTGCGAGAAAATCTCGCGTGACAACGGTCGTAACGTACAATTGTCGATTATAAGAAGTGAAAGTGTTCAGTGTCTAACTGTGTCGTTAAATATCAGTCTTTAGTTGAGAGGCTTGATGGATCAAAACAGTTTACAAAACATAAGTAAAATTAGCTCTTGGTAACACCCAATACTCGTTTACATTAGTTTTTTGGCCATACTGTAGAACTAATTAAAAAAATACATTTTCCACTGTCTAAAGTATGTTTAAAACGATACAAATTTACTCATGTTCACATAGAGTGTCCACTCAAGGTGTGGGAAAAAATATATTTCCACCTGCCTGTCTGTCCCGCACGCGTTTTTAAAACGAACTATGAATTTGAATATTGCTTAAAACTTTTTTTTTCTCGTATAGGTAACACTGGGTTCCATCATGATGTATGTCATTCCGTGTGACTTGACTGGGCGTTAGCGAATATCTTTGCATTGGTCTTAATATTCAGAATAAATAAATTTGTAAACAAACTGAGTACAATTATATGAGATTTTAAATGCGGTTTTTTATTCATAAAGTAACAATAACAGAGTAGAAAGTCAATGTTAGAAGTAGGTGACAAGATTCGTTTGCAGCGCACTCTTGCGTTGTATACCGTACTAACCTCACTGGAACTTTTATAATTTACAACACTGCCAATGAATGAAACCTTGCTCAATAAAAAAATGTGAATATATCATGTGGCAACATATGGAATTTGGCGACTGTGAAGCTTATCAGTAGGCCTATACAGCAGTTGACAACAATTTCCCTTTTGCTTCCCAGGAAATGTAAGCATTTTTTTCTGTTTGGTTGTCTCTCTGTCTACCTCTCAGGACATCTTCAAGAGTGAAAAGAGCTGTTGTAAGATGTGAAATGTTGCATGCAATCTCAGCGAAAATTGTTACGTAATACTTTGTACCTTGCTTTAAATAGTGTAGTGTTTTCATTTTTGATACCAATGATCGACTTTCAGTATTTGAACTGTTTCACTCTGCATAGTCCGAATATTAGAAACGCTCGTTGTCTGTCTAAAAATACTGGTGTGTAGCGGAGCAGTGTCTTACCTGTAATTCTGTTTGAGAAGTTGTTCTGGTGAGATTCACTTGGCGGAGCAGTGTTTTGCGGAGGAACGCTCGAGCCCGATGTTATGCAAGGTGCGCTCGACTGTGAAGACGCGCTCCAGCCGATTATCTGACTATCGCCTGCGTTGCAGGCTTTACAGTGCCGGTATTATCCCTGTTTGTAAATGAACATGTTCATATGGGAAATAAAGTTTCGGAGTGAGTTAAAAGTCAACGATTTCATGTAGTTTTATGGGAATTAAACAAATCAACCGTAATCGATTAGTTTAAGATGTTTATGACGAAATTAAAAACTGTACGGATCATTCTAATTACAGATGAGCCAAGCGATCTGAGCACATGGCCTAGGCGGCCGCCAGAGGAGTGTATTTTCCAAGAACTTATCCGGGCATACAATATCGTCTTTTCCGGGCTTTCAAGAATAAAATTCTAAGAACAGTATTAATACGAATAGTCTGTTTATTGCACAAGTAAAGTTATATTTAAATAAAAGTTTTCTGGTAGTTCAGATCTTTTAAATCAATCACAGTATGACAACGCATAGGTGAGATCAATGTTTCGTGGATGGCTAGTACAGCCTAGGCCGCGCGCCCAAAACTCTTTGCCTACCTGTACTAACCATCCACGAAACATTGCAAGCAACTTTGCAGTGACAAGGAAACAATGTTTATGAATATTAATTATGGAAGTGGGCTAAATAAATTGTTATTTCGAAGGATGTCAATGTATATTTGTTATTCAGTCCGGGTTTGTAGCATACGTAATATTACACCAATTAAAAATCCGGCGTTAGACATGCCATGTTTTTGGCTTTATTCATCCTAAATCCATTTTGAGTAGTTTTTGTAATCGTTGTAATATACCCATAATACGCATAAGTTGTATCCGAATTCGTATAACTCGCTATAAAACATGCAATTTGTCCACTAAGAACATAAAAAAGATAAGCGATTTTAACTTCTATTTATATTATACTATTCGTTTAATTCACCAAGGTCACCGACTTAACAGTGCGTCTGTTTTTAGTATGAGGTTTGTTTTGGCTCGCCTCTTACTACCGAACTGCTAATACTCATGAGCGGTGCTAATTTCATTTGTAATTTTAATTTCGATGTTATATGTCGGAGACTGTATTAATCGTATAAAGAATTCCTATAAAAGTAATAATCTATGTAATAGAAACACGTTTTATAACGACTTGGCAATTATAGTGGGCAAAAATGATTGTTCCAGACTAGAGTTATAGTGGAAACCAACGAGAAAGGTACTTTTAGTTAATTATTCGTTATTTTGCTATAGTTGCTTAGTTAGTTAGTACCGGTAACATAATCTGTCACTCCAACATCGTAGTTTACTATTTTTATTTTAGATAAAATCATGGTTAAAGTGAGTGATGTAATTTAATCTTACGTTCAGTTTTGGTTTTGACATTTATATGTCAGGGTCCTTCACTACCTTTGTGTGAAGCTTACGATGGATAGAAACTCACAAGAAGGCTCTCTTAGAATATGCATAATACATATACTCAATATTGATTAAACGTGTAGTAACAGGCGAAACCCCCAAAGTAAACCGTAGGTACATCTTGCTTTCTCCACTTACAATAATGGTAATACGATAGGTGTAGCGCGATGACGTCACGCTCGCGGTACGATGCCGTGCTGCAGAAGAGAGTTGTGCAAGACCCGGAGTCGGATCCACCCACGCGTGAAGTGTTCACGCGAGGATGTACCGTTGTTATACAACGGGGGGGCGTGTGCGCTCGTGTGCGCGCGTGTGTCGGCGCAATTAGTCTTCACACCCCGGTTACGCACAGCCACAACACCGTTACGCAACTTCACTTCCGTCCGAGATAGGGTCGCGTATCTGCGTAGATGTGCTAGTGGCCGCGTGTAATTGGTGTGAGAAATTGAGTGGCTGTCACAGCCAGGTGTGATCTCTACTTGAGCAGTGTCCGCCTTTAGCCGGTCACGCAGTTCCCACTGTTGCTGCTCACCCTCGCCACCATTCTACAGTTTCCAATACTCCGGGACACCTTTATTTATGGATTGTGCATACGCGAAGGAATCTGGTCCATCATACGGCAATATATGCCTGGACTGACCATCTACGCCCGTATATGGGGCTAAATTTGAGAGTATAGGAGTAAAATGAACTGTACTACCATCATAATAAATATAATACAAATGTTATATCGCAACAAATGTGTTGCTGTTCGAACTAAGACTAGAGCATTAAACCATTTATTTATGTGCTCTTTAGTTTTGCTAAAATGTTCTTTCCAGCGGCGACGATTAGTTTTCACATCCAAATTCAGCTGTAGACACATTGTTAGTTCCATCAGTGATATCAAAACATAAATGCATTAGGTTATCTATTATAACTATTAACTAGCTGTTTCCCGCGGCTTCGCACGCTTATCGTAAGTTTTTGTACGTATATGAGCCCTTCTGGTTCAAGTGAATTATATTTCCAACGCTGATGAAGAGTTTTACCTTGTTGCCAAGGAAGTCAAGAAAGTCTGTCAAGATTGTATGTTTATAGCCATTGTACACGTACATTAAAGTGGTCTAACACTCAAGCTTAAAGTTCAACCAGAAATTTATTTTAAAGACAAATATAAAAACTTCGCGCCTCCAAATAATGTTTGGCTATTTAATATTCGTAGCTCTCTTGTAATTGCAGTTTATAATGTGCAGGTGCTTTGATAACTTGTATATTTTGCAGCGCCGCCTGGTGGCGGGTTACAACCAATGGGCATAGCATATAAACCTTCTCCGTGGAAAAATACATATACATACAAAATTTGATAATGATCGGTCACATAGTTTTCTAATTCTATAAAGGACATACATACAAACATTCATTTTTATATAGATAGATTACATTAATTACAACGTGAAGTAATAAAAACATGTAAGGAAATTGATAGAAAAGTAATAGGTACCGTTAAGAATTTACGAAAGCGTATTATTCATCGCTGTTTAAACCCTGTTCATAAAATAAGTAGCGCAACAAGGTAATTTTGGTGTGGAGGAACACAATTTTCCTTGCCGTGCAGTCTAATCTGGTGAGATATGCTAATTGGTAAAAACTCATTAGCGCCTACGCAAGCATATTTCGATAACGTAACGCAATGTTTAACATTTTGCTGGCACCTACGCTCCGGGAAATCCCACTTCAGTTGGTTATTATGTAACAGTTGAGGAGTTACCTGCAGAGTAATAAATCCCGGATTAATTGTGCCATTGAAGTCAAACTACATATCGCATGTTAATGTTCCGAATTTGAATAGCAAATTTAACAAACAATTTTCGCAAACATTTGTTTTAGTATGGAAAGATATAAGCTGCCATTACAGTGATTGTAGCCACTATGATAATTGTGTACTGTAGGCTATAATTACCGCGTGTACCAGTAAGGGCGGCACAACCGTGTTGATGGCCTGGCCTTGATAGAGCGGTAATGAGTGAGCCTCGCCTCTTAATCAGCCCAGTGTACTAGTAGTCTGGAGGCTAATCATGCTAATAGCCTGGTGACACATACACAACCTCTGACATCACAGAGCCGAGGTGTTGCGAAGGAGAACACAAATCAGTGATAAGCCATAACTGATAGTCCGAGAGTAATCCTTGGCATGTATCTACTAGGAAGAGCGGTACAACCGTGTTGATGGCCTGGCCTTGACAGAGCGGTAATGAGTGAGCCTCGCCTCTTAATCAGCCTAGTGTACTAGTAGTCTGGAGGCTAATCATGCTAATAGCCTGGTGACACATACACAACCTCTGACATCACAGAGCCGAGGTGTTGCGAAGGAGAACACAAATCAATGATAAGTCATAACTGATAGTTCGAGAGTATCCTTGGCATGTATCTACTAAGTAAGAGCGGCACAACCGTGTTGATGGCCTGGCCTTGACAGAGCGGTAATGAGTGAGCTTCGCCTCTTAATCAGCCTAGTGTACTAGTAGTCTGGAGGCTAATCATGCTAATAGCCTGGTGACACATACACAACCTCTGACATCACAGAGCCGAGGTGTTGCGAAGGAGAACACAAATCAATGATAAGCCATAACTGATAGTTCGAGAGTATCCTTGGCATGTATCTACTAGTAAGAGCGGCACAACCGTGTTGATGGCCTGGCCTTGACAGAGCGGTAATGAGTGAGCCTCGCCTCTTAATCAGCCCAGTGTACTAGTAGTCTGGAGGCTAATCATGCTAATAGCCTGGTGACACATACACAACCTCTGACATCACAGAGCCGAGGTGTTGCTGAGGAGAACACAAATCAGTGATAAGTCATAACTGATAGTCCGAGAGTATCCTTTGGCCCGCCTCTTAATCAGCCCAGTGTACTAGTAGTCTGGAGGCTAATCAGAACACAAATCAGTGATAAGTCATAACTGATAGTCCGAGAGTATCCTTGGCATGTATCTACTAGTAAGAGCGGCACAACCGTGTTGATGGCCTGGCCTTAGAGCGGTAAAGAGTGAGCCTCGCCTCTTAATCAGCCTAGTGTACTAGTAGTCTGGAGGCTAATCCATGCTAATAGCCTGGTGACACATACACAACCTCTGACATCACAGAGCCGAGTGTTGCTGAGGAGAACACAAATCAGTGATAAGCCCATAACTTGATAGTCCGAGAGTATCCTTGGCATGTATCTACTAGTAAGAGCGGCAACAACCGTGTTGATGGCCTGGCCTTGACAGAGCGGTAATGAGTGAGCCTCGCCTCTTAATCAGCCCAGTGTACTAGTAGTCTGGAGGCTAATCATAGCTAATAGCCTGGTGACCACATACACCAACCTCTGACATCACAGAGCCGAGGTGTTGCGAAGGAGAACACAAATCAATTGATAAGCCATAACTGATAGTCCGAGAGTATCCTTGGCATGTATCTACTAGTAAGAGCGGCACAACCGTGTTTTGATGGCCTGGCCTTGACAGAGCGGATAATGAGTGAGCCTCGCCTCTTAATCAGCCCAGTGTACATAGTAGTCTGGAGGCTAATCATGCTAATAGCCTGGTGACACATAACACAACCTCTGACATCACAGAGCCGAGGTGTTGCTGAGGAGAACACAAATCAGTGATAAGCCATAACTGATAGTCCGAGAGTATCCTTGGGCATGTATCTACTAGTAAGAGCGGCACAACCGTGTTGATGGCCTGGCCTTGACAGAGCGGTAATGAGTGAGCCTCAGCCTCTTAATCAGCCCAGTGTACTAGTAGTCCTGAGAGGCTAATCATGCTAATAGCCTGGTGACACATACACAACCTCTGACATCACAGAGCCGAGGTGTTGCGAAGGAGAACACAAATCAAAAACACAAATCAGTGATAAGTCATAACTGATAGTCCGAGAGTATCCTTGGCATGTATCTACTAGTAAGAGCGGTACAACCGTGTTGATGGCCTGGCCTTTGATAGAGCGGTAATGAGTGAGCCTCGCCTCTTAATCAGCCCAGTGTACTAGTAGTCTGGAGGCTAATCATGCTAATAGCCTGGTGACAACATACACAACCTCTGACATCACAGAAGCCGAGGTGTTGCTGAGGAGAACACAAATCAATGATAAGTCATAACTGATAGTCCGAGAGTATCCTTGGCATGTATCTACTAGTAAGAGAGCGGCACAACCGTGTTTGATGGCCTGGCCTTGAAAGAGTGGTAATGAGTGAACTTGTTGATACGTATTTTGTACAAATTCATGATCCTATCCTGGTTTTGCCAGTCTTTGAATTCGATTTTGTCGATGACTTTCACAAATGTGGTCATTTGTTGTGTTGGAACATTTTTTATCTTGCTTCTTGTTTTCATAAATTTACTTTCTAAATCGTATCTTGTCCCTATTCTTTTTCCGGGTTCGCGTTCTTTCTCTAGAATTTTCTTTTATGAACTGCAATAATTTGAAAAAGCCAATTTCTTGTACTTGTACCTGTTGTGTATAGTGAAATATTATTCATAGGCTGTATATATTTAGGACAATGCACACTAAATAAATTAGTATTAGAAATACTTGCTGTTAAAATTGATACATAATGACTGAGTTTATGTTGGAACTTGTGTAATCCATCGTGGAAACGTTATATTTACGCGTAAATGTGAAACTTTACAAACACGAGTGAATAATTGAACATTCCACGTATCTGTCTCCCGTGAATTTCTTGGCATTGAACTCAGTATAAACCTTTACCCTAAAGTATTCATTCTTTGTAATGTATTGTGGTATCGGTCGGCTATTTTAAATTGTTATTTGTAGACTGTAAAGTCGTATATATTGGGTTTAATTTACATCATTTGTAGAATTAGAATTACGGTACATATCAAAGATATTCTAGTATGCTAACCTTGAATGGAAGTATGTAGAGATATGTTTAAAGAACCCCTAACGTCACCGGACTTGCTGTGAACATATTTTTCATCCTATCTTCTCCTATGGTACACACACAAATGTACCATAATTTGGAATCTTGATGTTTTCACAATAAATACTTGACCGTATCATAATTGTTATATGTTTATTATGTTTTTACATACAATTGTCCCACATATCAAAGTTTTTGAACTTATACAAGAGTCGTTTTTTTTCAATCTTCCAATTTCTCACGCCATTGACGGCCGAGACATGTGGAAACAGGTTCCCGCGGTGTGCGCAGCTATGTCGATCGCGCATCCTCCCCGCTACATGGGGTGGGGGGGGGGGGGGGTGGTTATAATTTGTGACCCATGGAACACTTTGTAATTTCTATTGTAGCATTTATATGAAATACAAGCTTTCTAACTTGTGTGACAAGAATATATTCTACGATGGTACATTTTCCATCATGGGGTTTGGCTGAGTGTCATCGCATTTGTAAAGCCTGTCACTCAGTTGGCTGGCACAATTATATGTCTGTTTGCGGGATATTTCAAGAATGAATTAAGCCATGGTATTTTCAATGTTGCATACAACCTCGCCAAACCTGTTACACGACATTCGGTGTTGTGCACTCCTTACCTTGTACAAAGTACTGTTAAATAGTTTGAAAATTAGGGTTTGTTTAGTTAATACACCAGGCAATCTAAAGCAACTAGACACGAGATAGTATATGGAATAAAAGAGTAATTGAAAAAAAACGCGTGCGGAACTGAACAAAATAATAGAACGACGTGCTGTGTTTATAACCATCTAACACAATAAAGATGTGGTAAACACGACCCGAATATTGGCAGCTACCCAAAGTAATCTCCATTTAACCCACTATCACGTCAGTGGCATTTGTTTACCGTTGTTGATAATACGCTCGTGGTTTGTTTCAATTTTCGTAATTAAAAATAAACGCGATATTACATTTCATGGCACTTTATCGATACCGCTCACATAATGATACGGTCGTTATATAACGTCCTTGTACGTTGTACTAACGCATCAGTAGAGTCGAATATAAGTTTTTCTTATTTAAAATAATTGTTTCAATCTGTCTGGTTCACAAATTCACCTCAGTACCCTGTATCACTATGAGAGAAATTCTTTGTTTGGAGGTTATTTTTTACGATGGAAGGATTGTGAAGGAAACAGGATTTTTCCGGACACTTGCCATCGTTCAGTGAAACAAGACGATGGTCAGTAGACGAATGAAGACGTATTGTGACCTGTGTTCCGTAGTTTAGTTATAATGATTAGTGTTTTGTATAGTTTTTAATAAGTGCATGGTTATAGAGTTAGTGAAGTTGACAAACAACATGGTGGTTGTGATTTCTGACCTAGGCTTGCCACAATGCTTTGGTAAGATTTGTTTATTTTAACCTAGTTTTGTAATTATGTATTAGGTTAGTTCTTTACCTGAAGAAGAGATCAGATTTCACATCTCGAAACGTAGTGTTACTGATTTATTGTTTCACTGAACGATGGCAAATGTCCGGAAAAATCCTGTTTCCTTCATGAGAGAAATGTTAATTAATTGGCTGTGCTTTAGCGATTGCTCGTGGGCGTGGGAAAAATTTAATTTCTGTCTGTCTATCTGTCCGCACAATATCTCAAAAACGAACTGACCTATAGCAGGGATGTTACAGGTCAGGGAAATCAGGGAAGTCAGGGAAAAGTCAGGGGAAAAAACAGGACTGGAAATCAGGGAAAAGTCAGGGAATCCGGTCTCAAGTCAGGGAAAAGTCAGGGAATTTCGACGTTGGTCAGGGAAAAAAATATAAAATCCCTTTACACAAATAAACTTACTGCCGAGGCGGCTCGGCTGGCCCGGCCCGGCCGGTGCGACAGACTTGTCTACCTAAAATCGCCTAGTTTTAAAATCGTACATACAGTTATGCAACTGTGAAAGGTGCTTTTTAGTATGTTAAGTTAATAAAAAGTTCCTGCAGTAAAGCATGCTTTTACTTACCTGACAATTTTGTGATTTTAAAAGTTGATGTTTAAATTATGTACCTTCTTTAGCTCTGTAATTTACATGTGCTACTAATTACTTATGGTGCAGTGTTCTAAAGTATTTTACTTCTGTGTTGTAAAAGATCATTTAAGTCAATTCTTTTTGTACCGCATTAAACTGTGTTCACTTTATTTTTTGCTTTTTTATATTTGGCACCCTGTTAGCCTCAACACCGCTTTTTTCCACCCATTAATTGCCAAAAACCCTAGGGATTGCGTCGAAAAAAGTCAGGGAAAAATGAAAAATTTGGTCTGGAAATCAGGGAAAAGTCAGGGAATTTCATTATTGGACTCCTGTAGCAACCCTGTATAGACTCATTGTGCATGAAGCTTCATTCCTATATGAGGAACACTGAGTTCGATGATAGTGCATGTCGCTCCTTGAGATTTGACTGAGCGTTATCGGTTTACATATGGGTCTCATGCGTAACTGTGGTGGCAACGAGAAAATAGGAAGATAAATAAATGTGTAAAAAAATTCAATACTCATATAAGATATTCAAACATGTGACTTATTAACACATTTAGCATCACTATCTCAATACGTACAAAATCATTTTATATTGACTCGGTATTTAGAGAACTATCATTTAAATACCGATATGAAACTCTATTTGATGAATAGAATTCTTTATGTATCATGTAGCAAGATATATAGAGAAAGAATTATACAGAGTTCAAATTTTTGCATTAAACTTCAATTCTATAAAAATGAGTTCTATGATGCGTGATTTTGTGTCAATTTCTCTTTTGTAAGGTTGTCTGGTCGTTTATGACTGCAGAACATCTCTAGAATAAAATGTACTAAAGATTTAAAATCTCAGAAAAGCCTGTTACGACACAATAAGGTAAAATTTAATATGTCGGACTTTTTTAAGTCACAGCGTTAGTTTTAATTTTGTAACATTAAAGATGAACAGATGTTTGTCTACTTTAATATCAGAACTGTATAGTCATTATTACGTGGTATTCCGAAATTTTTGTTTACAATAAACACTACAGATAGTCATCTTTATTGAAAGTTTTGTGTCTTAAAGGGAAATATTCACTATTTTTTAAAAACTCCAAAGGCATTAGAATATGTGAGTATAGTATAATAAGAAATCTCTCAACTCTGAGACAGACAAAATGGATTCAAAATGGTTTAATTTTTACCACCGTTTATATGGGTAAGATCACTGTCATTTTCCTTATAACAGACTTACGAACGGTATTAATAAATTAAAGCACTATTGATATATGATTTTCTAATTAAGAGCTGATGTGCAGCGTGGGAAAATAAAAACGTAAAACACTGTGAAATTATGTTTTAATTTTTAATTCTGTATACTCTGATTGGTTTGGTGAATATGTTACTTTAAGGACAGAACAGTGAGGCATCTCTACATTTATATTGTTTTCAAGGGACCGAGCAGGGACTGAATTTAAGTAGTTCAATATTTGTTGTATTATTAATTACACAATGTGATAGCTATCACATTAGTACAAAAAGTAGAGAAACATTTATTAAATGTAAATAACACTTGTTTTGGCACTAAGCCATCTTCCGAGTGTAATAATACTTGCGTTTTAAAATATCTGTGGAAAAACCTATTTATTAGCCAAACGTGATAAATTGGTTCCCAACTATTGAAAAATCTGGGTCAGCGGGTACAATGGAATCGGTTATTGGAACTAGAATGATAGAGAACCGTTTTTACATTCAGCGGTGGTGGAAGTGGAGTGCCGCCAAGACCTAGAGTGTGTTTATTATGGTTGCCATTATCGACATTTCCGCTCCTAACATGTGAACTCAAAACCCCCTTTCTTTCTCATTACTTTCAAACCCCGGTCTACATTACAGCCGAGTGCTAGATAATATAGCTGCATAGTTCACAGTGGCTTCATGACGAAACCAAGTTGTTTCCTATGAGGTGTTGGTGAATGGAATACGCAAATACTTTTAATTGTCAAGTGCTTACTATTTTTGGGTAGGGTACGATAAGCGGACTCGGTTTTTATATCGAAATTGGCAAACGCTATTACTTATTCATAACCATCGATATAATAAATCGATACTGATTAATTATTTTGAACTATTAACTTAAATTATCTATATCAACAGCTGTAAACACTTTCAAATAATACACGTAGGGTAATATTTCAATTTTACACAAATTATTTTGATTATTAAAAATGGCAGTAACCATCGATATAATAAATCGATACTGATTAATTATTTTGAACTATTAACTTAAATTATCTATATCAACAGCTATAAACACTTTCAAATAATACACATAGGGTAATATTTCAATTTTACACAAGTTATTTTGATTATTAAAAATGGCAGTAACCATCGATATAATAAATCGATACTGATTAATTATTTTGAACTATTAACTTTTTACACAAGTTATTTTGATTATTAAAAATGGCAGTAACCATCGATATAATAAATCGATACTGATTGATTATTTTGAAGTATTAACTTAAATTATCCATATCAACAGCTGTAAACACTATCAAATAATACACATAGGGTAATATTTCAATTTTACACAAGTTATTTTGATTATTAAAAATGGCAGTAACCATCGATATAATAAATCGATACTGATTAATTATTTTGAAACTATTAACTTAAATTATCTATATCAACAGCTGTAAACACTTTCAAATAATACACGTAGGGTAATATTTCAATTTTACACAAGTAATTTTGATTATTAAAAATGGCAGTCAATTTTAGAAAACATTGCTTTGAAAGATAAGACGTGTTTTTTCGTGGCTTCAACATGTTGGACGTACAGAAAAACCCATTATGCGAAATTTGTGGGAAAGAAACAACTGTATCTGTGAGAGGAGTAAATATGGTCGTCTTCAGTTTTCCTAATTCTTATTATAATAATAATTTGTTTGATCACTGTAAATATTAAATTCATATTTTAATTTAAAACATATGATTGTTATTGAGGACTATAGATACTTTTATGCAAATATTAGGTATCGATGACTGCATTCTTCGATATAAAAAACAGGGTACGCTTATCGTACCCTACCCCTATTTTTTGTGTTTGCAATTAACTTTCTCCTCAGTAAATAAGTAAAGATTTCTTTAATGACCGAAAGATAAAGATTTGGCTTAAAATATCTTTAATAATCCATATTATGTAAAACCTTTAAAACCTTTAACAATGGTACTTTTAAACCTATACTTAAAATAATTGAGAGAGAGAGAGAGAGGGATATCCAGAATAATAAAAATGGCGAGTTCAATACGTGGTGGCACGTTTTAAAAATTACAGCCAAGAGGCAAATGGCGCGTAAATAGAAAGTATCCACGCAGAAGCTAATTGGCTTAAAGAGGGACGCTGATACTTGCGTTGGAAAAGTACGGAAAATGTATGGTATTTTGTATCTGTAATAGATATTTAAGATGTTCCAGTTTATGTTTCTCTAACAAAAATACATTTACAACTACAATACATAATAAATTATGTAAATTAACTTAAAAGTTAATCCACATGAGCTACCGTATACAAGTAAATTACTGGGTGATATGACACTTGTCTGTAAATTAACTTAAAAAGTTAATCCACATGAGCTACCGTATACAAGTAAATTTACTGGGTGATATGACACTTGTCTAAAATTATGTAGTTGCATTATATTTTAAATCAGAGTTAGTATTATTAGCTTTAATGTGTATAGATCCAGTTACACCATCTAAAGTACAACGATTTGTATCTTTATTTTTTAAAGCACAATCTGAGAATTGTAAAACCTAGGTTGTGTCGCCTTAATCATTTGTACAAAGCAAGCAGTAATGGAAACTGTAAATTTACCATTAGAATGGGTCGGAGCGGTGATAAAGCAGGGGAAAGAGGAGACAGAGCGCACGCAACACGGAAGCTGTGAAGGACGTATCTCCCACCTACAGGACTGCTGGTCCTCTCCTCTCGACAATGTGGCCAGTGTGAGTGCCCACCGTAGTAGATATCAATGAAACATTTCAAAATGTGCTCTGTTATGAGACAACATTTAAAAAAAAATTCACATTAAATTCTAAATAAAATCTTGTCATTTGATGTGTGTCCAATAGTTGTATCAGAGCTCTGCAGAAAATGGACGGTTAGTATTTTTGTTCGTGCCCAATAGTTGTTTCAGAGCTCTGCAGAAAATGGACGGTTAGTATTTTTGTTCGTGCCCAATAGTTGTTTCAGAGCTCTGCAGAAAATGGACGGTTAGTATTTTTGTTCGTGTCCAATAGTTGTTTCAGAGCTCTGCAGAAAATGGACGGTTAGTATTTTTGTTCGTGCCCAATAGTTGTTTCAGAGCTCTGCAGAAAATGGACGGTTAGTATTTTTGTTCGTGCCCAATAGTTGTTTCAGAGCTCTGCAGAAAATGGACGGTTAGTATTTTTGTTCGTGTCCAATAGTTGTTTCAGAGCTCTGCAGAAAAAAGACGGTTAGTATTTTTGTTCGTGTCCAATAGTTGTTCAGAGCTCTGCAGAAAATGGACGGTTAGTATTTTTGTTCGTGCCCAATAGTTGTTTCAGAGCTCTGCAGAAAAAAGACGGTTAGTATTTTTGTTCGTGTCCAATAGTTGTTCAGAGCTCTGCAGAAAATGGACGGTTAGTATTTTTGTTCGTGCCCAATAGTTGTTTCAGAGCTCTGCAGAAAATGGACGGTTAGTATTTTTGTTCGTGCCCAATAGTTGTTTCAGAGCTCTGCAGAAAATGGACGGTTAGTATTTTTGTTCGTGTCCAATAGTTGTTTCAGAGCTCTGCAGAAAAAAAGACGGTTAGTATTTTTGTTCGTGTCCAATAGTTGTTCAGAGCTCTGCAAGAAAATGGACGGTTAGTATTTTTTGTTCGTGCCCAATAGTTGTTTCAGAGCTCTGCAGAAAAAAGACGGTTAGTATTTTTGTTCGTGTCCAATAGTTGTTCAGAGCTCTGCAGAAAATGGACGGTTAGTATTTTTGTTCGTGCCCAATAGTTGTTTCAGAGCTCTGCAGAAAATGGACGGTTAGTATTTTTGTTCGTGTCCAATAGTTGTTCAGAGCTCTGCAGAAAATGGGACGGTCAGTATTTTTGTTCGTGTCCAATAGTCGTGTCAGAGCTCTGCAGGAAATTGACGGTCTGAACATTTGATCGTGTCAAAGCGTTTATAAGAACACACTTCTTCAGTGAGACCTTTGTTTCAATAAATAAGTAAAATTATTAAGAACTACGTTTTATCACGTGTACATAACTTTTATTGTCGTCTTAAACAGTGCAAAACAATACATTTCTGTGCTCCTTGTTTAGTTCCTTGAACTGTGGCGACTGGAACAACAAAGGACCAAAGCTGCAAAGAGTACCCCATAAAGTATGGGGGAAACGACCGTATAAAATCTAGCAGCGCTAGGGTAGCCTGTACTATCCAACAGTAACCGTGCACTTCACATGACACTGTAACTGATTCGTTATGCAATAATGCACTGACTGTTCATTTCGTTAAATGAAAGTTCACATTAGCATATGTATATGCTATCAACAAAATTGCTATTATTAAAATGTTTTCAAGCATGGTAACACTAAAGAGTGCATGTTGTCCATTGTACAGAATTAGTTAATTGCATAGCACTCGAGATTCTCCCTAACAAAGAACAGTATTTTAGTAATATTTCTAGTACTATAATTGTTATTAAGCTGTAATCTCCTAAAACGAAGTTATCAGAATACTCATTTAATCAGTTTCATTATTCTACGTCAAGAAACTCAAAGTTAGTTAGCAAAATCTCTTACCAGTTGAGCTATATTGAACATTCTAATTGATACTTGGTACGGGAAAAACAGGATGAATATTTTACGTTGTTACAAAACTAACGTATTTCGGACGTGCTGACTACACGTACTTACCACAACGCTATTTTTTGTATTCGTACTATGTAATACAATATTGTACATATTGCCATCAAATGGACATGAAGGGGAAAATATGTTAATGATTTTTCTCCGATTATGGCCCTTAAACCCTAAACCACTGAAACTTAAAAATTAAATTTATAAAATACAAACAGTTTTCTTGAAAATTTTGTCACGATGACGATTGTTATGAAATTTGCCTATACGGAGTGATGTAGACTGTCCTCTGCTAATTTTTTAACGAATTATGTTAGACAAACGAAACTCAAGAAGTGTTGTTTTTAGACATGCAGAACATATTTTGTGCTTGTTCAAATTTCTATGGAAGAGCGGGTATTTTCAAATTGGAACACCTCCTCTGTGATACCTCTTCGGAAATAGTATAATAAATAAGAATTTTGGCGCTATCTGTTTTGGTTTTTTTTTGGGGGGGGGGGGGAGGGGTTCTCGAGATATTCAGGTTAATTCAAAGCTCTTTTTATTAATAGTATTTAAAAATTTTTCCAAACGTAAACTATGGATGCACAACGTTCAGGATTAGACACACTTTTAAGAGAAAATAAAGCACAAATCTAAGAGATCCCTCCTACAACAATGTAAAATATCATTATAAAAGTAATAATGCTAAAAACAACCTTAGTTGGCTAGCGCCGCAAACAAAACAAGCCGCAAACAAAACAAGTCAAGTCAACGCAACCGTACGAATTACGAAACGTAAGCACGGAAAATATAAACATACAGTTTTATAGTTAAAAATGTAGGATGCAATACGAAGAAATACCAAAAATATATTAAAACACCGTAATATGTTATACTGTTACAGATTAGTCATTTACAGTACAAAGTCTTGGGTAAAGACAAATCAAGTTTCATTACTCTGTACAAGTAATTGTAGAGATCAACGTGACTCTGACAAGACTCTTGAAGTTAGTAAGTAAATGTAGATTGTTGTACTATATCTGTAATCTGCCACATCAGAGTGACACAGTGGAGCAGCATTAGTCAGTCAGCAGGCTGACACCTCGCTGAGGCCGTGCTGCTGCCTGCGCAGCGCTGCGCTGAGAGTGTTCCTGTGTCAGCTGTCGCCCGATCTCCACTGTCACGAGGTTCATTTCATTATTAATTGAACCCGTTCTGTTTTGTCACTACGTTCGCTGTGACGTTTTCCTGTTACGCCGTTTCTTAATTATTTATTTAACTCCCAATGGAGCGACTCGGTGAATCTTCCTGACAATCCTCTGAAACTGACAGCGTTTCGAGGTGATCGGAATTTAAATAGGGTGCGTGAATGTTAAAACAGACCGCAACAAACTGATCCGTAGCTATCTGTTGCATTTTGATCCTCCTCTTTACTCTCCTCAACTAACACTGTTGCCAGTTTTACGTGTAGGAAAATTTACTGAACATCAGGCAACAGCTGGTGGTCTGCAGCGATATGGCAACACCGCCTCAAGTGTCGTCGGACTATTTTGGTGCGGGCTGCTCTATTGGACTCGTTTGTACTGTAAGTGAAGCTAATCAGTTTCTTCGGTCCACATATTAGTATCAATGATTTCGATTCCCGATTAGAAGGGGATTTCCATTTACTTAATTACTGAATCATCTTGCAAACGATTGGGTTAGTAATATTTAATAGGGTTGTGGTGAACAGTTACCTAATTCCATATTATCAATAGCCCCTGGCCCTTAAAACAACACTCAAGTTTAAGCCCAGACCGACCGTAGAAGAAGTTGTGCGTGTCTAAATCTGACAGCCGAAACAACGCAGGATATCATTCCTGAGTAATGTTATTGTTCTGTGCTAATTATAAAATTTAATGTAAGAACATAAAATATGCATACACGCTCAATAAATAGAGTCATAATTAAAATAATAGTCGATTATAAATCTCAAATATTAGACGAATCGAGTGTAATGCATTCATTGATTTGTGGTATAAACCGTGATACGTGTTTTAAGTTGAACGCTCAATAGGCCAGTTGTATTATTGTACTAGTGATACACGATACATGTCGGATGTGTATCACTGTACGAGTTGAACGCTCAGCAGTAGTCAGTTGTATTATTGTACTAGTGATACACGATACATGTCGGATGTGTGCCACTGTACGAGTTGAACGCCTCAGCATTAGTCAGTTGTATTATTGTACTAGTGATACACGATACATGTCGGATGTGTATCACTGTACGAGTTGAACGCTCAGCAGTAGTCAGTTGTATTATTGTACTAGTGATACACGATACATGTCGGATGTGTGCCACTGTACGAGTTGAACGCTCAGCATTAGTCAGTTGTATTATTGTACTAGTGATACACGATACATGTCGGATGTGTATCACTGTACGAGTTGAAACGCTCAGCAGTAGTCAGTTGTATTATTGTACTAGTGATACACGATACATGTCGGATGTGTGCCACTGTACGAGTTGAACGCTCAGCAGTAGTCAGTTGTATTATTGTACTAGTGATACACGATACATGGCGGATGTGTATCACTGTACGAGTTGAACGCTCAGCAGTAGTCAGTTGTATTATTGTACTAGTGATACACGATACATGGCGGATGTGTGCCACTGTACGAGTTGAACGCTCAGCAGTAGTCAGTTGTATTATTGTACTAGTGATACACGATACATGACGGATGTGTATCACTGTACGAGTTGAACGCTCAGCAGTAGTCAGTTGTATTATTGTACTAGTGGTACACGATACATGGCGGATGTGTATCACTGTAAAAGTTGAACGCTCAGCAGTAGTCAGTTGTATTATTGTACTAGTGATACACGATACATGTCGGATGTGTGCCACTGTAAAAAGTTGAACGCTCAGCAGTAGTCAGTTGTATTATTGTACTAGTGATACACGATACATGTCGGATGTGTGCCACTGTAAAAGTTGAACGCTCAGCAGTAGTCGGTTGTATTATTGTACTAGTGATACACGATACATGTCGGATGTGTGCCACTGTAAAAGTTGAACACTCAGCAGTAGTCAGTTGTATTATTGTAGTACTGGTGATACACGATACATGACGGATGTGTGCCACTGTAAAAGTTGAACACTCAGCAGTAGTCAGTTGTATTATTGTACTGGTGATACACGATACATGACGGATGTGTGCCACTGTAAAAGTTGAACACTCAGCAGTAGTCAGTTGTATTATTGTACTGGTGATACACGATACATGACGGATGTGTGCCACTGTACGAGTTGAACGCTCAGCATTAGTCAGTTGTATTATTGTACTAGTGATACACGATACATGTCGGATGTGTATCACTGTACGAGTTGTTGAACGCTCAGCAGTAGTCAGTTGTATTATTGTACTAGTGATACACGATACATGGCGGATGTGTGCCACTGTACGAGTTGAACGCTCAGCAGTAGTCAGTTGTATTATTGTACTAGTGATACACGATACATGTCGGATGTGTGCCACTGTACGAGTTGAACGCTCAGCATTAGTCAGTTGTATTATTGTACTAGTGATACACGATACATGTCGGATGTGTATCACTGTACGAGTTGAACGCTCAGCAGTAGTCAGTTGTATTATTGTACTAGTGATACACGATTACATGTCGGATGTGTGCCACTGTACGAGTTGAACGCTCAGCAGTAGTCAGTTGTATTATTGTACTAGTGATACACGATACATGGCGGATGTGTATCACTGTACGAGTTGAACGCTCAGCAGTAGTCAGTTGTATTATTGTACTAGTGATACACGATACATGTCGGATGTGTGCCACTGTACGAGTTGAACGCTCAGCATTAGTCAGTTGTATTATTGTACTAGTGATACACGATACATGTCGGATGTGTATCACTGTACGAGTTGAACGCTCAGCAGTAGTCAGTTGTATTATTGTACTAGTGATACACGATACATGTCGGATGTGTGCCACTGTACGAGTTGAACGCTCAGCAGTAGTCAGTTGTATTATTGTACTAGTGATACACGATACATGGCGGATGTGTATCACTGTACGAGTTGAACGCTCAGCAGTAGTCAGTTGTATTATTGTACTAGTGATACACGATACATGTCGGATGTGTGCCACTGTACGAGTTGAACGCTCAGCAGTAGTCAGTTGTATTATTGTACTAGTGATACACGATACATGTCGGATGTGTATCACTGTACGAGTTGAACGCTCAGCAGTAGTCAGTTGTATTATTGTACTAGTGATACACGATACATGTCGGATGTGTGCCACTGTACGAGTTGAAACGCTCAGCAGTAGTCAGTTGTATTATTGTACTAGTGATACACGATACATGTCGGATGTGTATCACTGTACGAGTTGAACGCTCAGCAGTAGTCAGTTGTATTATTGTACTAGTGGTACACGATACATGGCGGATGTGTATCACTGTAAAAGTTGAACGCTCAGCAGTAGTCAGTTGTATTATTGTACTAGTGATACACGATACATGTCGGATGTGTGCCACTGTAAAAGTTGAACGCTCAGCAGTCGTCGGTTGTATTATTGTACTAGTGATACACGATACATGTCGGATGTGTGCCACTGTAAAAGTTGAACGCTCAGCAGTAGTCGGTTGTATTATTGTACTGGTGATACACGATACATGTCGGATGTGTGCCACTGTAAAAGTTGAACACTCAGCAGTAGTCAGTAGTATTATTGTACTGGTGATACACGATACATGACGGATGTGTGCCACTGTAAAAGTTGAACACTCAGCAGTAGTCAGTTGTATTATTGTACTGGTGATACACGATACATGACGGATGTGTGCCACTGTAAAAGTTGAACACTCAGCAGTAGTCAGTTGTATTATTGTACTGGTGATACACGATACATGACGGATGTGTGCCACTGTACGAGTTGAACGCTCAGCATAAGTCAGTTGTATTATTGTCTAGTGATACACGATACATGTCGGATGTGTATCACTGTACGAGTTGAACGCTCAGCAGTAGTCAGATGTATTATTGTACTAGTGATACACGATACATGGCGGATGTGTGCCACTGTACGAGTTGAACGCTCAGCATTAGTCAGTTGTATTATTGTACTAGTGATTACACGATACATGTCGGATGTGTGCCACTGTACGAGTTGAACGCTCAGCAGTAGTCAGTTGTATTATTGTACTAGTGATACACGATACATGGCGGATGTGTATCACTGTAAAAGTTGAACGCTCAGCAGTAGTCAGTTTGTAATTATTGTACTAGTGATACACGATACATGTCGGATGTGTGCCACTGTAAAAGTTGAACGCTCAGCAGTAGTCAGTTGTATTATTGTACTAGTGATACACGATACATGGCGGATGTGTATCACTGTACGAGTTGAACGCTCAGCAGTAGTCAGTTGTATTATTGTACTAGTGATACACGATACATGGCGGATGTGTATCACTGTACGAGTTGAACGCTCAGCAGTAGTCAGTTGTATTATTGTACTAGTGATACACGATACATGTCGGATGTGTGCCACTGTACGAGTTGAACGCTCAGCAGTAGTCAGTTGTATTATTGTACTAGTGATACACGATACATGTCGGATGTGTGCCACTGTACGAGTTGAACGCTCAGCAGTAGTCAGTTGTATTATTGTACTAGTGATACACGATACATGTCGGATGTGTGCCACTGTACGAGTTGAAACGCTCAGCAGTAGTCAGTTGTATTATTGTACTAGTGATACACGATACATGTCGGATGTGTGCCACTGTACGAGTTGAACGCTCAGCAGTAGTCAGTTGTATTATTGTACTAGTGGTACACGATAAATGTCGGATATGTGCCACTGTACGAGTTGAACGCTCAGCAGTAGTCAGTTGTATTATTGTACTAGTGATACACGATACATGGCGGATGTGTATCACTGTAAAAGTTGAACGCTCAGCAGTAGTCAGTTGTATTATTGTACTAGTGATACACGATACATGTCGGATGTGTGCCACTGTACGAGTTGAAACGCTCAGCGGTAGTCAGTTGTATTATTGTACTAGTGATACACGATACATGTCGGATGTGTGCCACTGTACGAGTTGAACGCTCAGCAGTAGTCAGTTGTATTATTGTACTAGTGGTACACGATACATGTCGGATGTGTGCCACTGTACGAGTTTGAACGCTCAGCAGTAGTCAGTTGTATTATTGTACTAGTGATACACGATACATGTCGGATGTGTGCCACTGTACGAGTTGAACGCTCAGCAGTAGTCAGTTGTATTATTGTACTAGTGGTACACGATACATGTCGGATGTGTGCCACTGTACGAGTTGAACGCTCAGCAGTAGTCAGTTGTATTATTGTACTAGTGATACACGATACATGTCGGATGTGTATCACTGTATTAAGTTGAAACGCTCAGCAGTAGTCAGATGTATTATTGTACTAGTGATACACGATACATGGCGGATGTGTATCACTGTACGAGTTGAACGCTCAGCAGTAGTCAGTTGTATTATTGTACTAGTGATACACGATACATGGCGGATGTGTATCACTGTAAAAGTTGAACGCTCAGCAGTAGTCAGTTGTATTATTGTACTAGTGATACACGATACATGTCGGATGTGTGCCACTGTACGAGTTGAACGCTCAGCGGTAGTCAGTTGTATTATTGTACTAGTGATACACGATACATGTCGGATGTGTGCCACTGTACGAGTTGAACGCTCAGCAGTAGTCAGTTGTATTATTGTACTAGTGGTACACGATACATGTCGGATGTGTGCCACTGTACGAGTTGAACGCTCAGCAGTAGTCAGTTGTATTATTGTACTAGTGCTACACGATACATGGCGGATGTGTGCCACTGTACGAGTTGAACGCTCAGCAGTAGTCAGTTGTATTATTGTACTAGTGATACACGATACATGGCGGATGTGTATCACTGTACGAGTTGAACGCTCAGCAGTAGTCAGTTGTATTATTGTACTAGTGATACACGATACATGTCGGATGTGTGCCACTGTACGAGTTTGAACGCTCAGCAGTAGTCAGTTGTATTATTGTACTAGTGATACACGATACATGTCGGATGTGTGCCACTGTACGAGTTGAACGCTCAGCAGTAGTCAGTTGTATTATTGTACTAGTGGTACACGATACATGTCGGATATGTGCCACTGTACGAGTTGAACGCTCAGCAGTAGTCAGTTGTATTATTGTACTAGTGATACACGATACATGTCGGATGTGTATCACTGTACGAGTTGAACGCTCAGCAGTAGTCAGTTATATTGTACTAGTGCTACACGATACATGGCGGATGTGTGCCACTGTACGAGTTGAACGCTCAGCAGTAGTCAGTTGTATTATTGTACTAGTGATACACGATACATGGCGGATGTGTATCAGTGTACGAGTTGAACGCTCAGCAGTAGTCAGTTGTATTATTGTACTAGTGCTACACGATACATGGCGGATGTGTGCCACTGTACGAGTTGAACGCTCAGCAGTAGTCAGTTGTATTATTGTACTAGTGCTACACGATACATGGCGGATGTGTGCCACTGTACGAGTTGAACGCTCAGCAGTAGTCAGTTATATTGTACTAGTGATACACGATATTTAGTGGATGTGTGTCACGGACGCTGGAAGTCGCTGTATCGTTTGCCCTGCTGGCCCCATATCGTCCCTTAGATAAATGGATAACAGCGTCGTTCATAGAAGTTATACAGCTAAATTAACCCTGTTTCCGGATGGTCTGTCATAAAAATTAATCTAATTTAATTTACTTAGAAGTAATTTTAGTGTGTTGTTACCAAGATAATAATGGATAGAGACTCTTATATTGATTTAATCGAAAATTCGTTAAATTTGCGAGGGAGCTGTTAATTAACAATTTAAAATATTCTACACCAATTTCATTAGTGAAATTAGTTTAATAAAACAACTTTATTAATGTTTTTCAACAGTAGAGCTGGACTTCTAATAAAATTAATTTGGCTCCTAATATTCTTGTACAATCGCATCTATAAGTAATCGGTGCCTTTTCTCTTCAAATCCCTGTCAAGCAAATGAATTTTGGTATTGAGTTGTTGTTTATATGGAAGGTCATGGTTTCTCTTGAATGGTTATAGATTTTGTATTGGAAAACATTGTCAAGGAACCACGCTTGATCAGTAAGAAAGCACAAACTAGAATCTGAAAACGAACTAGTATGTGGAGAAAGAAGTTATGTTGATCTGTTATAATTTTGTGATGCTATCCTTGGTTGATTTTACGAGAACATTAAAAGTTTAATGTATTTAAAAACAACCAAGACATTAAACAGTAAATTATTGTTTTCCATTGACGGAGTTAATACTAATACGAATTACAGATCGGTTTATGTTTGCTATTACAACAGTACATTATAGCAGGCACGCTTAAATTAAGAGTGATAGAACTGGTGGGTTTGGCGCGATCTCTTAACAGTGCAAGTGTAGTCAGTCATCCCTGAGCATTCTAGGCCATTTTTCAATTGGAGTCGGCACCTTACGGATCGAACCAAGCGTTAAAGGATCTCAACTTTCCCACTATTATTCAGCCAACTAAACATCTAATATAAGGACCAAGAACTTTGCAAAATATTTAAGCGCTGTTGAAAATATTTCAAACTGAGTTCAAAAGGAGTCTTCGTTATCAGATCTGAACCTTCCCAACGTATCTTAATGAGTGACTGGTACAGCGTTCTGGTTATTGAGAAGATCATCTCTTTTATCACACAGAAACGGTTAGTGCAAGTCCTGGGGTAATCTGTCCTGTAGGCGTTTGTTCAGTGCTCTCCCATAATCACTAAGTTTTTATTACTTAACTTATCGATAGAGCCATTAATAAAACATTTCTTTTACACTATATACATGTAAGTAATTGACTAAGTGTATAATAACTGAATTTTAAAATGTAATTTTACAACTTACCCTGATATTAATATAAGTGCATCTATACTTAGAAATCGTCTGAAAGGATTTCATCGAAATGTGTAATTATAATTTAAAGTTTCTGGTGCAAAGTGTATACATAATTGAATTGTTGGGAGTAAGTGATCAAGTTGTGTGTCTGGTGATGTAATCGATCTCTGCGAGGAGTTGTCGAGTGATGCCAAGTTGTACCTTTATTGATTCTGAAGCGGTTCGTGTTTTATATCCGTGCAGATGAGATTGACACAAGTTAGGATGTGTGTCTGGTGGTGTAATCGATCTCTGCGAGGAGTTGTCGAGTGATGCCAAGTTGTACCTTTATTGATTCTGAAGCGGTTCGTGTTTTATATCCGTGCAGATGAGATTGACACAAGTTAGGATGTGTGGCTTGTGGTGTAATCGATCTCGGAGTGGAGTTGTCGAGTGATGCCAAGTTGTACCTTTATTGATTCTGAAGCGGTTCGTGTTTTATATCCGTGCAGATGAGATTGGCACAAGATTAAGATGTGTGTCTGGTGGTGTAAATCGATCTCTGCGAGGAGTTGTCGATCGATGCCAAGTTGTACCTTTATTGATTCTGAAGCGGTTCGTGTTTTATATCCGTGCAGATGAGATTGACACAAGTTAGGATGTGTGGCTTGTGGTGTAATCGATCTCGGAGTGGAGTTGTCGAGTGATGCCAAGTTGTACCTTTATTGATTCTGAAGCGGTTCGTGTTTTATATATCCGTGCAGATGAGATTGCCACAAGATTAAGATGTGTGTCTGGTGGTGTAATCGATCTCGGAATGGAGTTGTCGTGTGATGCCAAGTTGTACCTTTATTGATTCTGAAGCGGTTCGTGTTTTATATCCGTGCAGATGAGATTGGCACAAGATTAAGATGTGTGTCTGGTGGTGTAATCGATTCTCGGAGTGGAGTTGTCGAGTGATGCCTAGTTGTACCTTTATTGATTCTGAAGCGGTTCGTCTTTTATATCGTGCAGATGAGATTGACACAAGTTAGGATGTGTGTCTGGTGGTGTAATCGATCTCTGCGAGGAGGTTGTCGAGTGATGCCAAGTTGTACACCTTTATTGATTCTGAAGCGGTTTCGTGTTTTATATCCGTGCAGATGAGATTGGCACAAGATTAAGGATGTGTGTCTGGTGGTGTAATCGATCTCGGGAATGGAGTTGTCGTGTGATGCCAAAGTTGTACCTTTATTGATTCTGAAGCGGTTCGTGTTTTATATCCGTGCAGATGAGATTGGCACAAGATTAAGATGTGTGTCTGGTGGTGTAATCGATCTCGGAGTGGAGTTGTCGAGTGTGATGCCTAGTTGTACCTTTATTGATTCTGAAGCGGTTCGTGTTTTTATATCCGTGCAGATGAGATTGACACAAGTTAGGATGTGTGTCTGGTGGTGTGTAATCGATCTCTGCGAGGAGTTGTCGAGTGATGCCAAGTTGTACCTTTATTCATTCTGAAGCGGTTCGTGTTTTATATCCGTGCAGATGAGATTGGCACAAGATTAAGATGTGTGTCTGGTGGTGTAATCGATCTCTGCGAGGGAGTTGTCGAGTGATGGCCAAGTTGTACCTTTATTGATTCTTAAAGCGGTTCGTGTTTTATATCCGTGCAGATGAGATTGACACAAGTTAGGATGTGTGGCTTGTGGTGTAATCGATCTCTGCGAGGAGTTGTCGAGTGATGCCAAGTTGTACCTTTATTGATTCTTAAGCGGTTCGTGTTTTATATCCGTGCAGATGAGATTGACACAAGTTAGGATGTGTGGGCTTGTGGTTCATTAAAAAAAAATAATGGCTTTTAAATATAAATTTTATCATCGAGAACCATACATTTAATGCAAACTTTGTGCTTTATAGATTTTTCCACATTATTTATTTTTGTGATAATGTCCTTCCAATTTAGTATGGCCGTGATCACTGCCAACAATGGGGGGGGGGGTGGGGGGGGGGGGGGGTGGGGGGGGGGGGGGGTGGGGGGGGGGGGGGGTGGGGGGGGGGGGGGGTGGGGGGGGGGGGGGGTGGGGGGGAGAAGGCGCAAATGAGATCAATGCCTGGAGGGAAGATTAGTGCGACATGATCACCCGTGTTGATCTTTGCTCGCTCCAGCAACAGGGACCCGACTCGCTCGGCTCGCTTGTGCAACTGAGAGCAGGAGAGTAGCTGAGCCACCCCGCCCTTGGCATTGAGCAACGTGAATATGACGTGTTTCGGACGTGCTGACAGCTCGCCACCGCAGGATCTCTGAGATGAATTGATACTGAAACCATCACAGGCATTGCCATAACTTAACTCTTGATTCAGTCGACATTTTTTAATTCAGAAACAAAATAATAATTTTGAAACTGTATTTAATTTCCTAACACTTCATTTTATTGCAGGGTGTGAAATGTAACCAGAGTTTTAAACTCCACTTTAAAGAACTTACCACTAGATTTTCAGGACAGTTTTGGTGGTACGCAATATATATAATATATTTTAGTACCAAAATCAACATAATTGATATACCATTTAATGTATGCTAGTTGTTACTTGTACCCTCTTCTAATACAAATATTGCCACTTTAACATCAATTCTGGCTATGCTTTAGTTGTAAAGGACAATCACTTTTAGTCCAACAAAATATAATTCATAAATACATAAATAAATTGTCTTTTTTTAGAGAAAAACAGCCAACCTTATTTTGAGAATATCCACAATAAAATACTCATTTGGCAGGCACACAAATTGTTATATTAATTTTATTAACTAACATTTATTTTTGAGGACATTTCTCTTGAAATAATCAGACTTTTCGTGCTGAGGTTTTTTTATACAAGGGTGAAGATGTAATCTAATAATTTGCATGTAATCTAATGCATTTTTTGTAGCAAAATGCATAAGAAATATACTAAATTTAAATTTCCTGGCTTCTAACAGGAAAATGTTACATTTTCCTCTGATAGATGAGTAGACAGCGTAACTGACCTTCCTGGCGGAATCGGACTCCTCGTCCACGATGCCCATGTCCCTACCCTGTGCGCTGGCCAGCCTGTTGCCCTGGACGATGTTGCCCACCATGACTGACGCAGGGCCCACGTCTAGAACAGAGTTCGTAGCTAGAGAGCCCAGCCACACGACAACAACACGGGCACATTAGTTACAACAACAACTGTCACTACAGTACACACTACATGTGTGGTGACAGGTTGTATTAGTCACAATAACACTGTCACACAAATCATGCCCAAGTCCTACTAAGTTACGTAATAATTCTTATGAGTTATGTTAGTTATGAAAGAACAATACAACACTGAATGTTTTAATTCATGTCTTTTGAAATATACAGAGTGTCTCGCAACCATTTGATCAAACTTTACCACGGTGCTCCAATAGGTAAAAACTGATTTTACAGATTTTTACAAAACTGTAAACATTTCTTTTTATCTGTTGATTTATGTGTTTTCTCTGTAAAACAAAATAATAAATTGGCTCTCTTTTACTGTTATATGTAACAAATATACTTTTTATTTTCTTTAATCTAATGGGTTTGTAATGTATTCCCAGCATATCCAGATTCCCGTTTATCTACACCACTTCCGATCCCAATTAATATGAATAAATGAGATTGTACTGTATTGCTATTTTTGTGATATTCACTTATTATATCATACTTATAATGACAGTACATTTTAAATAACTAGAGTTTGTATTTTTAGTTTTGACTTTTAGGTGGTATCTGAATACTTCATTGCCCACCACCACCTACTACCAGCTATCAATATTAAAATATGATATTCAAACAAAAAATTTAACTTTAGTTTCACGAAGACATTATTACAATTTTGAACACTAGGATGGTCTAAAAACACTTTAAATTGAAAATGTTAAGTGATTAAATAACTTTCTTCTTTGTTGAACCTTGGCCAAGTTAGAATTAACCACAATGTAGTATAGCTTGTTCATATGTCAATGTGGACAGTCAGAAACATATAAAAAATTATAAATTGGATTCAAATATTTTATTTAAAAAAAAAATTATTATTTGAATTATTCCGTATGAGATTTTGTAAATGCATCTAATGAGACCGTTATATGGAACCAGAATGAGATTAAATACAATTTTTTTTTTTAATTTTGATCACAATTAATTGTTTTCTTATGAACCTGTAAAATGGACTTTAATCAAACCCATCACTAATTCAACTAAAACACCAATACACAAATAAGAAATATTACACATAAAATAACCATTACCTATTTTTTAATTCACCCAAGCTATCAATACTCAGTCATGCTATGATTCAGTGATGCAATGCATTCAACACAAATCGTAAAAAAAACTTGTCTACAATTCACACGGGGATATGTAAAGTGACTAACTACGATGGACCGTGAATTGTTACCTGAGTGGACCTCCCGAGGCTTGGGCAGATTCGTGACGCAAGTGTGGGGACAGAGCAGCACGTTGGCGGGGTGCAGGGTACCCTCGAGGAACCGCCGCTTGCACTCGCTCAGGTGGATACCGCCGAGCGGAGTCTTGGGCAGGTAGTTGGGGGGCACCAGAGCCAGGCAGTACAGCCCCACCTGGTGTATCGAGTCAACTGCTTGCAAACACTCGAGACATCCACTGGAAACTCTGCAACATCCAAGTTTCCTAGTTTCACAGTTATTACTATAACACGTACTTTTCTTCCGGGGTTTGAATATGCATCTACAGTATATCAGATGGCAATATTTCATTTATACTGCAGTAGATCTCTTTAGGGCAAGTAATCTTCCTCCTTGTCAGCATATAGCATGCTGATAAACCTTCAAAGTAACCACTCAATGCTAAATATAAGCTGAATCACGATTTCACAATACTGCCAAAAATGAATGCTCCAAATTCAACTTTTTATTACTGATCACATAAATTCCTTTATAATTTTCTAAATTTTGATTTTTTTGTATAAGGATAGATTTTGTCAAACCAACAAAAACTATTTCCTCATTACAAACTCTTAAAAAGTTGGTATATCCAAATTTAGCCCTAATATTAATTTTATTGTTGAAGATGGAGCTGGTATCGGCTGCTATTAATTTAATTACATTTAAAATACACAAACCAATACTTAAAAACTTTATTTTTGTAAGGCCTTTCGATAGCAAGGCTATCTTTGTCAGACACGTCACTTTTGTTTGTGTGTTTTAAATGTAATTAAGTTAAATAAATGTTATTGTTTATGACTATATCAATTGGAATCTGAACTGCATGTAAGTCACTGTTAAGAATAGCTTTTTAACCCAAATTTTATTATAAAAAACTATTTTTCAGTGATGATTTTCATCATGAACTTATTGTTTGCACTTGAACTGAATGAATCAATTAAAACAAGGTTCTTACCTTCTATAAAATGTCGGTCATGAGAGTGATGCAGAGAAAATCTACATATTTCAGCACAATAGCTTTGCTTTAGCCATTCCGTAGACATACCAGTGCACTTGGTTGTTTATCTCAATTTCGGCCGCATGTATTCTTATTGTGAACATAATGTAAAATGTGTTTATGTAGTGATTTTAAGTGATTTGACAACACCACTGGCTGGTTGATGTCATTTTTTTATCTGCATTCCTGATGATGGCATTATTGTGCCTAAACGTAGATTTTCTCTGCATCACTAGAATGACTGACATTTGATGGATTATCACTCGACTTTCACTTTGACTGAACAATTTATACAATTAAAATTAATTATTGTATTATATTACACAACAAAATATCAGCTATTTACTATTATTTAATTAGCCATCATGGCTAAGAAAAATAAAGTAATTTCACTGAAATTGGAAAAGGTTTGGGAAATCACTGTTTATATGGCCTGGAATGATATGTTACTCAGAGTTGTGTTTGATTTCAGAAACTGACGACTACCAACAACCAAAAGCCAAAAAAAGTTTTTGTTTCTAGGAAGGGGATACAGGGAATCTTGAGTGCCATTCGGTTCATGTGTGAAAATTGATGTTGTATTACTTAATGTATAAAAATATATTCTCATTGTACACCTAATTACTGGTAAAATACATGTACTTTTACAGTATTTATGTTCAGTTTTGTAGAATAATCTGAAATGTTTGTTCTGTCAATGCTACGTGTTATACAAATGACAATATAGGAGGGTTTGTTACATGGTTTGACATTAGCAGTATGATTATGTCTTAGTTAGTGTTCAATAATATGACGATGAGAATATATCAAGTAAGAATTGCAAATCTCTATGGAATGTATTATTGAATAAAAGCCTATATAAAAAAAATGTTTAAAATTAAGGTAAAAACTTTAAAAAACAAATTTTATGTAACATTCAAGCCAAAATAGATAATACTTTAAAAATGTTCTATTTATTATAAAAAATGTGTTTAGGTGTAAAATTAAAAATAGGTAATTTTACTCATTAAAAAAATAAGCCATAAAGGAGTTGATTAACCATCAAGAGTACACATTACATACCGAACAGTCCTTAAGAGAGGGAAGGAGCAGGGTGAGGGGTCCAATCTTGGGTATTCTTAACAAATGAAAGATGCTCTTCAGAATACACCGATTATATCTTACTATCTGTATTAAATAAACAAATTAACATTTAATCATTCAGATATTATTAACAAGCAGAGTTTAATTCATTTGAAAGAAGAACATAATTCAAAAATTATCTATAAGTATTATAAATATTACCTTATTGTACCAGACATGATAAAGTCATTAAGTTTTTATTAACAACGATAGCTCTGGGAAAAAATAAAATAAACACCATGTATTTAAAAATCAAACCAATTAACCAACACATACATTGCTTATATTTTAAATGATATAAAACTAATTAAACAATAAATGTAATCCCTGGACAATATATGGCACTGGACATTAGAAAAGAATGAATTTTTTCTTATTAAAGAAAAATTTTTTTAATTAGCCAGCTTTTTAGTAGTTTTTAAAAAATGGCTGCATTTTATAGACATTAAAGTTTATTGGAAAATATTTGGAATTAATATTAAAAAGTTTACAACTCCAGTGAGAAAGTTCAGTAAAAACCCTATAGACTTCCAGATAAAAATAGCTAAATGTCATTAGCATGAAATGAGAACTAATCATAAAGCATTATTCATAGCATGTATAAAAAGTAGGTAATTAAAAACGAATGATGGCTAAAAGGTCACTTATATCACTTTATAATAATTTTTGTATCGAACAGAATGCATTTTCTTTCAACCAATGATCTAAGACTATTGGTTTTTTTACCATGTGAGACCAAAAATTGACAAAGGGTCATCAATGGTTTTTGAGAATGTTTGGTTGTCAAAAACAGGGAGAAAAGGCATTGTTTGTTAACTTTGACGTATTAATTCTTTTACTGAAAACAAATTAAAAAATACAACTTGAGGAACAGACATGGTTTTTAAACGTCAATATATATTCGTTCTGAATTACTAACAACCCACAATATTTTTATTTTTATCATCATACAGATTGACTTCAGGTGTTTTATTACAGTTTATAATAAGGAACACTTTGTTGGTAACGCACTTCATATAATAATGGCCTTTGTCTAGGGGCACATGACAGGCGAAAAGATTATTACTTACAAAAGTGTCACCAAATATTTACATAAATTTTACGAATTTATTTACCTCTAAATGTTTGTAGTTTGGTAAAAAGAAACCTTACTATTTCCCAAGCCAGTAATATTTTTTGAAGACAGTTAGGGAACACATGACAGAAGACAGTTAGGGAGGGGGGGGTTACCAACCTCTGCAGATAAAAGTGACAGTAAGATAAGGTGTTACCTCCTCCTCACTGCAGTCAGGACGCTGCTCGGCGATCACACATATCCTCTCATCTCGTAACACACGGATGCTGAACACTGCGATGCGGCCGCGATAGATGAACTTCATGGGCTCCACTGCCAGCACAGTTGCGATGATGTCGTCAGCGTTGTGTTTACGTCCGGTTACTGTCATCAAGCCATCTCGCGAGCCGCACACAAACACCAAACCTCCCTGAGAGGGAAATAACCATTAGTATCTAAGTGTATAAAAACCATCTGTGTACAAATTATTTTTTCCCTTTACAGTTCACATATAAATACAACATTGTAACAACTACGATCTTAAAAACCTTTCTTGGATGGAGGTTCTGCTTTTGTCAGGTCTTTATTCTTCAGTAAAAACTAACATTTGTTTGAGACATAATTTTGAATACAGTTTTTGTACCAAAATAATTTGTGTAATTGATTATTTTTAAACTCATTTGTCAATTTTTTAAATGTTAAAATTTTTCTACAGGAACAAAAACAAGCATTTAAACAGTAAACACAAGTCTGGTTAACAGACAGAATAAACTAGAGTTTTTCTGCGAGTCTGTCTCTCCCAGTCTCAGTGAATACTAACCGGCCCAAGGAAGCCTAGCAGACCCCGAGCGTGTGTAGAGAGCGTCGCTAAGAGGCTTGCCGTCAGCCAGTAGAGCCTGCACTTTGAACGTAGAGTTGGTGAGTCCGGCCAGACCCCAGTACTGGCTGCCAGTCGCCTCACTGCTCACACAGATCTCTCCTACCTCATCAGTCTTACACACATACGAGGGTCCCTCCATCTTCACTACTACTATCACACCTGCAACAACAACAGTACAAACTCATAGCAGAAACTGTCACCAACGCCTGTCATGGTAACACTCGAGAGAGAGATCTGTCTCCTGTACTCACAGCCAGGCATGACTTGACCGCAGTCCTGCAGCGTGAGGGAGGTGAGGGAGTTCTCTTGGTCGACTCTCACAACACCGAAACTGAGGCCAGACATAGACAGCACTCCCCGTCCTGTGGCGTTCACACCCGCTCTGCCAGGCCTGTTCAAGAAAAAATACAATTACACTTCAGAAACCATCAAAATTCACAACTATCTTAGAAATAAAAACCTAAACAAAATTAAAAAAATGTAATAAATAAAATGTTATAAGAATCACCAATTGTATTTATATAGCAAATTTGTAATTTTGTTCAACCAATCCACGTGAATTCCAGAAATATGTTAATTTAATTTAATTACGCTTTGGCATAACTGATACTGATTACAGTTAAACCTACTTTTGGTGAGGCCTACCAAAATTTCCTCAAACTTTTTCAATCACAAATGTATTATTAATCAGCCAATGAGCCAAAGTATTGGCTTAGATTATTAGTTGCATAGTGTTTTTATTATTTTACTTCAGGAATAAATATGAAGCAAGTAGCTGTTTGTATTATTCACCATGATTTAAGTGCTTTTTCTTTTAGTTACAAATAAATTAGTACTCATACTTAGTTTGACACATGTTGTGTAAGAAAAAACCTAATAGTTGTTATATCTCCTTCCAAAATAAATAACTTATCCATTCATTAATACTTCTATTTAAAAAATGTTGTAACAGACCGTTATTTTTTGATAATATACATCTGAACAAAATTTGCTATCTCATCAATAGCCAATATAATTGTTTTGGTTACAAGACGTTATTAACCAACAGGCTACATCAATTAATCTCAGTCACAATGATTTTGCAACACAAACTGTAAAAAGTTCGTTGTTCAAGAAGACGATGCAGCACTTAGTCCTGCCAAAAAAGACGAGCACGCTAACTATAGCAGGGTTTTTGTTTTAATGTTTATGAGTCACAAAACATAAAAATAAAAGTAAAATCATGATTTTCTGTGCAAATGTACATTATATGACCTTTCTACAAATATTTATGCGGTAATTCTTTGGTATAAGTGTTCTACAATTTCTTTACATTGTGTAACAGCTGTCACATTTCCTCATCCCAGCTGTGTCATTATACAGGCAATTGTTTTATGTATTTGTGTAATTGTGTTTTTTATCCTTGTTTTATAAACAATGAACATAAAATATTTTATCTTAAAGAAAATTAACTGAATAAAGTTGTTCCTAACGGTAAAGTTTTTTTGTTCTTATACTAAACTAACAGTCAATAAAAGAACCAAACAGCAAAGTATAAATTTTATACTTAGTCATATAATTCAATAATGTTATATCGTAGATAACTTAATTTTGAATAATAGGATAAACAATTATATGTATATTTTATAAAACACTAGCTGTTTCCCGCGGCTTCGCACGCTTTACGTAAGCCTTGACCATGTATTTGCACTTCTGGTTCAAGTGCATTATATTTCTAACACCGATGTAGAGTTTGCCTTGTTGTCACGATCAAGAAAATCTGTGTATGCTTATTATATAGCCATTATACACGAACATGTATTTTATTATAAAGCGGTCTAACAGTCAAGCTTTAAGTTTAACCATATATCTATCATAAAGACAAACATATATTCTAACTTAGTGCCTTCTAATAGTCTATGGCAAATTAATATTCGTAACTGTCTCGTAATTGCAGTTTATAGTGTGCAGGCGCTTTGAAAATTGTTATCTTTTACAGCGCCGCCTCGTGGCGAGTTACATCAATGGGCATATCGTATAAACCTTCTCCGTGGAAAAATGTATATACATACAAATTTTCATAATGATCGGTCCAATAGTTTACGATTCCATAAAGGACAAACACACAAAATGTAGCGCGCACGCACACTACTATTTTAATATAGTAATTTTTAGATGGTATTTTAGTAATTACACAGTGTGTAAATTAACTGGACTAACCCAAGTCCCTTTAACCGCGTGATGTGAGGTGACTGGCCGTGCTGAGGAAATGCAAGGGTCAGCACTCGTCAGCACGGGTCGGCAGTCGAGTTGAGGGCTCGGAGGTAGGCGGAGGGATTGGCAATGTAGAGTGTGTGAAGTAAGTTTATTTTGGTGGAGTGAGATGCGAACACACCGGTACACATATAGTAGTTTGGGTGCGCCTACGAGTGTTTTAGTGCATTTTGAATATAGATTGGACTCTAACAAAGGAGAAACGTGAGTAATTATTTCAAGACCCTTCTCAACCACTATTCTAAATTTCCCTACGAGCTAGGGTGGTGGCAGCAAAACGCTATCCCTTTTATTAACCATGAGCCTCTCTGGCTAATATCGGAGGGCTTACAGTGGTGACCAGCGGTGGGATACGATAATTAAACCAGCAAATTATTTCAAAATGATTTCAAAACTTTAAAAGAACTCTAAAAGAAATAAAGAAGTGTACCACGTGGTTGAGAAAATTATTAGAACATTTCAGTTTACACTCCATTATCCAAATAACTACTATTCTAAATTCATTTACAAATTAATTGCAATGTTATATTTCTAAATTTCGAGTAAATTCAACTTATATGAACGAAGATGGACTTGGATTAGTTCTGTGTGCTTATTACACCATGTGCAACGCCATTACACTATGAAGCGGAAGTTGGACGCCATCATCATACGTCATCATAGAACATAGAAAGGAACAAGGAGGGCATACGTCACCGGACATCCAGTGATCCAGACCGGAACTACCAACTGCCGACCACTGTCTACGCAGATGTTGTCATCTCCGTCAACGCAGTCACGATCATCCACAGCCTTCGAGATGGCAGCCCTGTCACTATTTGGTGAGCAGTGGGAACTTTGTTAAATTAAATTAAATTAAATCATTGGCGAAACCTAAGATTAGACTACGTATTATTAGTAAATAGTTGGTTAAATAATATGGTTCAAAAATGCTTTGGAAATAAATGGTGAATGCAGCATTGAGGCCAGGCTTTAAGCATTAAACTTCTTTATTGACAAACAGATTCAGAATTATTTAAATAAGAGAAATTAAAAGGATAACATCCTAGTATTTTATTTTGCCAAAGCCTCCATGTCAGGTCGTCACCTCCAGGGCATTCAGTCCATCATGTTTTCAGCGTAAATATAAGCAGAATAACGTGTTGATTAAAATCATTTGCTTGGAAATAGGGATATGCCAATGATTCTATATTAGCTTACTGTTCAATTTGATTGATAATTCATTAATATCTGTATACAAAAAGAAACCCGTAGAAATTTTAATATAAGTGTAAAAGAGTATAATAGCAATAATTGTTGGAAGTAACTTGTTGCTGACTTATAAAAAGGGTAAATTTCGAATTATACTGAAAACAAAGTGATATCAGTTAATGTGGTTAACTATTAGAGTATATAAGTAATAGCACATAGTATATCATATAACAAATACGATTATTTAATATTATTGCAGCTGTATTGAGTCACATTACAGTATTGATATACTTGTATATCGAGGCATTGTTAGACTATTGATCCATTGATAACTCAAATCTACCGATTAGTGATTGGTATCATTTGGAAATCGAAAAACTTTATTGTTTGATTGATCCATTATCGAAAATTGAAAAAAAAAAAGGGAAAAGTTATTTTACTGAAAAATAGGGAAACTAGTTATTCACATTGTTGCTGTCAATGTCTTTTAGGGATTTCATTTAGAGCGTTTAAGTTTAACTATTGAATATCACTGATAACCTAGAGAATTGTATAGCTACTGTATTCCAAAGAGGAAAACCAAATTTTTTTTAAATTATTAACGATGGGCACTGTACACCTAGAAGGGAAGACCGTTGAGGTCCAAGACGCCTTTGATGCCATATCGAATAAAGTGAGGTCGCTTCAAGTAACACTAGATGAAACGTTAGCCAACGCTTCTACCTCCGCGGTGAACAAAACTGAAACATCTCCGTACCCGATGGACATGACCCTTGCAGACAGCAAGCCGTCATTTGAGCTTGTCTCAAGTATAGCCCATTACGATGGAGAGAAAGCAGATCTAGTCGCCCCCTTCTTTGACAACATCGAAGGAATTGGAGAGCTCAGCAATTGGAGTGAAGCTCAAAAACTTCAAGTTTTAAAACTTAAACTAACAGGCAGTGCTCTACAGTTTGCAAAGTCAGACGAAAAATGTAAAAACTCAACAACTTTAGAAGAAATAAAAGCTGCTTTTATGGAAAGATTCGGCGATAGCCTACCAGATCATTACTACTTCGAGCAATTGGCTAGCATACGACAAAACAGAGGAGAAACTATTGAGCAGTTCTCTGACCGAGTAAAAAGGGTCAGTGATAAAACTCTAAGAGTTACAAACAACGCTGAAGCAAACCAAATTCTGAGAGAAGAGGCCGATAGAAGAGCCATGGATGCCTTTGTAAGAGGATTAAATGGTGAAATAGGACGGCAGACCAGGATCAAGTTCCCTAAAACATTCAGAGAAGCTGTAACCACGGCGATAGCTCTAAACAACTTAGAGAAAAGACCATCCGAATTTGAGGAGAAGACAAGGCGAGTTTTTGGAACGATCACCGATACTACGTGTTACACTTGTGGGAAACCAGGCCATAAAGCCAGAGAATGCCAATCCAGGCGAGTAGATATTGTATGTTATACATGTAAGAAGAAAGGTCACAAAGAGAGGGATTGTAGAAGTAAAAGTGAAACAACTACCTATTATTGTGAAAATTGCCGAAAACCTGGACACACAGCAAACAATTGTTGGGGTATGAGAAATACAGCATTAGGAAGAGGCGCAGCTAGAGGAGGAACCTTCAGGAGCAGAGGGTATCAGCATGGAGGACGTGGATCAGCTTCGAACACGTTAAACCACAACGAGGGACCCAGGCACGCCGCTGGGAACCTCAGAAATCATTAAATCTGAACCACACGGGACTCAGACAGGCGAAGTTGAATTTCAAAGCTGTTGCCACTTTGACACAAGAAAGTGTGAGTGAATTAATTGTACAAGGGTGCATAGGAGGAGTGAACGGTCTCATTGTAATCGATACAGGAGCACAAGTATCACTGATCGATAGGACAATGGCTCAGAACAAGCTAACTCCAACTGAAATCCAAATACGAGGTATCACTGGTGCTGTTATGAACGTTTACGGCACTGTAACAGAGACCTTGCAACTGGAGTTACTTGATTTAAAATGTGACTTCGTAGCAACAGATCTCCCTGAAGATTATATTGCTATCCTAGGATACGATGTTTTGAAACGAAAAAAGGCTGTGATTGACCTTGAGAATAAGTCTCTGAGTATTGGAAACAAGATAGCATGCAGTTTCCATGAAAGAGAATCCCCTGTAACTCGAAGCAGGAGAAGTGGCATTGGCATTGTTCAATGTTCCCACGAAACAAGTTCAACAAACCTTAATCCACCAAAACAAATCCTGAAGGAAGAAATACCTGACATTTTAGCGTATAGTCGCACAAACATCAACGTGCCTGCCCGTTCAGAAATGCTTATTCAAGTAAAATTAAGCAAAAACAAAAAGGATCAAATGGAACAAATGGAAGGAAAAACAGTAATTACAGAACCAGCGTTAGTAAAAGTTCATGGCATCAATGTCGCTAGAAGCCTTTCAAAAGTGAATAAAGGAATGTGTTGGACCAAAATCATAAATATCACCTCTGAAAATTTAGTGATATACAAGAATACGCTGCTCTGCAAAATAGAAGAGCCACACAGTGAAGCAAATAAAGGAGCATGGAAACGAGTAAATCTAACACAAAATAGGACAGAGGAATTCAATGGAAAACTTGAAGAAAAATTAAAGCACCTCCCAACTGAAGACCAAAATAAATTAAAAAATGTTCTCCAACGCTACAAGCGTCTATTTAGCTTAGGAGGAATAGAGAATTTGGGGTGTACTTCTTTAGTTACTCACAAAATCAACACGAGCCAACATCCTCCGATCAATAAGAAACCTTACAGAGTGCCACAATCACAGAGAGGTACTCTACAAAATTTGATACAAGAACAATTGGATAAAGGTGTAATTGTACCCAGTACTTCCCCATGGTCAGCACCGGTAATCATTGTCCCCAAGAAAGCAGGCTCTGATGGTACCATCAGTTATCGTCTATGTGTAGACTATCGGGAACTCAATAAAATTACAGTTCCGGAAATATATCCCCTTCCAGATATACATGAAACTTTAGACATGTTAGGAGGCAGTCAGTACTTCTCGGCACTGGATCTGAATTCAGGTTTCTATCAGGTAAAAATGCACCCTGAAAGTCAAGAGAAGACGGCCTTCAGTACTCCTGATGGTCATTATGAATATACACGCATGCCAATGGGATTGATCAATTCTCCTTCTGTATTTCAACGATTGGTTGATACTACTCTCACAGGTCTGAAAGGAAAAGCATGTTTGCCCTACATGGATGATATCCTAATCTTCAGTTTCGAGTATTGATCAGCACGCTAAAGATCTTAGTGAAGTTCTAGAGAGATTTCAAGAGGTAAATTTGAGTATCCAGTTGAAGAAATGCCAAATAGCAAAGTCTGAAATTAACTTCCTAGGCCATGTTGTATCGAGAGATGGAATCAAACCATGTCAGAATAAGATTGAAGCTGTCAAAAATTTTCCAAGACCCAAGAATGAAAAGGAACTTCGTGGATTTATAGGACTATGTAGTTACTATAGGAGGCATGTACCGAAATTTGCCGACATCGCTAAACCTCTGACAAAATTAACCAAAAAAGACCAAAAGTTTGAGTGGAACGAAGAAGCGGAAACATCATTTGAAAAATTGAAGACCATCCTTGTAACTGAACCTTTATTAGTGTATCCAAATTTCTCCAAGGAATTCGTCTTAAGCACTGATGCAAGTAATGTTGCACTTGGCGCAGTATTAGGACAAGTGATTAATGGAATAGAACACCCTATCGCCTATGCGTCAAGACAGTTAAACTCTGCTGAGCAGAATTATACAGTAACAGAAAAAGAACTTTTAGCAGTTGTATGGGCAGTAAAGTATTTCCGATGCTACCTGTACGGACGATCATTCTCCTTGTATACTGATCACAGCGCAATCAGATGGCTGCTGTCGCTAAAAGATCCTTCGAGTAGACTCACTAGATGGGCACTGAAATTGGCTGAATATGACTACAAGGTATTCCATAAACCAGGGATAAAAAATCAAAACGCTGATTGTCTGAGCAGAATTGTGTGCAAGAATACTGTGGAAAGTCTACCTATATTGGATGTGGACAGCATTAAAGAAAATCAATGTAAGGATGAAGAGTGCCAGAGATTGAAAAAATACCCTCAGTTCAAAACAAGTCCACAAGGAGTCATCTATATAAAGAGGCAGGACAGACAACTGATAGTCGTTCCAAGACGGTTAAGAGAGAAGGTTATTCGTTTACACCATGATATCCCGACAGCAGGTCATGGAGGTATCAAGAAGACGATGTTAAGAATCCAAGAAAAGTTTTATTGGCCGAAAATGAAATTAGATGTTGTCTCCTTTATCAGAGCATGTGATCCATGCAATAAAAGAATGGATTACGGAAAAACTAAAGCACCTTTAGGTAAATTTCAAGAAAGTACAGAATTTGGATACCGGATTTCGTGTGACATTGTTGGCCCATTACCCCTAACAAGCTCCAAAAACAAATACATACTGACAGTTATAGATCATTTTACAAGGTACGGAGAGTTTATTGCATTGCCAGACCAAACTGCAGAAACAATAGCCCGAGCACTTGTGCAGAGAGTCATTACGAAGATGGGAGTACCCTGTGAATTAATTACTGATCAAGGCTCAAATTTCACATCCGAAATAATGAAAAGCATGTGTGCTCTACTAAGAATAAAGAAACTTCAAACCACCGCATATCATCCCATGAGCAATGGTAGAACAGAAAGAGTTCATAGATCCATACCCAAGATGCTAAGTCATTATGTCAACCGAAATCAAACAGACTGGGACGAGCTCCTACCAATGGTAAATATGGCTTATAACTCTCAAGTGCATGATTCAACAGGATTTTCTCCTTTTGAGCTAGTCTTTGGAAGAGAGATGAAGACTCCCTTAGAAGATGATCTATTGATCACAGAAGAAGATGATGGTTACCCTGATTATGTCGAAGATCTTAAGATGAAGTTGAATGCCGTAAGGAATTTGTCTCAACAATGCCAAGACCATGCAAGAACCCAGCAAAAGAGACAATACGACAAGAATTCTAAGCTAAATAAATTTGAAGAGGGCCAACGAGTATACCTTCACGTGCCCCAAGTGAAAAAAGGAAGAGTGAAGAAGTTGTCTAGACCATGGAAAGGTCCATACACAATTGTCAAGGTTATATCAGATTTGAATGTCGTACTCCGAATTAAAAGGAAGAATGTAACTGTACATGTGAATCGAGTAAAACCTGTCACCGAGTTTAAGTTGCAAGAACAAGGAAGTAGCCAAAATGATCCAAAAGCTGCTCAGGTAGCAGAAGAAGAAGAACAGGAAGAAATCATTGAAGAGACCGAAGACCATGAAGAGGCATTCAATAGAGTAGCCGGACAAAATGAAGAACAAGACAGGAGAGAACCAAGCCCAGGAACCGCAGAAGAGCGACCAGGCCCTTTTAGATCCATAAGAGATAGAAGAAAACCGTGTAGATTCAAAGACTATGAAGTTTATTAAATAATAGGAATGTATATACATATTGTTACGACAGTGAACGCGTATTGCATCGTTTATTTAGTAGTTAAAAGTAAACGCAATGTATTGAATAATTATGTATTGTTTGTTATTTGAGGATGTTATATGATACACTAAAATATTCCTCGTTAGTATGTTATGCTTCTTGTCTGATGTGTAAGTAAAAGATGTTTTAGAGTACCACGTACAAAGTAGAATGCAATAGTTACTCCGAATTGAATGGGTTGTATGCGTGAGTATGAATGTTGTATGACTGTGAAACGAATGTTGATGAATGGGTATGCAAGGTGTGTGAATAAAAGCCAAATTAAAGGATCCAAACAATTCAAATGTGTGATTGAGTACACTATAAGGAAAGAAGTTATATCTACGCAGGTTAAGATAAGAAACATAAGATCAAGCTGTACGTAATAAAATAAATTCGAATAAGTCAGGATATTCATGAAGTAAACAATTATTAGGATCTAAATGATGATTTCAGGAATACTTGTACTCTTTGTCGAGACAGGAATGGCAGAGAATGAAATGACACAGGGAATCGTTTTCAAGAAACTTCATGACACAATTATTTCCGAGGATGAATGGAAGATTGTATTAGATTTTAATATGATAGAAATAAGAGACGAACTTGAGTCACTTAAGACATTGTGCACAGACTTAGTTTATTATACGAACACTAGTGTAAATGTGTGGGATGAGGACTTTGCTTTCGAATATAGTAGAATTAAGACCGGGATAGACCAGTATGAATCCGATGTAAGTGACTTATTTAGACTTCTACCTACAGAACGCTCCAAGCGAGGACTAGTTGATGCAGGAGGATATGCATTGAAATGGTTGTTTGGTGTGCCCACTAGCGAAGATATGGAACAAGTTAATAGTAAAGTTGAAGAGATAAAAAAGATTAGCGGATCACTGTTGAGTTCTAGAGAAAACCAAATCACCTTAATGAAAGACATGAATGAAAAGATGGTAACAAATACTAAAGCCATATCAGAGATAATGACTAAACTTACTCATTCAAATAGCATGTTAATCACTTCACTCCAAGGATTCGAACAAGAAAACATTATGCTACATCGTTCATTAACAAAACATTTAAAATCTGTCAGTCTAGCACGTCATTTAGGTCAAACCATAGATGAAGCAAAGTTAAGAATTGTTGAGTTTAGGCAAGCTTTAGAATTAGTAAACACAGGTAGAATAAGCAGCAAATTACTACCACCCCATGAGTTTGTAAACATATTGCTTGACATAGGAAAAGTCATACCTCGTCATTTGAAACTAATTATACCAGTTAATGAAGAGGACGTATTTATGTATTACACCTTTTGCACTGCTCATGCTTTAGCCACCAAGACAGGAATTAGATTGATCGTAACTGTACCTTTAAGTTCGCAAGACAGACGTCTTGAACTTTATAAAGTAGAAGTTATTCCATTGTACCAAACAAACCTTCAACATTGGTTAAAATGGAATGTACAAGTTGATTATTTGTTGATCTCCAAAGAGAGACAGTATTATGCACCTATCGATTTTAACACACTAAGTCAGTGTAGACTAAGTCATTTTTATTTGTGTCCTAACTCTATAAATGTATTGCATCATAGCGTTAATGATTGTATATTCGCTCTATTCATGGGATCTAACCTAGTCACAGAAAAATGTTCACGAACCTTAACCATAAATGTAACTTCACCTGTATGGATCCAAAACGGCAATGATTGGATCTATAGCCTAAAGGAACCATATAAAGTCATACTTAACTGTATGAGGAGTTCTGATGGAGAAAACTCAGTTATCTCTCCACCACATCTAGGTTATTTAGAATTAACTTTAAACAAGTCTGGAATATTAAAACAGGCTTCAAGTTGCGCTATCTTTGGTAAATATAATAAGTTATTCTCGAGGACTCAAGGAAATATAAAATATAAATTTGACATTAACCATTTGCACATCCCAAAGATTAACCTGTTGCTATCTCACGAAGAAAATCTAATCTTTAAAAACAGTAGCTTGTTATTTGAAACAATGCAAAAAGTCAAGGACAATCTTAAAGATAATCACATAGAACTAGACCTTAACAAGCTTTTAAATGATACACATGTTTTGTACCCTAGTATCAAAGAAAGTATAGAAACCCCACTGAACTATTTCTACATTATCATAGTTTCAATGTTTATTTTGTTCATTTTGAATAGTGTACTTTGCGTAGTTTTGTTTTGTCACAGGAAAATGCCAACCTGTGCGAGGATGTCCTCAGTTGCTGAGCGGCAAGCCCCAACCATTCGAGTAGAACATGGAACTCCGCTCGCAGAAATTATTCAGGAGTCTTCCTTTGTTCAATTCAATACACCAAGCCCGCCTTGAAGTACGGTATTGTGAAATTCATTGTAGTGCTGAACCAGTCAGGTCAGTGTTGCAAAGACTATATTTGTTATAAATATGTGGGGACTTGCCAAGCTCAAGAAATGTAATGTAGTTAGGAGGACATATATCTTAAGTGATTGTCAATGTCAAGTAGAATTAAATTGTAGATTATAAGAACTTACGCAGCCTAAAATACTATTTTGTCCTTTTAAGTTGTGAAAAAATGATGTAATGTAAAATGTTATCCTATACATTTTTTTTTGAAGTATTGTAAATGTTTGTTATATTCTGAGAATCTAAGATGTATCACCATGAAAATTCTGTATGATCCATCTTTCCTGAAAGGGAGAGTGATGTAGCGCGCACGCACACTACTATTTTAATATAGTAATTTTTAGATGGTATTTTAGTAATTACACAGTGTGTAAATTAACTGGACTAACCCAAGTCCCTTTAACCGCGTGATGTGAGGTGACTGGCCGTGCTGAGGAAATGCAAGGGTCAGCACTCGTCAGCACGGGTCGGCAGTCGAGTTGAGGGCTCGGAGGTAGGCGGAGGGATTGGCAATGTAGAGTGTGTGAAGTAAGTTTATTTTGGTGGAGTGAGATGCGAACACACCGGTACACATATAGTAGTTTGGGTGCGCCTACGAGTGTTTTAGTGCATTTTGAATATAGATTGGACTCTAACAAAGGAGAAACGTGAGTAATTATTTCAAGACCCTTCTCAACCACTATTCTAAATTTCCCTACGAGCTAGGGTGGTGGCAGCAAAACGCTATCCCTTTTATTAACCATGAGCCTCTCTGGCTAATATCGGAGGGCTTACACAAACATTCATTTTTATATATAGAGACTACACTTAATGTGTTTATAAAACGTTAACATTTTCCCTATTTTCACCTTTGTCTTCTACAGTGCATCCTTCAGAAAAAAGTAGTCACTCTAAAAATTATATGTACCAGAAAAAATAACCGAACTTTTCGTCATCCTAAAAGGGTTAAAGGTAGAAACTGACCTTCTGACAGAGACGGTGAGACATTCGCTTGAGCTGGCGCAGGGACAGACTGCGTCAGGGCGCAGACCTTTGGCTTGAAACACACTGAGGAACTGGTCGCAGGAAGACAAGGACCAGGGGTTGGCACCATCGCCTACCAGCAGCAGACGTAGAGAGCTCAGGCTGATATCTTTGTGGTCCTTGGTGGCCAGTAGGCCCCAGTGTAGGTCTCTGGACTTGACTACAGCAACACTCGCTGTAACACACAATGTCAACACATGATCAACTTTGTAAACTCATCAGTGTAACTGATTGATATCGGAAAGTCACAGTTACAAATAGTACAGGATTGCTAAATCTGATCTAGAAGTCATGGAGTATCGATAATTTTACTGTAATTTTCAGATATTGAAATAATTATCAGTTGTGATAAAACGCATTAGTTTACATGAGTTAATGAAAGTGTACCTCTTCTACTTATCCTGGAATGTTGAGAGAATGATGAAACATACCACTATTCTCAGAGAGGACAAAAGGAAATGCAATTGTCTCTCTAGTTTAACACGTAAAGGATCACCTCCTATTACATTATAGAAATCCGTAAATTACTACACATTTAATTAAAACTTATAGTTATGTACCTATGTAAATGTATTCTCCATGTCACTATAACGTGGATGGTGTATTTATGACTGTTCTTTATCTCCATCATCGTATGATGTTGACATATTAAAAAAAACACAATCTCATAATTATTTTCATCTGCTAAAAAGTTTTTGTCACTTGTATTTCCAATGCACAGTTTTTCCGACGCAAACAACTCAAGTCCAAGGCTAGTATGGTCAGAGATGAAGTGAATTATTATGCTTAAATACAGCATATGCCTTTTTCTTTTAAATTAATATTTATATAAAACAATAATCATATATGATAGATTTACCAACACATTGCTACACAAGTGGTCATATTCTAGTGTAGTGTAAAAAGAGATCGAGGGGATTACAGTAACAAGATACTAGTAACCTCTGTACTTGGTGATCATCTGTATACCTCGTACTTTTTGCATCTGCATCTCTGTACTTGGTGATCATCTGCATCCAGAGGCAGGATTAACCTTCATGAGAGCGTGGGGATTACAGTAACAAGATACTAGTATGTATACCTCTATACTTGGTGATCATCTGCATCCAAGAGGCAGGATTAACCTTCATGAGAGCGTAGGGGATTACAGTAACAAGATACTAGTATGTATACCTCTATACTTGGTGATCATCTGCATCCAAGAGGCAGGATTAACCTTCATGAGAGCGTAGGGGATTACAGTAACAAGATACTAGTATGTATACCTCTATACTTGGTGATCATCTGCATCCAAGAGGCAGGATTAACCTTCATGAGAGCGTAGGGGATTACAGTAACAAGATACTAGTATGTATACCTCTATACTTGGTGATCATCTGCATCCAAGAGGCAGGATTAACCTTCATGAGAGCGTAGGGGATTACAGTAACAAGATACTAGTATGTATACCTCTATACTTGGTGATCATCTGCATCCAAGAGGCAGGATTAACCTTCATGAGAGCGTAGGGGATTACAGTAACAAGATACTAGTATGTATACCTCTATACTTGGTGATCATCTGCATCCAAGAGGCAGGATTAACCTTCATGAGAGCGTAGGGGATGAAGACAACATGCATGCCGTTGAGCACACTGGTCAGCACACTGTGCCACAGGCCTGTCTCACGCTTGAAGTCCAGCACGCAGACCATGTTCTCCCCCTCGGTGTAGTTGCAGGACTGTGTCAGCATGCGACAGTGTGACAGCATGGCAGCCCGTGTCACTGTCACACCCATCACCGAGCCGTCCTTGTCCGTAGTGTACTGTCGCACAAGGTAACATTAGTGCCGTCAACGTGGTAGTGACTTTTACAAATTAGGATTTGGTAAGACACAACACTTTCTCATGCAAATGGTCTGTTTAGGGCAAACGTGACGTACAATATTGTACTGTCAAGACCAAAGGAAATATAAAAAAGATTCTTTGTAATTACTACAAATGAAAAAAATATACTTTTCTTATGTTGGTAAAAAAACTGAGTTCCTTACAAACATCATCTAATTTCTATAATAATAAAATATAAAATTATCCTTCCCACTTTTAGCTTGTAATACTTCAATCAAGGCAAGGTCTGGCAATGACAGAAAGCTTTCAAAAATTATAATAGTTAGTATTAGCAATATAATAATTGTTTCAGTTGAACAGACATGTATTAAAAATGTAAAGCATAATTTTATTGTGAAGAATTTTTAAATAGTGTTAACATAATTTGAAAGGATTTTGATCTGTTTCCAAAATGATTAAATTTAGTTGCAGTAAGTGGTTAATTAATAAGAAGATATGTGTAACATTAACTGTTTGATAAAATGAAACACTCAACTACGATCGTATGGCGAAGAAGTACTGACCTCAATGTACGCAGGAGTGTCATCAGTAAGTCTAGGTGTGGGTAGCCAGTCCTTGGGCGTCTTTGCCAAGTGTTCAGTGACAAACCAGTGCAGTCTGGGCCAGCCCTTAAACGCCACCACGTCCCCGGCCGCAGTCTTCGGCAGGCCCTTAAGACATGCCTCCGACGTCAGTGCCACCTGGATACCACAGCTGCCCAGCAGGAACCCGATCTGCTGTGATCCAGCGTCCTGTAAATATCACATTGGTATACATCAATAATCGTTCACATTATTAACAGGAAAAATCACATTATTAAGGGCCTTTTGAAATCATGTTGTTTTCTGTCCATCTGTGTAATAACTCTTTATAGAAAGGTCCTAGAGACTTGAAACTTGGTACACTAGGGGTTCCTCTTAGTGTTAGGAAGAACCATATTGATTTTGGGGTCAAAAGGTCAAAATACAGTTGGTTTGTATATCTTATGGTCTATTTGTTTGTCCATCTGTGTGATAACTCTTGATAAAACTGTATTGGAAACTTTTAACTTTTGTACATAGTTTCCTCTTGGTCTAAAGAAGACCTCTATTGATTTTAGGGTTAAAAAATAGATCAGTCTGTCTGTCTGTAGGCTACCTCTCTCATAATGTTCTGTGGGTTCTTCGATAACTCATTTTATTGGTTTATTTCTATTATGTGATCTATGAGAAAATAGTCATACTAACTAAGGTTGGCTTCAGTTTATTGAGTTGTAATTGTGTCAATTTCAGTTTTTATTAGAATTTGTTTCTTTCCGGAGGTCTAGCAGAATAAAAAAAATTGAAATATACAACATAAAATGTATATTGGTTCTGATAATACATTAAGTAAAAAATCCATAATAAGAATTACTTTTTATTTTTTCAACATTATTCATGGCAATATAATAAAATAAACTATGTTGTTTTTAATTAAGCATATTAGGAAAGCTGAAGAAGGTTATTAATTAAGGAAAATAATCAACGTAACTCTGACAAGAGTAAACAACTAACTAGAAGATAATGTTATATTTCCTCGCTAAACAAAAGTTACTGTATGTACAAAGAATTTAGATAAAATAAAACTTGAGAGATCATTCACTTGCCGAAGGAGGCTTAATTAATAGACACCAAGATTAAATTCTTTGCTGTAAGAACTCATCAGTAGCAAACAATGGCTGAGCAACTGGAAACCTGTTACTGAACTTTGTTAATTAATTCTTTACTTCGTCTTGTTTGGTTCCTCCTACACTGTAAAAATTGAACAATGCTTACTTTGTAAGAAAGAAAACAAAAAGATAAATTTTCTCATAATTTAAAGATAACATTTTGTTTAATACATACAATTTCACCCTATTTTAATTTATATGAGTTTAATGTAAATTTATACAGCAATTAAATTAATTGGCATTTAATAGTAAGTGAATTGAACTACTGATTAGTACATTAAGTTCAATATTATTTCTATTATTCAATCTGGTTTAGACAGTATATCAGGTTAAGAGGAATGACAATTTATTCTTCAGCCTCAACATTGTTGATGTTTTGTTGACAAGTAGGTTTATTTACATTCGTGTAGCAAATAAATTATATTTTTCACATTATTATTCAGTGATATGATGTAGAAAAATGATTTGATTGTCATGTAATTTACATATCATAATTTGATTTTTTGCCATAATATGGCTAATTTATGAAAAAACATTGTTTCAAACATGAAAAATAATAATTATTATCTATTTTATATGTTACCTAGGGTAATATAATGTAATAATTTTATAATAAACAGAATAACATGATACACTTTCAGAAAAAGTGTCCCATTCAGAGTTTTGTCAATTTGTGTATTATGGAATTTTTTTTAAATGAACTTTATAATGAAGAACCATAAAATAAAGAAAAGACTGTTTAGCCCAACATTTTTCAAGAAATACAAAATTAGAAGATTTTTATATTATAAAATAGCATATATTTAATAATAAGTTACAGACAGTTATGAAGTCAAACTATATGTGACAATGTATAATTAGATACAGTTAAGTATTTTTATAAAATATACTTGCATAACTACAGGAAAGGGTCTTCAGTAGGTTATTGAGTTGATCAATCAAACACGATAATAGTTAACTATGAATGATAATTAGTTAACTATAAATGATAATAGTTAACTCACCCTTCTGGTGAGTGGCACCTCGATGGGGACAGGCACGATGCCTGCTAACATGCAGCCGTAGAACGCACAGATGAAGTTGATGGGGTCATTGTTGGGGTAGACCAGAGCAATTCGGTCGCCACATTTGAGACAAGTCTCGCCGGACTTGCTGAAAGACTTGTTGAGCAGCGTGTACGCAACTTTCTGTGACCTGCTCAGCAATTTGCCTGCAAAAGTGTGCTGGAGTGTACAAGAGGTAACTACTACGGGTACAATAGCTAGCAATGTATTAACAGTTTATTCTTCGTAGACAATGTCGCTACAGTTGCAATGATCCTTCACTCAGCATGAATACTAGAGCTGTGATGTTTGAAGCATTTAAAACACAGACTCTGATGTTATTGTTAGACAAAATCTCCATAGGAGACAGAAGAGCAAGTTTTTTTATGAACTTAAGATAATGTTTGCAATTAATATTTCCTGTCTCACATTTACTATTTTAATTGATAAGAGATAAAACAAATCATAGTCTACTGGAAGAAATGTTTGAAATAAAAATTGCCAACTGCAAGATAACATTCCAATGATCATTTAGAATTGAGTATTTACGTAATGATCAATGACTACATAATGACTTTGGTCGATTATGTAATTATAATGTATTGTATTGTAAATAACAAAGTATGTGTAGCTTTCACTGTTGATTTTCTCTTTTATTTATTATCTTTCCAATTTTCCCAGTTTACTCGTAAGTTCCCTTACTTCCGGCTTCCCACCTCTTCAGAGGTGGATATTAAGAGGGGACGTGAAACGCTATTGAAAAACTTTCTTGTGATGTTTAGTTTAACTGAACCTGTGTTATGTCTGTAAGCTATTTGGGAAAAATAATAATTTAATAAGGAACGAGTTTTTTTATTTATTAATAAATACACGTTTTACATTAAAATAGCAAAAAATCAATTAATACTTTTTCTGAAATCATTGTTTAAATTCTTTAAAATCTTTCAAACCAGTGTCAAAATTTCTGGGGGAAGGACCTCCACTTAATTGGGGGCTACTCCCCCCCCCCAAATGGCACCCTTAATCTACCTCTGCTATTCTTACAACCTACCACTATTAATCGCAAACTATAGTGGTAAACATGCATATATTTACAACAAAATTTCAGTACAGTTAACCACCTGATGACTCACCATACGTCAGAGTGATGCTCAGCTTGCCGTTGGGGTCCAACACTGTCGCTACTGGAGCCTTGTAGGTAGCTGAGCCATACCTCTGGATGGCAGCCTCCAGGTTCCGGGGGAGTCCAGAGGGAACCTGCAGAACACTCATGGTTAGCCTTTGTAACAGTAACGGTTAGCTGAATGTCATTAAAATTGCAAACTTCTTTAAATTATTGCAGTTATTGTTAGAAAATTCAAATGTAGTTTATATGTGATTTAATTACCTACTGCCAATGATTAGCTAAAAAACCAATACAATTAACTTAATTACGACTATTAGTAGATAGTTAGAGTACATGATGCGCATAAAGTATCCCCTCTGTGATTATTAAAGTTGGTTCTAATTAGCAATTAGCGCATGCCACTAGAGTGTGTCATTATAAATATTTATGGACATGTGCTGTGAAATTACCAAGCGAGGCTCGAGTGAAGAACATATCATTTTTCCATTAAATCAAAGCCACACCACACAGAGAGAAAGTTACAAAATGATAGACACTGTGATGATGTTGGGAGGTCCTAGTTGGGAATGACTTGTCAAGACAACAAACAGTTTGCAGTTGTCTCACTGGGAATGAGAAAGAGATGATGAAGCAGATAATAACACACAACAAAGCCTGGGGGAAGTAGATAAGGAGGTCAAGGTCCAGCCACTGCTATGTCATCAAATGAGCAATTACAAACCCTAAGTGTGAAATAAGTGTGAATGGCTTCCTTGTCGACAGAATCTTTAGAATTCATTGCATAAGATAAAAATTTGAATCTTTAGAATTCATTGCATAAGACAAAAATACAGAATCTATATAATTCATTGCATAAGACAAAAATACAGTATATTTCAAATTCATTGCATAAAACAAAAATACAGAATCTTTAGAATTCATTGTAAAAGATAAAAATACAGAATCTTTAGAATGTATTGCATAAGATAAAAATAACTTTTTATGTATATATAATATTGTGCTTGGTAAAGTTTGAACAAAATTATTTTTACTTCTAGTTTACAAATTTTGATGAAGCTCATGCTTGATTATTGGTAAAATATGTTGACAACCACAGTTTACAAGAATTGTTTTCAAATTGTCTATTAATGTTCTTGCCTCCAAAAAATTGAAAAAAATTCTGGAGCATGGTACTATCTACTGGTCTGAGTGATACAGTAACTGATATTTTATCACAAGATGCATAACTAGCACATTTCCTTTGATGGAAAGTAAAAAATATTGAAATTCACAATCAGTTAATAAAAATATGATTAGCAGTTCTAATCACCATCAAGCATTTTAAACAATAAATAAATGGTGTGAATTAATAGTAACAGTGATACAGCTGTAAACTAAATCCAAAATAAGCATGATAAACTGAGATGGTAGTAAACCTGTCCACTACTCAAATGAAGGACAGGTTTTGAGGTGAAACTATGTACAATCCTCATAAAAACTATTGAACAGACTTTTGGATAGGTTTGTAATCTCAAGTGTGTGATCTCATTGCCTAAACTGTCACACACTCATCAAGTATCCCTCATATTTGTATTGAGTAGATATCACAATATTTTACTTCCACTCTAACCCATTGCAGACAGAAAAAAATCTCAGAGCTTTTTTGACACCCAGCGGCATCAGTTATTCGAATTTGCAGTGGCAACGGTGCGTGCATACACAATTTATGTGCAGTAATTTTTTATTGCACTAATTGAACGTTATTCTAAAACATATTTTTATACAATGTTTATACATTTCATACGTAAATAAATATGAACTAATACATAGTGACCAAAAATATTTCAATCACATTTATTTAAAGCTCTGAAATGAACAAAAATACACAAATGACTGCCATTTATAAATAAAACTAATGTAACAGAACACCTGAGCTCTCATTCTACAGATATTTACTGTATTACTGCAAAAACACCAAACTTAGTAAGAGCATCCAAACGCAATCTAGCAGAAATATCAAGAAATACAATGGTTATTGCTTTACCCAGCAGGGATCACTTCTGGCTGGTTTATATACCTTCCAGTTGAACCTACCACTGGGCACAGCAAAAACCAATGTGTCACTTAAATCTGGGCAACCTTATGGATGTCCAGGGGCTAGCCTCAACAAGGGTATGCCACCCCCTACCTACTTTGACTGGAGTGGCTGGTTCAGAGCTGACCTCCCCTTCTTCTGGAGAGACATGACTTTGAGATTAGTGCCCTAATTCTGCCTCATGGATCTCAATAGGAGGCGGCCCCTACCCCCTAACCTTACCCACCCTGAATATCCTGCCACTCCGGAAGCAGCGCTAAGGTTCTTACAGGACTAAGTGCAATTTATAAGCTTCTTGTCCTAAGAGAAAAAAAAATAGTTATTGCTAGTCGAAGAACGCAAGGACACTGCAGTAGAACAGAATGGGTTAAACTTACAAACAACTTTAACACAATATGTGCGGATGATATAAGTGAAAATGTGAAGTTATGGTTTTAGACTGACCACCAACTGCTCCCCAATGGCAGGGGTCATGGTCCCACCCTCGGGCTTGGGGGCGTTGGGATCCTTCGGGTTGGCTGCAATCTCGAGCTCAATGTCATCGTCCTCGTAGAACTCTGGCAGAGGTCGCCGCTTGGGCCTCTTGAGGGTGTTGAGCAGCTGCTGTATCTTGGCAGACACCTTCCACCGCCCCGTGCCTGTCACTGTACCTGCAACATCACCACTGGATTACAGACTTTCTTCCACAAACAGACACAAGTCTTTAAGCCACAATACGAAACCCAAGTGTTAGAGAGGGCTTCTTCGTTCTAACTACAACAAACAGTGATTAGTGATACAATACAAACAAACCACCACTATAATACATGTTGGCTTCCATAACAGTTTAATACATCAAGCAGACTCATTTCATTCATACATGATAATACAGCAGTATTTGAAAGGCCTACACATGTTCACAATATAGGAATGAGATCTTTAAAAAGTAATAATATTATAATATGACAATAGATTTAACACATGAATTCTCATGTGGTCATATGTTATTGATCTAAGATCAGTTTTATTCCTACTCTGCCATGTATTTGTGCTCTACAGTACTCAGTACTCTTAACTGCACTGATACTAAAACTGTACTAATTGTAAAACTCTCACCAGAGATTTTCATTAATTATCAACTATGAATTAATTAATTCCAGGGGAACCTTGACCTAATGTGGTTTTGTAGAAGATGGAGCTTGTATTGGCTACTGTTAACTTAATTACATTTAAACACACAAACCAATATTTAAAACTTTTATTTTTGTGAGGCCTTTCGATAGCAAGGCTTTTGTGATATGGCTGACGAAGATAGCCTTGCTATCAAAAGCCCTCACAAAAATAAAAGTTTTAAATATTGGTTTATGTGTTTAAATGTAATTAGGTCAATGTGGTTTTGTTGATAATTAACAAAAAACATACATTCTACTAAATTACTCATTTAAAACTTAGATTTTTTTATTCACAACAATTAAAAAATGACATACAAGACGAATTTATTGTTTCAAGTTGCTTTTAAGTCAACAGATTTATACATTGAACCTCATCTGGTCTGACCATAATGAAAATATTTCTAAGCTGCTTAGAGAAATGGAGGACTGACCCATGCCATCGTCGGAGGACTGGCGAGACTGGTTGTAGCGGTTGACTCGATCGGCTGGCGTGATGCGTCTCGACTGTGCTGTGTTGTGCGTCACGTCAGGGGGTTGAGAGTCTGTACATACACAACACTGTAGTTACTAGCTTTCCATCATCAGCTTCACAATAGTTAACTATTAATAATAAGAATGCGTTTTTAAAAGGCTGTAGGATCTAATCTGCTTGGCAGTACACATCTGGGTACTAAACATGGTAGTTAATCACTTAATTACACTGATCAACATTGTGTATTAAATGCTGTGATAGTTTTTCCTTGATTATGCCATTATGTATAGTTTAGCTAGATTTTAATCATATTAATCTGTTTATAATTGCTGTATTATAATTATTACTGTAATTCTGTCAAACAGATACAATAAATAACATTTGTCAAGGCTAGATTGTTTCCAAATGAAAACTGTATTAAAAATGTGTATTTCAATAAGAAAATGATAATTTGATAATACATACACTATTTATCTAAAAACCCTCATAATAGCAAGTATATTAAATCCCTGAAAGCCTTCACTTAACACTACTATTAGTGTCCCTTCTGATTCTAAAAAAAATAAGTAATTAATAAGAGCTAACACCTACTGCCTCTTAAGGATTGTTTCTTAAAATAAATAAATTGATAAAAACTGATATTCTCCTTGTGATACACCATACAATTGCTGCTAAATGTTCAATTAAAATCGTATGGACTATAAGGATACTACTCCAACTACAACTGAATAATACGAGTACGAGTAGGTAACTGAGTGACTTAACTGAAACTTTGTCACATTGTCAAGCCAAAATACTATTGCTGTTAAAAATAATCCAAAATTGCAGTCTCCACAAATAAAAATCTCAAATGTAATTTCGGATCATTAGTTCATTTTATTTGACATCTATAAACTTGTATTTTTAAATTTAGGACCATCCAAAAGCTTGTCTTAATTGGCGTTAACATTATAAAATTTTAAATTCACTACCAAATCTCATTTACATTAATGTTTGCTGGTTACACAATATTGAAGGAAAGTTTAATTATACTGACAAATTTTGCAACCAAAGTTAATGAGCCCAAGTGGAAGGGCTGTGACCGAAGTCAGGCAAGATACAGTGATTACACAAAGTGGCCTCAACAAAACTTTGTCTCTTCCCTCGAGAACTTGTATTCATGTCAATTATCAAATTAAAGTCTCAGCGAGAAAAATCAATCCACTCCGCAAATTAATAGTAAATCTTGTTTGTTGGTAACATTGTCCATTATGTTGATGACAAGAGACTGCAGACTATTTTTTAATCTAATTTTGATTTTTTTTATGCTGTAGGATTACAATTTGTTTTACTTCTTAACTTTAAAGTGATTTTCTTGTTTTCTTATTCTGTATAAGATATAATTATCTTACTGTCAAGAGTGAATTTAGCATGAGGGATCTGGGGTTATAGAGTACTCACACCGGAACCTTCTCAGAAAATATAAAATATACACGTCCTAAAACAAATGTTTACATATTTTGGCGTCCTAAAAAAATTTACTTTCATGAAAAAAGAAAACTAAAAACATACATAACATTTGAAAAATATTTGGCGAGAGGTGATCACTCCCGTACCCTCCCCCTCCACTTAAATCTAGCACTGCTTGTTATCTGGTAGCAATATCATATTATATTATCTTCAAATTAATTAGTAATAAAAACCTTTTATAAATGCATGACACCAAACTTGTTGATGCTACCTTTTGATGGATAACAAGTTTCTGAGAATCAGTAATTAATTAGTTCACAAGACAACAAGAGGGGGGGGGGGTTACTAGCGATACAATGAGATGATACTGACAAGGCCTGAGGTTGTGCATCACATCTGCCAAGTCTGTGATCTCGTGTTTGTTGCGTTTGTGTTCCTCCCGGTGATCTTCCCACACAGTCTGGCCCGCACCTCCGTTTGGTAACCTGCACACAACACAATCATCTCTATAGTCTATTGTTCACATATCATGTGCTTCGTATGCTTACGATTGCAATTTTTAACCTGTCGAAAGAAAAAGATTCAAGTAAAGAAAAATTAAAAAGACAATGGTTTAACAAATATTGGTTTGCAAATAAAAAATTCCATAAGCTAAAAGGTTTAACAATTATATTCCTATTTTTAAAATAGCTTAGATTTATACAAAATATATTAAAAGTATCAGTAGTTCAAACATTTTTATAGTTTCAACAAACAATACATTAATACAAGAGCTTGAGAAAAAAATCTCAAATTGTTCAAAATTACTAGTGTGAAAATTATCAATACATGCATGAAGTGGGATAAAGACAAAATAATACACTGTGAAAGGAATTGTTATATAATTCCTTTAAGACTAATTGGGACTGCATACATAAAATAAGCAGATCAAATGGTAAAGCAAATTTCCTTTGAAGGTATACCACTTTAGCTACCTATATTAAAAAGATCAACACTTGGAAACCTAACTAAATGGTAACAATCATAGAAATATCATCTGATAACATGTAAACACATACTATAACTTGAGGACCAAGAACGAAAATGTAAGGATAAAGGTGTCACTTTTTAACTCTCTCTTCTCTCATAATCATCTTCATCGTGTTTTTTTTTGTTTTCAATTATGTACAGAATGCCACAGGGTGTGTGAAATTGATATTCACCAGTTTTTTGCCATCTCTGGACTGTACAGCACATTGAAGATAGAAACCTTCACTCAATCCATCCAGTAAATGTTTATTTTTGACTTACAACTTGCTCTGTTATGATGTTCGGTGAGACTTAATGAGTTTGTTGATATGTATTACGAGTTAGTTTTTCTGTTGTCCTTTCATAAGTATTGTTGTGTATAAAGTTCATACCATAAACATTGTCTATTTACTAGAATTCTTAATGACCACTTGATCACTTAATTATCCAGTAACAAACAGTTAATACTTTTTACTGTCAAAGTTAAACTGACATATAAATGTTATTTTTACATGAAATCCGGTATCTTAATTTACTTTTTAAATATAAATTCAACCATAATTATTAATGAAGGCATTTGACCCATTGTACAACCAAGTTTTCAATTTCATTATCAAATCGGGAACTTTATAGCCGACCACAATAAAACACTTTGATGCCATAATCTTGGTGCCAACAGCCTAGATACTTTCCAAAACAATTAAGGTCACTAAGTGCTAGATTAAGGCCCGGAAGGAGAATGACCCAGTTGTTCTAAATGTGATGAGATCATTGGCCTTTGTAATGAGGACCTAAGTTGTCTCAAAACAAAACAATCCCCTCACTCAAAACACAGTTTTGTCAGGGTCCTACAGTATCACTCAGTGTTTGTGATGCCACCTTCAACCAAAAACCAAAATGCAAACCCTGCTATATCCAGTATACACTGCATATAGTCTCTCAAGCTGAAACCATCTGCTTCAACTCTACTCTCTTGAATGCCTCCATTTCATGCACTGCTATCTTAACTCAGGTATAAAACAAGTCACGCATGTTTCAGCGACAGTACCAACCAAGAAAAATAGAAGCTCTGCCTATTTGTTCAGTTTCGCCCACCCATACATGCAGATACAAGTGAGCATGTACAGGTCAATGCCAACACAACTTCACTGACCATATTTTAAAACAGTACTTACTTATAACATACCTTTGGTACTATCATTAAACTACACTAGGGTGTATTAGCATTATTATAATGAACCATCTCATTACCTGGTGTGCCTGTGTATCTGGCGCTGTTGTGGGGGAGTCTCCCTGGCCGAACCTGTGCTGCTGGTATCAGACTGGGGGGGCAGTGGCTGCACCCCTCGGTTGCTCACCCTCTCTCGCTCTGGCGTACTGCCCTGGTCTCCTCCGCCCACGCTCTCGTCGTCAGAGCTGGACGCTACACATATACCACACCGATATAGCGGTTTCACTATGTTAAGAAAACTTCATATTTTATGAAATAGTGTAATTAATTAAAAACTAGAAACTTCTACTTAAGACAGCATTTCTGAAGTTTAATCAAACTCAGCTGAGGAAATAAATGTGGTAAACTTCACGCCATATATACCAAACCCATACAATATAAGTAAATGTTGTTTAACTCTTTGTCCCCATAAACAAAACTTGCTACATTGTAACATTAAACATATCCCACAGTGTTAATAAGAAGTATTAATTTTAGTATTAATGATAGTGCAAGTCAACTGCAATTAGTAAAATAAATTAAACTGAAATTACTGAAGGAGGGTCAATCCACATGTATGTTCCTTAGAGACATACAAAAGAAGTCATCAACATAAATACAAGGAGAATAAACAGATGGGAAACTACTACATAAAAACCACACCATAGAACAGGTCCTCATCATATTTCCCTTGACCTAGACACAGACCCAAAACAAATACAATATTTATATCATCAGTACATAGTTTTTATATTAAATGGTGATGTTAATGATACCAGAAATGTCACATCTAAGCAGAGTGTTCAACAAGGTAAAGAGACAGTTGTCTGATAAACAAATGAAACATCTGTTTCTTGACAAGCAGAGTCTAAAGATAATGGAGAAGTGCAAACCTTAAAATCAATAACCGCATTGAACTTTTGGAATAGCATCTAAATACCTGTGCAAACAAACCAAAAAGCATAATTTTTTTGTTTTAAATTAAATTATAATCTGCATTGTATGACTTGTATGTCTTGTGGACAGTAAAAGTAAAAATCTTGTTTTGAATATTGTTAACATGTAGTTTAGCGAAAGTCCATAATACTATAACTGTTTGTTATAACCGCATATCATGGAGTAATATTCCTAATTTTGCCATATAGCATTTTTGGAACATTTGTAATAACCCTCATTTACAATTATTACTATTTTCAACTTAAAAGAAAACAATTGAATCTCTTTAACAAATTCATTAATAAATCATTTATTTAAGAACTCTTCTATGACCTCACAATTTTAACTTGGTCTTGTACATTTGTAAGACCTCTTGTACTGTTGGCTGAGTGTTATCAAAGACCTCTCGCATTGTATGTAATAACAAATATTAATACAAAGCAGAGAATGTTAAATATGAACACTCCTTCCTTTAATAATTTAGAAAACTATAGGCAGTGATATAAATTATAAACATCACAAAGGTTTTTGACTTATAGCAGTGTTTTTAGAAGCTATATATATTTTGAATAAATAGAACACCAAAAGTTTTGTTCATTTCAACTTATAATTAATAAGTTTTGTTCATTTCAACTTCTTGTAATTAATATTTTATTTTTAAACTTAAATTAAAAATTTGTACATAAATATACATTATTTGTTATTTATTTCATGAAACTATGCTCTTTACAAGTTCAAGTAATACATAGCTTAAAATATATTAAACTGAAAATTGTCAGCAGTGACACAAGTAAATGTATGATTACATAGTTCAAATTTATAATCTTGCTATATTTTATATCCAAGTAGATACGATTTTGAGAGCCAAGATTAGCGAAACATTTTGAAAACTAGTTTGCTTACTCTAATTTTAATCTAATAAATGAGAACATGTACATACAGAGTTAGCTATTTCATTATAGCATCCAACAACACCAGGAACAGTTTTTATTGATAAATAATAAAATTCTTCAGTCAGTTGAGGTGGTGACTGAGAGTATAAAATGCTTGCTGAGCCGTATCTCTATCTCTCCTTGTGTGTTTAAAGTGTAAACCGAGCCAAGTTTAGCTGGAACCAGGCAAATACTGAGTATGTCTTGACTCATTAACTGAGCTAACAGACTCTGTCTACAGCATCCATCACATTTACACTGTAACCTAACAGTATTGCAATCTCACTGAGACATGGCAAATTTCGCTTATTTAACTTTTGCCATTACATGTCTCATTAATTAATTTCAGTAAACACATTTCTGCACAACCTCGATAAACTTCTATTTAATTTGGTGATTTCCAATGATTAAATGTACCGTACTTATTACATAACAGATTTCTTGTTCTTAAATATATCTACGTTAAATGTAAATAATTTTATAGAAATGAAGTTCTATACTTTACAAAGTATTAACAAGATTTTTCCAAATGGATATCTTAATTAGCTGCATGTTTTAGTCACTATAGTAAAATATTAGACATGTGAAGTAATTCAAGAAAACGGTAATGTTATGTCTTAATTTTGTATATGGATAGTAATTCCAGAAAATGTTGGGCACAATGTGTAATTCCATAGGTTTTAGGAAGATAATCAGTTGTGTACATACTTGTATCTTCAATTGAAAGCTATTTTCCAAAGAACCTAAGCTGATATTTATTATATTATTTACGCTATTCATAGACTACGTTATTACATCCGGATCACAAGCAATAGGTAGAGTAAAAAATTATGAATTTTTTAAATTTACCTAATTGCAAAGCCTAACTGAAGTACCAGCTGTTCTTAAACAACCTTTAGTTCAATATATAGTTCTATAATATTTGTCCCTTATTCCTCATGATCACAGACTTTTGGCATGTTACATTTAATATGTATAAAATATTAGTAATTAGACACTGTAATGAAAAAAAAATATTTGACGTACAATAGATTCTTTTCTTAGGTTAATATTTAAGATTTTGTTATTGATTTCATGATAAATAATTTCCATTTTTGTATCAGGCTGTGACGAAACAAGTTATTAGGTATATACTATGTGAGACTAAAATTGTAAATACGTTAGAAATACTACCAAATTACCAGTACCATACGGTATTATTATTTACTCTTTGTTAGGAATAGGGAACACTGCTAATACAAGTGGTACCAAAAAGAAGGTCAAATCCATGAACCTCGATAGAACGTTAGGTTCGTTACAGATTCTCAGAAGTGAAGAGAGATTCCATGAATAATGAGATGTAATATTGGGGAGAAGAAAGGAAACATTCCTTTTAGAGCGAAGTAAGTCCATTAAAGTGGAGAAATCCATTTTACGTTGCAAGGCACAGTATAAAGTCCGAAGCTTTTGGTGGAATCATATGAATATTCAGAGAATTTAACTGAAAAGAAAATAAATATGAAAATAGCTCATCTTTATATTTACAACTTTACTGTTTATTAACCAAAGTTTTCACTAATTTTAAAGTTATTTACAAACAGTTCCACATTTCACCTATACTCGTACTTCGTTCGAAATAATTAAGTGTTGTGAAGGTAGGTTTCTGTTAATGGAAAATCCAAAGCGGCAAATGAACAGGAAGATTAATTTGGGAATGAAGAGGATACACACAATATAAATTAGATTCATTAAAGCAATCCAGTTTTTATCAAACGGCTGATCCTGCATAAGCTCATTTGAAACATTGACTGGTGAAGCATTTAACAATACATTAAACATAATTTCCATCTGAATGGTGGCTTTAATACGGGAATATCGGAGGCAGTAACAAAATGGATTGCGAGCTACGAGTCAATCATGGACTGCTGGCCACTGTTTTCCATCGATGCTCGCAATTCATACAAAAGTCTATTATACCGGTTGTAATTAATTATGTACTGTTAATGTTAAGTTATTATTTCAGTGTTATTTATAGATAACATTACACCAATAGTGTCGAATCAGTAATTAAATAATATACAGTTTATTTTAAATAGTGAACATGTTATAAATCAATAATAGAACCTTGTATAGCTTGCATAATGATAGGGGTTCACCCTACAAAACTGTTGTTCCTTTTAAGAAAATGTTTAATTTAGTCGATGATATAAAAGATTCAAGTATGGAATGTAATTACTATGTTACAAATTATATTTCAATCTAAATTTAAACATTTTACACCTTTTATGTTTTCAGGCACCAGTAAAAAATTGTTTCTTTCTGGAAAGAAGGAAAAAAGTAAAATCTTAAATTTAGTCCAAAGCTTCAATATGGAATTTTAATTGGAAGCATTATATACAGTTATGACAACAAACATAGACAAATTTTAACTCATATTTCAGAATTCGTTGTAAAATTGTTGACACCATAATTTCTAAGCAGGAGACATCTCTGTCAGCTTCACAGACAAATCCCACAGCTCTTTCCTCACTTCTTTAAATTACAATTGAATAAATTTTAAAGTGAATAGTAATTTGTGTATATGGACTGAATGATACTCAGATGCTGTCTTGTACCATCTGAATTGTAATAAAGAATTATAAAGATATATTCTACAACTACACTCTTCTCCTACCTCTTTGTTGTGAGTTATAAAACTAATCCTAACAGACTCCATAGAGTCTCACTTCTTAAGACTCTGACAAACTCCACATAAGTAGTATAATATGAGCTAAAACCCGCTAAAAATCAGAGGTCCAATTAATGTCACATTTAGTTTTTTAATAGTGTGCGACAAATTTTATAATTAATTTACCTTGGTATCAACTTTTGTAATGAGCATATAAAACAGGACCTTTTAAGGGTGTATTTAATTTTTTTGAATTTTCTTCTCCATTAATCATATTTTGAAGTGATCCCTCAAATGAAGACAGTGAATTTATAACTAAAAACCACAAAAATAAAATCATTCATCCTAACATTGAGACATCACATCGACTCCTGTATGAATAGAGTTAGGAATTCACTTTCACATCATCATGTCTAAAAATCAAAATGTATTAAACTCTTTCTTTTCTTATTACGAAATATTAATTGGGAATGATTTTGTTGCAAGGTTGTTATAGTAAAATTTTCTTAAGATCTTCACGAATTCTAAGATTACAAATTAGTATAATTCATTAAAGTTATATTTATAATTTACCATGATGTATATACTAGATAGTTTATTTCATTAATCACAGGTTATCATTGAGAACTCTAAAATAACATTGATCTCTGTACCCAGTTGCTTAACTAAAGCACCTTAAAAATAAAACCAAATACATATTTGACCTGACCACGATAAATTTATCACAAAGATGAATCTCAGAAATTCTTATGGTGTCTTTGGAACCTTATAAGAGATTTTTTTAGTATTTTGCATAATTTCAAAACAATACAAGCATAATACAATATGTTATACAACTCAAACCATCTGCATTTTAAATATTTCTAAACACAACACAATAATTACGGTTTCAGATGTAATCAACGTTATAAAGTAACATTATTAACTTAATTTAAATTGTATTTTATTAAAAATCTTGATAAGTAATGATAAGTAGTAATGATAAAATTGTTAACATTTTAACTATGGGTTGAATTTATATACAACAATGGTATTTGTCATGATATAGTTTCTGAACTTTCCCAAAACTAGTTTTACAATTTCCCATCAATTCCGTCTGTAACCGAATTTCCCCTTCAATATTATCTCTACCAGTAGACCATAAGTTAACCAAACATAGTGGCAAATTGGTAAGAGGATAATAGTCACTGAGTGGATAATGAAGAGCTCAATTTCTCGGTCCAATCGAATTATAAGAGCTATACATTCAGGACTGACATTTATTTACGACTACTTCAATTCTACTTTTGCATAAGCGGAGCTAAGATTTTTGTCGTGCTGAATTTGTCATACAACTATGACTTATAATATCCTATCCTAATATCCTACTTTTGTAAAAGTGGATCTAAGACTGTTCCTGCTGAGTTTGTCATGGAACTGTGAGGTAAATACTAATATTCTACTTTTGCTTAAGTGGGGATAACACTGTTCCTGCTGAGTTTCTCGTACAACAGTGAGGTAGACACTTATATTCTACTTTGCATAAGCGAGCTAGGACTGTTCCTGCTGAGTTTCTCATACAACAGTGAGGTAGACACTTATATTCTACTTTGCATAAGCGGAGCTAAGACTGTTCCTGCTGAGTTTCTCATACAACAGTGAGGTAAACAATAATATTCTACTTTGCATAAGCGGAGCTAAGACTGTTCCTGCTGAGTTTCTCATACAACAGTGAGGTAGACACTTATATTCTACTTTGCATAAGCGGAGCTAAGACTGTTCCTGCTGAGTTTCTCATACAACAGTGAGGTAAACAATAATATTCTACTTTGCATAAGCGGAGCTAAGACTGTTCCTGCTGAGTTTCTCATACAACGGTGAGGTAAACACTTATATTCTACTTTGCATAAGCGGAGCTAAGACTGTTCCTGCTGAGTTTCTCATACAACAGTGAGGTAAACACTTATATTCTACTTTGCATAAGCGGAGCTAAGACTGTTCCTGCTGAGTTTGTCATACAACTGTGACTTAAACCGACATCACGATCACATCCGTACTGCAACCATTGCATTTCCAACACATAATTGTTTGGTTGCAAACTATTCTTAAAATAATATTCAAGATTTTGTATCATTTAAACACAATAAAGAACATTAGTTTACAAATTATTTTTAATAACTAATTTATTTAGAATATAATTAAAGATCCATCAAAGTATAACATATTTTATTTTGCTTGTTTTATTGTGTAACTAGGCTATTAATCTCTTATTTTTCCTCCCAATTGGGCTATTGATTAATGTAGTACTATAGACAAAAGACATGCTTTATTAACAATATCATCAAGACATGTTACAGAGTCAAAAGTCAATTCTATTATTAAATGAGAGGTCTAATTAAGATTGATCATTCCATGGAAGAACTCACTAGTAGTTGCCTAGCTAACTGGGCTAATAATTAATCCCCACTAGTTCCCCTGGTAACTGGGCTATTAACCCTTTGAGTGCCAAGCACTATTGAAGGGGTAGTGATGTCAGAGCCAAGCATTAATGACAGGTTACCTCTCTCAGTGTCAAGCACTCTTTTGGTGTTTGTGTAGTGTTCAGCCAAATAATCTAAACTTAAAGAAATAAACGTAATAAGAGGATATTTCTGTTATCGTGTAGGGAGAAAAGTAGACTATAACTTGTAATATTTATTGAATGATAAAAGATGTTACAACTTTTACATAGAAAAAAATACAAAGAAAAATTACATTTTAATTTTTTTTTACTTTAGAATAAAAACATTGTAATATTATGATCTTGATTTGTTTGTATGCATTTTTTATTGTTTCTTATGTTTGGTATTTGTGTAGCGGTTCACAACAAAATTCACAACTTCTTAATACACAATGATTTTTGTTTTATTGTGTTGGGGGAAAATTAGGATATGACTTATGATATTCATTTGGATGATAAAACCTGTTGAATTTTTGAAATTTAAATTTTATACGAAAACATTTTATTTTTTTTACATGTTGATAAAGAAAAATTGTAAGTTTTCGATCTTAATACATTTATGCAACTTTTCATCGCGCCCTATTTAGTTAGGAACAAGTATAACTTACCCAAGTTTAAAAAAAAAATATACCTGTAATAATGAATATGACTGTTCTTATATAATAGTGTAAAGTATTGAAAATCTGCACTCACTCTCTCTCATATTTTGTAAATAGCTTTTACCAGCTGTAAAAAATCTAATCAAGATAGATAATCTATGTTTATTTGACTTATTATGCATAAAATGAGACTAAGTACAATACTATATTTCAACAGTAACAGAATAATAAATATGCTGTTTCTTTACGAAATGGCATGAATGAGTCAATTAACAAATTATTTAAATTTTATTTATTCTTTGTGCTGATTAATTTCTTTAGATACAAATTTTACACTCCACTATCATACACGTGTTTATCTGTAATTATTTTAAAACTACAACCAACAAATCAATAACATATTCATAGACTTACAAAAGTAAAACGTGAAAAGTTACGTTCAATAATAAACAGTCATTTTCATGTTTACAATCTCCTACAAAAGCAAATGTTACTGCACTATGTTGATTGAGCACTGCACAAACTCTGGCGCTTTTAATTAACAGCGGAATGACAAAAGCTCGAAGTAGATAATTAACTTTGATAAAATTCAATCCATAGATTCTAATTATTTTTATCAAACAATAACCAATTTCAGGTGTGCCTCTTTTGTATGGAGTCACTGAATAACTCATAATACAAGAGACATAATGTCAGTTAATGGAAAAGTAAGCTGTATAATTTAGTTACTTCATTAGATCTCAACTGAACTATTTAAAATACAAGTTTTAATTTTTGAGATGAAGACAGAGATTTAAAAATAGAACAGTAATTGTAAAAAGACAAAAGAGTTCAAACAGTTAAGTATGAGGAGGAAATCAAACTGCCAATCCGTTTTCTCTAAAAACACAGACAAGAAGTGTAGGAGTCTCTCTCCAAGCCTGACACATGAGTGACAGAGAGATGTAGTCAGCCCAATGGAATGGAAGTGAAGTAACAGCGCAATCGGTTTAACAAAAAGTGAATATTTGTTTTGACACTCAAGTTCGTTTCTATAGCTTTTTAGGGTTACGAGTTCATCAGTGTGAAGGCTCATTTTAGTAAAGTAACTTGCATTGGACTTTTAAAATAAATGTTTTTAAAAGAGGCTCCACTCTGTCTGATAAACCTTGTTGTTTCTTAATATATTTAATTCTCAAGAGAAGGTAATAACAATTACATTTCAAGATTCTTCAACAAATTTGAAAATTCTTTATAATTTTATGCAACTAATGGTGATCAGGCAATTTTCAAATATTAATATTTTTGAGCACAAACTACAAATTAATATTGGAAAATTGTTTTAGTAATATATTTTTTTTTAAATTTCAAAACTATACTGCTTAATTAGGTAATAACACTCAGATTGAAGTCATGTATTTCTTTTCACAGTCGGATTTATTTAATTTTTACTGGTGATATTCTAGTTTTTAGTCTCAAAAAATGAAGTAGAATGATAATGTCTACTTCCTCTATCAGATGATGAAAGTTTAAAACTACACTTCTGAAAACACTGTTAACAGTTGAGCCTTTACAGCTGGCTGTTGAACTTACACCTAAGAACAGCAATAATATGAAACCTTAAATTACTTTTCTTCTTTTTTACTCATTCCAGAATTTTCAAGATTTAATAAGGCTTAATTAAACACACCCGAATTGGGGGTTTTGTAAAACGTGTAGCCTCTAGTATTTTACAATAAAGTGCTTCAATCTTTTAATTATATTATGTTTGTTAAATGACTAGAAACACTAATACATTATCTGTATGTTTCAAAGTGAATAAGTTCCACCATTAAAATGAAATGTACCAAAAACAAAACTTTGAGGTCAGAAATAATTAAGTACATTGGTTTCTATGTAGCTTGAAAATAAATGAGATTACAGTCATTAATATTTTGAAAATTAACAGGTTTAAAACATTAACAAAACATTATCTTTTCCATAACATTTTTAGAGAAGTTTAAATCCTAAGTCACCACAAATTATTTTAACAATAATTCATGGTTGATATACATAAATTATAATTTTATATAGCTGAAAAAGTAGCCAATTTTAGATAGTTAATCTGAGACTACACCACAAATCTGAAATCTGAGGAGTAAGTATTTTCTCTGCAGCGCCAAGTGACTCAAAGCAAGACCACAACATGTAGTTACCGGAATCATGGCGGTCCCTGTCTGGACTCTTGGCCATGACGGAGGTTCTCTTGGAAGGCATCGGTAGCGACGGCTTTGGCCGGTTCTGCATCGCAGCCAACGCCTGCTGCACAGCCTCCTGCCGCACCTCTGTAACATCGGAGAGTCAGTCAGTCAGTGTACAGAAGGACTGGTATAGAAAATTGCCAATGTCACACAGAATTGAAGACAAGCTAAGTTGCAACGCAAACTAACCCTTTATTTGTAATTATACAAGAGTTATATTTCACAACATTAAGACATCTAGTAATTACAAAATAATTGAAATCCTGATAACAACCATGCTAAACTAAATTAATGCAAAGGCTACTAAAGACGAAATGCCAGACTCCATACAAAAACGGACAAACTACAGAAAAGAGAGCTACAACTGCATTCAACCATACCACAAAAGATGGAGTGCTCTCTTTTAGTTGAAATGCCTCCATTAGATGGATAGCGAAGTTCTTTCAGCATTAAAGATAATGCAATGTTTGTTACGCGGGTTGAAGTGCAGAACAATGGTTGAGTCAGTATTTCTCCGGTCTCCCCTTACCCTTGAGTGTCAATCTACACATCTGTTTCAAAGCTAACCATAAGATCAATCAGATTTTCGGATAAATCTTCTATTGCTGATTATATATAGTGCTGTATAAACTCTAATGGCGTCTGTGTTTTACCCAATCACGTAAAACTTCAGGACCGATTGTACTGAAACTATACATGGACATTCTTAGGGTCCCTGGTTAACACACACACACACACACACTTATTCCTTCTTCAAAAATCGCTCCGGGCTACGTCCCGCTGGTCTTGAAAACTCCCTTTCGGCTTAATCATTATGTAGCAAATGTGCGTTTAAACATATGCGAAAGTCAAGAATAATAAGTATAATAATTTATACACATTTAAATCGGTAATAGTAAACGTTTGTTGTTCTTCATCTGTGTAAGTTAAATACACTTTACGAATTTTATGCTAGAAGCTTGTCTTTGTGTAAGCTTGTCAATAACATAATTTATACATCATAAGTGTGTTAACTGAAAAGCTAGAAGCTTCAACTTTACAGTAAGGATTTCTCCATTCTGGTTTAAAATAATCCAGTTGTTATGGAAGTCATTGAAGTTGTTCAGTAAAAAATCATGGAGTATTGAAGAGAAATTTAAGAGATACTTAGAAAAAGTATCACTCTCCGATGTCAGGAACGCATCTTCAAACTTAAATCTAAAATGCATCCAGAGATTGGAATAATTTTCAGTGACTATCAAGTATCTCAGAATTGTTTTGAATACTATTAAAAATAATATGCTCCTGATAACCCTTTTTTAAACCTAAGCCAGAAATAAATACTATACTAGCATTTGCCAATATAGTATATAAATATCGACAATAAAACATTTTTATGATTCTCAATTTCCATTGCTCTATTGAGAACAATCAGTTGCAGAAATATAGAGTGAGGCAATGTAATGTCAGTATAGATTAATGAAATTAGCGTTATGTGGGCAGACTTTGGCACAAGACAGTTCTTGTATTATTAGCAGTGGTGTAACTCTGATAAACTGATTGGTTTGTAGTTACACAACCGTTGACAGACATTGCAAACCTCACTGCACAAAACAACAACACAGTCCTGGTGGACAGATGAACCATATGAGTGAGGCAATGAGCCATGTAATGTCAGTATCGTCTCATGTAATTAGCGTTATGTGGGCAGACTTTGGCACAAGACAGTTCTTGTATTATTAGCAGTGCTGTAATCCTGATAAACTGATTTGTTTGTAGTTACACAACCACAGACAGACATTGCAAACCTCACTGTACAAAACAAACAACACAGTTCTGGTGGACAGATGAGGCATATGAGTGAGGCAATGAGCCATGTAATGTCAGTATCTCTCATGTAATTAGCGTTATGTGGGCAGACTTTGGCACAAGACAGTTCTTGTATTATTAGCAGTGCTGTAATCCTGATAAACTGATTTGTTTGTAGTTACATAATCGCTGATAAACATTGCAAACCTCACTGCACAAAACAACAACACAGTTCTGGTGGACAGATGAACCATATGGCTGAGGCAATGAGCCATGTAATGTCAGTATCGTCTCATGTAATTAGCGTTATGTGGGCAGACTTTAGCACAAGACAGTTCTTGTATTATTAGCAGTGCTGTAATCCTGATAAACTGATTTGTTTGTAGTTACATAATCGCTGATAGACATTGCAAACCTCACTGCACAAAACAAACAACACAGTCCTAGTGGACAGATGAAGCATATGGGTGAGGCAATGAGCCAGATCTTGTATTAATAACAGTGTATTGACATAAAAATATTTAAAGGGTACATTGATATATTTTAATAATATAATAAAATTAAAAAAAAAAACAGTAGCAGTCGTGGGACTGCCGATAGAAGTGAAAACGGAACTATTAAGTTGAGAGTAATTAACAATACGTTATAGTAGCAGTACATCTGTAATTGTAAATTTGACGCGTTTTTAATTTTCCAATTTTAAAATCCACGAAAAAATATTATCAAATAACTATAAATCTATTTTACCACGCTAGTAAGATAAATCTTATACCGTAATAATACTCATTTCATGATGAAGAGGTTAAATATTAAAAACATAAGTAAAATGAATAATGCTAAATTTTAAATACAAATATTCGTACAAATATTAAAAATGTTTAAAAATATATTCGTTGTTTTCATTATTCATTTATCTGTATAAAAATATGTTGTAATTGCTCAATATTAATAGTTAGTTAAACATAGAATACAAGTGAGTAAACACCGAGTGAACAACAGTGAGTTGAACACCGTTGTAAATAATAAAGTTATTGCTACGGATAAAGTATATAATTGCAATAACAATTAAACCCACAATATTTTTAAAACTAATAAATTAGTTAAATTAACTTGGTTCTTTCGTAAAGGTATTTTTATTGCACAATAAACTAATTTATTGAGTTAATACGGTATCAGTGAGCCAATGCGCCAACTACAGTTCCGGCAGAAACGTTCACTCATCACTTCATACGCTACTACAGGCTAAACTAAACTTCCAATAAAAAAATGATAAATTACAAAAAAATATTCATCTATTTTCACACAACTTTCTCGCTGACAAATTTTGTCTGACCAAAAAATAAAAAAAAAATCCTCGCTTACTACTTTTTTCTTGTCATTGTAAACGATATGTAAAATGTAAACAATAAACAAAATTATTTCGAAATTTTTTTAATATTTAAAAATGTAACCAATAGATTGCCAATATTAAGAGCTTTAATTTGACGCATCTTACAGAATTGTACGACATTGGCTTCACTTTTAAATCGCGAGAGGAAGCCGTAAAGGTCACTGATTTTCGCAGTCTGTTTTCATACTCCGCCGGGACAGTTTTAACACAGCGAGACTGACTTTTTCATGCAGGTTAGTAGTCCGCGGCCAAGTCTACGGTTAAAAAAACACAGCGAGACTGACTTTTCATGCAGGTTAGTATCATTAGCATGTCGGTGACGCGAACCGAGGATTTTACCCTCTACTAAAACGCTCAACGCGCCTAAAGAAGTTTTCACTTCAATAATTTATATCCTCCTAGTGAGGATAAGTTTAAATAAGTAAATATTGATTACAATCATGTAAGTGCTTTGAGCCTTTATGGCAACTCCCACAGCTGAGGTTGATACATAGCTTTGACACTGTGGTGCAGACAGGCAAGCTTCTGTTATATACGAGCTGGTGTGTCTCATTGGGACATGCGTAGTCCTATGGTAACTCCTACACTGGTGTGATACAAGGATCCACGCTTTGACACTGTTTGTGCAGACAGCCATTCTCATGTCTTCGAACAAGTTGACTTCATTATCGATAGTAAGCAGGTACAACACACAGCTGGCAGTGACAGCGCCTCTGTTATATCGGTCCTGGCTGGTATGTGCCTTACGATAGGTCCTACAACGGATCTGACGTAATGCTATTGTGCAGGCAGATAATTTTGTCTCTTCAAATTCAACGTCCACAGAAAATTGAACGATTTTTATATTAATTTCATGAAAGGTTCCACTTAGCTCAAAACCAGCGAATACGCATAGCTATCTCCTTACTATATTCACATAAATTCGTCCTATTGTAAATTACATAATCATACTTTACTATGGATATCCCTCTTGCTGGCTCACCACTACAAAGTTCACAGCTAAACACTATAGATTGGACACAAATTAATGACTCCATATTATATACAGGCAGATTCTAATAGTTTTGATTATACTCCTGTATATCAGGATTACATTTGAAGAGGCTAAATATGTATATGGATAATAGGATTTCGCACATTTCCCATTGTTAGCTACAAAAAAGTATAACACAGAGTTTTGAGGATTGAAATCTACCCTCTTCTTCAGGTGATAAAAACCATAAGGCATTAAAAAATATGGCAAGGGACTGACATTCAAAGTTAAAGTAATTTAGTGATGCCTTAAGAACTTCATGAAGGCCAAACTGGAGAGAATAAACTTAATCTATGTCACTGCACACAAGTTAAGAGCACTAACATGTCACTTCCTAACTGACGAAATTGAAGCAATGTGTACGTGAAATCCTCAAAAGTATTGTTGTACTTTTTTTATATATATGTACAATTGCAAATGTCCGAAATCCTTTTCAACCTTCCATCACTAATAACAAATTTTAAACAAATAGAAAAGATTAATTTAGATAAAACTTTAAAGCTCATTACAATTAGACGAATTAAACTTGTGTACGTTTCGTCAGAACTAACTGAAATCAAGTACGTATTAAAGTATTCTGCTGCTGCTGTAACATGATATATAAAGTACGAGATCTACTTACATTTTACAATTCCCTTTGCCCTTCGAACATGTACCACAGAACACGAAAGGAAAGGAAACACTATTAATTGAATGAGTGCACAAGAAAACAGTGAATGGAGCCAATTACTGTGGACGGAACATGACGTAACCGAGTAGCCGCGGGACTGACGAGACTGACGCTGATAGCAAGGTCAACTGGGTCCATTGATAAGCGCTGACAGACCGCCCGCCTCCTAATCACTGTCCACCCTGTACTGTACTACATACATACACACACACGCACACACGTGTACTCTCTCGCACACTGCACAGTTGTGCTCAATGACTACTTTTTTTATTTTCTTTCATTACTACAAGTCATAAATCATTATTTGACGACAATTAACTGAATTTGTTGTTTCAAAATGGCGTTTGCTGGACTGGAGGGGTACGAGTGTTGTATGTTTGTCAGATCACATCCCGAACTATTTCTCCAGAATGGGAATTTTTCATTTGTACCCTACAAGAGGTAGGAAACAGTTTTCAATGCCGGTTCACTAGGTACAAAAAGGAACCATTTTATCACAAATTTTATCACAAATTTAATTGAGACCATAGGTCACAAATTTTAATAAATTTCAAAACTACCTGAAAATTATATGCGAAACACCTACATTTAGAAGGATTAAGGGGCTATGTTATGACCAAAAGTGTTATGACATAAATATATTAAAATGATGTCATAAAAAAAATCTATTATCTATTGAAAATTCCAATCTTCTTTCTTCTCAATTTATTCAAAAATTAAACTCTAGTCAAATCTAATTTTTCATACTGGCTGAAATATTTCCAAAATTTTTGTTTTTACATTTTTTACCATAATATGTTATTTTAATATTAATTGTAACAAACAATGTGTAAATATTTATTTGTGGAGTGGCCTGAAGATGAAACCTTTGGTTCCGAAAGGCCTCGTCCAAAAAATAAACAATTTGGAAAAAGTAACGTTTTTATTAACATTTAGTAATATATTAATATTATTAAAACATTATTGTTTTCGATAACTGACTTTTATTTACAGTTATGTGAACATCAATTTTATTGTACAAAACTATATTTGACGTGTTCGTAATGTACATAGTTTGCAATGAACGAGATTAAATTAAGATTATAGATGTTATTAAGACACAAAATTTATACTCGGGGAATAGCCACCTAGCACAGATTGGTTCCCAGATCGAACACGGCAAGCCTGGGTGTATGCGCTTGGCCGTCAAAGGAGAGATCGTGCCGTGTCCTAGTCTGATGTGATGAAACAGGTCCCAGCAACCCTGGGGTACTTTATACACGTTATAGGGGATGCGACCGCGGAGGAGATAGAAAATTGAACTGAGCTTGGCTTTCCACAGTATCAAGAGCTAACCTCGATTCATGAACTGATTTTCCTTGTACCAGAATATTGTGTTTACCTATACGGGACAGGATTTATACATTGTTTATAATGATTATGAAGGCTTAAGTAGGTTTAAGTAGTTAGGTTTAAGTAATGTAATTTAAGGTATGATGAATCCAATAATTCACTATTTTGACTGGAAACTTCATTTATTCGTAACAGTAATTACAGTTCATAATTCTATAAAACTAGTTATAAAACTTTTATTTCAGTTACGTGGGTCTGATGATGTGTTCATTGAACACACAAGGCCTTACAAAAATAAAATTTCATAATTATTTTGAGTGTTTCTTAACAAATTAAGTACCACTATTTTTCTTTTTCAGAAACAATAAAAAAGGATCATTGAGAATTAATAAAATCTAACAGAAACAATTCTCTACAAAGAAATATTGGGTAGAAGTAGTATGAAACAAAGTGATGTGTTTTGTACGTACAACTAGGCAAGAAGTTTGTAAGTTATCCGACCACAAAAGTCAGCTATGAATCTATCGTATTTAATATCTTTCCAAAGCACTACCACAATACTATAGGGGAAAACTTGGCTATGGTAGGAAGGGTTGATTCTATGTGAATGTTTAGTTCAGTTCCATTTTACCTTTCGTGCAGTACAGCGTCTGAAATCTGACGGAAGTCACAGACTTTTTTGGATCTCTTAGGACGCATGTAGACTCCAGATTCCAGGAGTCAAATCTAATTATTGGTTCTCCAGAAATTACCAAGGCTAGTGATGGTCCTAAAGATATATAGTAAACCTCCAAACACCTTTCCATTTCGAGATAGGAAAGTATACTTTCTTTATACAGATCCCACCCCTCCCCTGTAAGTACACGTTGTAAGTACACGTTAGTTGAGAGCGACAGGGTGGTATATATTTTCCAATTTCGTCGACTCTGTCAGTTATTAATAGTTATTTTAAATATTCCCGAGGGAATTTTCTTATTGTAGTCACTTAAAATCCCCCAAAGAAGTATAGAAAATAAAATTGTAATGAATGATTGTGTGAATTTTTAGTAGTTGGTTTTAGCGAAGGACGGCCTACGTATATGCAAGTACGTTCTGATAGTGTCAAATTTCAGACCCTGCACTACCCGGAAGGTGAAATGGAGATGAAACTAAACATTACCTTAAGAAAAAATTACACTGGCTTTACAGTGAGACAAAAATGAGACCTATAACCACAGAGGAGTACGAGAACAAGGCATGATTCTCAGAAAGGCGCAATCAAAATCGTAATACGAAAACGGAGAATTGAATACGGGGTTATCAATAACTAGTATTCTATAGAGGAGATGAATGAAGAATATATTATATGACTAAGTTCCGTTATCCGTGAAAGCCACACAAAGCTGGACTTAAGTGAAAGGACCTGTTCAATAGAGTCCGAGTAAGTCGAACCCGTACCCCTTGAACGAAAAAATATCACAATCCAGCAGTTAAGAAATTAACTCGCCCTGGTAGTAATACATCGTAATGTTGAACATCGCATTAGATTTCTGACAAAGCTCGCTCTGCCACATTCAAAGTAATTATCTGCACCAAGAAAGTATTCATACTTCGGAAAATGAACGAAATACGAGTACGAGCATGTGGTGTATCGGTGAGACGTGTCACAAGTCACGATTGTAGTCACACTGACGTCACTGGCCCTGTGACGCCGGCGCCTTGACGCCTGCCCTTGTTGACAGTACAGCACTACACTGCGACTGTCTGAGACACTACACAAGAATGTACATGACTCACTGATAACATGTAATTGACATTTGTGTACTCAAACTTGTTTTTCGTTCAGCCTCCTTGATAAGTATTAGTGAATGTAACGTAATACGCACCATACAGTATTATAATAAGGCACTTCCTGATACAACAGAAAACTTGCATATACTGTATAGGTAGATTAGCCTTCACTGAAACCACTACTAAACTTCCTACATTGTCCAAAAATTTTATAAATAGAACACTTTTTATATCAAGACATGTGTTCCACAAAGTTGGTAATTTGAAATTGTTTGGATGTACTTAAACACAGTTAACATTAATATTGTTTAAAAATATTACATTGCTTAGGTACATTAATTATTAGTAGGTACTGAAGACAATTGAGATGAAAACTTCAAAGTTTTAGTACAAAAAGACTACTCTAGAAGTTCTTAAGGGGAATGTGTAGGATGTTTTCGTAATTAACAATTAAACTAGTGTATACTCGTACTTGCTGTCACAACATAAATAGCGTCAACAATGAAACCCAGAAAAGACCTTGAAGTTACGTGAAGCTTTGGGATACTAAGAATTTTACATTTTAGATGTGAAGCATTAGATCTTCTAATATGGCTTCTCCAAAACATTTTATGCAATTCAACATTTACATGCTTGGTCTCAAACCATAATTAGTATAGTATTAAAACTTTATTTTCTACACTTCTCTGGAAAATTTAAAGTGACTCAAAACATTCAATAACAGATCAAAACATTCCCTTGGGAATATGTAAAATTAACTATAAAAACCGACACAATCGACGCGATTGGAAAATATATACCAACCTATCGGTCTCAAATAACATGGACTTTACGGGGGGAGAATAAAGAAATATTTCCTATCTCAAAATGGAAAGGTGTTTGGAATTATCGTACTACTATACTTTAGGACCATCACTGGCTTTAGAAATTTCAGGGGAACCAATAAGGTAACAATGGTTGGAAGTGACAAGTTCTGGCACAGGCCAGCAAACGACATGTAATATCTTTTCCGATGGCCATCACCGACCTTACGATACTACGGAAACAAATAGTCGACAATATAAGAATCGATATTGGATCATTCGATTCGATCCCGACACGGATTTCAATTATTCGTATTTCTTTAGCTTCGTGTGCAACCCCACGTACATAGAAAATAATGCACACTGATGTATAAACAGTGGGGAGTAGCGATTCGATTTAAAATATTTCATTTGGCAGCAATACTTGTAAAATGAACAACAAAAGCAACAGGGTACCAGTGGCTAGTTTAACAAAAATGGAGTTAAACTTTTGTATATTCTATTATTTCAATTATAGTAATCCACACTACACAGAAAAAGGAAAAAACGAAAAATAACACATTTAAACCAAGGCAGGAAACCAATTTCTACATATTGTCAGTGTATGATGGTTTTAACCCTGAATATGGTGCGGTGCGTTTTACACAAGGGTTCGCCTTCAGACCCATTACCGAACAATCTTCATAGCTTCAATATCAAACGTTATGCGCGTTTCTTGACAACCTCATCATTTTTGCAGGGCGGTCTTCACTTTTTATCAATAAAAATAACATAAACTTCGAAACGAAACTTTCCCTAGTAGCTTTTCTTATACTATTGAAGTCTCTCTTGAGGCGATTGCATATAACTGAGTATAATCACGGCAGGACAGGATATACTTCTGTCAAGCAGTTAATAATTTATAATTATTTTATGTAAGTAGTTAGCATAACTGTGCTTAAAACATTTTATCGATGCTAAGAAAAGGTATGGCCAGATTGGAAAGCTCTGTCTATAATTTTTGGGGTCAAGAAGTTTAATGAATATATGCACGGAAAATCTTTTGAATTAATCGCGGATCATAAACTTTTAGTGTCACTTTTTTCCTCCTGACAAGCAATTACCTGTTTATACTCTATCCAGACTTCAGAGATGGGCAATCTCCTTAATGAGTTTTTCCATCCGTGTTACCTGTTACCTTATTATTTCAAGAATAGTTTAATACTCCTTATGTAGTGAATACCACACACAGTATATTACAAAACACATTTATAAACGTAACACTGAAGTATGCCCTACGCTGAAATTTTTAAAATTAAAATAATAACTGTAATTTACTATTAAAAAAATACTTTTTTTTATTAGGAAATTCTGATAACAAAAGTTTAAACTATAATTATCAAGTCAACGGACATTCTTGACATTGAGAAGGGGTCAATAAATCTACCTCATATAGTAAAAAAAAAACAATTAATATTAATACAGTCAGACCTAATAAGACGGCGCGGCGCGTACAACACGGACGAAGCGTTGTCGATGTGAAAAGTGTTCATGTACTGGATGAATGTTGCGACCTTTGCACTGGCGAGGGCGTGGTGCCCAGCATATCATAAGCATATACTAACTGATAGCGACACATGCACTCATTACTCTTTGTGTTGAGGCTCCTAAGTCATAAATTATGTAATACTGCTGTTTCATATGGCAAAATTAGCATAGTTTTAATTCCATCAGTTATCTACACATAACGTAGCTATGGTAGGAAGGGTTGGATCAATTTGAACGTTGAGTTTAGCCCCAGTTCACCTTGATTTTATTGCAGCGTCTGGTATCTGACGCATACCTGACTTGACTCCTGGAAGACTGAACCTGGAGAGTAGGGTTCGTCTTAAGAGATCCACAGAAAGTCGGCAACGAAGAAGCTCAAAATGAACCTTGACATCATTTCGACATCAGAGACACCTATAAATAGGTGAAGTGGTAGTCTCACTATCTAATCTCAATTGTGCACCTCGTGGGACATCAGAATGCAGATAAAACATTTTTAATATACAAAATCTGGTGGCGCCGTCAAACATTTTTAATATTAAAATTCCTCAAAAACAATTCACAACCCTTCACATAAAAAAAAACAGTTTGCGGCCTGAAGGAGCATTGCCAACCGACAACAGGCTCGACAGGAAGACGATGGCAGTGCAGACAGGACAATAAACCACAAGGGCGACTGCTGGCACACTGCCCGCTCACGGTGTGTTGTGTTTTACGGTAGGCCTCACATGCAACATCCGACCTCACATTTATAACGAGGCTAACGAACACTGCCGACCTTTCAATCATTGTTTGTCTCGACTGTCACGCTGGATTATTCCACAATGGGACCTGGTGTGTTTTCATCGGCAGCAATAATTCGAAGCACGGATGCGATTTGAGATATGAAAACATATTGTCCTAATATTGAATTTGTCATGTAGTCTAACAATGTTATGCACCAAATGCCATTGAATTGCAGGATCGACTCCAATGATACTGATATGTTAAAAATTCCCCACATACAGAAGGTATCGTCAATGTAAGGTTAAATTGTGCACTATCCTATAATCATGTGCACTGTACTTATTAATCAAGTGAAAAGGCCACTGTTTTAAGTTACATTGAACAAACTTCTAGACGTTTTAATGTTGACATGTTCCAGCTAGCTCTCCACAGGGAGGACTCAGGAGTTAGCTATGGCTACAACAAATGTCACGTGAGGCAATAATTAAAAGAGATCCCTGAACTCCACGTCAGAGGACCCTTGATCTTCGGCCGTAACTGATATTACATAGTCGTTGGCCAACATTTACTTCGGCATAATACGAGTTTAGTGGGCTGAAAGAACAAACGCATAACCTCACAACACTTGTTTCATTATCAATTCAAACTAGCGCGGAACATGCCCCGGCCTGGTCTTTATTATCCTATAAGTTTGGCCGAACCGGTGTTTTACGAGCACGGAAGTGAAAGGAGAAAGCACCGTTGTAAATTCGACGGTCGGCCCAGAGCGAAGCGGAGACTGAGGGCAAGGCAGGCCGGTATTCGACCTTCGCCGACACTCATGTACCATCCCGGCGCTCTCGGGAGTCCGTCAGGGCACCGTGACTAGAAAATATGAATAATGCGACGTCCAAGCACTAGCTGAAGCCGGTAGACTAACGGACTATAATACCTTATTCCCTCCGGGGCCGGGCAGTATACGTAGGCCTTTTCAAACCACAGTAGACACAAACAAAAAGTGAAAAATGAGCAACTTTGTGCAATTTAGACCATCATTAGTACGCCTCACCACATGTCGCATAACAGTCCACTGAGGTTGTATGTAACTCTATGTCACATCTTAAAATACGCTTGTACTCAGTTAATTTACAAATTAAGTTATTTTCGATTTTCTTGTTGCAACATAAATTTTTACTAGCGCTCAGCTAAATCCAACGGAGTGGCATGCACCGTCTCCGAACTCAGTGTTGTGTACACAATAATGAAGCTTGGTACAATATATCAAGTCTATAGATCAGTTGTGTGTCAAAGTGTTATATGATTGAGCACCTTCTGTTTACAGGTTTATTCTATGATTGAATAGTTGACATCATGAGTACCTATGAAACCAATATTCCCTAACGCTCAGCTGTATCCAACGGAGTGGCATGCACCGTCTCCGAACTCAGTGTTGTGTACACAATAATGAAGCTTGGTACAATATATCAAGTCTATAGATCAGTTGTGTGTCAAAGTGTCATATGATTGAGCACCTTCTGTTTACAGGTTTATTCTATGATTGAATAGTTGACATCATGAGTACCTATGAAACCAATATTCCCTAACGCTCAGCTGTATCCAACAGAGTGACATGGACCGTCCTGAGGGAATGTACGACAGAGACGTGTCTAATTGTTGGTCTGCGGATTCTGGAAGGCCGACGGGAAATTGTGTTGCCAGTCACAGGAGTGAAGGAGGACCGCAATATCTCGGCCGTGTTTGTGTACCTCTCCAGCCCTCCGCGTTATCTCTAATTACCTCTCAGCTTTGAAATGAAGAACGTCCCTCCTCGACAATCCAACCGACCACATCTTCCTCTACACAACGCAATTACTTCTATTGGGACTCTTGAGAATCTAACATTTATTACTATTTAAATGTAATAAATTATTACAATTTCTATAAATTGGCTGAAATTATAATAATTACATAACATATTTATTATCTAACAACTCATTATATATTTAATCAATGGACTGTGGCCGAATTGGGTTTCATGATTTAATACGACACGAATGTCCAGCACAAGCAATAATTCTCGTGAATAACGTGTCATGCATGTTAAGACAGATAGAAAGAACCGTGCGAATCTAGGCCAAGATCTAGATCTAGATAACTGAGCAATATTTTACAGAAGCACAATTGCAGTCCGTGCTTCGCTCGGAGAGAGATGAGCAAAGATAGTTAGTTTCCTTCCGCCGATTGTTGCAACAGCACTTTACACTCATTGAAGAAATAAGTGTAAAGTTTGTAATTATAACTTTTAGTCTAGTTGTTCATCTACGCCGTACTTTGCACACAATGTTATAAGCGGGGCAAATGTCAATTTGATTGTTTAATAACATTAAAATTTGTTCATCGTAAACTTATAGCCTAAAGTTCTCTACCGGAAAAGTTCTTAATATTTGTTCTTAATAGGAACTATTGAAGAAAATTTGAGGATATTACCGATGGAGTACTAAAGAGGCATACTGGCCGGTGTAACCAAGTTCTTATAGTATTTTGCATTTACATGACGATTTTCATCGAGCACAATACCTAACTTTTAGTAATTAGGTTCCTCTATACCTCTTGGATATAAAGTTAATGTTTATCAACAGTTCAAAACTATGTTCGTTAAAAAGGTTAAACCTAATTTGAACTAACGACGTAAAATTATTATTATTTATATATAAATATAATATTTATATTATTTATTATTATATAAATATTATATTAATAATATTCTTATGTATGCATATTATTACATAAAAATACGTATTATTAGTATTTAGATTTGCATGATTGAGTATTGGTTATTTGTATTTTGTATATTGTATATTTGCTAACTAGCTTAAATTTAAAAATTTATAGTATAATGCTACAATGTAATTGAATAAAATGATCATTAAGCTAAAACCTATAATCAATGACATTTAAAAAAAGTTTTAAACGTATTGTGTTGCAAGATAAACCCTCCACCACCCTCTATAGCACTTCAATAAAGTTATAAAATTTTAGACACAGTTTATTTATTTCACAGCTTAAACAGTGAAAACGGAAGAAGTCTAATTAAAAGATTGGAACCGTTATAGCTAACGCAGCAATATCTGTGTTACGAACAAGTCTCGGTTGGCGATAGTCTGGTGTAAATTACTGATTTTACCGATTACCGAACTCACTAAATCGTATATTTTATGATTATTAATTATCAAACACATTTCTTGACTGCACTTTTAATACATATAATACTAACAAATTTAAAAAAAATACATGTGTACTTCTTAATTGTACAATTTATAAAAAATGTAATTTCTAGCGCAAGAAAGTCACAATAGAAAGCTAATTATAAAATAAATTTAAAACAAATTTATTTGAACAGATTTTTTTCATCTTAATTTACAGTGTAAAGTTATACAAAGCGAACTTTTTATGATGTACACTTTTTTTTATTAATGTTTCATTAATAACTTATTCTGCACTTCCAGATTTACTAAAAGAATTACAATATGCAAAGTGTAACAAACACAAACTTTATTTACACCGTAAAACCTAATAACATAATGAAAAATGTTAAAGAATAATAAAAGTTGTCAAATATGACTACAAACATTTTGACACCTAAAACTCAAAACGTTTACCACGAAATAATGAAGATGTAAATTGTAATTGCTGTCACACACGGTAAAATTCTTTGTTTACGTAATTACAGTATTCTTAACTGCATTACAACCATTAAAAGCTAACATTTACATTCTATAATTACGGATTTTAATAATTTAGATGTCACAATGTTTTCATTTAGATTTAGCAACGATTACTATTCTACAAAAAGTGTCATAATTGTATTACTTTTTACGGTATTAAGCTTTAAAAACTTCAACCACCAGCCATCTTGAAACGTGATATGATAATATATTATTGTTATACTGATTTGATAAGGAAAAATAAAAAACTTACTGCAGGAAAAATATTTGTATCAAATTCGAGTCTCTTTAATCTTTAATGGCGTCTGGAATGAAATTGTAAAAACTAATTTACACACACACACACACAGATAGTTCGATAGAGGTAAACGACAAGTGATAAGACTGTATGTTGCATTTAGTTTTTAGTTTTAGCTTCTTTTGGTCACTGGAACAATAACGTACAGTTTGTATACAGAGTGTTGTCACACCCTGGATAGGTAATAAATATTAAACCAATCAAATGACAAGGCGAGACAGAGATGTTGTGTAATGATGTGTAATAGACGTGCTCGCTACACTGTAACGTGTAGTGCACCATGTGTAACGTGAACAAGGAACTATCCGAGGGATATACAGTAATAAACTGTCCGTAAGTGGCAAAGTCGACGTCAAACGCCGTAAAATACCGAGGAGAAGGAGGAGGCAGCAAAGAAACCGTTGTTGCAAGGAACAGTGATTTACTGCGGTATATCCGGGTACAGGAAAAATCGGCGGCGGATGAGTTATAGGGCGGAGATTTACGTGCGTTTGGAGGGCCTCGCACATGTCGTGCTGCTCGCCTCAGCATCTCTTCTGTGCTCTGTGCTCATGTCAGACCACGTTCACATCAATTACGTTATAACATTTCACAACATCAGTATTTTAAACATAGAATAATACAGAATTTTTAGAAAAATATCAACGGTTTCCAAAAACTTCTAGACCAGGAGCCGAAACCCATTTTGCATTTTAAAAGCACACAGCCTGACATTTTGTACTCGTAAATCAATTACAAATACATTCATTTTAGTACAAAAACTACAAGTTTTAAGGGAGTGTCAAAATCTTACCATTGGTATAATACGGACAAGGCTGTAATGTTTTCTTGAAATAATAATTGTCATTGTTAAAGTCAAACGAGAGATTAAACAAAGAAGTATGTATGGAACGACTTGTTGGACAATCGTGTACGATATCGCACGCCAGTGGTGAACAGTTGAGCCGAAATATATCGCCTGCTTATCCCATCCTATTGATCTCCCAGTGAAACACGACATCTAAACACCTATCTATGAGGAGGTGAAGTATATTGTATAGAACTACTTGCCGGACAATCGTGTACGATATCGCACGCCAGTGGTGAGACTGTTGAGCAAGTAATATATCGCTCGCTTATCCCATTCCTATTGATCTCCCAGTGAAACACGACATCTAAACACCTATCTATGAGGAGGTGAAGTATATTGTATAGAACTACTTGCCGGACAATCGTGTACGATATCGCACGCCAGTGGTAGACAGTTGAGCAAGTAATATATCGCCCGCTTATCCCATTCTATTGATCTCCCAGTGAAACATCTAAACACATCTAAACATCTATCTATGAGGAGGTGAAGTATATTGTATAGAACTACTTGCAGGACAATCGTGTACGATATCACACGCCAGTGGTGAACTGTTGAGTCCCGTAATATATCGCCCGCTTATCCCATTCTATTGATCTCCCAGTGAAACACGACATCTAAACACCTATCTATGAGGAGGTGAAGTATATTGTATAGAACTACTTGCCGGACAATCGTGTACGATATCGCACGCCAGTGGTGAACTGTTGAGCCCGTAAATATATCGCCCGCTTATCCCATCCTATTGATCTCCCAGTGAAACACGACATCTAAACACCTATATATGAGGAGGTGAAGTATATTTTAATAGAACTACTTGCCGGACAATCGTGTACGATATCGCACGCCAGTGGTGAACTGTTGAGTCCGAAATATATCGCCCGCTTATCCCTATATCTATTGATCTCCCAGTGAAACACGACATCTAAACACCTATCTATGAGGAGGTGAAGTATATTGTATATAGAACTACTTGCAGGACAATCGTGTACGATATCGCACGCCAGTGGTGGACTGTTGAGTCCGAAATATATCGCCCGCTTATCCCATTCTATTGATCTCCCAGTGAAACACGACATCTAAACACCTATCTATGAGGAGGTGAAGTATATTTTATAGAACTACTTGCAGGACAATCGTGTACGATATCGCACGCCAGTGGTGGAACTGTTGAGTCCTGTAAATATATCGCCCGCTTATCCCATCCTATTTATCTCACAGTGAAACACGACATCTAACACCTATATATGAGGAGGTGAAGTATATTGTCTAGAACTACTTGCAGGACAATCGTGTACGATATCGCACGCCAGTGGTGGACTGTTGAGCCCGAAATATATCGCCCGCTTATCCCATCCTATTGATCTCCCAGTGAAACACGGCATCTAACACCTATATATGAGGAGGTGAAGTATATTTTATAGAACCACTTGCAGGACAATCGTGTACGATATCGCACGCCAGTGGTGGACTGTTGAGCCCGAAATATATCGCCCGCTTATCCCATCCTATTTATCTCACAGTGAAACACGGCATCTAACACCTATATATGAGGAGGTGAAGTATATTTTATAGAACCACTTGCAGGACAATCGTGTACGATATCGCACGCCACTGGTGGACTGTTGAACCCGAAATATATCGCCCGCTTATCCCATCCTATTTATCTCACAGTGAAACACGGCATCTAACACCTATATATGAGGAGGTGAAGTATATTGTCTAGAACTACTTGCAGGACAATCGTGTACGATATCGCACGCCAGTGGTGGACTGTTGAGCCCGTAATATATCGCCCGCTTATCCCATCCTATTTATCTCACAGTGAAACACGACATCTAACACCTATATATGAGGAGGTGAAGTATATTGTCTAGAACTACTTGCAGGACAATCGTGTACGATATCGCACGCCAGTGGTGGACTGTTGAGCCCGTAATATATCGCCCGCTTATCCCATCCTATTTATCTCCCAGTGAAACACGACATCTAAACACCTATCTATGAGGAGGTGAAGTATATTGTCTAGAACTACTTGCAGGACAATCGTGTACGATATCGCACGCCAGTGGTGGACTGTTGAGCCCGTAATATATCGCCCGCTTATCCCATCCTATTGATCTCCCAGTGAAACACGACATCTAAACACCTATCTATGAGGAGGTGAAGTATATTGTCTAGAACTACTTGCAGGACAATCGTGTACGATATCGCACGCCAGTGGTGGACTGTTGAGCCCGTAATATATCGCCCGCTTATCCCATCCTATTGATCTCCCAGTGAAACACGACATCTAAACACCTATCTATGAGGAGGTGAAGTATATTGTATAGAACTACTTGCCGGACAATCGTGTACGATATCGCACGCCAGTGGTGGACTGTTGAGCCCGTAATATATCGCCCGCTTATCCCATCCTATTGATCTCCCAGTGAAACACGACATCTAAACACCTATATATGAGGAGGTGAAGTATATTGTATAGAACTACTTGCAGGACAATCGTGTACGATATCGCACGCCAGTGGTGGACTGTTGAGCCCGTAAATATATCGCCCGCTTATCCCATCCTATTGATCTCACAGTGAAACACGACATCTAAACACCTATATATGAGGAGGTGAAGTATATTGTCTAGAACTACTTGCAGGACAATCGTGTACGATATCGCACGCCAGTGGTGGACTGTTGAGCCCGTAATATATCGCCCGCTTATCCCATCCTATTGATCTCCCAGTGAAACACGACATCTAAACACCTATCTATGAGGAGGTGAAGTATATTGTCTAGAACTACTTGCAGGACAATCGTGTACGATATCGCACGCCAGTGGTGGACTGTTGAGCCCGTAATATATCGCCCGCTTATCCCATCCTATTGATCTCCCAGTGAAACACGACATCTAAACACCTATCTATGAGGAGGTGAAGTATATTGTCTAGAACTACTTGCAGGACAATCGTGTACGATATCGCACGCCAGTGGTGGACTGTTGAGCCCGTAATATATCGCCCGCTTATCCCATCCTATTTATCTCCCAGTGAAACACGACATCTAACACCTATCTATGAGGAGGTGAAGTATATTGTCTAGAACTACTTGCAGGACAATCGTGTACGATATCGCACGCCAGTGGTGGACTGTTGAGCCCGTAATATATCGCCCGCTTATCCCATCCTATTTATCTCACAGTGAAACACGACATCTAAACACCTATCTATGAGGAGGTGAAGTATATTGTCTAGAACTACTTGCAGGACAATCGTGTACGATATCGCACGCCAGTGGTGGACTGTTGAGCCCGTAATATATCGCCCGCTTATCCCATCCTATTTATCTCCCAGTGAAACACGACATCTAACACCTATCTATGAGGAGGTGAAGTATATTGTCTAGAACTACTTGCAGGACAATCGTGTACGATATCGCACGCCAGTGGTGGACTGTTGAGCCCGTAATATTTCGCCCGCTTATCCCATCCTATTGATCTCCCAGCGCCTTGGTGGGACTGGGCCACGCCGCACCACGCTGTGCCTCGCCTCACAACTTTATTGAATCGTAAACTTTAATTCCCGAAGGCCGCGTTCGTCTTAGTACAAGTGCTCTTTTTAACTTACGAACATTATTGCGTGAGCCACGAGACCGTTACTCTCTGTAACATTTGCTGAGATTTGTACAATTAAATAATAGATAAATAGAACTAAATATCGTACCTTTGTTGTTATTACATTTGTGTCGATGGTAAGTGAACACTGACCTACACAGTTTGAAGCACAAACACAAATTTTAATGGTATATTAAACTGTATTTATGAGCGTGTAAATTTGCACTGAGCGAAGTTTCTCAATATCCCCCGTATGTTTTGTTCTAATTTTATTTTACAACTCAATTGTAAAAGGACGTAATTTGTAGCAGATAAATGATCGTGAAGAGACGTATTGGTCAAAACATTTTTTAACTGAATAGTAATGGCTAAAGCACAGTTTGAAATTAATGAAGTAAACATGAATGGAATTTATGTTAGTTCAATAAAAAGGTGCATAAAAATATTGAACACTGTCTATAATTTGGGAAGGCAATAAGAAAATTACTTCATGAAATATTTGTATTCGTACGGTTGGAAACACTTATTTCCTTATTTCTGGTCAAGTACTTATGGGACACGTATTGTTTCAAAAATATTATTAATACGCAACCAAAAACCTTCAGACATTTTTATATTTCCATCTGTTACGCTTAACACACTTTACTTCTTTCGTTAACTTTATAGTTTAATTATACTCAAAAACTATACACTTTAGAAGAAAAACTAACAGCTCTTAGATACATATCAGTTATATGTTTAAAGTGAAACATCTCTCTACTACACTACGATCAACAGTAAGGGCTTAAAAAAAGGTTTGAGTTTTACCACTGTTCTTACGGAGTGAATTTAAGCTCGTTTCATTACAGCCTCCACTAAATAACAAATGAATCCAATTTGAATCTAATAACAAAAATACAGTTACAAATCCCAATACATTTAAATTTGGTTGTACTAAAACAATTTAAGATTACAATAAAATAAAATTTTAAAATAGTTCACTCATTTCTTACAACATACATTCCATAAATCGTATACGCTTGTAGCTGCTTTTAATGGAACAAACATGTACAAATAACTATCCAATGTATACTATCCGTACAGTCTATTCCACGAATAAATAACGCACAAACAATGAAGCGTAAAAAGAAACTACTAATACTGTGGAGGATACTGAGAAAAAGGATGTGTACGGGACACATTGTACATCCAGCAATTTATCTAGCAGTTACAGTTCACACTATTGGTCATCCAGCAAACATACTCGTACATAGAGAATAACACAACAGTATCGTCCGACAATGTTCCCACTATCGAATCCAAACAATACTACGACACGCTGAGTTACGTTTTCCGAGTTTGTGTATAGACCGATGGCAAACAACCGACTTTATATGGGACACAGGGAAAAGGTCTATCACCGTCTATACTCTGCTTGTTTACAGTGCTAGCCGTACTGAACCCGAACAGTACAGTGTGCGCTACGCTGGGTCACTGTATCGTTGTACTTGTGTACATACACAGGGCTAACTCTGGCGACCAACAACTGTAGTTATCATCTACTTGTTTACAGTGCTCTACGACATTGTTACCACACTGTACGCTAAGTTGGATTACTGTGTCACTTGTATTGTACCCGACGATGCTGCTCACGTTAACTCTGGCGACCAACAACTAGTTATCACTACTTGTTTACAGTGCTCTACGACATTGTTACCACACTGTACGCTAAGTTGGGTTACTGTGTCACTTGTACTGTACCCGATTCATGCTGCAAGGGTTAACTCTGGCGACCAACAACTGGCGACACGACATTGTTACTGTACGCTAAGTACTGTGTCACTTCTACTGCACACAGGGTTAACTCTGGCGAACAACAACTGTAGTATCATCTACTTGTGTGCTCTACGACATTGTTACCACACTGTACGCTAAGTCTGTACTGTGTACCCGACATGCTTAATGTTGGGTTACCACACTGTACGCTAAGTTGGATTACTGTGTCACTTGTATTGTACCCGATTTATGCTGCTGCACAGGGTTAACTCTGGCGACCAACAACTGTAGTTATCATCTACTTGTTTACAGTGCTCTACGACATTGTTACCACACTGTACGCTAAGTTGGAATTTACTGTGTCACTTGTATTGTACCCGATTTATGCTGCACACAGGGTTAACTCTGGCGACCAAACAACTGTAGTTATCATCTACTTGTTTACAGTGCTCTACGACATTGTTACCACACTGTACGCTAAGTTGGGTTACTGTGTCACTTGTATGTACCCCGATTTCATGCTGCACACAGGGTTAACTCTGGCGACCAACAACTGTAGTTATCATCTACTTGTTTACAGTGCTCTACGACATTGTTACCCACACTGTACGCTAAGTTGGGTTACTGTGTCACTTGTACTGTAACCCGATTTATGCTGCACACAGGGTTAACTCTGGCGAACCAACAACTGTAGTTTATCATCTACTTGTTTACAGTGCTCTACGGACATTGTTACCACACTGTACGCTAAGTTGGATTACTGTGTCACTTGTATTGTACCCGATTTATGCTGCACACAGGGTTAACTCTGGCGACCAACAACTGTAGTTATCATCTACTTGTTTTACAGTGCTCTACGACATTGTTACCACACTGTACGCTAAGTTGGATTACTGTGTCACTTGTATGTACCCGATTTATGCTGCACACAGGGGTTAACTCTGGCGACCAACAACTGTAGTTATCATCTACTTGTTTACAGTGCTCTACGACATTTGTTACCACACTGTACGCTAAGTTGGAATTACTGTGTCACTTGTATTGTACCCGATTTATGCTGCACACAGGGTTAAACTCTGGCGACCAACAACTGTAGTTATCATCTACTTGTTTTACAGTGCTCTACGACATTGTTACCACACTGTACGCTAAGTTGGATTACTGTGTCACTTGTATTGTACCCGATTTTATGCTGCACACAGGGTTAACTCTGGCGACCAACAACTGTAGTTATCATCTACTTGTTTACAGTGCTTCTACGACATTGTTACCACACTGTACGCTAAGTTGGATTACTGTGTCACTTGTATTGTACCCGATTTATGCTGCACACAGGGTTAACTCTGGCGACCAACAACTGTAGTTATCATCTACTTGTTTACAGTGCTCTACGACATTGTTACCACACTGTACGCTAAGTTGGAATTACTGTGTCACTTGTATTGTACCGATTTATGCTGCACACAGGGTTAACTCTGGCGACCAACAACTGTAGTTATCATCTACTTGTTTACAGTGCTCTACGACATTGTTACCACACTGTACGCTAAGTTGGATTACTGTGTCACTTGTATTGTACCCGATTTATGCTGCACACAGGGTTTAACTCTGGCGACCAACAACTGTAGTTATCATCTACTTGTTTACAGTGCTCTACGACATTGTTACCACACACTGTACGCTAAGTTGGGTTACTGTGTCACTTGTATTGTACCCGATCATGCTGCACACAGGGTTAACTCTGGCAACCAACAACTGTAGTTATCATCTACTTGTTTACAGTGCTCTACGACATTGTTACCACCACTGTACGCTAAGTTGGGTTACTGTGTCACTTGTATTGTACCCGATTTATGCTGCACACAGGGTTAACTCTGGCGACCAACAACTGTAGTTATCATCTACTTGTTTACAGTGCTCTACGACATTTGTTACCAGTACTGAACCCGAACAATACACTGTACGCTAAGTTGGATTACTGTGTCACTTGTATTGTACCCGATTCATGCTGCACACAGGGTTAACTTTGGCAACCAACAACTGTAGTTATCATCTACTTGTTTACAGTGCTCTACGACATTGTTACCAGTACTGAACCCGAACAATACACTGTACGCTAAGTTGGGTTACTGTGTCACTTGTATTGTACCCGATTCATGCTGCACACAGGGTTAACTCTGGCGACCAACAACTGTAGTTATCATCTACTTGTTTACAGTGCTCTACGACATTGTTACCAGTACTGAACCCGAACAATACACTGTACGCTAAGTTGGGTTACTGTGTCACTTGTATTGTACCCGATTCATGCTGCACACAGGGTTAACTCTGGCGACCAACAACTGTAGTTATCATCTACTTGTTTACAGTGCTCTACGACATTGTTACCAGTACTGAACCCGAACAATACACTGTACGCTAAGTTGGGTTACTGTGTCACTTGTATTGTACCCGATTCATGCTGCACACAGGGTTAACTCTGGCGACCAACAACTGTAGTTATCATCTACTTGTTTACAGTGCTCTACGACATTGTTACCAGTACTGAACCCGAACAATACACTGTACGCTAAGTTGGGTTACTGTGTCACTTGTATTGTACCCGATTCATGCTGCACACAGGGTTAACTCTGGCGACCAACAACTGTAGTTATCATCTACTTGTTTACAGTGCTCTACGACATTGTTACCAGTACTGAACCCGAACAATACACTGTACGCTAAGTTGGGTTACTGTGTCACTTGTATTGTACCCGATTCATGCTGCACACAGGGTTAACTCTGGCGACCAACAACTGTAGTTATCATCTACTTGTTTACAGTGCTCTACGACATTGTTACCAGTACTGAACCCGAACAATACACTGTACGCTAAGTTGGGTTACTGTGTCACTTGTATTTGTGTACATACACAGGGCTAACTCTGGCATGACAACAGTTTACAGTCTCACTCTGTACAATCTGAATTATCATCTACTGTGTTTACTGTGAACATACACAGGGCTAACTCTGTGTAGTTATCACTTGTTTACAGTGCTCTACGACATTGTTACCAGTACTGAACCCGAACCATACACTGTACGCTAAGTTGGGTTACTGTGTCGTTGTGTTTGTGTACATACACAGGGCTAACTCTGGCGACCAACAACTGTAGTTATCATCTACTTGTTTACAGTGCTCTACGACATTGTTACCAGTACTGAACCGGAACCAATACACTGTACGCTAAGTTGGGTTACTGTGTCGTTGTGTTTGTGTACATACACAGGGCTTAACTCTGGCGACCAACAACTGTAGTTATCATCTACTTGTTTACAGTGCTCTACGACATTGTTACCAGTACTGAACCCGAACCATACACTGTACGCTAAGTTGGGTTACTGTGTCGTTGTATTTGTGTACATACACAGGGTTAACTCTGGCGACCAACAACTGTAGTTATCATCTACTTGTTTACAGTGCTCTACGACATTGTTACCAGTACTGAACCCGAACAATACACTGTACGCTAAGTTGGGTTACTGTGTCACTTGTATTGTGTACATGCTGCACACAGGGTTAACTCTGGCGACCAACAACTGTAGTTATCATCTACTTGTTTACAGTGCTCTACGACATTGTTACCAGTACTGAACCGGAACCATACACTGTACGCTAAGTTGGGTTACTGTGTCACTTGTATTGTACCCGATTCATGCTGCACACAGGGTTAACTCTGGCGACCAACAACTGTAGTTATCATCTACTTGTTTACAGTGCTCTACGACATTGTTACCAGTACTGAACCCGAACAATACACTGTACGCTAAGTTGGGTTACTGTGTCACTTGTATTGTACCCGATTCATGCTGCACACAGGGTTAACTCTGGCGACCAACAACTGTAGTTATAATCTACTTGTTTACAGTGCTCTACGACATTGTTACCAGTACTGAACACGAACAGTACAGTGTGCGCTACGCTGGGTTACTGTGTCGTTGTGTTTGTGTACATACACAGGGCTAACTCTGGCGACCAACAACTGTAGTTATCATCTACTTGTTTACAGTGCTCTACGACATTGTTACCAGTACTGAACCGGAACAATACACTGTACGCTAAGTTGGGTTACTGTGTCACTTGTATTGTACCCGATTCATGCTGCACACAGGGTTAACTCTGGCGACCAACAACTGTAGTTATCATCTACTTGTTTACAGTGCTCTACGACATTGTTACCAGTACTGAACCCGAACAATACACTGTACGCTAAGTTGGGTTACTGTGTCACTTGTATTGTACCCGATTCATGCTGCACACAGGGTTAACTCTGGCGACCAACAACTGTAGTTATCATCTACTTGTTTACAGTGCTCTACGACATTGTTACCAGTACTGAACACGAACAATACACTGTACGCTAAGTTGGGTTACTGTGTCACTTGTATTGTACCCGATTCATGCTGCACACAGGGTTAACTCTGGCGACCAACAACTGTAGTTATCATCTACTTGTTTACAGTGCTCTACAACATTGTTACCAGTACTGAACCCGAACAATACACTGTACGCTAAGTTGGGTTACTGTGTCACTTGTATTGTACCCGATTCATGCTGCACACAGGGTTAAATCTGGCGACCAACAACTGTAGTTATCATCTACTTGTTTACAGTGCTCTACGACATTGTTACCAGTACTGAACCCGAACAATACACTGTACGCTAAGTTGGGTTACTGTGTCACTTGTATTGGTGTATAGGTCACTCACGAACACCCGAATTTGAGCTGCACACAGGGCTAACTGTGGTGGTAATATCACTACTATCCCACACTTATAAGTGTTAAAACACTTTGTCCCCACTCCATCCAATTAAAGTTCTTAGTATTGTTTTATATTTAATGCGTATTAAACCTATTTATTGTTGAATTTAAATATTATGTGTAGGAATAGAATTACTTGTATGTAAGAGTTTTAACTTTTCATTTAATCAAGATAAAGTATATTTCTTTTATTACTTCCAAAATTGTAAAGAAGTAAGAGAGCACAAAGTTGATACAAAAATGCTGATTTAGCAGCTGATTACTGGGAACAGCAATCAGTTTTCTATCACTGATTTTTGTTTAAATTTATCTGCTGCCACTACCTGCTGCGCTACGTTGATTACTACCGCTTTTCCGTTTACACGATATTATTGCACTGTTTACAGTGGCCTGGCCGACTATATGTACTGTAGTAACGAGAGGGGGGTGGGGGTGTTATGGCAAATCCCTGCCGTAGTATTTTAACAAGCTAGTGATTGTTTAAGACATGAAAGGAAAACAAATAACACCAAGTTTGGCTCGCTGACTGGCTGACTGACAAGACACATTTTCTTGTCAAGGGAGAACTAACAACTTCTCAAACGCGAATACACTACTTTTACTTTGCTGTCTGTCTTCAAAATTGTATCAAAATATGAAACACACTTGTCACTACCTGAGATTCTTTTCAATAAAGTGACATACTGAATTGAACATTACGTGTCTGTATTTTATAATTCTGGATAAACTTACAAATATCCTAGTTAAATGTTCTTGTAGGGTTATTTACTTTGCGGTCACTAATGGTTGTAGTCTAGTCCGCTGGGTGAAGAGGACGCGGGAACAAATGGTCGTAGTCTGTAGTCCGCTGGGTGAAGAGGACGCGGGGACAATTCGTCGCCTAGTCTGTACTCCGCTGGGTGGAGAGGACGCGGGGACAAATCGTCGTCTAGTCTGTACTGCGCTGAGTGGAGAGGACGCGGGGACAAATGGTCGCCTAGTCTGTACTCCGCTGGGTGGAGAGGACGCGGGGACAAATCGTCGTCTAGTCTGTACTCCGCTGAGTGGAGAGGACGCGGGGACAAATCGTCGCCTAGTCTGTACTCCGCTGAGTGGAGAGGACGCGGGGACAAATCGTCGCCTTGTCTGTACTCCGCTGGGTGGAGAGGACGCGGGGACAAATCGTCGCCTAGTCTGTACTCCGCTGAGTGGAGAGGACGCGGGGACAAATGGTCGTCTAGTCTGTACTCCGCTGGGTGGAGAGGACGCGGGGACAAATCGTCGCCTAGTCTGTACTCCGCTGGGTGGAGAGGACGCGGGGACAAATCGTCGCCTAGTCTGTACTCCGCTGGGCCTGAAGGCTCGCCAAACTCGTCCCATAAAGAACAAGTCGGGTCCGTAATGAATTATTTATCAACTGGCCGGGGGCTCCTGGAATGCTGTCTTGGCCGGAAATGAGTCAAAGCCAGTGTAAGTCTTCGGTCCCAAGAAGGCGGGTTCTCCTGTGTCCTGATTTAAACCCGTATTACAGATATAGAGAACCTTTCGCTTTTAATGTGCTCTCAGTATTGCATAAGCGGTGTTTGGCCATCGAGTCAATCATGAGGCCCGGATCGTGACGCCGATGATTCGCCATTCCTTGTTATTCTTTTTGATATCGTACAGTAAAATCAAGTACTGTTTAACTTTGATGGCTGAATCTTGCGTAAAATGTGTATTAACCAATGGTGTGTGGTTACATAATTTCGCTTAGCCTACATCCGTTATATCAAGATAAGAAATACTGTTTTACGTTGCCAGAAGTTGTAAGAATTCTTACTTTAACCTCATTTACCCGTGAAGTCTAATGACAGAGACTTTTATAGTGGTCGATTAGGAATATTGTAGTGCACTACTAATTTTGCTATGTCATATGAGGCGGCCATCTAATGTCACTCATACAGGATCCACACATGTCCGACGGGAGAATAGTAACCAATACGGGACAAAACCCAGGAGAAACAACATAACAGAATGAAACAATCTAAACAACTGTGTTAAATTGATGGGAAATTAATCACTCCCCCCTGCTCCCTAAAAGTATAAAAACATCGAGAAACAAAGAGCTCATTTTAAACGCCTTTTGAACACATTCCTGGTTAATAATTTAACACTCTGATGACATCAGCCAGGTTATTAAGATTATCTCTGTGTGACTAAGACATGTTTAACAGAGTATTTATGTGTTTGTCCGAATATATGAAAATTAATTGTACGTAATACTTGCAAATTTTAAATCCTCACGATTAAATATTGTAATGACGATTAAGATCTTACAACGGTTTACAAATTGTTGACTCTTTGGAAGGTTTATCTCACAGACAATTAAGATAATCTACAGATATTTACATGCAGCTATTTTTATGTATGTAAGATAGTTTCTTAATAGTTTATTTGCCAAAGCAGTGTTACCTACTCATGAAAATGATAAAAGAATTATTTCAATGGATCAATCACGGTTTATAATGTCATTGTGTGTCCAATGTTGCCCGGCACGCCAAACAAAGGGCGACGGTTATTCTACGACCGAAGTTACGACCCAGTATAGTCCCCGACTCACGGACACTATATTGGGAAATTCGATCCCAGCAATTTCCAAACAATGTGTGATTACCTCCCACACGAGGGTCGACCTCAGTACGCCGTATTGTGTGTGGTGATACCGAGGTCTACCCATCCTTACTGAAGGCCACTTAGGTTATTGGTACCTCGGCTTCTCACGGTTTCACTCGTCGGAGTACCCACACAATGGAGGTGACACCCACTGCGCGTTACACTCATGGCCGTGTCACCATGACGGTACATTACAGTCAGAATACGCAGCTGGACAGTTTGAGTATGTCTAAATCAGTGTCCTTGTAAATTCGTAATCTTAACAAACAAAAGTCCAGACGATTTATTTCAAGGTCAATCAAAACTTTGTAAGAAATTTCTAATTAACTATTATTGTTGAAAACAGCACACAAAAAGAACGGTCCTTACATAGTACCAGGGGCGGATCAAAGAAAGAGTACAAGGGGGCCTTGGCCCTCTCCGAGATTTTCAACAAAGTAATTAATCACTCTCATTTTGTAAAGTGTACTGTACTTAAAATTAAACAAACTTTGATTATGAGTGATTATTTTTTCCAAACATGTTTTTTTTTCTTGTATTAAAATGCAACATTTCGAGTTACAATAAAGATAGTGGTAAACTAAAACAAAGGCGACCCACCACGAAAATCAATTTTACTAGGATCCGCCCTTGCCTTGTACAAATGGATTGCCTGATGTCTGATTAGTTAATGTAGTTAGTTAATATCTATAAAGTACTACGAAGTCAGATATTAAATGATCTTGTTTAAATGTAAACACGAAAAAAACGAATATTTCAATATTGTAAAGAAAACGTTTAATTAAAGTGTGAAAGGGCTAAGAAATATATATTTTTATAGAATGGTTTACAGTACATTTATTACAAAAAAATCATGTAAAATCTAAAAGCGTGATCTTATAAAAACAACCAACCAGGTAGGTTACTTGTGCCAAAATGGTATGATAACCCATGGAAAATTTACCAAAACTGTTTCCATATTACTGCAGTAAATCTATGCTTATATAGAATCACTCTTGGTGTTTTGCACGTAAGGCCTACTCGAGGACTGTTTTACATTAAAACTATCCTTCAAAAATAAAAAGGCTTTCCAATCTGAGTTTAAAATGATTTCAGTTGAGACATAAAAGGGGTGAACGACAAATGGTCCTGACATTCATTGTTTTATTTCCTTCCATATGTTGTATACATTTTAGACAGTGTGAGGATAACATTTTACACATTTGCAATGTATCGGTTAAAATACTCTGCACGAGTCGTTCAATTAAAGTCCGCTGCACGCCAGTTGTGAATGAATAAAGGAATGCAACACGTGTTGTATAACATACAGTGCAGGGCGTCCAGACCGAAAATACCAAGACAACAACAGATCATTGCAATATGAAATCAAAGAGGAAGATTGAGTTTTTTTTTTCTAAACAACGAGGACTATAAATGAACAAGCTTACGTACTTAGTAAGTGAATAGGAAACGTACAAGAATAGTCATCAGAAAATAAAATGTATTGTTTAATGGAAGTGCAGTATCTTTCCATAAAAATATGAAAACGAATTTACAAAAACCCCAAGTTCCTTAAAAAGAAATTGAGACGTTAAATTTCACACCGTAGGTTTATTCACGTTGATTTATAAAATACTTTATTCGTACAACATATGAGAGCAAAAACGGCTGGTCTTCAGAGGGTAATGCAACAATATCAAGAACAATTGGTGAAATAATTATGTCCAAGTGAACATATTTAACGCATCCTATCGTAATTTGTAGACTGATTGCCTGAATGTAGTCTTGGTAACTGTTTCTGGATTACTTGACGTGGGATATCTGTATCCGGAAACTCTAGACGTGTTGGGTCCGTCACTGTCTTACTTCCGGTCTAAAGCAACTTCTGGTCTTTGAACCCTCTCGGACTATGGAACATTTCGGTCTCTGGAAGAGAGTCGAATTGTGGAAGATTCCGGCCTCCAGCTATGAGCTCTCTTCCTTGTTAACAGTATTATTGCAATATTTAATTATTTCTAGAATCGGGTTCGCCATTTTATGATGAAATAATATTTTGATTGGGAAACTAATTAACACTTACATCCAACATTTAGTAACGGTTACAGCAACACTTGTAGTTGTAAAATAGAAACGTAACCGCGGAGGCCCGGAGAGCTTTGGAGGGAACGTCACGATTTTTAATTAGAGATCAGTTAGCGAGAGAAAGTGGTCTGGGTCTGGAGCCCTACGGTACGGTCTGACCCTGCCTGTCTCCCACGACCTTGGCTTCCATATATCATGTAATTTCCGACTGGACAGCACAGCACAGCGTAACGTGACGCTAACTACACGCCTGCCCGCTACCGGCAATTAACTTTTCATCAATTCGTTACCGGTCGCGGCTCGAACTGTGGTTTTCGACCTGATTAAATGTGGTACAAACCGACCCTGCCCCATTCTGGTTCTAACTGTGACTTCCGAAATATCCCACTAGGATACGAGGATTTTCCCCATTCGCTCTGTTATACGAGATGAGGTTGCACCACAACCGTCTACAAAAAGACAACAAAAACAAATGTGTGGTGTTTGAGAAAGTAGCGCTATTACTACTATTAATTTATTACTGGTAAAAGATTTTTTGTCCAATCCAAAAAGATTCCATTTCACAAAATATAGCATAAATACAAGAACTACAATAACATATTGATTACAACTACAAGGTAGTTTCCCCCAAAGTGGAATGCAAAATTTCAAATATATAGCTTATGTCATCCTCGAGATGCCCTGCGTGCAGATAGACAACAGACCAACAAATGTACACAAAAATGACGCTGAGCTAAATTCCATTGTTGAACATTCACCTTCATACCACTCATTCTCGTATATTTATAGTCGAAGTTTCATATAAAAATTGAAGTTATCGAATAAAATATTTCTTGAGATGTCTTGTCATACGATGTATTCAATAGTAGTATTTAATACAAGTTTTAAAAACATAAAAGTGCCGGTACTACAACGCAAGATTGCGCTAAAATCAAATTTTTTACCGACTTTTAACATTGACTTTCACCACTCCACTGTTATATTCTTAATCTGTGAAACAATTGTCACAGGTTAAAATCTCATATGATTGTACGCTACTCTGTGTTGTTTAAACATTTATTCGTATATTTTATCGTTGCCATCATGGTTACCCGCAAGGCCAATGTAAGTATAAAGATATTCGGTAATGTTCGCCCAAATCCCACGGAGTGGCATGCGCCATCATCGAATTCGATATTGTCTGTGTAGAAATGAGGCTTCATGTGAAATTTCAAGACGATAGGTCAGTTCGTTCTGGAGATGTCGTGCGGCCAGACAGACAGACAGATAGAAATGATCCGGTGTCTTAGTGACGGGAACGTAAGGAACTACATATTATTGAGGTTTGGTGTAAGATGGCAGCGAAGTGCGGGACAGATTGGAGAGAAGTAGCAGCCCGACCACTGATAGATAAGCCAGTGGCCACCATGAATGCTGAGCAGGTAAGGTGGCATCGAAGTGCGGGACAGATTGGAGAGAAGTAGCAGCCCGACCACTGATAGATAAGCCAGTGGCCAGCATGAATGCTGAGCAGGTAAAATAGCAGCGAAGTGCGGGACAGATTGGAGAGAAGTAGCAGCCCGACCACTGATAGATAAGCCAGTGGCCAGCATGAATGCTCAGCAGGTAAGATGGCAGCGAAGTGCAGGACAGATTGGAGAGAAGTAGCAGCCCGACCACTGATAGATAAGCCAGTGGCCAGCATGAATGCTGAGCAGGTAAGGTGGCAGCGAAGGGCGGGACAGATTGGAGAGAAGTAGCAGCCCGACCACTGATAGATAAGCCAGTGGCCAGCATGAATGCTGAGCAGGTAAGGTGGCAGCGAAGGGCGGGACAGATTGGAGAGAAGTAGCAGCCCGACCACTGATAGATAAGCCAGTGGCTAGCATGAATGCTGAGCAGGTAAGGTGGCAGTTATTGCCGTATAAATCAATAGCGAGCCAACACCGAGGTGCGAGCCGCAAACTTGGCTTACACCAGCGATACTGAGCCCCCTCCCCCCCCTTTCAGCTCCCGCAATTCATGATCCCCTGATTTCTCGAGCGAAAAATATTATTAGACGCAAATTTGATAATTTTTGATAAATATTCTGATACTACTGTGTTCATTGCGCTCACTTATTGAAAGTTTACCAGACCGCAGCTTAGAATGTAAAGCTTACCATATTCACACGCCTACACATTAAAACCATAAAGTATTACGATATGGTGAAAATCATTTTGATGATGCTACTTTTGCGAACTTTGAACGGGTTTAATTTAGGACCAATAAGTATTTATGTATATAATTATAGATATAGAAAGTAATAAAATATATATACGAATTCTTCTTAAGGGATGTATTAATCAAAACCAAAATATCTTTTTTAATTTCATCTAAAAAAGGCTTAACTGAAGAAATAATACACATTTTAATTGGAACTATTTAATTAGTGTAGTTAGTTAAACAGGGTTTCACCTTATTTTGGAGTTACAACGATTCTTAGATTTATATTTCTCTGTTTCTACTGTTGTTAAGTACATTTTAACGTATTAAAACGTATTACGACTTATAAGTACGCCACGCCACGTGTTGAGTAAGAAGCTTCGATCATGTCTTAAGCTAATTTCATTCTCGAGATGCTCTGCGAATTGAAAGACAAACAAGACACAAAGGAAGTTTTTACAGCCACCAGAGAAATTCTGCCAGCCTAACGAGCGATAGACTTTAATGACACTCATTTAAATCGTATATGTAAACAGGAATCTTCATCGAACTAATCTTGTCTATGTAGAAATTAACTTACAAGCAAAATTCAAGGATTGCATGAATTCAAGATATGCTTCGGAACCTCTGTAAAGCCTAAGCCACGTGCCCATCATCAAACCCGACGTTGCCTACGTAGAAATTACACCGCATGCAAAATTTCAAGTCCACAGCTAAATTCATTCTCTAGATATCATAATAACGTTGTTCCTCCATAATATAAAATACAATTTCACTTTAAGACTAATTTGTTTCACATTGGCAGTTTTATATATAATTTACAATGAGATACATTGCAACTGGCTGCACACATGTACGATATGTGATCGGTCGTCTTGTCTCCGATTGATCGGGGCAATAGTGGATACCCCTCTTGGCATTAATTGAAATAGCTTGGTCGCCGTAGGATTCCTTCCGCCCACTTGGTTCTGAGTCCCTCTAGTATGAACCTCCTACGTGGAGTCACTAGTTCCAGCACCTGATTTGAGTCGCTTGTTTATTTAGTGACAAATCTTTCGAGATATTGTGCGGACAGACAGGCAGAAATGAAAATGTTCCAGCTCCTTGAATAATAGGCTTCGCTAACGCTCAGCCAACAAAAATGACAAACATCTCTTCGGTAAATCTTCTAATTAAACAGGAGATATTGAATGATCCAGTTACAACGGTCGACGGTAACCTACAACAAAGGAGTGATCGGGTTACAATGGCAGTTTAAGTACTGTAATCTGTTGAGTGTCCCTGGAGGAAGGGCAAGTGGATAATAGCAGATGCGGCGCGAGGCTGGGCTGCCGACGCAAGGGGAGAGGCTACTACTGTACTTTTAGCAAATTCATTTTTATAATACAAGACCGTCTCCAGGAGTTTTTAATCAAGCTCATCGTCTATGTATTGTAATATATGTCCTACTACGATATCTCGATACCAACAATTAAATGGAGTGTTCACCTTTAGGACAGATTCTCTTTGATTGTTTAATCAAGAAATTATTAATTGATTTAAAAATACAATGTTACAGATTTTGACACTGTGTTACTTTACAAAAATGCATAATTTTATGCATAAGTAATGTAATTTGTTCAGGGTTTTCTCAAACCACTATTGTTTTCTCAAACAGTTTTCTATTAATACTCAAATAGTAAGGTTTAAAAAATCAAATCATTTTCTTATAATTTCAACTACATAACACAGTTAAAATGGTAGAAAGTGACAATACAACAACAGAGCCACCACTCTCTTTGCAGAGCAGAATCGTTCTTGCAGTGGCTTCTGAAGAGGAGCCTTATACTTTTCGGTTAAAACCGCCAAGGAGCCGGAATTTATTATTTATTTCCAAGGAATGACAGGAATAAGATGAGAAAATTCCAATGCGTGATCATCATTGACGTCGGGATTAATTTTGGAGCGTGTCACAAGTCCTGGAGATGGACATTTCTCCAGATGACCATTGCAGATGTCAACTTTCAGAGTCCACGAGACCTTTGACCTGATACAGTAAAACCGGATGCGTTTTGGATCCATTAAGAAGATTTTTAAATTTGATGTCAGAAATACTGATATTTCAGAAATCATTGTCGCATGTAAGTATTGTATTTAAATAATCATAATACACGCATCTACCTCATGGTTACCAATGTCTGGGATTTTTGCAGTGGTCGTCAATGACCACAAAGATGCTAGGTAACAGCTCAAGGTCTAGAAAATTGTTACCGATGTTGCTCCCTATACGCAGCGAGACGTTATTCTGGACGTATTTCCAGACACATTTTGTTGCAGACATACAGGAAATCTGAATATTAAAATACGTTAGCTTCGTCTTAGAGAAACACTGCACGCCAGACGCGGGTTGTAGGCAACGACGTACGTAGCACCCGGGGTCTAATAATTAAAGAATATTTAATATTAACTTGATATGTTTAATTAACAACAACATTTTAATATACGGAAATAGGAAATGTATTTGTAACAATTACATTTACAAAAATACTTGATTCATAAAATCATAACACTCAAAAAATTGCCATTACTACTTTCCATGTATTTTACACATGTGTTATTTTATTGAAATTTTACCACTAAAGAGAAAATAAACAAATAATAATGATGAGCATACATACACCAGTAAAGATTACAACTAACCACAAGCGTCCCAAGCTCTCCCCCAGAACAGTAAGACAAGCGAAGCGGGAGTTAGCTGCTGAGTTACCTGAGTGGTAGCGACTCTCGTTCCTGGTGAGGCGACGATTGCCGCGGCGACGGGCCCTCGTGTTGGGGCTACTCTGGGCCTGGGCCGGGCCCTGGCTGGCTCCTCGCACTGTTACAACACAGAGCCTCAGACATGCTGCACATCCTCGCCACAGGTGCGTCAATACCAGGCTTCTGGCGCTCACCACGGTGCGGGGTAAGGGACTAGGGAGTGTCGTCACACATACTTACTGAGGCAGGGGTGACAAGTCGAGGGAATGATAAATACTGTACCAACTCTCACATCCCTCAACAAGGAACTGGGGAGTGTCGTCATGCCTACTCACTGAGGCAGGGGTGACAAGTCGAGGGAATGATAAATACTGAGGCAACTGACATCCTTCAACAAGGGAGTCTGGTGGGGTGTCGTCATGCCTGCTCACTGAAGGAGGAGTGACAAGTCGAGAGAATTCTAAATACTGAGGCAACTGCCAACTCTCAACAAGGGACTCTGGTTGGGTGTCGTCATGCCTACTCACTGAAGGAGGAGTGACAAGTCGAGAGAATTCTAAATACTGAGGCAACTGCCAACTCTCAACAAGGGACTCTGGTTGGGTGTCGTCATGCCTACTCACTAAGGGAGGAGTGACAAGTCGAGGGAATGCTAAATATTGAGACAACTCTGACATCCCTCAACAAGTCTACAACTCTGGCGGGGTATTGTGAAACCTACTCATTGAGGGAAGAGTGACAAGTCGAGGGAATGCTAAATAATGCAGTAACTGCGTCTTCCCTTAACAGGAGATTCTGAAGATAAAATATGATAATTCCAAAATAGAGAGCTATGAAATAATCCAAACGCACTGCTCGTACTTTTTAAAATGGTATTGCACATATAGCCTGGTTAACCAAGTACCTATGTAGAGAAGAACGCACGAGAAAACAAAAACGTTCTTCATAGCAAAATGTTCAATGATATATATTAATAACCATTAACTCTTGCGGATAACAATAACACACAGCTGAATACGAGCTTACGTGGGGAACATAAACGACCTAATACACAAATGCCAAAAAACTGACCAATTCCATGAAAGTAATATATCTTAATCAAGTATAGCAGACTTGCGTTTTCCTTACTAATCAAAGGTGTACATTAATGTAATTTCACTATGAATAAATAATTTAAACATTAACATACTGCGTCTTAATGTTATAATTGACTTATTATTTTGTTATTATTAAGTTTAACTTTCTTGAAGATAATTCCTTTACAAATAATAGTTTCAATGTTACTCCTGAGACCGCTATAACGTAACAAAATAACTTTATCTGAGGTGCGCCCGGTTTTACGAGCTGGTCCCTCGTGTAGTAATCAAGCTGACTGCAACTTGTATACAAACTAATGTTAACCTTGTTAAACATTGTTATCACAATAAACTTATAATGGCCAAGTTAAACAGATTAAGAAAATATTAATTATCTCCAGTCTGATAGAATCAGAACTTTAGTCTACATCCAAGCATTAACCTGGTTTCCATAAAATTAAACTTTTTACACCTGAATGTTTTTTAATTTAAAAGAAAACTCGACGCCTACAGTATTAAATTTAAAGTCTTCTAAGTGTAATAAAGTTAGGCCTTAATTAGCAGGCATAATCACCGCTCCGCGATAAGAATGAAAGTTACAAACGTTGATAAATAACGTAAGTAATCCTTATATATATATATATATATATATATATATATATATATATATATATATATATACACACATACACCAAACTAGCATCTTTGTCATGGGGTATATTTAACTACACACCAGATGACATGACTGTGTGCAATGTGTTGACATCATTAGTTTATTTTGCTAACCATTAGTATTTCTACTTACTTATTTATGTTTACCCGTACACGGTAAGTTTCAAATGTCCCCTCGTTTCACATTTTCCCACATTTCTTCATATATCGACCGCGGACTAACGCTCATCGTTGTCGAGTAGCAAGTGCTTCGTTTTAAATTAGTTCATATTTTCGGCCGCCACCTAGGATCCGGATAAATGTTTAATTTTAAAGATGGTGTTGCAATAAATGATTTCAACGTATTTCTTAACTAAACACGATCCTCAATTCGCTTATGCATATGTGTGTATATAATTTCAATAAACATCGAATCACAAAAAGTACTTGCTCCGCCAGGACTCGAACCCGGATCTCTCACTTGCCGGGTGAGTACACTACCCTTACACTACAGAGAACTTACGTTTTGCGGTTCAATTATTTTATTTGGCCGTTTCTGTCAGATATGTGTTAAAATAACCAAACTAACATATGGCCAGAAGCCAAAATACCTTTCAAACTACTTGTACTGTATTTACATAAGTTAAATTTGTATAATATATAAAATATAATATCATATATTTATATATACATAATATATATTTTATATATATATATATATATATATATACACTTTTCCAAGTAGTTCAAAGTTTCTAAAAACACAGAAACCAAAGTTCGTGTTTTAATTTTTTAGTTCCCAAAATTTGTGAGTTTCAGAATCCTTCATCAGAAACACACTGATTTAATTAAACAAACAAACAGAACCCAAACCAAGAATTTAAAAAAACATAACCAAAAAAGAATTTTAACTAATGAATATCATTATATATATATATAAAAATGAATGTTTGTATGTTTGTCCTTTATGGAATCGTGAACTATTGGACCGATCATGATGAAAATTTGTACGTATATGTATTTTTCCACGGAGAAGGTTTATAAGCTATGCCCATCCCTTTCCCGATTCAGGATTCCGCCCCACTGGTTACAGAAATACCCATAAGAAATGCATTGCAGCAAACATATGTTAACGTCTTTTCAAATTTTTAATCAGCTGTTCTTTGTAAACATATATTACACTTATAGTTTTAAAGCATAGAGTAATCTTAAGAGAAACGACAAATTTTGTTTAAAACTGTTTTTGCAATCACTGTTAAACATAGACTTTACTATCCAGATAATACAATTCAAATTTGACGTAAAAATTCACCTTTAACTGCAATATTTATTTAATATAAACCATGCTCATGCTTGATCAGAAGAGTAATGCAGATATCATAATTACTATCTTACGTTGGCTACAAATATAAAGAATGTTATAAAATCAACCTTAGTTGTTTTTTTTGACAGAAGTATGGTTCTCAAAACTCCGTGTGTACATATTCTCTCGATCGAGACAACAAAGCAAGCTCAATCGTGGCATCGGAGATATAACTAATTTAATCTAAAATTTATTATAGTAAAAAAAAAAATTTACTAAGTAATATAAGGACTTCGGTTCTTAAGATTTGCGTGCGAAGCCGTGGGTAACAGCTAGATAGAGGCAGGAATATGGTACATACCTTCATAATACGCCCAAGAGGCTCACGATGGAACGACTATCAATTATCTCAGCAATGTTTAGAATGTGATAGAAAAAGAATAAGTGAATATAGTGTACTGTTTTCAACGGGAAATTGCGTGCGAAGCCGCGGGCAACTTTTGCAAAAAATTATTGAAATGCGCAGCAAAGCGCGCCGGGCCCGCTAGTATATATAATATTTTGCTTAAGTTAGAATGATAAATAAGCTAGATAAAATATTTGTATAATTCCTTACAGAATTAAGAAAAAAGATAATGTAATAGGAATTGCTGCAAAAAATTAATTGATATCATGTAAAACAACACCTTTACACTACAATGTTTTATACAATTACAATATGGCGAATTAAAGACGGCAGTCAACAATATTTAAAACGTTTAAAACTTAACCACTATAATTATTTAAATATATACCTGAGCAGAGCAGGGATAAGTTTTGTTAAAACATTTCCAACCCTAGATGTTGTGCTGTTAGATGGCACTTACAGTGACAGTGATTCAGGTCACAGCTTTTGCGGGCGCACATAAAAATTCAAATGAGAAAAATTGAAGACGGCACGAGAAAGGAGGACAAATGAAGTGGAAGAGTATAATGGCCAACAGGAGACGGACTCCTGGCATTCGCCGTTAATAATGTGGCAGTGCATCGCGCTAGCCTGGCATGGCTGGAACATTCCATGGCATTTCTCTGCCACAGCCACGTCTCGTATATTGTCAAAGATCATTACTCTTGTAAATAGTTTCTAATTATTCAATTTCAATGCTTGTGTCAAATTCAACACGTATGTTATCGAATACTACCAAAAATCTTCGTCAGTTAAGTTTTCTTAATTATAGTTTTTGTAGCTAAATACGTTGCTGAAAATAACAGGAAATCATGTTAAATTGTATATTTTTCAAGATGCATCAAGGTAATTAGCATAGAAATGCATTTCAGTAGTTAATAAAAATGTCTGCAAAACTGTACAGAATCGACGGAATATGCTTTATATAAAATTACTAAAAATGCCTAAACATTTTATCATACTGATCCTTATAGACAGTAAAAAAAAAAAAAAATGTTCGGAATGCGATGACTATTAAAGATAAATATGGGGACACAGTAATCTGTCCACCTCTTTCATATGTGAAATATATAAAATAAAATACTGAAAGTAGAGTGCCTATCTTATCATTCCATACCTGTTCATATTTTTAATCACCTCAAATGCCGCACTGACGCTCGTCTCTTCGCAATATGAGTGTTCAGTCAATACCAAAGAGACTGCAGCTGTGACGGTGCGTACAACCATCACTAATATTCCCGGCATTAGCCATCTCCTCATTTCCCACTCTGACATGAGAAGCCACCTCAAATACCGCAGTGACGCTCGTCTCTTCGCAATATGAGTGTTCAGTCAATACCAGAGAGACTGCGGCTGTGACGGTGCGTACAACCATCACTAATATTCCCGGCATTAGCCATCTCCTCATTTCCCACTCTGACACGAGAAGCCACCTCAAATACCGCAGTGACGCTCGTCTCCTCGCAATATGAGTGTTCAGTCAATACCAGAGAGACTGCGGCTGTGACGGTGTGTACATCCATCACTAATATTCCCGGCATTAGCCATCTCCTCATTTCCCACTCTGATACGAGAAGCCACCTCAAATACCGCAGTGACGCTCGTCTCTTCGCAATATGAGTGTTCAGTCAATACCAGAGAGACTGCGGCTGTGACGGTGTGTACATCCATCACTAATATTCCCGGCATTAGTCATCTCCTCATTTCCCACTCTGACACGAGAAGCCACCTCAAATACCGCAGTGACGCTCGTCTCCTCGCAATATGAGTGTTCAGTCAATACCAGAGAGACTGCGGCTGTGACGGTGTACAACCATCACTAATATTCCCGGCATTAGCCATCTCCTCATTTCCCACTCTGACACGAGAAACCACCTCAAATACCGCAGTGACGCTCGTCTCCTCGCAATATGAGTGTTCAGTCAATACCAGAGAGACTGCGGCTGTGACGGTGTGTACATCCATCACTAATATTCCCGGCATTAGCCATCTCCTCATTTCCCACTCTGACACGAGAAACCACCTCAAATACCGCAGTGACGCTCGTCTCCTCGCAATATGAGTGTTCAGTCAATACCAGAGAGACTGCGGCTGTGACGGTTTACAACCATCACTAATATTCCCGGCATTAGCCATCTCCTCATTTCCCACTCTGACACGAGAAGCCACCTCAAATACCGCAGTGACGCTCGTCTCCTCGCAATATGAGTGTTCAGTCAATACCAGAGAGACTGCGGCTGTGACGGTGTGTACATCCATCACTAATATTCCCGGCATTAGCCATCTCCTCATTTCCCACTCTGACACGAGAAGCCACCTCAAAATACCGCAGTGACGCTCGTCTCCTAGCAATATGAGTGTTCAGTCAATACCAGAGAGACTGCGGCTGTGATGGTGTGTACAACTATCACTAATATTCCCGGCATTAGCCATCTCCTCATTTCCCACTCTGACACGAGAAGCCACCTCAAATACCGCAGTGACGCTCGTCTCCTAGCAATATGAGTGTTCAGTCAATACCAGAGAGACTGCGGCTGTAGATGTGTGTACATCCATCACTAATATTCCCGGCATTAGCCATCTCCTCATTTCCCACTCTGACACGAGAAGCCACCTCAAATACCGCAGTGACGCTCGTCTCCTAGCAATATGAGTGTTCAGTCAATACCAGAGAGCCTGCGGCTGTACCTGTGTGTACATCCATCACTAATATTCCCGGCATTAGCCATCTCCTCATTTCCCACTCTGACACGAGAAACCACCTCAAATACCGCAGTGACGCTCGTCTCCTCGCAATATGAGTGTTCAGTCAATTCCAGAGAGACTGCGGCTGTGACGGTGTGTACATCCATCACTAATATTCCCGGCATTAGCCATCTCCTCATTTCCCACTCTGACACGAGAAACCACCTCAAATACCGCAGTGACGCTCGTCTCCTCGCAATATGAGTGTTCAGTCAATACCAGAGAGACCTGCGGCTGTGACGGCGTACAACCATCACTAATATTCCCGGCATTAGCCATCTCCTCATTTCCCACTCTGACACGAGAACCACCTCAAATACCGCAGTGACGCTCGTCTCCTCGCAATATGAGTGTTCAGTCAATACCAGAGAGACTGCGGCTGTGACGGTGTGTACATCCATCACTAATATTCCCGGCATTAGCCATCTCCTCATTTCCCACTCTGACACGAGAAACCACCTCAAATACCGCAGTGACGCTCGTCTCCTAGCAATATGAGTGTTCAGTTCAATACCAGAGAGTCTGCGGCTGTGACGGTTTGTACATCCATCACTAATATTCCCGGCATTAGTCATCTCCTCATTTCTCACTCTGACACGAGAAGCCACCTCAAATACCGCAGTGACGCTCGTCTCTTCGCAATATGAGTGTTCAGTCAATACCAGAGAGACTGCGGCTGTGACGGTGTGTACAACCATCACTAATATTCCCGGCATTAGCCATCTCCTCATTTCCCACTCTGACACGAGAAGCCACCTCAAATACCGCAGTGACGCTCGTCTCCTCGCAATATGAGTGTTAAGTCAATACCAGAGAGACTGCGGCTGTGACGGTGTGTACAACTATCACTAATATTACCGGCATTAGCCATCTCCTCATTTCCCACTCTGACACGAGAAGCCACCTAAAATACCGCACTGACACTCGTCTCCTAGCAATATGAGAGCAAACTGGACTACTCTGATATCATATACGTAGTTCAGTGCTACTACTCGACTTTTAGTAGCAAGTATTATCTTAATTATAATAGTTACAATAGAAAATAGTAATTTCTTCTGCGATTTTTTAAATTTAATAAAAATATTTAGCATAATCTATTGTTGTTTAGAAACATTGCTTCATAGAAACGTTGATTATCTGCACTTAAATCTTGTATGTTGTAGTTTTCTTTTACTACTGAAAACAACTCGGAGCAGCCCTTCGTTAATTAATGGATATAACGCAATTCATGAGTGTATTAATTTTTGGTTCGTTGTTACTTTGAAAGATTATCGCAAACAGGGTGTAAGCACCTTTATCAAAACTTGTAGTCTGTGTTAGAGTTCTGAAATAATAATAAAATAAGTGCGGGTGTAATAGAATGAGACGGGATAACAATAGAACAGGGTCAAGACGAAGATAGGCACTAGTAGCAAGAATTCGCTGCTGGACGGATAGCCCCGGGATAGATTGCTGTATTGTATTGTTGTTCTCATCTTCTGTGCAGCCATTAAACAGCGTCGAGGCCAGCATAATCGTTCTATTTTATTCACAACTTGTCTTAATACTTAAAATTGTAATCCTTCTATCACGTACTCCCCTCATGAGTAAACGTAAACAGAAGACTTCTCAAAGTTTTTTCTTAGAAGTAGTGGTCTCTGTCTTTTCTTCATCATACCCTTCATAGCTATGACGTGTTGGCACCAAGCAGTCATAGGACAGAAATGTAGATTCCCTTCTTTGTGATAAAGCGCTCGATCTGGCATCACTAAAACAGTGCTAAAGCCTAAAATTTAGATTTTTGTCACAGTTTCGTATTTAAAAATCAGGTGATTTGTTATAACATCCACTATCATCTATATCATCAGCTGATTTGTTTTTTTATATTCTCTCCGATAGAAAGTACATTAAGACTTGAAACTTGAGACGCATTCCTCTTGACCCAAAGAAGAGCTATGTTGATTTTGAGGCAATAGTTGAAATTTAACTACCCTTATGACGAATTTCTTAACACAGAGATCCTGGGAACTTATTATTTATTAATTATCTTCAATATTTAATATAACTAAAATATTTTACAGCAATTATACGAGTATTTCGCAAAACAGTTTGTTAATGTGGGTAAAAAAAAAACACTTTACGGATGTTCTGAATGTTCTCGACTCACATCCCAGACACATCCGTCAAAGTTAACACATTTCTCAGACCACCGTTTAATCTCAGTAAAAGATTTAACTTTCCAGCTTCATCTAGTGTTTGGATATTATAAAGATAAATACAAAAGTAAATTAAAACAACTATACCGGAGAAATATTATGCTGTCTGGTCGTTCAATGCGTATTACAGAATAGCAATAAAGAACACAATTGATTTTAGTAGGTAATCGTAATGTGGGTCAGCAGCTGCTAATTCCCACTACCAAAAGAATCCAATGACCGCTTACAGAGTACAGAAGATAAGTGGGGGGGGGGGGGCGCCTAAGGTGTGTAGAAATAATAAGCTATAAGAGATTATATTATATGCTTTAAACGTTAATAAAACAAACCCGACGGTTGCGATGCATTGTATTGTCAGTGCCAAAAGTGTAAAACAAATCACAAATTAAAAGCACAAGCAGTTATGGACCCATCTTACAAAGATTTTGACGCTTAATGTCGCGCGAAACTCGGGCGGAAACAAACCGAAAGAAACTGAGCATCATTAGTCAAACACAACATTGTAGTCTTCTCGGGACTCTTCCTAACAAAAAGAATATATATCCTTTCTGACAGTCGGTCGTTTATAACTCTGTATCTGCTCGTCAACGTCACGCGCCGAGCCTGTTTAAACTGTGCTTTTGAATTTCCATATTGCGATTCTGAATTTCCTAAACCGGATTAGAATAACTTTGGTTTGTTTGTGCCATCTGTACGGACTAAAGAGCTAGTTGGAATGCTAGAACATTGAATCTTCACTAAACCTTAGATCTTACGTCAATGGCCTCAGAACTTTATATTATTACAATATAGTTTGTAATACAGGGATTTCTGTACTTCCCTTGCTTATTCTCCATTGCCCAGCTTGCTTGGTTCCCTACACGGAGAAATTAACAGTTTGATAAGTGCGGTCAGAGTACAGCTTTGAAGCGTTAAAAAATTACTTTTGTAAATAATACACAAAAGCACGACCCTAATCGATGAGGTGCGTGTGGGGGTACAGATGACCGTGCGGTTTAAGGCGTCGCGTCGGACTTATAGTGAGGCGCAGATATGTACTGTATAGTACAGGTTCAAATCCTGTATGTGACCGTAGCACTGTATCGACTCTCCCCCTTATTTTATTTGATAAGATCCTGGCACAGGCCAGTGGCACATGAGGAAGGGCACAATAAGGCTTTAAAGGGAAAACTTTTCGGGACTGGAAGGAACGCCCATCGATCCCCTAAAATCCCATCCGCCTAAAATTACTAAATGCGTGATAGACGCTTTTTATTGAGTGAGAGACAGGGTAAAGGGTTCATCATTTTTCTAGCAAAGGTCAACTATTAAAAGGAAGAAAACAGCGCCCGAAGCTTGTGCCTATGCCAGAACAGGAAAACAGCACCCGAAGCTTGTGCCTATGCCAGAACAGGAAACAGTACCCGAAGCTTGTGCCTATGCCAGAACAGGAAACAGCGCCCGAAGCTTGTGCCTATGCCAGAACAGGAAACAGTACCCGAAGCTTGTGCCTATGCCAGAACAGGAAACAGCGCCCGAAGCTTGTGCCTATGCCAGAACAGGAAACAGCGCCTGAAGCTTGTGCCTATGCCAGAACAGGAAACAAACTAGGCGAACGGAACAAACGACCCAGTAACAAGAAACAATTACAGTTGAGGCCAGGCAATGACAAATGTATCGGAAAGGAGGCAATAGCTTACGTGCACGTGCTGTGTGGGCCGGCTAAGATTGATTCCCCACATTACGCTGTGGTACACTACACATGGTGCTCTACTGGTTTTACACCTCAAACCTGTGTACAGTGAGCTATTAAACAACGCTACCGGATCGACAATTACCGAGTCTTTGAATAATCAGGAAACTAGCAATAATTACGAAATTGTAATTAACAATTACAATTCAAGTAACACAATTTTTTTAAATCAAGCTTACAAACAAACGTGAAACCCATAATAACCGTGAATTTTTTACCGTTCATTTCTAATTAAAATAATTATAATATCTCTACACATTCCTTCAAATTTCAAATCATGTACGTTAAGGTATAAATAACTTATTTCTATTCACTATTAACAGTAAATTCTGTAGTGATTTTCGATGTTTACTTCGTAACGTGTATACCAATATATATATTGGGGAGAGGGGACAGGACGTAATGCAAATATAGCATACAAGCTATCGTATTGAGGATGGAAATATTGTTTATGAATTATTATAGATAAAGCAATACGATTTTGATCACAATAGTATCCTTGGCGACCGACCCATGATATGGTGTAAAATAATATACTAGTTATAAAAATATTTCATATTAATGATATGTAAAGGTTTACTGCTTTATCTGCAATGATTCAACAATTGTACCGTCATCTTTATAATCTATACTGTAAACATAGCTTTTAGTTATATACTTGTAAGGCAACAGCAAAGCAACATAACACGTGGCCTTAAAGTTTAAAAATAAAAAAAATCACTTGAAATTGAAAAAAAGGTCCCTTTCACGTGGTATACAGGATGACGTGACCCCCCTAAACAGATCAACTTTAAAAATCCAAGTGTTTACACGGTGGCGGGCAGTTGTTAGACCCAGTCCCGGGACCGCACCAGTCAGCCTCGCTGCCAACACATCAATCCTCACCGCAGTGTAATCCGGCACTGAATTTCTCCTGCTTGATAAATGTGCCGTGCTAGTCTGCAGTACTAATTACACAACCGAGCTTATGAAAACACCGCCCATCAATTCCGTACTAACTGCCTTTGTGTGGATCCGGTACTACCGACATTGTGGATCATTACATACTGTAATACTGAACCGTCAATGAGACAGATGTACTATACACAACCGAGCTTATGAAAACACGGCCCATCAATTCCGTACTAACTGCCTTTGTGTGGATCCGGTACCACCGACATTTTGGATCGTTACATATTGTAATACTGAACCGTCTATGGGCAGATGTACTATTCACAACCGAGCTTATGAAAACACCGCCCATCAATTCCGTACTAACTGCCTTTGTGTGGATATGGTCCTACCGACATTGTGGATCGTTACATACTGTAATACTGAACCGTCAATGGGACAGATATACTATACACAACCGAGCTTATGAAAACACCGCCCATCACTTCCGTACTAATTGACATTGTATAAGAAAGTGTGGGAGAAATCGCAAGCTTCATTTTCTATTTACACTTCTAGTAAAATAGTTCACGTTTTTATGACGACTCTGTGTTTCAATCTAATAAAGCATCTGGTTTTAAAATTAAAAATAAATGAAATTTTCATTCCGATTTTTGGATCAAAGGATGAAGACAGATTCCATACAGACATTGAGTCCAGAGTGCGGATTTTACGTGTTTTTTATATGTGCGAGGTCAGGATTGCATAGATTTTTAATGCTGTAACGCTCTTAAACCCCCATTTTCATTGTAGTCCCATATGAACAGTATATTAAAACCTTCTGCACTTTTACGACAACATTATTTTTAGTCATAGCATAATGTTAGATGTCTCATTATATATATCATTACTACGCATCCGACCGCATTTTAGTTTTTTAAGTTTGTATATGATACTCTGAAAAAAACCCTTCTAATTTATTTTTCCTTCGTCAAATATTCAAAAACTATATACGCTTAAAAATGTTTTGATAAGCATTTGGATGCGTATTGATTGTACCTTTAAAATGAGCCATCCCCCATAACTGTACGGTTAAAATAAGCACGAAAAAGTGCATGAGGCAGTGTTACTTCAGACGGCTCTTCAACCTTCAAATTGTTAACATAATTCCATAAGAAACGGACCGATTAAATGTGGGGGATGTGAATTCGCGTCTTTAACCCAGAGCCGTCCACATTAACTTACTTAATTCGTCTAATCAAATCATGACGTTTTCTCTTTAAAATTCCACTTGTAGATCATCGCCAGTTAAAGAACGCCCCTGAGTAACAAGAGGCTGGTGACAATTGACCCGGGGTCATCGCCTGACTCACGACTTCTTCCTCTCTGTCTGCACGAGCTTGATTCGGCACGCATGTGCTGCAGATCGTCACAGTCCTGCAGATCTCAACAACAGGCGGCATATAAATCTTGTTGAAACACCTGAGACAGTGAAGCTGTTTTATAGATGGTTTATACCTGAATTGATTAATCTAATTTTCGACTTTTGAAACCAAACCTACTCTTTTTCACTGGGTGTTTACTCTTGTCTGAGTAGTCCAGTAGTCGTGAGCATTTTTTGCGTTCTATTGCAGATAATCGAGTTCTGCGAGACATCGATGGAGCAAATAAAAAAGAAAGTCAACCCGATAGTTTAGGTGGGGATCAAAATGGGACGGTGCCTCAAGGGTTAAACAGCGTCACAGATCTTATATCACATTTAGAACAAGATCCAGCCAACCACACAAGGACCGGTGTTTAAATTGGTGTGGTGACTTTTAGTGTCTTTGTCTATAATCTCGCGCTGATACTCTTATTACTTATGTGTATATACTTGGGAGATTAAATTTGAAATACCTAGACAATAATGTCAGCTATCAATGTAGTTTGAATCTTTTATAGAACAGTTGGAGAAAGAAACAGAGATAACGTTTCAAGGAAAGAAGGTGGCTTACTTACAATGAAACTTATGAGAACTACTAAGAATTTATTAACCTTGCCGGTTTGGACAAACAATCATAACTATTACAAAACACATACACTACTAATAATGGATGTGTCCAACAACTGTTGTCAGACAACTCTGTGACACAAAGTAGTAAAACATTTACTTACTTAGGAATCAAGTACCAATTTTCTTAAAATTTAAATGATCTGAACATTGTAGCATAATATGATTTAAGAATGGGTACCTTCTGCTTACGCTGATTAACAATTCACGTGTCACCTATATATCAGAAAGACCTAGTAGAAGTATCTGAATAATGTAGCATAATAAGATTTTAAGATTGTGTACCTACTGTTTTCGCTGATTTAAGATTTAAGATTGAAGACCAAGTGAGAGTATACCTGTTAAAAATGTGGCTTAAGCGACGCTTTGTAATAACAATCTATTTTGAAACCATTCGGTAAATGGGATGAGTCGTGCACGTACAAACATACCAAGCAATGACATTCTCAGTACCAAAAGAGAAAAGGATACACTTAACACAAAATAACAACAACAGAGGGGAAAGCAATTCTTTCGCAGATTGAAGCCATGCCGAGCCACTTGCTGCAATCTTCTCTGAGAATCAAATCTCACTGATGTTTGTTATTGGAGGTAACTACTTCTATTGCTTCAATTCAATTACGACATCAAATTGCGAACTCTGAAGCGGAGAATAAATACAATAACTCGCGAGAACTTCAGGCCAAGTCCGGCAATAGCCCTGTATCTCCGGCCGACTTGCCTCTTGTACTCGTCTCATTTTACATCTCAATATTACACTTTCCGTTAAAGGGAAAACCTGAAATCATGTGTTTTACTTTTCCTGTAATTACTAACATCAGGTCGTGTACAGTATGTTTCCTGTATCAACTTGGCTCAGTTCTCAATATCACGAAAAACGTTTTTTGAGTTCTGCTCAAAGGACGGATTGAGCAACATCAGGTCGTGTACAGGACGTTTCCTGTATCAACTTGGCTCAGTTCTCAATATCACGACGTATGCTAAAGAAGGACGGAGTGAGCAACATCAGGTCGTGTACAGGACGTTTCCTGTAAACTTGGCTCAGTTCTCAATATCACGAAAAACGACCTGATGTAAAGAAGGACGGAGTGAGCAACATCAGGTCGTGTACAGGACGTTTCCTGTATCAACTTGGCTCAGTTTCCGACGTCACGAAATGTTTTTGAGTTCTGCTCACACAACTTCGAACATTTACTATTATAGAATTAACGTATGACATCTTGTAAGAGATAAACTCAAGATTACCAATACATTTTGTTTACATGTAGTTAATCTTAAAAGTATATCATCAATATAACAAATACAATTGTCTGTATCAACGTTTAAAGAAAGCGAATTTGCGGACGAAATTGTTTACCCGTTCAACTAATCCAAGAAATATGGTATGTTGTCATAAAATTATATTTCACTTACATGGCAAAACAGCAGGCTGTTTAACTAAGTGTTTTATAACATCAGTCAGTTGAATCATCATTAATACAGTTCTAACAAACAAGGAATTTAAGACCAATAAACCTAACATTTGGTTTTGTAAATTAAGCTGTTTAAATACTAAGTATGATGTTAAGAACGTGAATGTTATTCCCCGTATGATGGATGGATCTCACAACTTTCGACTGACTGTTAGCGCAGTGCAGATATAATCCTTGTTGAACAGAGACAGAGACAGAGACAGAGATAGCAGGCAGGGAGGCGACATGCAGACACCAGACAGACACAACAAGGACAAGGACATGGACATGCATTGTACCTGAGTGGTAGCGCTTCTCATTGTGCGTGACTCTGCGCTGCGTGCGGCGCGTGCGAGGCTGCTGCCGGCCCTGCGTGGGCACTACAACACACCACAGACACACCACTTGTTAGTGTTAGTCCACCCACGCACACTAAACACACAGTGCGTGCTTCTTCCTTCACATCTACCGAACTTTCCTTCAGTTTCCCTTCCCCCATGACAACAATGTGAAACCTCATGCACGTTAACTTAAGTGTGTATACCTTTTGAATGTTTAAACAATGAAGTTAAGTGTGTATACCTTTTGAATGTTTCAACAATGAAGTTAAGTGTGTATACCTTTTGAATGTTTCAACAATGAAGTTAAGTGTATACATTTTGAATGTTTCCATTTTGAATGTTTAAACAATGAAGTTAAGTGTGTATACCTTTTGAATGTTTCAACAATGAAGTTAAGTGTGTACTTTTTGAATGTTTAAACAATTAAGTTAAGTGTATACATTTTGAATGTTTAAACAATGAAGTTAAGCGTATACCTTTTGAATGTGTAAACAATGAAGTTAAGTGTAAAACTTTTGTTGTTTAAACAATGAAATCATGTGTATACACGTTTAGCACGTATGAGGTTTACCACTGTTATTATGGGGAGGAAATCAAGAACATTTTACTACAGCCAGATCATCATTTATATTATAGATAAAAATTTAGAAATCTGTAAGTCAACTGATCAAGTTCGGAATTTCTAATCAAACGACGAAAATATATATATGATAAAATTTAACAGACAATTTTTAAAAAATCTGTAAGTTCTCTACTGAAATGTGAAGTTAAATTTTCACGCTGATCAGATAATGAGGGTAATAAATCGTGAAGTTTTTTATCCCACGGAAAACATGACAAATTGCGATGTATTATACTCGGGTCTGGAACTAGGCTTACTAGAGTTTCCTGTGCGGCTGCGACAGGACTGATTGCTTTACTGTTGTATTTTGGCACGCGGCCAGTACAAGCTGAGGCGCTCAACAGTTGAATTGACACTATCTGTGTTACTACACTTCCCGGTGAAATAAGAAGCACTCACTGGCAACACTTTATTGCCGAACCACAGTTACGAGTAGTGTTGTAAGAGCCATAAACCAGCTGAAAACGGGAAGTGGGTCAGTGGATAGGTTTATTTACTGGGGGAATTAAATGGCATTAGTGGGGTTTCTATAAGAGCACAATAACAAAGTTATGTGTTCTGTGGGGTGGGAGCATGTGAGAAGCCTGAAGCGGTGAAGGTGTGCTTGTGTGTGAGCAGTGGAGTAGGCAGATGTGGCCTCTAGTACCGAACATGTTTATAATGGCTATGGTTTCACTGACCCAAATGCAATTTTACAGCTTCCCAGCAGGGGGCGCCCCGTCAGCCTTGACGCCCCACGCAATCGTAGGTGGAATTGCGTCAATATTTCCACCCAGTACACACTTCGAACATAATCACATTAAAGATCTGTCTTAAAACCATATATATCCTAAGTGAAAATAATCTACTTGCTTACTCAAAATACGACAAAATTAATAAAAACTGATCGTAAAGAATACATAAAATATATTTTAATCAGTTGCATGGAAGAAAATTGAATTTAGTTATTATAATTAATGGTTTTTTAAATAGAACGAGTACTTAAACAATGAACCATAGAAAAGTAACTATATTAGATAAGAAGAGCACACTAAACTCACATAAAGGCAACACCTATATTTCTGTGATAATGTGTTGTGTTTCAAATAGCAAAGATACTAAGTTAAAATAAGTAAACTTACAGATCAAGTACTGAAATAACGGTACGTAGAGCAAAAGTCGAGCACCCTTAATATCAAAGAGCATCTGTATATATGTTACAGCCACATAATTAATTACGCTATTTATTATATGTAATATCGAAACAGTATGTGTAATGGCTAGTGATTTTGGTCAAAGTAATTAATAATGCTCTAATTATGATTTCATCCAGCCATTACACTATTACCGGAATGAAGTTGGTCAAAGTGATTAATCATGCTTTATTTATAATTGTAGCTAACCATTTATTATGCACACCAATCAAAATATATGTTGACCTAACTTAACCTAAAAATAGCCTACCCTTCCCTAGGCCTATTATTACTGTATCGAAATCACGTTAACTAATACTTATTATGACTAGTTTAAATCATTTATGTATCCTTTTAGACGTGTGAATTTGGACATTATGCATAATAAACCAGATATTATAGTCGTTAATCATGCCTGGTTAATCATGACTGTACACAACTTCCAGAAACTTTTTGTCATAGCGATTTTATCTTTTCTAAAAACATTAGAGACATGGTTATAGTTCACGAGGTGTGGTAGTAATTTGATGCAGAATTTTGGAACATCCTATAATCAGGCCCAAAGAAAAACCATTCAGGATAGTTAAGGATATAAATGAAATTTTACAGTACCTCATTAAAAAAATTATATTTAGTTAATATAAAATAATTGTTATAAATAATAAATGAGTAAAAAACATGTCAGCCCTAACTTGTAAACCTTTCAAGTTTTCATCTTCAGCTGCTTTTATTAGGGTCTAATTAAAGCATTGCTTAAATTTAATACTTAAAAGGTTGTAATTTCTAGTGGAGTGGCCAATACCTTTTTTACTGTTTTGTGTTAGTTTTAAAGGGCTACAAATTGAAAATAAAAATACATTTTCTTAACCAAAACTTAATGCACCACTCTAAAAACTTGTACCTGCACGAAATTTGGTATTCATGTAAAACAAATTCACCTGTACTTGAATTGAAATTTCTATTCATTAATAATGCAATTAAGTTTGACTATATTAGTACACAAGTTCCGTACTTGCTTCAAGTTACTGACGTTAATTATTTACACTTTCGCTAATTAGCCAAGTAACTGGAACAATTAAGCGAGTAATTGCTAAATATATTCCAATTACCTAGACTGTACTCGGGACTAATCTGTTTATTATGCCGGGAAGGGCCATCCATCAGCCGGCGCGGGCGCTATATTGGGCCGCCAAGATTAATTACTCCGCACAATATTAAACGATAGCGAGTCGGTTTAATTAGGGTAATTAGTGCAGTCAGAATTTATCGCTGCAGTCCTTGCGCATCCTGACGGCAGGGGAGCGAGAGGATCGTCGGTTATGTCAAGGTCACGGTGTGGGGAAAATTCGGAGGCGGAGGAGTCCGCAGGAAGGGGGTGTATCAGGAATTCAAATGCGGGCTGGGGACGATAGATTTATAGTGTAATCAGGTGTGAAGAGTGAGATAGCCCACGGTCGACACGCTCGGCCGTTATCACCACATTAATTATGTATGGTAACAACCATACAACATGCTTACTGACCAGTCAATATAACCTACCCATATACCACACCCCCTTGTGTTGCCGTACAATTAGTATCATAAACCATTATAAATCCACAGTTGATTTTAAGGGTACGCAGGACCTAATAACTGGGGAGTTATCCAGTCCCTCCTGACCAACGTGTATTTACCTCTCCGGATAATTTCAATAGAGCGTTTGTTCTCAAAAAAGAGCGATGAAAATCGTGTGGGGGTTGCGACCTGTGACATTTTTAGGGACGGGTGGTAATTTAATATTACCTTAATTCCTGAATTATAATGTTGATCTTATATTCATTAAATTACAAATTATTAAAAAAACGTCGACTCTTAAAGTTTATACTAGACATGTTTACTGACAAGTCAATATAACCTACCCTTGTGTTGCTGTTCTTAATTGTATTAAGTATCATATATATATATATATATATATATATATATAATATTTTGCTTAAGTTAGAATGATAAATAAGCTAGATAAAATATTTTTATAATTCCTTACAGAATTAAGAAAAAAGATAATGTAATAGGAATTGCTGCAAAAAATTAATTGATATCATGTAAAACACCACCTTTACACTACAATGTTTTATACAATTACAATATGGCGAATTAAAGACGGCAGTCAACAATATTTAAAACGTTTAAAACTTAATAATTATTTAAATATATACCTGAGCAGAGCAGGGATAAGTTTTGTTAAAAAATTCCAACCCTAGATGTTGTGCTGTTAGATGGCACTTACGATGACAGTGATTCAGGTCACAGCTTTTGCGGGCGCACATAAAAATTCAAATGAGAAAAATTGAAGACGGCACGAGAAAGGAGGACAAATGAAGTGGAAGAGTATAATGGCCAACAGGAGACGGACTCCTGGCATTCGCCGTTAATAATGTGGCAGTGCATCGCGCTAGCCTGGCATGGCTGGAACATTCCATGGCATTTCTCTGCCACAGCCACGTTTCGTATATTGTCAAAGATCATTACTCTTGTAAATAGTTTCTAATTATTCATTTTAAATGCTTGTGTCAAATTCAACACGTATGTTATCGAATACTACCAAAAATCTTCGTCAGTTAAGTTTTCTTAATTATAGTTTTTGTAGCTAAATACGTTGCTGAAAATAACAGGAAATCATGTTAAATTGTATATTTTTCAAGATGCATCAAGGTAATTAGCATAGAAATTTTCAGTAGTTAATATAAAATGTCTACAAAACTGTACAGAATCGACGGAATATGCTTTATATAAAATTACTAAAAATGCCTAAACATTTTATCATACTGATCCTTATGGACAGTAAAAAATAAAAAAAATGTTCGGAATGCGATGACTATTAAAGATAAATGTGGGGACACAGTAATCTGTCCACCTCTTTCATATGTGAAATATATAAAATAAAATACTGAAAGTAGAGTGCCTATCTTATCATTCCATACCTGTTCATATTTTTAATCACCTCAAATGCCGCAGTGACGCTCGTCTCTTCGCAATATGAGTGTTCAGTCAATACCAGAGAGACTGCGGCTGTGACGGTGCGTACAACCATCACTAATATTCCCGGCATTAGCCATCTCCTCATTTCCCACTCTGACACGAGAAGCCACCTCAAATACCGCAGTGACGCTCGTCTCCTAGCAATATGAGTGTTCAGTCAATACCAGAGAGACTGCGGCTGTGACGGTGTGTACATCCATCACTAATATTCCCGGCATTAGTCATCTCCTCATTTCCCACTCTGACACGAGAAGCCACCTCAAATACCGCAGTGACGCTCGTCTCCTAGCAATATGAGTGTTCAGTCAATACCAGAGAGACTGCGGCTGTGACGGTGTGTACATCCATCACTAATATTCCCGGCATTAGTCCATCTCCTCATTTCCCACTCTGACACGAGAAGCCACCTCAAATACCGCAGTGACGCTCGTCTCTTCGCAATATGAGTGTTCAGTCAATACCAGAGAGACTGCGGCTGTGACGGTTTGTACATCCATCACTAATATTCCCGGCATTAGCCATCTCCTCATTTCCCACTCTGACACGAGAAGCCACCTCAAATACCGCAGTGACGCTCGTCTCCTCGCAATATGAGTGTTAAGTCAATACCAGAGAGACTGCGGCTGTGACGGTGTGTACATCCATCACTAATATTCCCGGCATTAGTCATCTCCTCATTTTCCCACTGTGACACCAAGAATCCACCTAAATACGACTGACACTCCTTCTCGAGAGCAAGCCACCTCACAACCAACACTACCGGCATTAGTGACGCACTGCTCTCCCTATAGCAATATGAGTGTTCATCAATACCAGAGAGACTATCACAAACCATCACTAATATTCCGGCACATTAGCCATCTCCTCATTTCCCACTGTGACACGAGAAGCCACCTAAATACCGGCACTGACGTCTCCTAGCAATATGAGTGTTCAGTCAATACCAGTGCGGCTGGATGGTGCTTACACAATCCATCACTAATATTCCCGGCATTAGCCATCTCCTCATTTCCCACTCTGATACGAGAAGCCACCTCAAATACCGCAGTGACGCTCGTCTCTTCGCAATATGAGTGGTTTCAGTCAATACCTGAGAGACTGCGGCTGTGACGGTTTGTACAACCATCACTAATATTCCCGGCATTAGCCATCTCCTCTTTCCTCACTCTGACACGAGAAGCCACCTCAAATACCGCACTGACGCTCGTCTCCTAGCAATATGAGTGTTCAAAGTCAATACAGAGAGACTGCGGCTGTGACGGTGCGTACAACTCCATCACTAATATTACCCGGCATTAGCCATCCTCCTCATTTCCCAATCTGACACGAGAAGCCACCAAAATACCGCAGTTGACGCTCGTCCTCCTAGTAATATGAGTGTTCAGTCAATACCAGAGAGACTGCGGCTGTGACGGTGCGTACAACTATCACTAATATTACCGGCATTAAGCCATCTCCTCATTTCCCACTCTGATACGAGAAGCCACCTCAAATTGCCGCAGTGACGCTCGTCTCTTCGCAATATGAGTGTTAAGTCAATACCAGAGAGACTGCGGCTGTGACGGTGCGTACAACTATCACTAATATTACCGGCATTAGCCATCTCCTCATTTCCCACTCTGACACGAGAAGCCACCTAAAATACCGCACTGACACCCGTCTCCTAGCAATATGAGAGCAAACTGGACTACTCTGATATCATATACGTAGTTCAGTGCTACTACTCGACTTTTAGTAGCAAGTATTATCTTCATTATAATAGTTACAATAGAAAAATAGTAATTTCTTCTGCGATTTTTTAAATTTAATAAAAATATTTAGCATAATCTATTGTTGTTTAGAAACATTGCTTCATAGAAACGTTGATTATCTGCACTTAAATCTTGTATGTTGTAGTTTTCTTTTACTACTGAAAACAACTCGGAGCAGCCCTTCGTTAATTAATGGATATAACGCAATTCATGAGTGTATTAATTTTTGGTTCGTTGTTACTTTGAAAGATTATCGCAAACAGGGTGTAAGCACCTTTATCAAAACTTGTAGTCTGTGTTAGAGTTCTGAAATAATAATAAAATAAGTGCGGGTGTAATAGAATGAGACGGGATAACAATAGAACAGGGTCAAGACGAAGATAGGCACTAGTAGCAAGAATTCGCTGCTGGACGGATAGCCCCGGGATAGATTGCTGTATTGTATTGTTGTTCTCATCTTCTGTGCAGCCATTAAACAGCGTAGAGGCCAGCATAATCGTTCTATTTTATTCACAACTTGTCTTAATACTTAAAAATGTAATCCTTCTATCACGTACTCCCCTCATGAGTAAACGTAAACAGAAGACTTCTCAAAGTTTTTTCTTAGAAGTAGTGGTCTCTGTCTTTTCTTCATCATACCCTTCATAGCTATGACGTGTTGGCACCAAGCAGTCATAGGACAGAAATGTAGATTCCCTTCTTTGTGATAAAGCGCTCGATCTGGCATCACTAAAACAGTGCTAAAGCCTAAAATTTAGATTTTTGTCACAGTTTCGTATTTAAAAATCAGGTGATTTGTTATAACATCCACTATCATCTATATCATCAGCTGATTTGTTTTTTTATATTCTCTCCGATAGAAAGTACATTAAGACTTGAAACTTGAGACGCATTCCTCTTGACCCAAAGAAGAGCTATGTTGATTTTGAGGCAATAGTTGAAATTTAACTACCCTTATGACGAATTTCTTAACACAGAGATCCTGGGAACTTATTATTTATTAATTATCTTCAATATTTAATATAACTAAAATATTTTACAGCAATTATACGAGTATTTCGCAAAACAGTTTGTTAATGTGGGTAAAAAAAAAACACTTTACGGATGTTCTGAATGTTCTCGACTCACATCCCAGACACATCCGTCAAAGTTAACACATTTCTCAGACCACCGTTTAATCTCAGTAAAAGATTTAACTTTCCAGCTTCATCTAGTGTTTGGATATTATAAAGATAAATACAAAAGTAAATTAAAACAACTATACCGGAGAAATATTATGCTGTCTGGTCGTTCAATGCGTATTACAGAATAGCAATAAAGAACACAATTGATTTTAGTAGGTAATCGTAATGTGGGTCAGCAGCTGCTAATTCCCACTACCAAAAGAATCCAATGACCGCTTACAGAGTACAGAAGATAAGTGGGGGGGGGGGGGCGCCTAAGGTGTGTAGAAATAATAAGCTATAAGAGATTATATTATATGCTTTAAACGTTAATAAAACAAACCCGACGGTTGCGATGCATTGTATTGTCAGTGCCAAAAGTGTAAAACAAATCACAAATTAAAAGCACAAGCAGTTATGAACCCATCTTACAAAGATTTTGACGCTTAATGTCGCGCGAAACTCGGGCGGAAACAAACCGAAAGAAACTGAGCATCATTAGTCAAACACAACATTGTAGTCTTCTCGGGACTCTTCCTAACAAAAAGAATATATATCCTTTCTGACAGTCGGTCGTTTATAACTCTATATCTGCTCGTCAACGTCACGCGCCGAGCCTGTTTAAACTGTGCTTTTGAATTTCCATATTGCGATTCTGAATTTCCTAAACCGGATTAGAATAACTTTGGTTTGTTTGTGCCATCTGTACGGACTAAAGAGCTAGTTGGAATGCTAGAACACTGAATCTTCACTAAACCTTAGATCTTACGTCAATGGCCTCAGAACTTTATATTATTACAATATAGTTTGTAGATTTCTTTATTTCCCTTGCTTATTCTCCATTGCCCAGCTTGCTTGGTTCCCTACACGGAGAAATTAACAGTTTGATAAGTACGGTCAGAGTACAGCTTTGAAGCGTTAAAAAATTACTTTTGTAAATAATACACAAAAGCACGACCCTAATCCTCCGATGAGGTGCGTGTGGGGGTACAGATGACCGTGCGGTTTAAGGCGTCGCGTCGGACTTATAGTGAGGCGCAGATATGTACTGTATAGTACAGGTTCAAATCCTGTATGTGACCGTAGCACTGTATCGACTCTCCCCCTTATTTTATTTGATAAGATCCTGGCACAGGCCAGTGGCACATGAGGACGGGCACAATAAGGCTTTAAAGGGAAAACTTTTCGGGACTGGAAGGAACGCCCATCGATCCCCTAAAATCCCATCCGCCTAAAATTACTAAATGCGTGATAGACGCTTTTTATTGAGTGGGAGACAGGGTAAAGGGTTCATCATTTTTCTAGCAAAGGTCAACTATTAAAAGGAAGAAAACAGCGCCCGAATCTTGTGCCTATGCCAGAACAGGAAACAGCACCCGAAGCTTGTGCCTATGCCAGAACAGGAAACAGTACCCGAAGCTTGTGCCTATGCCAGAACAGGAAACAGCACCCGAAGCTTGTGCCTATGCCAGAACAGGAAACAGTACCCGAAGCTTGTGCCTATGCCAGAACAGGAAACAGCGCCCGAAGCTTGTGCCTATGCCAGAACAGGAAACAGCGCCTGAAGCTTGTGCCTATGCCAGAACAGGAAACAAACTAGGCGAACGGAACAAACGACCCAGTAACAAGAAACAATTACAGTTGAGGCCAGGCAATGACAAATGTATCGGAAAGGAGGCAATAGCTTACGTGCACGTGCTGTGTGGGCCGGCTAAGATTGATTCCCCACATTACGCTGTGGTACACTACACATGGTGCTCTACTGGTTTTACACCTCAAACCTGTGTACAGTGAGCTATTAAACAACGCTACCGGATCGACAATTACCGAATCTTTGAATAATCAGGAAACTAGCAATAATTACGAAATTGTAATTAACAATTACAATTCAAGTAACACAATTTTTTTAAATCAAGCTTACAAACAAACGTGAAACCCATAATAACCGTGAATTTTTTACCGTTCATTTCTAATTAAAATAATTATAATATCTCTACACATTCCTTCAAATTTCAAATCATGTACGTTAAGGTATAAATAACTTATTTCTATTCACTATTAACAGTAAATTCTGTAGTGATTTTCGATGTTTACTTCGTAACGTGTATATCAATATATATATTGGGGAGAGGGGACAGGACGTAATGCAAATATAGCATACAAGCTATCGTATTGAGGATGGAAATATTGTTTTTGAATTATTATAGATAAAGCAATACGATTTTGATCACAATAGTATCCTTGGCGACCGACCCATGATATGGTGTAAAATAATATACTAGTTATAAAAATATTTCATATTAATGATATGTAAAGGTTTACTGCATTATCTGCAATGATTCAACAATTGTACCGTCATCTTTATAATCTATACTGTAAACATAGCTTCTAGTAATATACTTGTAAGGCAACGGCAAAGCAACATAACACGTGGCCTTAAAGTTTAAAAATACAAAAAAAATCACTTGAAATTGAAAAAAAGGTCCCTTTCACGTGGTATACAGGATGACGTGACCCCCCTAAACAGATCAACTTTAAAAATCCAAGTGTTTACACGGTGGCGGGCAGTTGTTAGACCCAGTCCCGGGACCGCACCAGTCAGCCTCGCTGCCAACACATCAATCCTCACCGCAGTGTAATCCGGCACTGAATTTCTCCTGCTTGATAAATGTGCCGTGCTAGTCTGCAGTACTAATTACACAACCGAGCTTATGAAAACACCGCCCATCAATTCCGTACTAACTGCCTTTGTGTGGATCCGGTACCACCGACATTGTGGATCATTACATACTGTAATACTGAACCGTCAATGAGACAGATGTACTATACACAACCGAGCTTATGAAAACACGGCCCATCAATTCCGTACTAACTGCCTTTGTGTGGATCCGGTACCACCGACATTGTGGATCATTACATACTGTAATACTGAACCGTCAATGAGACAGATGTACTATACACAACCGAGCTTATGAAAACACGGCCCATCAATTCCGTACTAACTGCCTTTGTGTGGATCCGGTACCACCGACATTGTGGATCGTTACATACTGTAATACTGAACCGTCAATGAGACAGATGTACTATACACAACCGAGCTTATGAAAACACGGCCCATCAATTCCGTACTAACTGCCTTTGTGTGGATCCGGTACCACCGACATTGTGGATCATTACATACTGTAATACTGAACCGTCAATGAGACATATGTACTATACACAACCGAGCTTATGAAAACACCGCCCATCAATTCCGTACTAACTGCCTTTGTGTGGATCCGGTACCACCGACATTGTGGATCATTACATACTGTAATACTGAACCGTCAATGAGACAGATGTACTATACACAACCCAGCTTATGAAAACACCGCCCATCAATTCCGTACTAACTGCCTTTGTGTGGATCCGGTACCACCGACTTTGTGGATCATTACATACTGTAATACTGAACCGTCAATGAGACAGATATACTATACACAATCCAGCTTATGAAAACACCGCCCATCAATTCCGTACTAATTGACTTTGTGTGGATCTGGTCCTACCAACATTGTGGATCGTTACAAACTGTAATACTGAACCGCCAATGGAATTGATGTACTATTGACAAACGAGCTTATGAAAACAGCGCCCATCACTTCCGTACTAATTGACATTGTGTAAGAAAGTGTGGGAGAAATCACAAGCTTCATTTTCTATTTACACTTCTAGTGAAATAGTTCTCGTTTTTATGACGACTTTGTGTTTCAATCTAATAAAGCATCTGGTTTTAAAATTAAAAATAAATGAAATTTTCATTCTGATTTTTAGATCAAAGGATGAAGACAGATTCCATACAGACATTGAGTCCAGAGTGCGGATTTTACGTGTTTTTATATTTGCGAGGTCAGGATTGCATTGATCTTTAATGCTGTAACGCTCTTAAACCCCCATTTTCATTGTAGTCCCATAAGAACAGTATTAAAACATTCTGCACTTTTACGACAACATTATTTTTAGTCATAGCATAATGGTAGATGTCTCATTATATATATATATATATATATATATATATATATATATATATATATATATATATATCATTACTACGCATCCGACCACATTTTAGTTTTTTAAGTTTGTATATGATATTCTGAATAAACCCTTCTAACTTATTTTTCCTTCGTCGTTAAATATTCAAAAACTATATACGCTTAAACATTTTTTGATAAGCATTTGGATGCGTATTGATTGTACCTTTAAAATGAGCCATCCCCCATAACTGTACGGTTAAAATAAGCACGAAAAAGTGCATGAGGCAGTGTTACTTCAGACGGCTCTTCAACCTTCAAATTGTTAACATAATTCCATAAGAAACGGACCGATTAAATGTGGGGGATGTGAATTCGCGTCTTTAACCCAGAGCCGTCCACATTAACTTACTTAATTCGTCTAATCAAATCATGACGTTTTCTCTTTAAAATTCCACTTGTAGATCATCGCCAGTTAAAGAACGCCCCTGAGTAACAAGAGGCTGGTGACAATTGACCCGGGGTCATCGCCTGACTCACGACTTCTTCCTCACTGTCTGCACGAGCTTGATTCGGCACGCATGTGCTGCAGATCGTCACAGTCCTGCAGATCTCAACAACAGGCGGCATATAAATCTTGTTGAAACACCTGAGACAGTGAAGCTGTTTTATAGATGGTTTATACCTGAATTGATTAATCTAATTTTCGACTTTTGAAACAAAACCTACTCTTTTTCACTGGGTGTTTACTCTTGTCTGAGTAGTCCAGTAGTCGTGAGCATTTTTTGCGTTCTATTGCAGATAATCGAGTTCTGCGAGACATCGATGGAGCAAATAAAAAAGAAAGTCAACCCGATAGTTTAGGTGGGGATCAAAATGGGACGGTGCCTCAAGGGTTAAACAGCGTCACAGATCTTATATCACATTTAGAACAAGATCCAGCCAACCACACAAGGACCGGTGTTTAAATTGGTGTGGTGACTTTTAGTGTCTTTGTCTATAATCTCGCGCTGATACTCTTATTACTTATGTGTATATACTTGGGAGATTAAATTTGAAATACCTAGACAATAATGTCAGCTATCAATGTAGTTTGAATCTTTTATAGAACAGTTGGAGAAAGAAACAGAGATAACGTTTCAAGGAAAGAAGGTGGCTTACTTACAATGAAACTTATGAGAACTACTAAGAATTTATTAACCTTGCCGGTTTGGACAAACAATCATAACTATTACAAAACACATACACTACTAATAATGGATGTGTCCAACAACTGTTGTCAGACAACTCTGTGACACAAAGTAGTAAAACATTTACTTACTTAGGAATCAAGTACCAATTTTCTTAAAATTTAAATGATCTGAACATTGTAGCATAATATGATTTAAGAATGGGTACCTTCTGCTTACGCTGATTAACAATTCACGTGTCACCTATATATCAGAAAGACCTAGTAGAAGTATCTGAATAATGTAGCATAATAAGATTTTAAGATTGTGTACCTACTGTTTTCGCTGATTTAAGATTTAAGATTGAAGACCAAGTGAGAGTATACCTGTTAAAAATGTGGCTTAAGCGACGCTTTGTAATAACAATCTATTTTGAAACCATTCGGTAAATGGGATGAGTCGTGCACGTACAAACATACCAAGCAATGACATTCTCAGTACCAAAAGAGAAAAGGATACACTTAACACAAAATAACAACAACAGAGGGGAAAGCAATTCTTTCGCAGATTGAAGCCATGCCGAGCCACTTGCTGCAATCTTCTCTGAGAATCAAATCTCACTGATGTTTGTTATTGGAGGTAACTACTTCTATTGCTTCAATTCAATTACGACATCAAATTGCGAACTCTGAAGCGGAGAATAAATACAATAACTCGCGAGAACTTCAGGCCAAGTCCGGCAATAGCCCTGTATCTCCGGCCGACTTGCCTCTTGTACTCGTCTTATTTTACATCTCAATATTACACTTTCCGTTAAAGGGAAAACCTGAAATCATGTGTTTTACTTTTCCTGTAATTACTAACATCAGGTCGTGTACAGTATGTTTCCTGTATCAACTTGGCTCAGTTCTCAATATCACGAAAAACGTTTTTGAGTTCTGCTCAAAGGACGGATTGAGCAACATCAGGTCGTGTACAGGATGAACTTGGCTTCCTGTAAACGACCTGATGTAAAGAAGGACGGAGTGAGCAACATCAGGTCGTGTACAGGATGAACTTGGCTTCCTGTAAACGACCTGATGTAAAGAAGGACGGAGTGAGCAACATCAGGTCGTGTACAGGACGTTTCCTGTATCAACTTGGCTCAGTTTCCGACGTCACGAAATGTTTTTGAGTTCTGCTCACACAACTTCGAACATTTACTATTATAGAATTAACGTATGACATCTTGTAAGAGATAAACTCAAGATTACCAATACATTTTGTTTACATGTAGTTAATCTTAAAAGTATATCATCAATATAACAAATACAATTGTCTGTATCAACGTTTAAAGAAAGCGAATTTGCGGACGAAATTGTTTACCCGTTCAACTAATCCAAGAAATATGGTATGTTGTCATAAAATTATATTTCACTTACATGGCAAAACAGCAGGCTGTTTAACTAAGTGTTTTATAACATCAGTCAGTTGAATCATCATGTAATACAGTTCTAACAAACAAGGAATTTAAGAACAATAAACCTAACATTTGGTTTTGTAAATTAAGCTGTTTAAATACTAAGTATGATGTTAAGAACGTGAATGTTATTCCCCGTATGATGGATGGATCTCACAACTTTCGACTGACTGTTAGCGCAGTGCAGATATAATCCTTGTTGAACAGAGACAGAGACAGAGACAGAGATAGCAGGCAGGGAGGCGACATGCAGACACCAGACAGACACAACAAGGACAAGGACATGGACATGCATTGTACCTGAGTGGTAGCGCTTCTCATTGTGCGTGACTCTGCGCTGCGTGCGGCGCGTGCGAGGCTGCTGCCGGCCCTGCGTGGGCACTACAACACACCACAGACACACCACTTGTTAGTGTTAGTCCACCCACGCACACTAAACACACAGTGCGTGCTTCTTCCTTCACATCTACCGAACTTTCCTTCAGTTTCCCTTCCCCCATGACAACAATGTGAAACCTCATGCACGTTAACTTAAGTGTGTATACCTTTTGAATGTTTAAACAATGAAGTTAAGTGTGTATACCTTTTGAATGTTTCAACAATGAAGTTAAGTGTGTATACCTTTTGAATGATTCAACAATGAAGTTAAGTGCATACATTTTGAATGTTTAAACAATTAAGTTAAGTGTGTACACCTTTTGAATGTTTCAACAATGAAGTTAAGTGTGTATACCTTTTGAATGTTTCAACAATGAAGTTAAGTGTGTATACCTTTTGAATGTTTCAACAATGAAGTTAAGTGTGTATACCTTTTGAATGTTTAAACAATGAAGTTAAGTGTGTATACCTTTTGAATGTTTCAACAATGAAGTTAAGTGTGTATACCTTTTGAATGTTTCAACAATGAAGTTAAGTGTGTATACCTTTTGAATGTTTCAACAATGAAGTTAAGTGTATACATTTTGAATGTTTAAACAATTAAGTTAAGTGTATACATTTTGAATGTTTAAACAATGAAGTTAAGCGTATACCTTTTGAATGTATAAACAATGAAGTTAAGTGTATAACTTTTGAATGTTTAAACAATGAAATCATGTGTATACACGTTTAGCACGTATGAGGTTTACCACTGTTATTATGGGGAGGAAATCAAGAACATTTTACTACAGCCAGATCATCATTTATATTATAGATAAAAATTTAGAAATCTGTAAGTCAACTGATCAAGTTCGGAATTTCTAATCAAACGACGAAAAATATATATATATACATCAGTAGTATCTGATAAAATTTAACAGACAATTTTTAAAAAATCTGTAAGTTCTCTACTGAAATGTGAAGTTAAATTTTCACGCTGATCAGATAATGTGGGTAATAAATCGTGAAGTTTTTTATCCCACGAAAACATGACAAATTGCGATGTATTATACTCGGGTCTGGAACTAGGCTTACTAGAGTTTCCTGTGCGGCTGCGACAGGACTGATTGCTTTACTGTTGTATTTTGGCACGCGGCCAGTACAAGCTGAGGCGCTCAACAGTTGAATTGACACTATCTGTGTTACTACACTTCCCGGTGAAATAAGAAGCACTCACTGGCAACACTTTATTGCCGAACCAAAGTTACGAGTAGTGTTGTAAGAGCCATAAACCAGCTGAAAACGGGAAGTGGGTCAGTGGATAGGTTTATTTACTGGGGGAATTAAATGGCATTAGTGGGGTTTCTATAAGAGCACAATAACAAAGTTATGTGTTCTGTGGGGTGGGATCATGTGAGAAGCCTGAAGCGGTGAAGGTGTGCTTGTGTGTGAGCAGTGGAGTAGGCAGATGTGGCCTCTAGTACCGAACATGTTTATAATGGCTATGGTTTCACTGACCCAAATGCAATTTTACAGCTTCCCAGCAGGGGGCGCCCCGTCAGCCTTGACGCCCCACGCAATCGTAGGTGGAATTGCGTCAATATTTCCACCCAGTACACACTTCGAACATAATCACATTAAAGATCTGTCTTAAAACCATATATATCCTAAGTGAAAATAATCTACTTGCTTACTCAAAATACGACAAAATTAATAAAAACTGATCGTAAAGAATACATAAAATATATTTTAATCAGTTGCATGGAAGAAAATTGAATTTAGTTATTATAATTAATGGTTTTTTAAATAGAACGAGTACTTAAACAATGAACCATAGAAAAGTAACTATATTAGATAAGAAGAGCACACTAAACTCACATAAAGGCAACACCTATATTTCTGTGATAATGTGTTGTGTTTCAAATAGCAAAGATACTCAGTTAAAATAAGTAAACTTACAGATCAAGTACTGAAATAACGGTACGTAGAGCAAAAGTCGAGCACCCTTAATATCAAAGAGCATCTGTATATATGTTACAGCCACATAATTAATTACGCTATTTATTATATGTAATATCGAAACAGTATGTGTAATGGCTAGTGATTTTGGTCAAAGTAATTAATAATGCTCTAATTATGATTTCATCCAGCCATTACACTATTACCGGAATGAAGTTGGTCAAAGTGATTAATCATGCTTTATTTATAATTGTAGCTAACCATTTATTATGCACACCAATCAAAATATATGTTGACCTAACTTAACCTAAAAATAGCCTACCCTTCCCTAGGCCTATTATTACTGTATCGAAATCACGTTAACTAATACTTATTATGACTAGTTTAAATCATTTATGTATCCTTTTAGACGTGTGAATTTGGACATTATGCATAATAAACCAGATATTATAGTCGTTAATCATGCCTGGTTAATCATGACTGTACACAACTTCCAGAAACTTTTTGTCATAGCGATTTTATCTTTCTAAAAACATTAGAGACATGGTTATAGTTCACGAGGTGTGGTAGTAATTTGATGCAGAATTTTGGAACATCCTATAATCAGGCCCAAAGAAAAACCATTCAGGATAGTTAAGGATATAAATTAAATTTTACAGTACCTCATTAAAAAAATTATATTTAGTTAATATAAAATAATTGTTATAAATAATAAATGAGTAAAAACATGTCAGCCCTTTAAGCTGTAACTTGTAAACCTTTCAAGTTTTCATCTTCAGCTGCTTTTATTAGGGTCTAATTAAAGCATTGCTTAAATTTAATACTTAAAAGGTTGTAATTTCTAGTTGAGTGGCCAATACCTTTTTTACTGTTTTGTGTTAGTTTTAAAGGGCTACAAATTGAAAATAAAAATACATTTTCTTAACCAAAACTTAATGCACCACTCTAAAAACTTGTACCTGCACGAAATTTGGTATTCATGTAAAACAAATTCACCTGTACTTGAATTGAAATTTCTATTCATTAATAATGCAATTAAGTTTGACTATATTAGTACACAAGTTCCGTACTTGCTTCAAGTTACTGACGTTAATTATTTACACTTTCGCTAATTAGCCAAGTAACTGGAACAATTAAGCGAGTAATTGCTAAATATATTCCAATTACCTAGACTGTACTCGGGACTAATCTGTTTATTATGCCGGGAAGGGCCATCCATCAGCCGGCGCGGGCGCTATATTGGGCCGCCAAGATTAATTACTCCGCACAATATTAAACGATAGCGAGTCGGTTTAATTAGGGTAATTAGTGCAGTCAGAATTTATCGCTGCAGTCCTTGCGCATCCTGACGGCAGGGGAGCGAGAGGATCGTCGGTTATGTCAAGGTCACGGTGTGGGGAAAATTCGGAGGCGGAGGAGTCCGCAGGGAGGGGGTGTATCAGGAATTCAAATGCGGCTGGGACGAGAAGGGGACGATAGATTTATAGTGTAATCAGGTGTGAAGAGTGAGATAGCCCACGGTCGACACGCTCGGCCGTTATCACCACATTAATTATGTATGGTAACAACCATACAACATGCTTACTGACCAGTCAATATAACCTACCCATATACCACACCCCCTTGTGTTGCCGTACAATTAGTATCATAAACCATTATAAATCCACCGTCGATTTTAAGGGTACGCAGGACCTAATAACTGGGGAGTTATCCAGTCCCTCCTGACCAACGTGTATTTACCTCTCCGGATAATTTCAATAGAGCGTTTGTTCTCAAAAAAGAGCGATGAAAATCGTGTGGGGGTTGCGACCTGTGACATTTTTAGGGACGGGTGGTAATTTAATATTACCTTAATTCCTGAATTATAATGTTGATCTTATATTCATTAAATTACAAATTATTAAAAAAACGTCGACTCTTAAAGTTTATACTAGACATGTTTACTGACAAGTCAATAATATAACCTACCCTTGTGTTGCTGTTCTTAATTGTATTAAGTATCATAAACAATTATAAATCCACCGTCGATTTCAAGGGTACTAAGCAGGACCTACATAACTGGGGAGTTACCCAGTCCCTCCTGACCATCGTGAATTTACCTCTCCGGATAATTTCAATAGAGCGTTTGTTCTCAAAAGAGAGCGATGAAAACCGTTTGATGGTCGCAACCTGTGAAATTTATAGGGACGGGTGGTAATTTAATATTACCTTAATTCCTGAATTATCATACTGATCTTATAATTCATTAAATTACAAATTATTAAAAAAACGTTGACCCTTAACTTTTATACTAGACATAAACATACCCTAATCTTGTCCCTGAATTCTACAAATTTAAAGACAAATCGAGGTACTATCTGTGCTAAAGAGCTTTTTACAGCTTAAATGAACTGTATGTTAACTTGGCATCTTAACAGGTCATGTTATTGTAGCTTTGCTAAGGTTACGTGATATTATATCCACACCATATGAATTTATATATCATATCCAAATCTTCATTACACTTTTAATATTGTCTCAGTTGACTAACGCCAAAAATTGTGTAATGTTAATGCTAAAATAAATAGTCTAATTCGATTTTAATCTGGTATTCAAGGCTTATATTGTCGCTTTGTGTGGAATCTTCTTAAGGTAAGACGTAGTATCAGCATTCGAACTGAATGACAGACTAGAGTACACAAAGAAGATATGACAAATAGGTCAGAACGAAGCAGTAGCTACATCCACTCCCCCAACCCAGGTTTAAACCCTTCATTTACTACTCACCGACCAACACGCCTTGTAATCAACGTATCCACACCATTCATTCCACATCGGAGCATTATACTGCATACCCTGCTCACCTCATTCCAATTTCGTCATTCCTCTTATTTTCTTTCTATTTCCAATAAATCTTTTACTTCGTAGCTGCTTTTGTTTTCTTAATCTTTCACCCCATTCAGGTATATCATGCACACAGCTACTCCGTTTATCTTTTTCCATATCACGATAAAAGACTGACAGTGTAAAAGAAATGGTACAACTGGAATTTCGACCACCACTAATAATAATGGCGCAATATAGCGGGTACAACGGTTATCGCAAGATGGGTCGATGGGTCGATGGATGGATGGGTGACCGCTGAGCGATCCTGTCCTTGCAAGCAGCCCGCCTGCCCGACCATTGGTGATGAATTGGAAGCTCCCGTTAAGCCGGTCCCCTAGTTAAGTGTTAGAGAAGGCTTCTTTGTCCTGACTTCGCCTGGTAAAATAAGACATGTTTACTTTACTAATCTGTAAACGGGGTAAACACTCATAACAGGTAAGATACACGATTAATTACTACCAGAACATCGTACATCCAAAAGTATGTACGTTTACACAAGCCCTGTTATGGCAGCATTAAATCTGACAATCCTGCAACATTCACGTCACCCTGGACTGTCTCTGCAAATATCTGATTCGTGCACGACATGTCAGCATTATTTACTTGCGATAAACTGTGAAAGGTAATCGGTTACTGAACGCATGATCAAGTTATTGCCCGAATAAAAGGCAGTTTGAGTGACGAGTTGACACGCTTTTAGTGAAGGCAATAATCCGATTGTTTCTCGCGATTATGGAAAATCTGCTTCGCCCCCAACTTGGAGAAACTGCGTAAACTGTTAACATAGCATTTCATCTGTTCAGGCAGCAGGTGAATTAAGTGTATTGGAGTAAAGAATTTAACTTATTTAAATGCTGCACACGCAGAACCGAGCAGCTCTGAGGCATACTGAACTTTTCTACAGGACAATTCATCAATTAACAATTTTTTATCTCGATTTATTTAGCTACTGAACAGTTTAGTACTATTTCCTCGATACTACTAACCAAGTCTCAAGAAAAATGTTTTAAATATCACTAGTAAAACACCATAAAAATGTCTAAACAAACTTTTAGTGAGATGAATACCTCTACAGTGAGAATACTGTACAAGCTTGCACTCAAGATCGCATAAAAGCACTAGGCTACAAATAATGGAATTTGGTTTTGTCTACATTTGTATAGGACTTCTCAGCATTTTATATATTATTATTTTAAGATACCTCTCTAAATTCAATTTGGCAAGCTTATTAATACAAACGCATACTCTTGTTTCTTTAATTACAACATTATGAAAGATGTAGTATTACAGTGCATTTTTTGGGAATTTCAACTATCATCCTCGCATTTTAGGATGACTGACCGAAATAGGAAAAACAATCACCCAAACCAACGCTTGAAATAAATCCAGTACCCATGCGTAGCCCATTGTTCGCACAGCCCCATTAATGGTCATAATTTATCATTTTCTATGAGGATTTTAAAACATATTGTTACACACGCTTCAAATATTTAATGGAACATGACATCTGCACGACGTACAAAGAACACGAGAAAGAAAAGGATCAAAGAAAGTTGTAGCTGATAAGGAGTGAATTGTTGTAAACAGTGGTGGGCGACAGACTGTAGGTGGGCGGGAACCCGATGGCTGGTTAGACCTCTCAATCAAATAATACATGAACACAACAATAGGTCCCTAGCATCCTGTCCAGCCTCCCCCACACTCCGGGGTGAACCTTCAGACCCTGGAGGGCGAACTGTACCTTTACACGACAAACGCCAAACTCGCCGTTTTAATACCGTAACCTGACAATACTCGGATCTGGCAGTACCTTTCCCTGCACCAATCAGATAACCTCGAGATTAAACTAAAAACGCCTAGGGCAATATTGATCTAATATCGCTGTCACATCCCAAAAACATTTGACGGGCGCATCAGAATAAGATGGACGAAAGAATGGGACAGATAATGCACCGGTAACGATACTACAATCCGCACGTGAATGAGAGCACAGATAATGTACCGGTAACGATACAATCCGCACGTGAAAGTGAGCACAGATAATGCACCGATAACGATACAATCCGCACGTGAAAGTGAGCACAGATAATGTACCGGTAACGATACAATCCGCACGTGAAAGTGAGCACAGATAATGTAACCGGTAACGATACAATCCGCACGTGAAAGTGAGCACAGATAATGCACCGGTAACGATACAATCCGCACGTGAAAGTGAGCACAGATAATACCGGTAACAATACAATCCGCACGTGAAAGTGAGCACAGATAATGTACCGGTAACGATACAATCCGCACGTGAAAATGAGTACAGATAATGTACACACGTGATCAAATCATCTGCTGTTTAATAAACCGCTTATAACAAGACATTTTACGACTTCAAAACTCTCAACTAACTATAATATGTAACTAATCATGTGTTTAATAATATAATATACTTTACATATAAACACCCCATCCGAACTGCTCACTCTGAAGAAAACGTTCATAATTGTCACTCAAATTATTGTAGATGAGGTTTTAAGAATGTGATTAGTATTAAACATTTTTCTTACTTCAATTATAAAACGCTAATTCAACTGCAAATACATATTAACATAATTTATTATATATTTGGAATACATTAATAATTAATTATGGATATATTCACTGAGATCAACTAATAAATTCTATATAAACAAATTGTATGTATGAGAAAAATTGAAATGGTTAAAGTTGCAAGAGTGTACCGATTGTTATGCCCTGTAAATGCATAAATACAACGTCAATGTACATGTCAGTTAATTGAACATCTGTTGATAACGTGTGTATGTAGAAGCGGTGGACAAAATGTTTGGTCGCATTGGCCACATAAATACAACGTCAATGTACATGTCAGTTAATTGAACATCTGTTGATAACGTGTGTATGTAGAAGCGGTGGACAAAATGTTTGGTCGCATTGGCCACATAAATACAACGTCAATGTACATGTCAGTTAATTGAACATCTGTTGATAACGTGTGTATGTAGAAGCGGTGGACAAAATGTTTGGTCGCATTGGCCACATAAATGTTTCCTACAAATAATGGATACCAAACAAAACATTTAAACAGATATAGAGTATATTTATTTTTATTTTTTATAATTATTTTATTACGCAATTTTATTATGCGTATATTTCTAAAAATCTGGTGACTAAAATAGACTGCAACTTGAATTTTTTTTAAACCGATTAAATAAGACACAAATACAGCAGTATTATAACAATACTGAATAATAATAATAATACCAATAATAAGACTTAAACATGTTATTATTATCTACAAAAGTCAACGCGATCAAGTTAATTGAAGATTATTTTACCACTTATTTTAAAAGGTAAAGTTAAATCCAAATCCTACATTAATGTACTCATACGTATTAACTTTAGTAGTATGATATACCACAAATGAATTTAGAGGAAAATACTAGCCAAATATATAAAAATTTCACCGAGTACTCGTTATCGTTTTACCGATTAAATGTTACTAATCAAACGCCCTGTCAAGCCAGCTACTATTCATTCGTGCATAGCTGGAACCGTTTAACCTTACGAAACAATGGCGGCATCGATTGACTAAATCAGATAAATTTGGTTGCAAACTTCGAACCAAACCCACGTTAAGGTGGCAGCATCGATTAATTGAATCGGATAAACTTGGTAGAAAAGTTTGGAACAAAAAGTTAAATTAAGTTTGTAATAAAGTTGCGTCGTTACCAAAGTTCGGCAGCGGGGACTTTTCCGAGAGTGTGCTTTTTACAACATAGTCATCGTGGAGACACCCGTCACTGGGCCACCACGACAACATCGTCTTTCCTCATGGAGACATCTGTCACTGGGCTACCACGTCAACATTGTCGTAGTGGAGACACCCGTCACTGGACCACCACGACAACATTGTCTTTCCTCATGGAGACATCTGTCACTGGGCCACCACGACAACATTGTCTTTCCTCATGGAGACATCTGTCACTGGGCTACCACGTCAACATTGTCGTAGTGGAGACACCCGTCACTGGACCACCACGACAACATTGTCTTTCCTCATGGAGACATCTGTCACTGGGCTACCACGTCAACATTGTCGTAGTGGAGACACCCGTCACTGGGCCACCACGACAACATTGTCGTTCCTCATGGAGACATCTGTCATTGGGCTACCACGTCAACATTGTCGTAGTGGAGACACCCGTCACTGGGCCACCACGTCCTCCATAGTACCGTCACCTTCCCTGCCACCATTAACATAGCCAACATGCGAACTTACTAATAAGCTATAGGCCCTACATATGGGGATTAAATAACCTGGAGAAACAGAACCAGCATGCTGTCTTGTATATGTAAGCAAATGTTATTTATATTAAAGATGGGCGTAGACTGTTTTTAATGTATAAGGTTAAATCCCAAAGTGACAAAACTTCGAAGAGAGGCAAGCAAGGATATTTTAACATGTTTCTGAGAACCTATAGATTCCGAAAAACCATCAAAACAGCGAAACACATTTCAATAGAGCATCGAACCGATCATATTGCGCAGGAAACATACAGAATTTGCGTTAATTCATACGTTACTACGAATATTATACGTAGCCTAGAATTTAGCACGATTATCTCCATTCTATTCACCAATTTACTGTTAATCCACGGTTAAACTATTTCTAACATAAAATGTACAAGATGTAACATTAGAGAGGCCTCATTGCTTCAAATACAATTTTTGTTTTGTCCTGAGACATGCCAAACTCAATCTCTCTGACAAACCTTATGAAGACTACTAAAAAGTTTCAAAGTCCTTTGTTGTCTCGTTTTTTTGGACTTTGACCTCACCTGATAAAATCTAGGTGTTCGCGATCTACGGTCATATTATGGGTCAGTTTTTGTTACTAGTTTTGTTACAAAGATTTATTGTAAATGTTTTCGAGAATGACTATTAATAATTTTAATTACAAGCGTGCAATGAATACAATTGTTGAAATCTATTAAGTAAATGTTCTGATACGATATACAGCTGAAAAGTAAAATCACATTATATTTACGTGTATAATGTGACGATACATATAATTTATAGAGTACTACAAATCAAACGTATACAATATGTACAATTTAATTTATAATAATTTCAGATTTACTGTTTTTACTGTAGTGTCCAGAGGCTCAATAATGTAATGTAGGATGGTACAGTCACTTTTATATGCAATAAAACACTGAAATGTTTCACGTGGTGAATGATGTCCTGTGTACACACGTACAGAGATGGTGCTGGAAATATACTAAATCTAGATTTATGACGACTCGACTCGCCATAGACCAGTCGCTATCGATGCGGTTTACAATTTTCGTTCTCTACAATAACCTCAACATCAGCTATCGATGCTGTTTACAACATACGTTGTCCGCAATAGCCTCAACTTCGGATAAAGATGCTGTTTACAACGTACGTTGTCCGCAATAGCCTCAACTTCGGATAAAGATGCTGTTTACAACGTACGTTGTCCGCAATAGCCTCAACTTCGGATAAAGATGCTGTTTACAACGTACGTTGTCCGCAATAGCCTCAACTTCGGATAAAGATGCTGTTTACAACGTACGTTGTCCGCAATAGCCTCAACTTCGGATAAAGATGCTGTTTACAACGTACGTTGTCCGCAATAGCCTCAACTTCGGATAAAGATGCTGTTTACAACGTACGTTGTCCGCAATAGCCTCAACTTCGGATAAAGATGCTGTTTACAACGTACGTTGTCCGCAATAGCCTCAACTTCGGATAAAGATGCTGTTTACAACGTACGTTGTCCGCAATAGCCTCAACTTCGGATAAAGATGCTGTTTACAACGTACGTTGTCCGCAATAGCCTCAACTTCGGATAAAGATGCTGTTTACAACGTACGTTGTGTGCAATAGGCTCAACATCGATTATCGATGGATACTGTTTACAACGTACGTTGTCCGTAATAGCCTCAACATCGGCTATCGATGCTGTTTACAACATACGTTGTGTGCAATAGGCTCAACATCGATTATCGATGGATGCTGTTTACAACGAACGTTGTCCGCAATAGCCTCAACATCGGCTATCGATGCTGTTTACAAAACTCGTCGACAATAGCTTCAACATATGCAAAATGAAATTCGAGAACTAAACCAATACATTACAAAAGTTTCCATAATTGGTTTAGTTGGTTATGGCATAATTGTTCTTGGCATGGTTTCTTGGCATCTGTATACGTTTGCATAGTATAAATCTGTATGTAGGGCTACCTCTGTATAGCGTTTGTTTAACAGTAATCTTATACAGACAAAAATAATTTCCTTACACTTTTCTACTATTAGTGATCACGGAGTATTGTGTTATTAAAAATTAATATTGTCACCACAGGGATTGACATATTCTCAAACAAACTAAAATTGAACAACTGACAGGCACTATAGTACGAGATATAACAATGCAAGCCTGAGTTGTGACACCGTGTTACCAGCTGTAACGGAAGAATGACTAGCGATGGAATAATCGATTGAATTCAACAATCGATCAATCGTTACCGCTGGTGCTTTACGTTTACTTATCATTATTTCCTTGAATTCTTTACGTTCACAATTTACCACACAGAACTTGAGCAAAAGATAATAGTATAAAAACATGCAGAATAATCGAATGCCGAAAAACGAAATAGGTGTAAACAACCGGAACGATGCGAGACATCGTCGCGCCGTCTCATACCGATTAGCTGCTGACGTGACAATGTGGCAACGCCGCAAGGTGAGGGGGGAAGTGGGATGCGGTAACTGCCTATACTGTCAAGCCTGCAACGATGTATCTAATACAATAATTATTTTGGAAAATGTTCAGAAATTGTGATTGTGTATTTTGTGTATTAATACGAAGAAAACACACAATCTAACATAAAAAACTAAAGTGGGAGCAGAAACAGTATAACAACTAATTGGGTGAACTACGTAAAATTAAATCTACAACAAATTGAAAGCAATTCCTGTTTCCTAAAGAATGGACAAACTGAAGACAAAACCTGTGGATATGAAAACAAGGGGAGTTATGAAAGCAAATAAGACATGAGGTGGGTGTAAAAACAAAAGGACGGAGAGAGGAGCGGTTGAATGGGCGGCCCGTTCATAATTCAAGGGCCCTAATGGGGAACTGGTGGCCATTAAACTGAGGTGAGCGCCATTGGACTGATACTGACAGACCATAGACTAGAGTTTACTGGACAGATATGCCATTAGTCACACAGACCCACAGACTCGGGTTATACCACTTAAACTATCTACCACTTATCACATGTACACTTAATTATACGTACATACATCTGGTATTCTAACATTAACTTCCGTGACGATTCCAATATTAAATTTAGCCTCAGGATGGACATTTCTTTCAAGACAACATAAAATTAATAATTTTCACGTGCACATAAGCATTCAATTTTTAGTATACCAACAAGTCATATACAACTAACTACTATAATAGTAAATAATAGCAAAAGGAAGATACCCTGTGTTTATATAAACCAATGCTTTCTTTTCTTCTTTTTACTGTAAAAGAAATCTCCTTTATACTGTAAAATCGATCTCCTTTTTTACTGTAAAAGCGATCTCCTTTTTTTTACTGTAAAAGAAATCTCCTTTTTACTGTAAAATCGATCTCCTTTTTTTAATGTAAAAGCGATCTCCCTTTTTTTACTGTAAAAGCAATCTCCTTTTTACTGTAAAAGTAATAAATTTCATTCGAGAATTCTCAATAGACGTGGGAAGCAACAGGACTGGAGTAATGAGCTCTAAGAAATTATAATATTTTCCATATTAAATCAATACTGTATTTCGCTTGTTGTTCAGTGTATTCTGTACGATTTATCTGAAAGTGCGGAATCTCAAAGCCATACACTATGCGACAGAACATAAAAAATGTACAACAAACAGAGGGGTCAAGAATCACCAGATTACGTAGTGGTGACGGACGGACAGATGTTGAGGTTATGTTCCAGTAAGCTCTAGAAGCGAGCGGTACCAGTGCTAAGTAAGGAAGCGTGTCACTGACTAGTGGTCGGACCTTACCTTGCGTCTGCTTGGGAGCATAGGGCGCCAGCAGCCTCGTCCTCTTCTTCTCGTAGCCTTTCTGTGTGATGTCCCCTGCAACAAACACAACTTCGTTAAAACGAAGCACAGCATTCATTAACTAATTGTATTCACCGTATTGAATGTGTACGGCAATCCATAAATGGAGCTAACGAAACAAAACATTGCACGTTCGCTTTTATTACCGGGAGGAAGATTTAGACGGTGTTGGCAGCAGCAAGACTAAACTGGCGGAACAAGAGAACAGATTACGGCTAATGGCGCGGCGGACAGATGATGGCCTATAAACTGTCAGCTGGGCCTGGGCCTTCTGGCTCCAATATACTACAGCTGCTGCAACAACTGTAATTACCTCTTTCGATGGCGAATAAGATCTTGTTCGATCAGTAAATGGACAGGCGTTCATGCAGATTTGTTCTCTTAGTTTTTGTCAATGGAACTACAGAATACAGTGATTAGTTTATATCTTTTACGTGAACAAATTACAGGTCCTATTTGTTTCAACATTAGATATTGACTTAAATAACTATGAGATAGGATATCAGTGCCGATTTCGGTACGATATCTGGATAATGTGAAACAATTAACGATTGGCGTGACCTTGATAGGACACAATGACCTTTACAGAGAAACAAACCGACAAGAATCCGTTGGCAGCAGTAGTAGCAAATGATTCTTCACCTCTAAATGAAACTTAAGGAATAGTGTTTTACATTATCTGAGGAAGCGAAGAAGCAATATAACGGCAGGGAGCGATGACTACAGTAGGAATTTACTTTCAATTCGTTTGGGACTGGAATGCAAAGGAACTTGGCAGAGAGGAATGACCCGCTATGTCCAACAGCTGCGAATGACTCACTCTCCACCGCAGTGCTGACATGAGAACAGGGCGTGAGGAGATGAGGAGAAAGAGTAACCTCGAGCAAAATCAGCAAAATCAGCACTTCGAGAAACGCCAGTAGCCTTGGCAGAGAGGAATGACCCGCTATGTCCAACAGCTGCGAATGACTCACTCTCCATCCGCAGTGCTGACATGAGAACAGGGCGTGAGGAGATGCACGAGAAAGAGTAACCTCGAGCAAAATCAGCACTTCGAGAAACGCCAGTAGCCTTGGCAGAGAGGAATGACCCGCTATGTCCAACAGCTGCGAATGACTCACTCTCCATCGCAGTGCTGACATGAGAACAGGGCGTGAGGAGATGCACGAGAAAGAGTAACCTCGAGCAAAATCAGCACTTCGAGAAACGCCAGTAACCTTGGCAGAGAGGAATGACCCGCTATGTCCAACAGCTGCGAATGACTCACTCTCCATCGCAGTGCTGACATGAGAACAGGGCGTGAGGAGATGCACGAGAAAGAGTAACCTCGAGCAAAATCAGCACTTCGAGAAACGCCAGTAACCTTGGCAGAGAGGAATGACCCGCTATGTCCAACAGCTGCGAATGACTCACTCTCCATCGCAGTGCTGACATGAGAACAGGGCGTGAGGAGATGCACGAGAAAGAGTAACCTCGAGCAAAATCAGCACTTCGAGAAACGCCAGTAACCTTGGCAGAGAGGAATGACCCGCTATGTCCAACAGCTGCGAATGACTCACTCTCCATTGCAGTGCTGACATGAGAATAGGGCGTGAGGAGATGCACGAGAAAGAGTAACCTCGAGCAAAATCAGCACTTCGAGAAACGCCAGTAACCTTGGCAGAGAGGAATGACCCGCTATGTCCAACAGCTGCGAATGACTCACTCTCCATTGCAGTGCTGACATGAGAATAGGGCGTGAGGAGATGCACGAGAAAGAGTAACCTCGAGCAAAATCAGCACTTCGAGAAACGCCAGTAACCTTGGCAGAGAGGAATGACCCGCTCACTCTCCATTGCAGTGCTGACATGAGAATAGGGCGTGAGGAGATGCACAAGAAAGAGTAATCTCGAGCAAAATCAGCACTTCGAGAAACGCCAGTAACCTTGGCAGAGAGGAATGACCCGCTCACTCTCCATTGCAGTGCTGACATGAGAATAGGGCGTGAGGAGATGCACAAGAAAGAGTAACCTCGAGCAAAATCAGCACTTCGAGAAACGCCAGTAACCTTGGCAGAGAGGAATGACCCGCTCACTCTCCATTGCAGTGCTGACATGAGAATAGGGCGTGAGGAGATGCACAAGAAAGAGTAACCTCGAGCAAAATCAGCACTTCGAGAAACGCCAGTAACCTTGGCAGAGAGGAATGACCCGCTCACTCTCCATTGCAGTGCTGACATGAGAATAGGGCGTGAGGAGATGCACAAGAAAGAGTAATCTCGAGCAAAATCAGCACTTCGAGAAACGCCAGTAAAAACTCACTCTCCATTGCAGTGCACTCGAGAAGACAAATCAGCACTTCGAGAAACGCCAGTACCTTGGCAGAGAGGAATGACCCGCTCACTCTCCATTGCAGTGCTGACATGAGAATAGGGCGTGAGGAGATGCACGAGAAAGAGTAACCTCGAGCAAAATCAGCACTTCGAGAAACGCCAGTAACCTTGGCAGAGAGGAATGACCCGCTATGTCCAACAGCTGCGAATGACTCACTCTCCATTGCAGTGCTGACATGAGAATAGGGCGTGAGGAGATGCACGAGAGAGAGATGACCAGTATGACCTCGAGAATAGGCAGTGACCTTGACGAATAGGATTGATCCGTTGTCTCTAACAGCTGCGAATGACTCACTCTCATTTTGCAGCGCTGGTATGAGAACCGAGCGTGAGGAGATGCACGAGAGCTAGCTAGGTGTCCAGAACGACCTTGAGAAGAGACAGTGACCTTGACAAAGAGGGCTGTGGCAACAGTGGGTAGCAGCAGCAAGTGACTCATCTGTCTGTGACGGCCTTGACAGAAGTCATTACAACTGAAATCGCTGCCACAATAAAAACAATGACTCAGATCACGCCCATCGGATGCATTTCAATGCCAACGGTGAAACCCACACCAGCTACTATAGACACCGGCCGCACCTGTTATGGCTACACCCTAGATCTATTGATTGGGGTTAGTTATGATAATAAAAGTATATTAAAAAATAAAATTTAAATTATAATTCTATGATGTAGCGTTACTCGTACTTATATTAATGATTTATTATAATCAGTAACTGATTTATAAAAAATAAAAAGTTACTTCATATTTTTAATTTATTAGTTTATTAATGTATAATATAATACTAGGTTTCATTGCATATAAACTCTTACTTGTCATCACAACCGTCAAAGTGAACGAAACACTAATGTATTGCTTTCATTCACTAATTCGAATCTCACTCATACTAACAATTTTTACATTAATTCCAATTACCATCAATTTGGAATATTTCCCACTCTTGTCCAAATGTCAGTCAGCCAATCATTTGGACTCCCAAACTTGTACCATAAACTCGTCTATACTATGGAATGCTTCTAAATTAATACGGTTTTGAGACGAGTTTTAAATGCCTTGGGCATTGCAGCACTTCATCGAATTGGGCAGCTGTTCGACCAATTGAACTCCCGCCTGAGAAGGCAAACGTTCATTAGCCATAGTTCTGTGTCTTCCAGTTTAATAGATATCCGTACTTCTGGTTCCATGAGAGTGTGTCACTGTCCTCCTATAGGATTGCACTTTGTCATGAGAAAAAAAGACACGTCTCGAAAATGTAAAGTATTTCATATTTCTGAATGCTGGTCTGCACGACTCTTTAAAGTTGCAATCTGGAAATTATTCTGATGGGTTTATTTGACATCTTTCCATATCTACGCCATGGGAGAAATGGCAGTTAGTAAGGTACCCCATAATACGCCGTCATCAGCACCTGAGTTGGGCAGTATTTAAATAATTGTCTCATGCTGTCTACATGACAATCTCAGGTCTACGCTCAATCAAGGTGTACTCGAAGGAATTTTGTTGAGTAGATTTCTTCCACCTCGGTTTCGTCCAAAGTGACTGTCCGACATGACTTGCGTAAAAACCGAATCTGTCTCTTGCAGACAAATTTTAACAGAAGTTGACTTTGTTGGATAGTGTTTTTATTACATATTTACAATGTCAGAAAACGCTGCACACCAAAATGTAAAGATCTCACTCTCTAGAAAACAAAGTAGCATGGTACTGAACTGAAGCAGCAAGAGAGAAGGGTGTAATCTTGGGCCATTAGAAGAACTACATCCTCCAGTGTGCGACTCGGGTTACAATGTCAGACAACGTTGCACACCAAAATGTAAAGATCTAGAAAACAAAGTAGCATGGTACTGAACTGAAGCAGCAAGAGAGAAGGGTGTAATCTTGAGCCATTAGAAGAACTACATACTCTAGTGTGCGACTCGGGTTACAATGTCAGAAAACGCTGCACACCAAAATGTAAATATCTAGAAAACAAAGTAGCATGGTACTGAACTGAAGCAGCAAGAGAGAAGGGTGTAATCTTGGGCCAATAGAAGAACTACATACTCTAGTGTGCGACTCGGGTTACAATGTCAGACAACGTTGCACGCCACAATTTAAAGACCTCACTCTCTAGAAAACAAAGTAGCATGGTACTGAACTGAAGCACCAAAAGAGAAGGGTGCAATCTTGGGCCATTAGAAAAACTACATCCTCTAGTGTGCGACTCGGGTTACAATGTCAGACAACGTTGCACGCCACAATTTAAAGACCTCACTCTCTAGAAAACAAAGTAGCATGGTACTGAACTGAAGCAGCAAGAGAGAAGGGTGCAATCTTGGGCCATTAGAAAAACTACATCCTCTAGTGTGCGACTCGGTTTACAATGTCAGACAACGTTGCAAGCCACAATTTAAAGACCTCACTCTCTAGAAAACAAAGTAGCATGGTACTGAACTGAAGCAGCAAGAGAGAAGGGTGCAATCTTGGGCCATTAGAAGAACTACATACTCTAGTGAGCGACTCGGGTTACAATGTCAGACAACGTTGCACACAACAAATTAAAGATCTCACTCTCCAGAAAACAACTTGTTTACTATTTCAAACCCACGTATTCTAAGGAAATGTTTATAATCAGCTATGGAAGTTTATTAATTGGACTACTGTGACCTCCTCTCACAGCTTCTCTACAAAGTTGTGCCAAATGGTTTTTGTGATTGTGTCATTATTATAACTTGTGGTAGAATTTAGATATTTAGGATTTTGCTGCCTTCGTATTTATTTTTATTTTTTAATTACAAACTTATCTATTTTAATATATCCATTCTAGTAGTTTTTAGAAGTTCGACCTCGTATATTTTATATCTAAGTGACTAAGGTCTAAAAGTACAGTACACGGTATTTTGCAGAATTACTTTATAATACTTTGTTAATTTCAATAGTAAAAATAACTAAATTGCAGGACTTGCCACCAACATCTTATCCTTTATTTGAAACAAGAAGGCCAGTGTGAATGTGACAATGTCTTATCAGCTACGAGCATGTGCAGGCAGTATTATGTGTAGGATTAAAAATAATCACTGACTGTTAAAGCCATATACACATTTAGTGTTAAACCGGATTTGAAACAAGAGTGCCAGTGTGAATCTGACAATGTCTTATCAGCTACGAGCATGTGCAGGCAGTATTACGTGTAGGATTAACAATAATCACTGACAGATGAAGCCATATACACATTTAGTGTTAAACCGGATTTGAAACAAGAGTGCCAGTGTGAATGTGACAATGTCTTATCAGCTACGAGCATGTGCAGGCAGTATTATGTGTAGGATTAACAATAATCACTGACTGATGAAGCCATATAAAAACCCGTGTTAAGCCCGATGCACTGGAAAACTGAAAAGCCATTCGTTTGAGTTTAATCCGTTATTTTGTGAATATTTGTTCGATTGTAAACATTATTTATTACTATATCAAGCATTGTTATTACATACCACCAGAACAACTTATTACTTTATTGCTATCTTAAATTGTGCATTTTTAATATTTTACCCTGGAAGTGACAGTTGCACAACCTGTAGTAGCAGGCACGTTTTGCTAGTTGTGCACATTGTGAAAATCGATATAATAATAATCATTGAGGAAAATACTATTTAATATTATCTTGATCAGTACCAACAGCTGACCTGTATATTTAAATAATTATTTCACATTTAACTAGTAGTGATTTTCATTCAACATTAAATAAAATAAAAGTGTCAGATAATTTTTTTTAAATAAATGTTAAAAAATATTGTATTCTTTGCAAAATATTCCAAAATAACGTTGTCTACGCAAAATAGTAGAATAATTTTACAAAATCTGATTTAGTTGTTTTGTTAAGTAGTAAAGTTTTACAGGTGAGCAGAAGTAGGAAATCACACCGTCTCAACTTTTAATTTTTAGTGTGTGCAATTGCGCGTTATAATTCAGTAAACTATACAGTAATTAAAAAAGAACATTCCGAATAGCAAGACATTTTAAAAATTAAGGCAAAAGTTCGATTTAAAACAGTGAATGCAACACTACTACTACTAGTTTGCCATTGGGAAAGCGTTTCAAAGATACAAAACAATTAAATACTGCCACGAAATCAGCAGAATGTGGCAGTGTAATCAATGTAAAAGGGCGCGGAAGTCCTTCCGTTTTCGTCCTTAAAGAGCAATAAAACAAGTTGCAAAGGGAAGTTTTTCCAGAAAGGCTGTAAACAGTGTGTTAAACAACCACCCTTTGAATCTTTGTTTTTGTCACACAACAATTGTTGTTAGACGAGGACTGTAACGATCGAGTGAACATTTGTAAAGGTAAGTTGTTTTAAAAAATATCTAATTTTATAAAAATGGTTTAAACTCTGATGAGGCTGTTTTCATAATGGCGGATTCTTTGACAATAAGTGTTCTACTATTGGGCATTGGACAAGACAGATATTTTATTTTGAATTAGTGATTAACATGATACAAAGCATAACATAATTGATCGTATAATGTGGATTTACAAACAATCGGTTCGAAACAAACATAACTAGAGGTACCTTACATCTGACAAATGCTGTATGGTAACAAATGCTGGATTGGGGAAAAGCCAACGAAATTATCTTCATGCAGCATTGTCAAATGCTAACCAATACACTGCTTGTTTTAGCTTGGTTTGCTGATTCAAACTCTGAAACTTGCCGAATCATGAACTCGAGCGTTGTTTGTAGTTTGTACATACGCGATGTGTTCGTAATATAAGTACGGGAAACAATCTGATCTGCTCACATGTTACATGTCATGTCATTCCAGACTAAATAAATTAATAGTCCCTGTTTTATAAATTAGGACTTATGTCAAGGTTCTGAAATAGGTATGACGTACGAGGATAATTTAAAATAAGACTTATAAATAGATTGGGACACATTCTCAATCTGTTGTATCGCCTGGCGTCACTGCCTTATTATAAACAGGTTATTCACGAGTACTACTATTCAGCAAGAGATTACTTATAAAATAGGTTATTTACGGGTACTCTCCCACAGCAAGATTGAAGAGATTACTTGTAAAATAGGTTATTTACGGGTATTCTTCCATAGCAGTATTGAAGAGATTACTTGTAAATTAAGTTATTTACAGATACTAACCCCTAGCAAGAGTGAAATGATTACTTGCAATATAGGTTATTTACAGGTACTGTCCCTTAGCAATACTGAAAATATTACCTGTAATTTCATAGTTTATATTGTTGTTATTTTCTGTGAGAGTTTATATTTGTTTTACATTTTTATAGTTTATTTATAGTAGTTATATATAATTTATTGTGTATATTTGTTGCTTAATTGTTGAATTCCAAGTTTGGTAAAGTTTAGCCGAAAGTATTTCTGCTTCCAAACAAAAGGTAGGGTACGCTGGGGAAAATCGGTACATGGTCTTGACTGTGTGATAAACATGAGAGCTGTTGTGTGCTCTAGTGGTAATATTATTGTTTTCTATTTATTTGTCAATTATAACATTCTTTTTGCATGATTGTTATTTAGATGTAAGATTCTAGCTATCGTTATTTAGGTATAATATTCTATTTATTGGTATTGGTGTTTATTTATATACTATTTCTATATATATTTATTAGTGATAGATGTAATGTAGAATAGGTACTGAGAAGGTATGAATTGGTATGTATTGGTTGTAGTATTAGGGATATGATTTGGAATACTAATATGGAAGTAGGCACACATAAAATGAAAAATAGTTTAATTACTGAGTAGGTATAATGCCCACACAAGCCATTGTTTGTGTCTGGGTTATTTTTGCATGTCATTGTATTGTATATTTCCGAATAAAGGATTTCTGACTTCTGACTTGTAACTTAAGTTATTTACGGACACTGTCCCTTAGCACAAGTGAGGAAATTACCTGTAACTTACGTTATTTTCTGATATTATCCCTTTAATGCTTGGAAAATAGATAATAATCTATTGTTGTAAATATACGGGTACTGTCCCTTGGTAGCACTGAAGAGATTACTTGCAAAATAGGTTATTTACATTTAATGTCCCTTAGCAGCATTAAAGAGTTAACTTTTAAAATAGGTTATTTACGGGTACTATCCATTAGTAAGAAATAACATAAGAAGGAACCAATGGTGACCTCTAGACCAGAGAAGCTATGCTACCTATGCTACACCGGTTCACCTCTCGTTACAACATAAGCTGTGTGACGTGACCTCACCACGGGCAATATAAGAAAGATCAGCTGATGCCGAAGTAAACACACCGTTGGTACAAGCTGCACGTTATACATTGTTTATCCTTCCTACCACCATAATCTAGAGAACCTCATGATACCTATGTTATATCGGTTCACCTCTCGTTACAACATAAGCTGTGTGACGTGACCTCACCACGGGCAATATAAGAAAGATCAGCTGATGCCGAAGTAAACACACCGTTGGTACAAGCTGCACGTTATACATTGTTTATCCTTCCTGCCACCATAATCTAGAGAACCTCATGATACCTATGTTATATCGGTTCACCTCTCGTTACAACATAAGCTGTGTGACGTGACTTCACCACGGGCAATATAAGAAAGATCAGCTGATGCCGAAGTAAACACACCGTTGGTACAAGCTGCACGTTATACATTGTTTATCCTTCCTGCCACCATAATCTAGAGAACCTCATGATACCTATGTTATATCGGTTCACCTCTCGTTACAACATAAGCTGTGTGACGTGACTTCATCACGGGCAATATAAGAAAGATCAGCTGATGCCGAAGTAAACACACCGTTGGTACAAGCTGCACGTTATACATTGTTTATCCTTCCTGCCACCATAATCTAGAGAACCTCATGATACCTATGTTATATCGGTTCACCTCTCGTTACAACATAAGCTGTGTGACGTGACCTCACCACGGGCAATATAAGAAAGATCAGCTGATGCCGAAGTAAACACACCGTTGGTACAAGCTGCACGTTATACATTGTTTATCCTTCCTGCCACCATAATCTAGAGAACCTCATGATACCTATGTTATATCGGTTCACCTCTCGTTACAACATAAGCTGTGTGACGTGACTTCACCACGGGCAATATAAGAAAGATCAGCTGATGCCGAAGTAAACACACCGTTGGTACAAGCTGCACGTTATACATTGTTTATCCTTCCTGCCACCATAATCTAGAGAACCTCATGATACCTATGTTATATCGGTTCACCTCTCGTTACAACATAAGCTGTGTGACGTGACCTCACCAAGGGCAATATCAGAAAGACCAGCTGATGCCGAAGTAAACACACCGTTGGTACAAGCTGCACGTTATACATTGTTTATCCTTCCTGCCACCATAATCTAGAGAACCTCATGATACCTATGTTATATCGGTTCACCTCTCGTTACAACATAAGCTGTGTGACGTGACCTCACCAAGGGCAATATAAGAAAGATCAGCTGATGCCGAAGTAAACACACCGTTGGTACAAGCTGCACGTTATACATTGTTTATCCTTCCTGGCACCATAATCTGTTTTCAATTAGGTCTTTATAGCAGCTACTTACAAAGTGTACCCCGAAACAGATTGCATTAAGGGTGACACTAAAAACACTGTTATCACTTGTAGAATAATTGGAACCGATGGCATACTTCCTCAACGCAATTACAATTGTTAACAAACCGAATATAAATTACTCAGATAAAACATGAATTGCAGTTCACTTGTCAAAGATGTGGTAAAGCGATATGCCTTTTCTTTCTTGTATAGAGAAGCGCAATAGTAGAGTTCATAGCGTACATACCATTCACAAGGATCTTAATATTTTATAAACGAGGATTATAAATGCTTGTAATTCTGTAGAATGAATGTACTACGTATAAAATCCAATTTTAAATTAACTTAATTTTAATAACTAAACTTCAGTTTGCCTTAACGTTGCTCTTTTGTACATTTTTTAAATCAGTTACTCCAGAGAAAAACGAATGAAAATAAGAACGTAAATTTATACAGTTTTGATTTGAATAGTGATTTTAGGGATTGACTGTTTAACGCTATTTGAGTAAATGACCCAGAGAAAAGAGAAGATTACTAGGGCTTAAATAAAATCTAATTTATAGGAATTTAATTAAATGTGTATTGAAAAAAGGTCATTTATATATATTAGCCTAAATTTACAACTAGTAAAATGTCCACCACATCCTTAACGTCAGTCATTTTTTCTTTGGGCCAGATTCCAAGATGCCTCCAATCACCACTTGAAATGATTGGAATTTCTAGTGGAATAATTAAAACACACATACGACTAGTGTGGATGTTAACAGCACTGTTGAAATAGTCCTCAGCCAATTACTTATTGTTATATCACTGAACTTTTCACACTTTTAAGTAAATTTCAACTGAAACTCTACAGTAAATCAAGCAGGATTTTCACTTCAAATACAGTCTATTGACCCGGCCTCCCAATTCACCACGAAAGCAGTTCTGCTGTCGGCACGTTGACACTGTAACGCTGCAAAGCACTCTGGTAATTATTGAAATGTATTCAGCAGTCAGTACTAGCGCCTGTGGGATGTTGTCGGCACGTTGACACTGTAACGCTGCAAAGCACTCTGGTAATTATTGAAATGTATTCAGCAGTCAGTACTAGCGCCTGTGGGATGTTGTCGGCACGTTGACACTGTAACGCTGCAAAGCACTCTGGTAATTATTGAAATGTATTCAGCAGTCAGTACTAGCGCCTGTGGGATGTTGTCGGCACGTTGACACTATAACGCTGCAAAGCACTCTGGTAATTATTGAAATGTATTCAGCAGTCACTACTAGCGCCTGTGGGATGTTGTCGGCACGTTGACACTGTAACGCTGCAAAGCACTCTGGTAATTATTGAAATGTATTCAGCAGTCACTACTAGCGCCTGTGGGATGTTGTCGGCACGTTGACACTGTAACGCTGCAAAGCACTCTGGTAATTATTGAAATGTATTCAGCAGTCAGTACTAGCGCCTGTGGGATGTTGTCGGCACGTTGACACTGTAACGCTGCAAAGCACTCTGGTAATTATTGAAATGTATTCAGTAGTCAGTACTCAGCGCCTGTGGGATGTTGTCGGCACGTTGACACTGTAACGCTGCAAAAGCACTCTGGTAATTATTGAAATGTATTCAGCAGTCACTACTAGCGCCTGTGGGATGTTGTCGGCACGTTGACACTGTAACGCTGCAAAGCACTCTTGGTAATTATTGAAATGTTTTTCAGCAGTCACTACTAGCGCCTGTGGGATTGTTGTCGGCACGTTGACACTGTAACGCTGCAAAGTACTCTGGTAATTATTGAAATGTATTCAGCAGTTCACTACTAGCGCCTGTGGGATGTTGTCGGCACGTTGACACTGTAACGCTGCAAAGCACTCTGGTAATTATTGAAATGTATTCAGCAGTCAGTACTAGCGCCTGTGGGGATGTTGTCGGCACGTTGACACTATAACGCTGCAAAGCACTCTGGTAATTAAATTGAAATGTATTCAGCAGTCACTACTAGCGCCTGTGGGATGTTGTCGGCACGTTGACACTGTAACGCTGCAAAGCACTCTGGTAATTATTGAAATGTATTCAGCAGTCACTACTAGCGCCTGTGGGATGTTGTCGGCACGTTGACACTGTAACGCTGCAAAGTACTCTGGTAATTATTGAAATGTATTCAGCATGTCAGTACTAGCGCCTGTGGGATGTTGTCGGCACGTTGACACTGTAACGCTGCAAAGTACTCTGGTAATTATTGAAATGTATTCAGCAGTCAGTACTAGCGCCTGTGGGATGTTGTCGGCCTCGTTGACACTGTAACGCTGCAAAGCACTCTGGTAATTATTGAAATGTATTCAAGCAGTCACTTACTAGCGCCTGTGGGATGTTGTCGCACGGTTGACACTGTAACGCTGCAAAGCACTCTGGTAATTATTGAAATGTTTTCAGCAGTCACTACTAGCGCCTGTGGGATGTTGTCGGCACGTTGACACTGTAACGCTGCAAAGTTACTCTGGTAATTATTGAAATGTTTTCAGCAGTCAGTACTTAGGGCCTGTGGGATGTTGTCGGCACGTTGACACTGTAACGCTGCAAAGCACTCTAGTAATTATTGAAATGTATTCAGCAGTCACTACTAGCGCCTGTGGGATGTTGTCGGCACGTTGACACTGTAACGCTGCCAAAGCACTCTGGTAATTATTGAAATGTTTTCAGCAGTCACTACTAGCGCCTGTGGGATGTTGTCGGCACGTTGACACTGTAACGCTGCAAAAGCACTCTGGTAATTATTGAAATGTATTCAGCAGTCACTACTAGCGCCTGTGGGGATGTTGTCGGCACGTTGACACTGTAACGCTGCAAAGCAACTCTGGTTAATTATTGAAATGTATTCAGCAGTCCACTACTAGCGCCTTGTGGATGTTGTCCGGCACGTTGACACTGTAACGCTGCAAAGCACTCTGGTAATTATTGAAATGTATTCAGCAGTCACTACTAGCGGCTGTGGGATGTTGTCGGCACGTTGACACTGTAACGCTGCAAAGCACTCTGGGTTAATTATTGAAATGTATTCAGCAGTCACTAACTAGCGCCTGTGGGATGTTGTCGGCACGTTGACACTGTAATACGCTGCAAAGTCACTCTGGTAATTATTGAAATGTATTCAGCAGTCACTACTAGCGCCTGTGGGATGGATGTCGGCACGTTGACACTGTAACGCTGCAAAGTACTCTGGTAATTATTGAAATGTATTCAGCAGTCACTACTAGCGCCTGTGGGATGTTGTCGGCACGTTGACACTGTAACGCTGCAAAGTACTCTGGTAATTATTGAAATGTATTCAGCAGTCAGTACTAGCGCTGTGGGATGTTGTCGGCACGTTGACACTGTAACGCTGCAAAGTACTCTGGTAATTATTGAAATGTATTCAGCAGTCAGTACTAGCGCCTGTGGGATGTTGTCGGCACGTTGACACTGTAACGCTGCAAAGTACTCTGGTAATTATTGAAATGTATTCAGCAGTCAGTACTAGCGCCTGTGGGGATGTTGTCGGCACGTTGACACTGTAACGCTGCAAAGTACTCTGGTAATATATTGAAATGTATTCAGCAGTCAGTACTAGCGCCTGTGGGATGTTGTCGGCACGTTGACACTGTAACGCTGCAAAGTACTCTGGTAATTATTGAAATGTATTCAGCAGTCAGTACTAGCGCCTGTGGGATGTTGTCGGCACGTTGACACTGTAACGCTGCAAAGTACTCTGGTAATTATTGAAATGTATTCAGCAGTCACTACTAGCGCCTGTGGGATGTTGTCGGCACGTTTGACACTGTAAACGCTTGCAAAGCACTCTGGTAATTATTGAAATGTATTCAGCAGTCATTACTAGCGCCTGTGGGATGTTGTCGGCACGTTGACACTATAACGCTGCAAAGCACTCTGGTAATTATTGAAATGTATTCAGCAGTCAGTACTAGCGCCTGTGGGATGTTGTCGGCACGTTGACACTGTAACGCTGCAAAGCACTCTGGTAATTATTGAAATGTATTCAGCAGTCACTAACTAGCGCCTGTGGGATGTTGTCGGCACGTTGACACTGTAAACGCTGCAAAGCACTTCTGGTAATTATTGAACTGTATTCAACAGTTAGTACTAGCGCCTGTGGGATGTTGTCGGCACGTTGACACTGTAACGCTGCAAAGCACTCTGGTAATTATTGAAATGTATTCAGCAGTCAGTACTAGCGCCTGTGGGATGTTGTCGGCACGTTGACACTGTAACGCTGCAAAGCACTCTGGTAATTATTGAAATGTATTCAGCAGTCACTACTAGCGCCTGTGGGATGTTGTCGGCACGTTGACACTGTAACGCTGCAAAGCACTGTGGTAATTATTGAAATGTATTCAGCAGTCAGTACTAGCGCCTGTGGGATGTTGTCGGCACGTTGACACTGTAACGCTGCAAAGCACTCTAGGTAATTATTGAAATGTATTCAGCAGTCAGTACTAGCGCCTGTGGGATGTTGTCGGCACGTTGACACTGTAACGCAGCAAAGCACTCTGGTAATTATTGAAATGTATTCAGCAGTCAGTACTAGCGCCTGTGGGATGTTGTCGGCACGTTGACACTGTAACGCTGCAAAGCACTCTGGTAATTATTGAAATGTATTCAGCAGTCAGTACTAGCGCCTGTGGGATGTTGTCGGCACGTTGACACTGTAACGCAGCAAAGCACTCTGGTAATTATTGAAATGTATTCAGCAGTCAGTACTAGCGCCTGTGGGATGTTGTCGGCACGTTGACACTGTAACGCTGCAAAGCACTCTAGGTAATTATTGAAATGTATTCAGCAGTCAGTACTAGCGCCTGTGGGATGTTGTCGGCACGTTGACACTGTAACGCAGCAAAGCACTCTGGTAATTATTGAAATGTATTCAGCAGTCAGTACTAGCGCCTGTGGGATGTTGTCGGCACGTTGACACTGTAACGCTGCAAAGCACTCTAGTAATTATTGAAATGTATTCAGCAGTCAGTACTAGCGCCTGTGGGATGTTGTCGGCACGTTGACACTGTAACGCAGCAAAGCACTCTGGTAATTATTGAAATGTATTCAGCAGTCAGTACTAGCGCCTGTGGGATGTTGTCGGCACGTTGACACTGTAACGCTGCAAAGCACTCTGGTAATTATTGAAATGTATTCAGCAGTCAGTACTAGCGCCTGTGGGATGTTGTCGGCACGTTGACACTGTAACGCAGCAAAGCACTCTGGTAATTATTGAAATGTATTCAGCAGTCAGTACTAGCGCCTGTGGGATGTTGTCGGCACGTTGACACTGTAACGCTGCAAAGCACTCTGGTAATTATTGAAATGTATTCAGCAGTCAGTACTAGCGCCTGTGGGATGTTGTCGGCACGTTTGTCGGCACGTTGACACTGTAACGCTGCAAAGCACTCTGGTAATTATTGAAATGTATTCAGCAGTCAGTACTAGCGCCTGTGGGATGTTGTCACGTTGACACTGTAACGCAGCAAAGCACTCTGGTAATTATTGAAATGTATTCAGCAGTCAGTACTAGCGCCTGTGGGATGTTGTCGGCACGTTGACACTGTAACGCTGCAAAGCACTCTAGTAATTATTGAAATGTATTCAGCAGTCAGTACTAGCGCCTGTGGGATGTTGTCGGCACGTTGACACTGTAACGCTGCAAAGCACTCTGGTAATTATTGAAATGTATTCAGCAGTCAGTACTAGCGCCTGTGGGATGTTGTCGGCACGTTGACACTGTAACGCTGCAAAGCACTCTGGTAATTATTGAAATGTATTCAGCAGTCAGTACTAGCGCCTGTGGGATGTTGTCGGCACGTTGACACTGTAACGCTGCAAAGCACTCTGGTAATTATTGAAATGTATTCAGCAGTCATTACTAGCGCCTGTGGGATGTTGTCGGCACGTTGACACTGTAACGCTGCAAAGCACTCTGGTAATTATTGAAATGTATTCAGCAGTCAGTACTAGCGCCTGTGGGATGTTGTCGGCACGTTGACACTGTAACGCTGCAAAGCACTCTGGTAATTATTGAAATGTATTCAGCAGTCAGTACTAGCGCCTGTGGGATGTTGTCGGCACGTTGACACTGTAACGCTGCAAAGCACTCTGGTAATTATTGAAATGTATTCAGCAGTCAGTACTAGCGCCTGTGGGATGTTGTCGGCACGTTGACACTGTAACGCTGCAAAGCACTCTGGTAATTATTGAAATGTATTCAGCAGTCAGTACTAGCGCCTGTGGGATGTTGTCGGCACGTTGACACTGTAACGCTGCAAAGCACTCTGGTAATTATTGAAATGTATTCAGCAGTCAGTACTAGCGCCTGTGGGATGTTGTCGGCACGTTGACACTGTAACGCTGCAAAGCACTCTGGTAATTATTGAAATGTATTCAGCAGTCAGTACTAGCGCCTGTGGGATGTTGTCGGCAATCAGAGACAATATCCAATATTGAACCTAAATAACAAGCTCATTGATCGCTAAGCTTGTATCAAAGAAAACACTTGTGAGAAAATGGACAGAATTGTTTTAATTAGAATTAGGAAATGTGTATACATTTGTTATGCAAATTATTAATACCAAAAAAAAATTAAAGTTATCCAAGCCATAGACGCACTAACGTGTACATCAATAATTTCCAAATCATGGGTTATGTTCAAAAGTGTTTTAAGCAACATCTTAAATTGAAAATTAAAAGAAACATTTAATAACCTGCAAAATTATCATTATAAATTCATAGTCTGTAAAGAATTCAACTGATATCTACAACAAAGAAGAGAAAACTGTGTGACTGAAAAGCAAAAAGGCCGTAAAAGACATTATACGAAGCGTGTAACTCCGCAGCAGAGGAGAAGCGCGACGCGATGTTACAGCGAGAGATATTCCCAGCACGTACCCTACCACGTCACATGTGTTACACCATATCGGCTCGTATCAGATTATTGTCACCTGTACATGAGTCGTGTTTATGATTAAAACCTTCCAAGACTCGCTCTGTAAGGGTGTGTGTAACCCCAAGCTCTGCAGCAGAGAAGACGCGCGACACGATGTTGTTACAGCGAGAGAATATTCCCAGCACGGTATCCCACCCCCCACCACGTCACATGTGTTACACCATATCGGCTACCTCGATCATATGTGCAGCTGTACACAAAGTCGTGTTTTATGATTAAAAACCTTCTCCAAGACTCTGTAAGGGGTGTGTAACCCCCAAGCCTCTGCAAGCAGAGAAGACACGCGACGCGATGTCTACAGCGAGAGATATTCCCAGCACGTACCCCACCACGTGTCACATGTGTTACACCATATCGGCTGTATTAGATTATGTGTCACCTGTACACAAGTCGTGTTTATGATTAAAACCTTCCAAGAACTCTGTAAGGGGTGTGTAACCACCAAGCTCTGGATGGCGGCCTGCTCTGGCAAACAAAAAAAAATAAATCAAAAGCAGAGAAGACGCGCGACACGATGTTACAGCGAGAGATATTCCCAGCACGTACCCCACCACGTCACATGTGTTATACCACATCGGCTTGTATTAGATTATGTGTCACCTGCAACACAAGTCGTGTTTATGATTAAAACCTTCTCAAGACTCTGTAAGGGGTGTGTAACCCCAAGCTCCTGCATCAGAGATGACGCGCGACACGATGTTACAGCGAGAGATATTCCAGCACGTACCCCACCACGTCACATGTGTTACACCATATCGGCTGTATTAGATTATGTGTCACCTGTACACAATGTCGTGTTTATGATTAAAACCTTCCAAGACTCTGTAAGGGGGGTGTGTAACCCCAAGCTCTGCAGCAGAGAAGACGCGCGACACGATGTTACAGCGAAGAGATATTCCCAGCACGTACCCCACCACGTCACATGTGTTATCACCATATCGGCTCGTATCAGATTATTTGTCACCTGTACACAAGTCGTGTTTATGATTAAAAACCTTCCAAGACTCTGTAAGGGGTGTGTAAACCCAAGCTCTGTGCAGCAGAGAAGACGCGCGACGCGATGTTACAGCGAGAGATATTCCCAGCACGTACCCCACCACGTCACACATGTGTTACAACCATATCGGCTTGTATTAAGATTATGTGTCACCTGTACACAAGGTCGTGTTTATGATTAAAACCTTCCAAGACTCTGTAAGGGGTGTTGTAACCCCAAGCTCTGCAGCAGAGAAGACGGCGCGCGACACGATGTTACAGCGAGAGATATTCCCAGCACGTACCCCACCACGTCACATGGTTTATACCACATCGGCTTGTATTAGATTATGTGTCACCTGTACACAAGTCGTGTTTGATGATTAAAACCTTCCAAGAACTCTGTAAGGGGTGTGTAACCCTAAAAAACAAGCTCTGCAGCAGAGAAGACGCGCGACACGATGTTACAGCGAGAGATATTCCCAGCACGTACCCCGCCACGTCACATGTGTTACACCATATCGGCTCGTATCAGATTATTTGTCACCTGTACACAAGTCGAGTTTATGATTAAAACCTTCCAAGACTCTGTAAGGGGTGTGTAACCCCAAGCTCTGCAGCAGAGGAGACGCGCGACGCGATGTTACAGCGAGAGATATTCCCAGCACGTACCCCGCCACGTCACATGTGTTACACCATATCGGATCGTATCGGATTATTTGTCACCTGTACATGAGTCGAGTTTTTGTATTAAAACGTTACAATTGTATATCGTCTGAGGCGTGTTATATAAAACGTTTTTAATCGACTTCATAATATAGAAATAGCAATATACAAATAAATATACTTTGATGTAGCACAATCGGTTAAAAAAATGATATCCAATTAGAATCTTTTCTAAACCAAGGTAAAAAACAAAGAAACATTTTTATTATTCCACATGAACTTGTTGCCTTTTAAAGCATCATTTAGAGGCATACTAAACTCAGCCCTAATGAAAACCTGATCAAAATAAAAACATGTCACTTTTAATGCATTTATTTTTATACCCTGATTAACTATTTCAATATATAAAACCCTTTCGATATCATCCCATTTTAAAGTCCACAATCCTTGGCGATCGATTTTAAAATGCGAAATGGCTCTCGGTTCCAGAGCGATAGGTTCTGCAGAGCGATGAATAATACTTAAAACATATACGGAAAACTCCATCGAGAAGACTTTGTGTGGTCTATTTACTCGTAATTACACATCCGAACTTAAAACAAATGAAGACTAAAATTCTGTCTAGCTAACAATTATTAAAATTTAATTAATGTATGAATGCGTGCACGAATATATAGCAGATTGTAGCGGAAATTGGCTACCGTACAATTAAATATATTTAAATGAGAAATTATCCGGACGAGCAAGCAGATAAAGCTATTGAAGTAAATGATGTCAGTAAATGTTGAGGAAATTAATGGGAGTATAAAAGTGGCTTGCGCCAATTCACATATAAAAATATGAGTTTGTGTTTGGGTTGAAAATATGATAATATAAGTCATAAATAAGACATTCATATTAATATCATATACAGCCGAGTAAAGAAATCATATGGAATCACATCACAATTTTAGCAGCCAAACCTAGAAATCTTATATTTCAAGTTTCAATTCCGTAACGATATGATGCATTTGCAATTGAAACTAAGCGCTCACATTGAGTGTATAACTATAAGATAGGGGTAAGCCACACCATTTGTCGTAACAGGCTTCGCTGAGGTTGCACGCTTAACTTCAAATCTATGGCTCACTTGACTTGCGGACAATCATACTAAAAGAAATTGACACAAAAATGACGCATCATAGAACTCACTCTTGTAAAAATGAAGTTACATGCAACATTTAAAGTTGACATATTAAATCTTTTTCCAACACATTTTGCCACATGATACGTTCAGATTTTTTTTAATAATTCGAGTTTTATATCAGCGTTAAAAAATGTCTATTCAACAAGTGACTATAAAATGCTGTACGTATTGGGATATTCAGGCCACACGTGTCACGTGTTTGAACTCTTAAACGTGTATTCATTTTGTTTAAAAATTTATTTATTCTGTTGTTTTCTCGTTGCAATTATGGTTACCCATAAGATCAATGTAAAGATATTCGCTAACGCTTAGTCATACACCATGGAGTGACATGCATAATCATCAATCTATATGTTCCTCACATAGATGTGAAGCCTCATACACAATTACAAATATATAGATCATTTTGTTTTCGAGATGTCGTGCAGACAGACAAACAGAAATTAAAACTTTCCAGCTCCACGAGTAATAGGGTCGACACAATGTCATGGCTTGATACCCCAGCAAACTATCACTTGGTATAGGGATTGTACGAAATTACCTCTATAACAGAAGAGAGAGAGACTATTGACTAATAGAAAATGTGGCTAAAACGCCTACACAAGAGTTTCAGTGGAAGCTACTGCGACACAAGATACAGAGGACAAAAAGTCAGATTCGTGATTTTGATACGGTAACTGTTTACTAGTAGTTAACGATTAATATAGAAAACAAGTATTTTTGAGCATTTATTAAAATAAAACACACCGTTCTTATATAATACCGTGTATATAATTTGTATGATCAAAGCAGCATTTAAGCGAGTAAAAAGGTATTGTCTGGAAACCTACAGAGATTTTCAAAATAAAAGACATACAATTTCAGAAAAACAATTCAAATGTAATGCACAATACACAACGAGAAAAACACAATACATAATTGGCATTTGCTTAAATTGTTTATTTGCAGTTCCATAGGGTCCTCCTATATGACGCCGGCCTGTGTACAAGCGTGGAACAAAGACAACATTTGCGGTGACAGTAATGTTCTCTCTCTTCTCTACCATAAACCCTTCAATAAGTAACACAGATTTCAATATTTTTCTTTACATTGAACTAATCACACTTTAATGAACTGCCCATGAAGTATTGAGAACATTCATCTTGCAAATGCAGTATGGTTGTCGTACATTTCATTTCTATGGCAGACAATCTAATTTTAATTCTTACACGAGAAATAATTGCAGGCCACCGATGTTAACATTATACAGTAGCATGTGTACTTGCATACACATACAGATAGAACACCGCAAGGTAGGGTTGATTCTCGCGCGCGCACGCACGCACACACTTAGTTGAGTAATTGGGTTGCTTTGTACGAAGTTTAGTAAGCGAGATCTAAATCTCTCTCACATGTTTCAATGCGGCAGCTGTGAAGGAATGTTACACGTCAAATTGCAATTTAATTGTGATACCTAGTAAACACATTTTACAAGGGCTCGAGTCGTTAAGGCTTTATTAGTTTATATCATAAATTAGCGTTAGTTGTTACGTTTGAAGTAGAAAAATAATCATTTCAGGAATCAGGTTAAAAGTTAAAACGACTTAATAATAAACTTACACAGTAAAACGTGATTTAGAAACGATTGGCGAGATTATTGGGTATTATTCATTTTAGAAATTAATTTTTTGCCAAGTACTTCATAAAATCCCGACTATTTATTACACTTTTGACTGTTATAAATTCCAGGACTATATTACCCGTTTCGTAGGGATCTGTAAAAAACGGGTTTTAAATTATTTCAACTCAACATTAAGTATATTAAGCCATACAATAATAATATTTATTATTGCAGCACGTTGCACTAAAAATAGCACGCCTAAAAACATTGTCCAAACCTGTTTTGGCTTTTTATTTAAGATTACATGAAATATTAAGAACTTATATGACCACTTTATACATATTTGCAGTTAAAAAAAGCACCAACACCAAATTTCATGCATGTATCTAAATAAATAAACAGAGCATGGTATTTATTAAAAAAATATAAGTTTTTCAAGGATGGCAAATTTGATTCAAATTATTAGAAAAAATCAAACTGATTAGGCCTAAAGCATTAAATATAAACACTAACATAAAAAATACAACAGTACACCCAAATTAGTAATAAAGCCAAACAATGCAACGCTCGCTCACCCGTAAATTGCGTGGTTTGTTATCATTTTTAGCAGATTTACGTATAGAATTTATAACAAGTTCCAACACAACTTTCAGATACTAGAAAATGGTATGTTGTATGGAATTTGTAAAATAATGTATAAAGTTTAGTTCATACCTACTAGGAAGGTCGATCTTTTTTAATCGAATCATTGGTCGAATCTTGATGTAAGTTTCGTTCACGTGAATACAAATGTTGGGATCTATAGGGTTAAAACGCCAATAAATTGTAATGCTTGTATGAAATATTTAAGGACACTGGAAGTATAGGACCCGCGTTTTGAAGTAAAGTTCATCTTTAACAACAAAAGTCAGCGTTAACCGTTCACAACTCCAGCTAGCACAGTAAGTCTAAAATTCCTGGAGAGTGTACAAGTCCCGAGGCACAGTTTTACACTAAGGAGACGTCTTTATGTGTAATGTTGAAACTGTTACACGAAGTCGGGGAAAGATAAAAGAAAAGTACCACACTACAGGGGGAGGGGGGGAGGAACTATTCCGACACGTCTTGCTCCCGGTTTTCGCCCAACGGCACTAACGTGTCCACGTGCCGGCCGCCCAACATTTCTGCATCACCGCTACGTGCCGGGTCATGCTAGGCCCAGCAGCGTGTCCGCCCTCATTCTTCTACTACACGACCTCATTCTCCCGGGATCCATTAATAATTCTGTCTTACTTTAGGTGAACTGAACAGAGAATTATTAGCACATGTACTTATCAACCATTAGTTTATGTAATGCAGTATGGAGAGCCTTTGTCCACTACATTTCCTTTAGTTTAATATATTAACAAGAGCCACCAACACGTCTCTCGACGAGTATAAAACCTTCTGTAGTCAATAAATTACTATCTATATATCGAGAAACATTTAAATCAGAACATTATCGTAATGTTAATGTTGAATTTAGCTAAAGTTCACCTTCATATTAGTGCAGCGTCTGGAACTGGTCATGTTCGTCTAACGAGATAAAACATTGGCAATAAAGAAACTAAAATGTACTCGTTACATCGTTACGACATCAGAGACACTTAGATTACAAAATATAGTGCAATCTAGAAGAGATATTCTCATTGTCTCAGCAGACACACGATATTGGGTGTACTACGAGTTTTAGACACTATCTCCCTAAGCAAAGGTGGAGCAACGGAGTTTCTACACATAACGTAGCTAAGGGAAAAGGAAAAGAGTACCGTAGTACACTCAATTAGTATACCTAATGAGAAAATAAGAATACATTTTCACCTAGATTGAGCTATATTTTGTAGTCTAAGTGTCTCTGATGTTGAAACGATGTAAAGTGTATTTGAGCTTCTCGGCCGCCAATTTCTTTTGATCTCTTCATGTGTGTGACAGTATCAGATGCCAGACCCTGCACACAGAGGACGGTGAACTAGATCTACACTCAAAATTGATACTGAATTAACCCTTCCAAACATAGAGAAAGCAACTACGATATCACTCCGTGCGAGTTAATGATATTCTACACTTACTATTACAAGAAAAATTGTATTTTTAAAACAGAACAGGGCGTTAGCAAAAGTATTACACAGAAAACATTCAAGCAGCACAAAAGGAAGAGATTCCGGTCTAACAATGAAACATTTTACATCGAAGTATGCGTAAAGAGCTATTGCTATGTCAAAGATGACATAAGCCGGATGGCACTCATGATAAGAACAATTAGATTATGATAATGTTGAAAAAAGTAAATTTTTAAGTAATTTAAATGGGCAATGAACATTTGAGGCGGGGGTTTAATGGTAACCAATACTGATTGTACAAGACTGAGTTGTACTAGTGAGAACTGGCGTGTGAAGATTATATATCGATGCACATTTTCAAGACTAAAACATTCATATCTAGGAAATAATCGTTTTATATAAGGGCATTTTTCATGTGAACAATGAAAATGTGTTTTCAAAATAATTTTCCTTTGTTTCAGTAAAGACAATTGGTACACCTGTAAAATTGTGTAAAACTATTTTTATTGTGTTTTCGAGATTTTAATCAAGATCATAATCATATAATTAACTAAAAAGCGTGTGTAGTCCCGTACGAATATCAATCGCTTATTAAAATCAAACGTTTGATTAAATTAATTGCAATTATAACTAAGATAAACCACCAATTTCATTACTTTTAATACATCTTCATTTGGAGTCGGAGAACATTATTCTATAGTTATGACGTTCTACGTGTCACCTGTATAGCTCTTGTTGTGTGTAATGGGTATGCAGAGAAATTATATTTTAGTAAAACTTGTCCGATCAATACATGATAAATATTGCCGTAAAGAAAACATTTAAAATACTGTGGCGGAGTAGAGTGTATTCGTACTGTTCCTATAGGAAACGTAAGGTTGTGTGAATGTATACATCCAGGTAAGATACCCGTAATCAAACATCCAGTGAATAGTAGACACAAACAGTGGAGTTACATTGTGAGTCTCTTCTCAGTTTCACATTGGGATAAATTGCAGCGGGAACTCTCCCTACAGTGCAAACATCTCATCAGTTAACACAGCGGGTCAATCGGAATTTTGGTTGGCACCATTTGTGTAGTAGGACCACAACAAGCATCACTGCATCACCGTATAAATGCCCCGAAAGTACATTTGTAAACAGTTTTTCTACTGGATTATCCGAAAACAATTACCCAGCTACCGCACAAACTGTGCACTCTATTTGCAATTCCGATTCTCATCGCCCGATTTACTCCACCCCCTTCCCCTCAACAGAGCAATGTAGTGTGGCCTTTCCGCTCGAATTTCGACCTATTTGCAATCTCATAGTATACCGCACATATTACCGTGTATATATATATATATATATATATATATATATATATATATATATATATATATATATATATATAGTATATTATTGTGGAATGACGAAATGTTTCACTAATTGTTTGGTTCGATTACAATCTTACACATAAAACTAAGTTTAAAGAACGCTTTGAAATGGCAACATCAAAACAATTTTGAGATAGTCCAAAGCATGTCTGGGCTAAAGGTGGAGGAGGAACCGAGCTGAGTGTTTGAGCTCTTGATCCAATACAAACACTGTCCTCGAGTGTTTGTCAGTTTGATCCTGTATCCTGCTTTAAGCGAGGACACTAGCTGTAACTTCACCTGTAGCAGGACATTGTACACCCATTTACAACAGTCCTACTTGTTGTTCAGGTGACTTTAGAAATATTGATGCAACCACGGACCATATTACGATGACAGGTGGAGATTACAAGAATATAATCATTGTCAGTGATGGCTTTAGTATCAATATGTAACTGTATAGTATAGCTGAGACGATAAGAAACGTATTTTTAGTCAATAGGAAGAGCTATAGCTCTTTTTGATGGTGAACTCACAAGAGGATAAGGATGTTGACAGCAATGTCACATCTCAACAACACAACCGGTAACTGCATAGCAAGACTAAGAAGATAAGAAACGTGTCTTCAATCAAGAGGAAGAGCTATAGCCCTGGAAGGTGAACTCACAAGACGATAAGGATGTTGACACCAATATCATGTCTCAACAACAAAACTGTCAACTGCAGATTTAGACTGAGAAGATAAAAAACGTGTCTTTAGTCAAGAGGAACAGCTATAGCCCTGGAAGGTGATCTCACAAGACGATAAGGATGTTGACACCAATATCATGTCTCAACAACAAACCAAGCAGCCAACTACCGTCCCATTTCGCTAATACCCACTTTTTCTAAAATAATTGAAAAAATAGTTTTAATCAGACTGTCGCAACACCTCTAACTTAATACACTGCTGACACACAATCAACATGGTTTCTTGGCTGGAAAATCAACGAGCACAGCACTGATAAGTTTAGTAGATTTTTTTCTAGGTCAACTAGAAGAAGGAAACATCAACTGCTGTACTCTTAGACTACAGTAAAGCCATGTCACATCTCAACAACACAACCGTTAACTGCAGAGTAAGACTGAGACGATAAGAAACGTGTCTTAAGTTTTAAGAGGAAGAGTTATAGCTCTTGAAGATGAACTCACGATAGGATAAGAAAGGGTTCTCAGTGACGGAATGGAGGTGAGAAGAAAGCACTGTTGTGGTAGCTGTGTTGTGTAACAGACCATCAGAGGTGTAATGGCCCAGCAGTCTGACGGGCCGCCCAACACAACTCTCACTCTCCGAGACCCAGGTGACACCTGCCAGCAGGCTGCGATCATGGCCGCGTGTGTGTTGTTTACATACACTTCTTTTAATTGGATCGCGGCAAAACAGGTTTCTTACGATAAGTCACATTCCAATTGTTTTTATAACGTTTTAACAAGGCGTGTTGATTAAAAGAAATGTCACTTCTGAATACTCCACGGAAAAAAGTGTATAATTAAAGTTTAATAATATTCAGTTTCTTTTTAAATAAGTTATACTTAAACGTTATTTCTCAAGGTGACTCAATAAATCATAGCAGTAGTATAATCTTTAAATAATAAACTAGTATAACATGTAGGTTGTTATATTGGTTAGTCATGATACTTATCTTTCTTATCAGACACTTCAGAAAGGGACTCCTAGCGACTCAATAATTCAGATGTCGATTCAAGGAATTTTTGGCATAAAAATCCTTTTATTCCGTAACAGAGTTTTCCAACACAATTCCAATCGCGTGTGAGAGTGAGAGAGCCTGGAATATGTACATGGGAAAACTGGGTATAATGCGGTGATCTGTCAATTATAAAAAGTATACAACTGTTGGATGATTGTAATTTTAAATCTTAGTTATATTGTACAACCCTTAACTATTTAAACCCGAAATGAATATTCCTCCTCTATGGCAAAAGATGGTTCTACTGACACCTTTTGAGCTATTGATCAATTCTTATGGAATGTTAAACAGAAATTCGAATGCTGCATAGAATTTCGTTGGTAGTTTATAACAAGTGTTTTTCTCCCCGATCCCGACAGACGGAAAAAGACTATAAATTAAACTTACCACCCCAATTATTCTAAAGTTAATCAAGAGATGGAAATTTTTTTTTCTCAAAGACCTACGTAACGTATGTCATAAGTACACGGTACATTTAATGTAAATGTGAAAACAATGATGATTTATCCGTGTATTAACAGTTAAAAGCTTACAGCTGCATTATTCCTTGGCAGATATTTATGTTTTGGGTAAAAAGTTTGTATTATATGTAATAACCTCAATTAACATTTTAAAATGTCATATATTTATTAGTTTCTACGGTACTAAGCTTTAAAATCTTCAAACGTCCGTCACCATAACAATAAACATATAATAATAAATGTCCGTCAACATAATACCTGGATAATAAATTTTTTATATGTATGCCTGCCGCCAAAAAATAGTTCAGCAAAACGTTGAGTTTTTTATCCTGCTCCTTTCTGAAATATAAATTAAAATACAAATACATACAGACAGACGACGGTAAACTAAGCATTTCGGACCCATGAGTATATTTATCGTTCTTGTTTGTTTTGACACAAAGAACAAATTCCCAAAATATTGCCGCAAAGTTTGTAAACACCCTGTAGCCTATATATTACTAATAGCAAATTAGGTCCCCATTTAGCCATCCGAATATGTTTACTTGTTTCTAAATATTGATACTCGGAATTCCATATTGATGTTACCTAATTAAAAAAAAAATAAAAGGTAACCATAGCTAAGAGTATCCTTAAACAATCAACGCTTTGTATTGGTATTGGGCTGTTCGGACGGCTTTTTCATTTCTCTAATTGAAAGACGTGAAGATGAGATCCACATACGGTACAGCAATAGACTGTGAACAAAACACGAACAGTTTGAGTCAATAGCAACTGCCCACCGCCAGACGGCTGACGACTGTGTTCCGACAGGGTAAAAAACCGACCGGCATTCATTAGGAAAGTAACAGAATACACGGTTCTGTGTACACTGGCCGGCCGCCGGATTCGTTATCTTTTTCAGCGGAAAAACTGAATGTTAGCGCGTTGTCGGTGCATTTGTCCGCATCGACAGATGTCCGCCTGCCGTGCCACAGATCACGGGAACAATACCAGAGGCGGTTACCGCACCGTCACGCCTACCGTATTCACTACTACACAAATCTGCCCTGATCCGATATTTCCATTTGTTCTTTCCTTTCGTACTTAACTATCAGTACGTATCGACGTTGTTACTGTGAGTAACAAAATAACGTAGACTGGTATTATACGGAGGCCATTCTGTCCCTATCTACTACTTGCTTTCAGGGAGCTCTAATTGCTGACTCTGCCCTGCCTCTATATATTGGAGGTTGCCCTGTACTGTCGATCAGAGTGTGTTCTTATGAGGGGTACTGACATTCACTCCAATGAAACTAGAGGTAGGGAGAGCTACCGTGCACAACAGCATAGGACGGTGGCTTTCGAACGCTTGCCGTCACAGTCTGGAGTCAAAATTTTCAATCGGCTCCCTGAGGGTTTTATACAGTCGGATAGTTTCAACAAGTTTAGAGCTCTTCTGAAGCGCCTGCTGGTGTCGAATGCGTTTTATTCTGTCGAAGAGTTCATTGCTGCTGGGAGAATTAGAATTAAAATTTAAATAAACATTAATTAGTCAGAGCCCCGAGTCTCATGTTGAATGAATGTTGGCGTGAATGGGCAAAATATGTATGTTTGAATAAGTAATGTAAGTATGAATGTGTATAGTAAGGATTTTAACTAATAATACACACCTCACTTTTGCAATGCAATCAATGTCTTATAGTCAAAATGCAATAAAAGAATTATTATTATTACTACTTTTTATTACGTGATAAAGTAGGTCATCATACATTTTTTGTTACTAACAGTACCTAAGTTAAAGTAAACCTTTACGAGCGATCACGTGATCTGAGCTTGAATTTTGGTACTATCTCGAGGGATGTTTTCCTTCTCCCGCTAGAAGTGCGGGGTGGAGCCCACCGAAGCTCGCACTGATAGCCAGGGGCACTTTTCCGACCTCAGATCACGTGCCATATCGTCCAACGTGACCTGAAGTCAGAACAGTGCCGATATAAAATGGCACTGGCCATGAGTGCGGCCTTCGGCGCCAACTCGCGGATCTAGAGGAGGAAGGTAAACATTCCTCGAAATGGTATTCCTCAACCAACATTCCTCAATCTAAATTCAAGCTCAGATCAAGTGAGCGCTCGTAACAATTTACTTTAACTTTTTTATTTGTAATACGTACGTATGTATTACCTACGTATACGAGTATAAGTACCCAAAAAATAGTACGCTCCAAACTTAAATATATTTTTTAACCTGTACTAAACAGCTGTTTTATGAAATGAGAATGGATTATTGAAGCACTGATAATTAATATCCCTCGTTTGTATTCTACCTTTTATTGGTACTGCTGTTATTACAGAACAATGTTTCAAGTGGGTTACACTGTCTGCCGAATTGATAATGCGACACGTAAGTATTCTCATTGAAAACGTGACTACAACATTTCTGTGCTCCTAGTTTGTATAGTTTAATAATAAACAACGTACAGTATCGAAATAAAGGATCTTTCAGTCTACGTGATAATGACAGGAGAAGCTGTATATCGTCTTTTCTCAGAATCTGCTCGGATTCTGTAACGTACCCTCCTCACCGCCACCCGATCGCAAAAGTCGATTGGTTTCATTCGGAGAACGTAATTACAGTCATAAACTACCATTGATTTGAAAAGAACTAACAACATACAATGTGTACTCATATAAAGCTTAATGTTTTGTTGTTGCTATAGTTCAGTTTTACTTTTAGAATGGAATAGTTTGTGACTATTGTAAATAATTTATATTCTACGTACTGAGCGATGTCACTGCTTCCTTCAAAGCTTTTCATTGTTGGGATTTACCTGCAACAAAGAAATATAACATAAGTAATGCAACAATAACGCTCTAACATACGTACAACTTGAGAGGGTGAGGGGAGGGGAGGACGATACAACGCCTTGCTGACGCTATACAATCTAGCGGGGGCGTTATTAGAATATGCAAAGTGGACTGACCTCGATGGCGGAATTTATGCAGTAACCGAATCGTAAAATCTCGCTACATCGTAAGAGGAATAATTCGAAACCGTTTATCTGTGACGTTTCGGCTTTATTTCCAAATAAACAATCCACCATTGACATGACTCTTGTTTTTAGATCCAGATATAATTTCAGGAGTATTCTTCAATGTTTACTGTCAGATGTACTGTTCACACCCATATAACTTTTTTCGTCTATTAGCTGTACAATGTCTCACCTACAGTAAAATTAACATTTAGTTCCAGAGTATGAGATGAAACCCCGAACTTATAGTCTCGAAAAAAAATCCGTAAGACTAAAACGTCAATTATTCTTCTCGAGACGCCCTAAAGTTGGAGGTAGTTATGTGCATCTGCCATAAGAATTTGCTCAAAAGTCTGTATTAAAACTAAATTTTACCCAGTATCTATCCTAACCATTCTCGTACGATTCTTGTTACAAAATACAGACGAAATAAGATTAAAATGATATTTAACATCTTACACCATTATGTGACAAGACATCATTTTATAACTTATAGTTTCATCCCTTCTTGAATCGTAATGCGTATAGACAAAACAAGATTTCTGGCTTGGATTTCTGGAAATTAAAATTTTATTTCTTTATACATTCAAATCGGATCACATATCGTGTTATCAAACACGTATGCATATTAATCTTAATGTATATAAATTTACATAATGATTATTCAGAAGTCGCTTAGTTTGTGTACGTCAACATTGTAATAAATATGGTGTCATTAATATTATTTGTCCCTTTCCTACGTACGATCTGATCGCGACTACTCCACAGTCTGATAATAAGTTTAGTCCTGTATAGCGACTGGTCACAATCAGATTGAGAAGGCGAGGCGACCTGATCCTGGCAGTTAGTTAGCTAAGCTGTCGCAGGACAAGGATAATTGGAGCGACGTGCGGAAAGAGGATAGTGCGAATTTTAGAACTAGAACATGAGGATGTCTATAATCCTGTGTGGAGGGAGGTGGGAGGGAGTGTGGAGGGAGAAGGAGGGGAAGAGGGAGAAGGAGGGGAAGAGGGAGAATATGTGTTGTTTTACTGCTTTGTTTAGGTACTTTCATTCAGTTATCAATACGGTTCGGTTCATGTCCAATCTCCTAGTCCTTGTAGTAACGGTCCTAGAGGTTGTTGCTGGACTGTCCATTTCCAGCCAATCTCACCTGTTATCTATTGTAATAGGAAATAATGTAAAAACAACATACTTACACTGTATCCGCTAGTAATAGCCTTGCAATTTTGTTTTTATTTAAATTAGTCCTCCTTTCAACTGAAAATTAATGTCCCTTGTATTTAAAAAAATTTTTTTTTATACTGAAGTATGTTACATTTTATAGACTGTTTTCCATCAACAGACAAATTCCACACGGATTTTTGTGGATTTTTTTTGCCACACATTCCAAATTCAACAAGGAAGTCCACAAACTGTTGTTCAGTTATAGATATTAATAGTTTTAAGGCAATCTGCAGAGTATGTAATTACGTTGATCTAAAAGAATATTTCTGACAAACAGCACACCAACACTTTCCATGTGAAGTGAAATTTGCTACAGCTAATGCTACATCACGGGCGGACTTGCAGACCTGTGCTAGGAAAAACTTCGCATACCCAACATTAAACATCTAAATAATCAAATTTGCTTCGTATTATAGTAAATGATAATCGTCGCATTTAACTATGTTTCCGTAAATCATAATAAAATATAAAATGTATCAAGACGGACTCACCCGAACGCCTGAAACGTTTGTAGTTCACTTTTTCGTCTAGTAATAGTAGCTCACATTAAACTATGGTTTTAATACCATTCACATTTTATTTACTTTCCGAGACAACCTGTGTCGTAAATAAAAAATCATGTGTATATTCCTTCCACTGAACAAGGACTAAAATTTATCGATATATGGAACCACCAATTATCGATTTAGTTGACACTTGCATGTACGTAGTAATTAAATTGGAGGTCCGTCCACCGTTCTGAGCTTCACCATTAATTAATACTATAAAAGGCCATATTAATTAATAATATTAATACTAATTGTCAGCTGCTAAAAGCAAACTGTACCTAAAAAAGTTTAAACAACAATTTTTTAATTGACATAAAGTCATTAAAACAGCAGTTTATAATCTCTCACAACTTAGTCCTCGTAACTTAACAGTGACACTTAACTAGCAGAATGCTGTAAAGCCAATATAAATAACTACAACGAGCTCTTTTAAATCTATACGATTAAGTAAAGAACAATCCGATCGCCAACAATCCTCTGAATAGATCTTGAAGGCGGGTTCCGCCCTAGATCGAATCCCTTCAGTACCGGCGTAAACGCAGAGGGTTGATGCGTATATCAATTTCCCTTCAGATACGGGTGTGGTAATACGCTAACGGCGAGCACCTAATATCGGCTATAGACGGCTGCAGGTAAATTGGCCGGGTGAGCATTGAAACGTTTGGTCCTTCTATCTGGCAGTCAGAGACATCAACAATGGGAGCACATGCGGGCAGTATCCGCTTAGACACTCTCACACCGTGAGTTACTGCACAAGCCTGATGAGCCGATTGTTAGTTATCATCACAAAACACGTATAACACAAAGCCTAAATTAATAACGCTTTAGGTTCTCTATACTGACAGTCACAGAGAAATCACAATGGAGCCACAGCAGGCGTCAAGTATCCTCTAGACACACTAATGTCCCCTCTACACCCGTGAGGTACTGCACAGCATTGGTGAGCGAATTAGTTATCACCACCAAACACTATAACATTAGCTAATATAATTAAAACGTTAGGTCTCTATCTGGACTGTCCAGAGTCATCACAATTGGAAGCCATCAGCAGGCAGTATCCGCTAGACACTCTACACCGTGAGATACTGCACTAAGCCTGTGAGACCGATATAGTTATCACCAAAAACACTATAACACAAGCTAATTAATAACGTTAGGTCCTCTATCTGACAGTCAGAGACATAAAAAATTGGAGGCACAGCAGGCCAGAATCCGCTTAGGACACTCTCCCACCGTGAGATACTGCACAGCCTTTGTGAGCCGAATTTGTTATCATCACAAAACACTATAAACACAAGCTAATAAATAACGTTAGGTCTATATCTGACAGTCAGCGATAACATCCACCAATGGAGCAAAGGCAGGCTGTATCCGCTTGACACTCTACACCGTGTAGTACTGCACAGGCCTGTGAGCCGATTCAGTTTTATCACCACAAACCACTATAACACAAGCTAATAATAACTGTAGTTAGGTACTACTATCTCGACTGTCAGGAGACATCACAATGAGAAGCACAGCAGGCAGTTCCGCTAGACCACTCTACACCGTGGGTACATGCACTGCCTGTGAGCCGAGATAGTAATTATCACCGACAAACACTATAACACAAGCTAATAATAACGTTTAGGTCTATAGTCCTGACAGTCAGCAGACATCACAAAGGGAAACCCTGCAGGCAGTATCCGCTGAGACACTCCTCCACCGTGAGTACTGCACAGCTGAGAGCTCGATTAGATTTATCACCACAAACAACTGTAAACACAAGCTAATTAATAACGTTTGGTCTCTATCTGGAACAGTTCAGAGAACATCACAATGGTGCACAGCAGGGCATTTAATCACGCTAGACACCTCTCCACCGTGAGTATCTTTGCACAGCCCTGGTGAGCCGATTAGTTATTCACCTCAAACAAACACTATAACACAGAGCTAAATAATGAACGTTAGTTCTCTATCTGACAGTGCAGGTACATCACAACCAATGGAGGCACAGCAGGCAGTATCACGCTAGGGAAACTCTAACACCAGTGAAGTACTGCACAGCCGTGTGAGCCGATCTAGTTATCACCACAAGACACTATAACACAAGCTAATAATAAACGTTTAGGTCTCTTATCTGACAGTCATAGAGTCTTCACAAATGGAGAACAGCAGGCCAGTATACAGCTAGTAACACTCTACAACCGTGAGTTCCTGCACAAGCCTGTGAGCTGACGATTAGTTTATCACCACAACACACTATAACACACAAGCTAAATAATAACGTTAGGTCTCATCTGACAGTCATGAGACTTCACAATGGGAACACAGGAGGCTGTCAATATCCGCTAGACACTCTCCACCGTGAGCTACTGCACAGCCTGTGAGCCGATTAAGTTTATCACCACAAACACTGTAAACACAAGTAATAATAACGTTTTAGGTCTCTATTGACAGTCAGAGGGACCGATCCACAATGGAGCCACAGCAGGCAGTATCCGCTAGACACTCTTCCACCGTGAGTTCTGGCATCAGGCCTGTGAGCCGCTTAGTTTATCACCACCAAACCACGTAATAACCAACAAGCTACATAATAAACGTTTAGGTCTCTATTCCCTTGGACAGTCAGTAGGACATCACAATGGAGCACTGCAGGCAGTATCCGCAAGGAACACTCTACTCCTGTGAGTAACTTGCACAGCTGTGACGCCGATTAGAGTTAATCACTCACAAACACTATAAACACAAGCTAATAAGTAACCGTTACGGTCTCTATCTGGACAGTCTCAGAGACATCAACCAATGGAGCACAGCAGGCAGTATCCAGCTAGACATCTCTCCACCGTGAGTAATGCACAGCCTGGTGAGACACGTATTCGTTATCTTCACAAACACTATAACACAAAGCTAATTAATAACGTTTGGTCTCTATCTAGACAGTCAGGAGACAATGCACAATGGAGCACAGCAAGGCAGTAATCCGCTAGTCACTCTACAACCGTGATTACTGCACAGCCTGTGAGCCGCATTATGTTATATCACCACAAAACTCTATAAACACAAGATAAATAATAATCGTTAGGTCCTATATCTGACTGTCAGAGGGACATTCACAATTGGAGCACTGCAGGGCAGTTATACGATAGACACTCTTACTCCGTTGAGTACTGCACAGCCACTGTGAGCCGATGTAGTTATCACCACATAACACTATAACAACAAGCCTAAATAATAACGTTAGGTCTCTATAATCTGACAGTCAGAGACATCCACGATGGAACACAGCAGGTGCAGTAATCCGCTAGACACTCTCCACCGTGAGTACTGCACAGCCTGTGAGCGATTAGTTTCAACCACAAACACTGTAACACACAAGCTAATAATTAACGTTAGTGTCTCTATCCTGTCAGTCAGAGACATCACAATGGAGGCACAGCAGGCAGTATCCCGCTAGACCCTCTTCCACCAGTGAGTACTGCACAGCCTGTGAGCCGAATTAGTTATCAACAAAATACACTATAACACAAGCTAATAATAACGTTATCGGTGTCTCTATCTGGCACGTCCCAGAGACATTCACATTAGTAAAGGAGCACAGCAGCTCGTATTCCAGCTGGAACACTCTCCACCGTAGAGTACGTGCCACAGCCTGTGTAGGGCCGATTAGTTATCCACCTACACCAAACACTATAAACACAAGCTAATAATAACGTTAAGGTCTCTAATTCTGACAGTCAGAGACAATCACAATGGAGCACATCAGGTCAAGTATCCGCTTTAGAAGTTTCGCTGGAATAGAGGAACGTCCAGACCTAATGACGTACACTCATCCACCGTGAGTACTGCCACTGCCTGTGAGGCCGATTAGTTTATCATCACAAACCACATAGAACACAAGCTAACATCAATAACGTTAGGTCTCTATCTGACAGTTCAGAGACCAATCACAATGGAGCACTGAAGGTCAAGTATACCGCTAGACACTCTCCCCCGTTGAGTACTGCACAGCCTGTGAGCCGATTAGTTTATCAAGCACAGAACACTAATACACACAAGCTAATAAATAACGTTTAGAGGTCTCTTATCTGGGACAGTCCAGAAGACATAACAATGGAGCACCGCAGGCGTATCCGCTAGACACTCTCCACACGTGAGTACTGCACAGCTTTGATGCCGATTAGTTATCACCACAAACACTATAAACACCAAGCTAATAATAACGTTGTAGGTTCTCTATCTGACAGTCAGAAGGACATCAACAATGGAGCACCAGCCAGGCAGTATCCGCTAGACATCTCATCCAACCAGTGAGTACTTGAACACAGCCTGTGAAGGGCGATTAGTTATCATCACAAACAACTAATAAAACACAAGCTAATAATAAGTTAGGTCTCTATCTGACAGTCAGAGACATTCACAATGGTGCACAGCAGGCAGTATCCGTAGACACTCTACACCGTGAGTACTGCACCGCCTGTGAGCCTGAATTAGTTTATCCACCACAAAACACTATAAACACAAGCTAACTAATGAAACGTTAGGTCTCTATCTGACAGTCAGTGGACATCAACAATTGGAGCACAGCAGGCAGTATCCGCTAGCCTACTCTCCACCGTGGAGTACTGCACAGCCTGTGAGCACGATTAGTTTATCATCACAAACTACTAAAACACAATGCTAATTAATAACGTTAGGTCTCTAACTTTGACAGGACAGGAGACATCACAATTGGAGCACAAGCAAGGCAGTATCCTGCTAGACACTCTACACCGTGAAGGTAAACTGCAACAGCCCTGTGAGCCGATTAGTTATAACCACAAAACACTATAAACACAAGTAATCATAACCGTTTAGGTCTCTATCGACAGTCCATAGAGCATCACAATGGAGCACACGCAGGCAGTTATCCGCTTGAACATTCTCAACCGAGGTGAGTAACTGCACAGGCCTGTTGAGCCGATTTACAGTTTATCACCCACAAACAACTTGTTAACACAAGCTAATAATAACGTTAAGGTCTCTATCTGCACAGACAGAGGACATCACAATGGATGCACAGCAGGCTAGTATCCGCTAGACACTCCACTCGCCGTGAGTACTGCACAGCCCATGTGAGCCGATTAGTTTTATCACACCAAACACTATAACACAATGCTAAATAATAACCGGTTAGGTTCTCTATCTGGCAGTCAGAGACTATCACAATGGAGCAACAGCAAGGCAAGTATCCGCTAGGTCACCTCTCCAACCGTGAGTACTGGCACGGCCTGTGAAGCCGATTAGTCATCACCACAAACACTAAAACACAAGCTAATAATAACGTGTAGGTCTCTATCTGACAGTCAGGAGACATCAAAAATGGAGCACAGCAGGCAGTATCCGCTTAGTTGAACATCCGAGGTGATTGACATTCACTACCCTCTCCAGTGAGTTCTGACACAGCCTGTGAGCCGTATTAGTTCTCATCACAAAACACTTTAACACAAGACTAATAAATAACGTTAGGGTCTCTATATGACAGTCAGGATGACGATCACATTGGAAGCACATCAAGCAGGCAGTATCCGCGAGACCCATCTCACACACCGTTGAGTACTTGCACCACGCCTTGGCCCTGTGAGACCGGATTAGTTATCACCACAAACAACTACTAACAAAAGCTAATAATAGACAGTTAGGTCTCTATCTGACAGTTCAGAGACATTCACAAATGGAAGCCACAAGCAGGCAGTATCCCGCTAGAACACTCCTCCACCGTGAGTACTGCACAGCCTGTGAGGCCGGAATTAGTTATCATCACAAAACACTTATAACACAAGACTAATTTAATAAACAGGTGTAGGTCTACTATCTGACAGTCAGAGAACATCATATGGACGCACCGCAGGCAGTAATCAGCTAGCACACTCCTCCACCGTGAGTACTGCACAGCCTGTGAGCCGATTAGTTATCACCACCAAAAGTCACAAAACTATAACAACAAGCTATATTAATAACGTTGTAGGTCTCTATCTGACTGTCAGAGACATTCACAAATGGTAGCACAGCAGGCAGTATCCGCTAGTCACTCTCCACCGTGAGTAACTGCACAGCCTGTGAGTGCGATTAGTTATCATCACTAAACTCTATAACACAAGCTAATAATAACGTTAGGTCTCTAATCTGAACAGTCAGGAGAACATCACCAGATGGAGCCACAGCAGGCAGTATCCGCTAGACACTCTAACACCGTGGATGTACTGCACAGCCTGTGAGCCGATTAGTTAATCTCCCCACACAAACACTATAACAACAAGCTAATAATACACGTTAGGTCTCTATCTGACAGTCAGAGACATCCACCAATGGAGGCAAAGCAGGCAAGTATCCGCTAGACACTCTCCACCGTGCGTAACATGCACCAGCCTGTGAAGGGGGGCCGATTAGTTCAGTCATCACAAAAACTTATACACAAGCTGAATAATAACGTTTAGGTCTCTAATCTGATCAGTCAGGAGACATCACAATGGAAGGCCAAGCAATGCAGTATTCCGCTAGACACTCTACACCGTGAGCACTTGCACAGACTGTGAGCCGATTGTATATCACCACAAACACTATAACTCAAAGACTAATAATAACGTTAAGTCTCTATCTGACAGTCAGAGACAATCACAATGGAGCACAGCAGGCAGTATCCGCTAGACACTCTCCACCGTGATGGGGGTACGGCACAGCCTGTTGACGCCGATTAGTTTATCACCAACAAACACTGTAAACACATAGCTATTAATAACGACTTAGTGTCTCTATCTGACAGTCAGATGACATCACAATGGAGGACCAGCAGGCAGTATCCGCTAGGACACTCTCCGACGTGAGTTACTGAACTGCCTGT